>NC_054372.1:61100339-62300339 GCF_017654675.1 Xenopus laevis | reverse complement strand
TTGGTGCTACGCTTCCTTTAAAAGGTTTACAAAGGTCAACCAGAAACAGCATGCAAGGGGCTGCACACAGTATGGTGGCTTTCCTATTGTTCCGATCATTCATGCAGAGAGCACAAACTATCATAACAGCTGCCCTTTCATTGCTAAAGCTTAGCCATCCAAAAGTGCAGACAGGTTAGGATGCGTTCCAGTGTGGTGACACAGGAACACATTTTTATTGCAGCTTGTTCTTGTGGGGCATTAAGCGTGGCCACCATGTGATGTATCAAATAAAAAAAAAAAAGGCAACCGCACAGGAGTGCATACTAAAATGCAAGTGAAGAGGCCCTAAAAATGGACAAGAGCACTCAATATCCCAGATATAATAGATTTGCCCTAAAATTCTGCAGCATAATTAATCTGTTATCTCTTAAGTGTATTGCCATTCCTGTTTAAAAAGGATAAATACTCTACAAGGCTTGAATGCAAACACTTATCAGCTCTATTGCAAGTTATAAAACATGTATATTAGTCTTGTATTATGCAATGATTCTAATTCTTTAGCTATCCCCCAGACTTTAATTTCAATAATAGTATAATCCTATTCAGTGTCTGACTGGGAAATCAGGAGCCCACCAGAAAACCTTAGACCATGGGCCCCTGTCCAAACTATTTTTTCTCCTAATCTCTTTGCTTTACATACTCTGTCCTTCCATCTGTTAAGCCTCTTTGTTCCCATGCAAAAAACAGGGCAAATGGTTAGAACCAGAAAGGCCCACCGGGAATTTTCCTGGTATCCAAGTGGGCCAGTTTGACAGTGATCCTATTATATAAAGACACTGCTAGTTAAATAATCCATGCTCTAAACTGCACGTATTAAAGGAAAACTACACTATATATAGTATTTCTGGTCAGGTGACTTCTGAGGCAGCACAGAGACCATCATGAAGAGGGGGCAAGGCAAGAGATGTAAAAGAGCAATATTTACTTAAATATAAATACCAGTTTGGTAAAGCTGGCCATACATGGGCTGATAAAAGCTACCTACAAACTCTTGCCTAGAAAGCATGAAAATATATCCAACTTATATACATTTAAGTAAAGGCCAAACCCAACACCCACAGACTTGCATCACAATTATCAGCAAGTACTTGTGCTGGTCAGTTAAATTCAGTGCAATTCTATATTCTAATCAAAGTATATGGATCCCCCATGGATTCTTTCGATGGTTTGATGGAGAGGAACCTGGCTACTAGGCTCTACAAAAGTCAACACAGGCTAAAGAGTAAACAATTTTACTTGCTGAGCCAACACTGGTGAGTTTGACTGTCCATAAAAAAAAAAAAATATATATTTTAACAGATTTAAGACTGCTTAAAGATAAGTTGACTTTACAGGTTATTCTGCGCATTATAAAACTAAAACAAATATGGTTTTAATGTATTGCCCTTTCTTATTGTGCATAACAGCGTTTAACTCAATGGGGTAGTCCACCTTTAAGTTCACTTTTAGTATGATATAGACATTAATATTCAGAAATAACTAGCAGTTTGTTTCCATTTATCTTTTGAGTTACTTAGCTTTGATTAGTAGCTCAAGTTTGGAATGTCAGCAGCTATTTGGTTGCTAGTGATATTTACCTTAGCAACCAGGCAGGGTTTGAATAAGAGACTTGAATAAAGAGAAGCAAGCTGCCTGAATAATAGGATAATGATTACATTTCAGCAAGAAAACACATGAGATATTTTTAAGGCCATCAAAATCTTAAATGTTTAAAAAGCCACTACGTGTCTGCTAGGTTATCTTTGCGTTTTAAGTTAGGTATATTACATAAAGACACCCATCCATAAATAGTTGCATAGCTGAATTTAAAGTCGCTTACTATCATCTCCAACTGGGCCGGCGGAACACTGAGCTGGAGGATCACGAGCCAAATCATTGAGTTCCTATAAACAAGAGGAAATAAGAACGTGGATTACATGCATGTTTTTCTGCACCATAAAAACACCTTTGTAGATCACCAAAACTGAAAGCTTGTCACTAATGTCCCCCATAGCATTCTGCAGCCCAGAAGAGTGCAATTAGAATGCAATTTACCATGGAAAAACCAGGAAGCAGATGAACTGGAGGTGGCGTGTTGGGCCTCCATTTGTGATTTAATTTAGACTCTCTGCTTTAAAGAATATATTAAATTTGTATCCTAAAACCGTATTGGTTCTGAAAGCGAAGCTATGCTTCCAAATGTATGGTAACCATAAACTATATTTAAAAGCAAATATAAAACTCATGTTTTTGTGTTAAGCTGGCCATAGATGTAAAGATTTTTAAAAGATCCAATCGTTATCGTGAGACCATGATTTGATGATCGTTTAAATGTACGATGTGTCAATCAACTAAAAAGACCATTTCAGGCAATACTGCCAGTAAACTGAAGAGTAGCTGCCTGCTTGGCCCTGCAAACATAGATAGATTGCACTGGGACCGATAAAGATTTTTAAACCTGGCCGATCAATTTCCTGACAGATGTCGGCCGAAAAATCGTAAGATGTACGATCGTTTGAATCCCACTAACCGCACGATAATTTGACGGATTAGTCGGACTGCACTGAAATCGGTCGTTCACCAAAGAAGAATTGTCGCGTCTATGGGGACCTTTAGGGTCCTGAGAAGAAAGATTTGTACTTTGACATTGAACTAGCTGAAGAATAGATTCAAAACCTGGTGAACATTTTCTAGCAGGACATGTGTTAGTGGAGCACCTTAGGGGGTCTTTTCTTGGTCCTTTGATTTTTTTTTGATGGTCAGGAAAGGGTAGCCCCATTCCCTGGTGGTTTCAATATGTTAAGACACTCCCCAGAGAATGTAAAAGCTCCGTTTTTTTCACCTGGGCAAGTAATCGTTTTATGAAGACCCTAATGTAGCACTTACAAAGCAGAAGAATATTTTTTAGATTTTAGACCAACGCCTGGGAACAGTAAGTAAAATGGTAATGCAGTGTTTACTTCCTAAAAGGAGCACATGCCCAGGTACAACCTGGCATCTCCCAGTGAATGGGGCAGCAGACGGCGTAACTTCAGTCATTGCAAGCCTGTATTTGTAAAGCAAATCTATTTTAATAAAAGGGCATTGACTAAAGGACAATCATAATTTTGCCTTTGGAAAAAATAGAGGCCTAAGTCGTCTGCATCTGCCCTGTGTGCATAATGACAGAAAAGAGGTGTCTGTATCTGCATATGGGACAGATTTTGGCCAGACTATGCTCATCTGTGAGCAGCAGTTGTTAATGTAACAATGTCAACCAATTTTAAAAGAAAAACCTAAGTATAAACCTCAGAAATCCTTCAAAAGCTTGAACTATACGAAGTGTTAAACATGAATTCATGTTGTGGAATGCAGAACAGAGAAAGGGTAGATTCCAGAACTAGAACTCACAGTGATGACCTAAGCATTAGTCAAGATTTTCAGGAACTAGAAAGATTTTGCTAAGCCAACTACTCAAATGTTATTGTCCTGTAAACAATTCCATCACACAATCTTTATTTAACAAAAAGTGCATAATGTGCTTTGAAAAGAGAACTTGTTTTAGCAATCGCGGTAATGGAAAAGCACAAAAAGCCTATGCCAGGAAACAAACTGATAGCAAGAAAGCAAACATTCCAATGATAGTACACATGAATTAACACAACTTTATGTTATGGGGTAATATAAAGGAAAGCAGTAGAACAGTAATGATCCATGCTTCAGAAGATAGGAAGCTGCTGTGGAAACATTTGGTTATTTTAGTTAGTCTTTTGAACGTCCATAATACAGTACTTAGGGCAGGCATGTCCAAAGTGCGGCTCGGGGGCCAATTGCGGCCCGTTTTCAAATTTATACCAGCCCTCAGCCTCCGTAATGAAATTAATAATGAGGGCCCCCAGCACAGTTCGATCAGGAATCCCATAGCAGTAATATTTGGGCACATTAGTGAAATGATCTGCCACTTGGTCTATATTGCTGGTCTATAGAGACGCGCTGTTTTCGCATACTTATTTAGGGCTGAAGGTGTCAATAGACGTACTGACATGCCAGTACAGTGAACTAAAGAAGTATGGCGTCACTACGTTCCAGTACGTAATCACGTGAGGCGATTCGTTTTCCGAAGTCACCGGCGATTTTTCATTTTAGACAGCGCAGAGTGAGGCAAGGCATTCAGGGAGATTGGTCGCCACAAAAATTAGGCAATTAGTCGCCAGGCGACTAAATCTCCCCGAAAAGCTCAGTGTGACCTTACCCTAAAGGGTAACGGCTCAATAGTTTTGTTTGGGGGGGGGGGGGGTTTTAGAGTGGACAAGTTACTAGAAATCTCCTCACATTCAAAGAATAAACAACAAGATTCAACTTATCCAGTCTAGTGATTTCATTTTTATTCTAAAATGAAAAATGAAGAATTGTCATGTCTTGTGACAAGCGCGTATTTCTTAAAAACCTGCATTGTTGAAGTATGATGGATTTCTAGATTGTCTTCCTGATATTGACACGATATAGGTCACCGTTCACCTAAAAACTATCCCCACCTGCTGAAGGTGCAAATGAACAGAGCAGTCCTCCAAATGTATTTATACAGTATAGTAGTGATGTGCGGGTTGGGTTTTTCCCTCCACCCGCCCAAGCCAGACTTCCCTTTAGAGACCCGTGTCACTGATTATGTCACAAAAGGGGTGGGGTTAGCGGCTATATAGCCGTCAGTTGAAGGTGGCAGGCAGGAGAGCTCCTCCCAGACCTGCCAGCAAAGGAGGGGTGCAGGGTCAGCCCAAACCAGCCAGCGGGTTGCGGGCCGGCCCACACATTACTACAGTATAGCATCTCTCTAAGGAAAATCCCTATTGAGTGTTTGCTTTTTAGGATTTGATATGTACTACTAGCTACACATCATTCATCTAGGTTACATAAATGAGCAAGCTAAGGAACTCACTAATGTGCATGCATGTGCCCAAATATTGCCACCCGCACTGAAAGCTCCCAGCCAGTGGAAAAACCTAAGAACTTTGCAGGCACCTTTCTATCGGTGTCCCAGGTGGGCTTTACTAAACTGCACATGTGCAATCACTAACAATCAAATGACTAAAGATCTACAGGTAAGAAAATACTGGCAAAGCACTCCCAGTGGGAAAAAAGATAAGTTACCCGTTTATGCCACTTCAGAAGTAATTTCCTGAAAACCTCTGGGTCCCGGGAGGCCTGCTGCATAACCCAATAGTCAGCCACAGGACTCAGCCCCATGTATGGGTAGGCAAATTAGATAAATCTGCTCGCCTGATGCCATGAGTAAGTTTCACTGTGTACAGTCAGCTAAACGGACGGATTCCAGCGTGAGCCAGCAATTTGCAATACACAACTGACACACAAATGAGTTGCTTGCAGTATGAAAAACATGTTTGCTTAAGAATGCATGCTTATATGCTTATAATCCTATTTGTCAAGAATGCTTAATGTGAAACTACTGAAATGGTCTGAGATGTTTGTTACAAGGTATTCTGTCCACAGTTGTCTGAAATCCTATTTGAAACCCAAAACCATAAAAGAAAAAAAAATAACATTTATGAAAAAATATCAAAATGACACATACTGGACATATTGAATGACCAAGACCTATAAAGCCTAATTTCACAAAAAGTTAAAAAAAAAATCTATTCTATTTAAATAGGTTTAATACTTCAGATAAAAAGTTTATTTTTTACCTGCATAAAGTGTAGGTGATTAAAAACAATATTGGTGGGAGAAAGCACTGAAGATCACTTCTTAGTCTAAGTGCATATGGTGCTGTACCTTTGTTCCACCATAGTTTTCACTACAGGGCGTTCCTTTGTGTAGCGGCACTGATATGCATGGTGTTACCTATGTGCGAATGCATGGAGCGGATTTCGGCACAGTATAAACCACAGGCAGACAAGGAATTGTCGGAGTAACTGTAGTTACAGTGCACACAGATGATCACCAGATTACTTTTATTCTAATTTACGGTTATATACTAGTTGCACCATCCAGATGGTCCTTTACATACGATCTATGATGTGTGCACGGGAGGCAAAATTAGGCTTTTGTGGACAATTCCAAACAAATGGATTGTTTTTGTGTATGGCCACCTTGCCATCTGGGTTAAACAAGTCTCCCAATAGGAAAATGACAGCTATTTAAGCAGGCCTTTTGATATGCAAAGTTTTCTGAATGCCACATATTTCAACACAACAGATGTCAGAAAGCGAGGAAAAAAACAAGCTGCATGCAAACCTTAAAGTGCTATTAACACTTTAAAAAAAAAAACTTATATTTAATGTCCAGTGAAGACTGCACAGTAACTATATGGTCTGGGAACACAACCACTTGAGTTTTTATATAAATTCTCTGAGCGCCACATCATTTCATACGTAATCACATACACACCATCCTCCTGTGCACAATATTTTTTATTAGGCTATGGCCCACTAGGCCAAAATCAGAAGGTCAATATCAGTCACTTGTGCCGGCAGTAACCTCCTTTCCTGTCCAAAACCATTGCGTTGGCGAGAACAGAAGAAGGAGGCTGCTGCCAGTGTTAGGGGCGGATACCAGGGTTGCATAACATGCAGGTGCTGTATAAATTAGGATGTGGCATGAATATCCCAATACTAAAACAAACTTCTGGAAAGCAGTCCGGACGCAAACAACATTCTAACTGGAGCAAGGGTGCAACATGGTCCTATATGGCATCTAAATCACTTTAGAACAGGAGTGACCATACTTTACCAATGCCGGGTCTACTTTTAGTAAGGTTGTCCCATTATGATCTACATCCATAAAAGCATTGTGTTCCATTGAAAATATTAATTAAATATTGATTTATGAGAAAAAAAATGTATATTTAAAAATCTATTTCGTATGTAAACTTAACATAATAAATATCTGAATGAAAAGCATGAAACAGTAGTGTAATTTAGACAAGTGACAATGTCTTGAGATCTACTGATCACCTACTGGAATATCCAGATCTACCTTTTGACACCCCTGCCTTAGAGATACTATGGTTCACACGATCAGTAAAGGGGACGGTTTTGCACTTCTGCCAGAAGGTGCAGCTGTTGGTTGACAAAAATAAACAAGTAAATAAGGCTTGTCAAAAATTTGACATGGGCTATCTGGATCTTATTGGCAAGACAATTGTCACAGAAAAGAACTGGCATTGACAAGTGCATCTTTGATGACAAATCCCTCAAGTGCCTGGATCCACAGGGTTCTTTTTGACATAGTATGTCTGACATTTCTTAGTTAGAGTTGTTATTCAGCAAGACATTGGCCTTTTTATTTAAAAGAACAGTTCAGTGTAAAAATAAAAACTAGGTAAATAGATAGTATGTGCAAAATAAAAAATGTTTTTAATATAGTTAATTAGCCAAAAATGTAACGTATAAAGGCTGGAATGAGTGGATGTCTAAAAGAACACAACTTAATGATTTTCAGCGTCTATAAGGGGAGCCACATGGGACATAACCGTTCAGGGATATTGCAATTGATCCTTAGCATTCAGCTCAGATTCAAAAGCAACAGTTAAGACCCATGTGCCCCCCCTCAAGTCACTGATTGGTTAGTGCCTGGTAACGAATCAGTGGAAACAAAAAGAGCTGCAAAGCAGGAAGTAGTGTTCTGGCTATTATGTTAGACATCCAGTCACTCCAGCCTTTACAGATTATATTTTTGCTAACTCTCCTAAAAATATTTTTTTTATTTTCCTCAGCCTATTTACCCAGTTTTTCTTTTTATACCAAACAATTCCTTTAACTATTTTCCAAGTTTTATTGGAAAGGTTACCTCTGTGTTCATTGTTTTAAAGAGATTTGTGGCAGTTCTTATGGCAATGAAAAGACAGGGAGTTGTGGGGCTATTTCAAGTTGTTTTGTCTCCTGCAATGTAACGCAGGGAGCAAATGCCCAATCTGTCATTACCCTAAAGTGTTTAAAGCAAACCAAGGAGTAGGCAACATGTAAACTAGGTCAATAGAACAGAAGCAAAAAGACACAAAGTAACATTATTAACAAGTCAAAAGCACAACCTGTAATACCTGTGCATCTCACATGTTTAATATGTGTAAGATACAATCAATCAGATGCATGCCCCACAGCTCTAAGCATGTTCTTATGTAACAACATCCTTTCAGCCTTCACAGATGCAATATGCTGGAGATGTACAGGATAGAGTTTGATTTCAAACATGGTTACCCAATTGGATGCCAGCTTTGCAAGGTACTGCTCATCAAAGCATTTTGATGGCAATCAACCTGCCCAAATACCTCTTCGTGATATCATGATTGATTGTAACTATGCTATAAAAAAAAAAAAAAACAAAGTACCGTATATACTCGCGTATAAGCCGAGTTTTTCAGCACCCAAAATGTGCTGAAAAACTCTACCTCGGCTTATACGCGGGTCATACGCAGAAGGCTGCAAAACAGGCAGACCTGTTTTTGTCTGGCTGTCCCGGAATTGTCCCGTATCCCGTCGGCGGCGGTGGAGGGAGGCTACAAGTGCGCTACATGTAGTGGTGCAGGCAGCTGACGTCCGTGACCATCCATGACGAACACTGCTGTTCTATAAAGTGATCTACGGTAGGAAGTACACGCTGCGATGCACGCCCACAAATTCGCACAGCAGGAAGTTTGCGCTCCCAGCCCGCTGGGTGAGGAGTCTGGGGCCTGTGCGTCATTGGAGCGTTCGGTTGCTATGGCGACCTGGTTTCTGTGATTTGCTTCAGATTTTCACTCGGTGCTTTTGTTTGGAGCTAGCGAGAGAGTTGCTTACTGCTGCCGTTTGAAAAAAAGAGCAAGGTGTGTAGTTGCTATTTAATATAACTATACATGAACAAACCCCCACAAAGTTTTTACCGCACAATAAAAACGAGTTCCTGGCAGTCCAATGGTGGTTTTTTAAAGTCACTGAATGGTATAAAATTTGTCTTAAGTGATTTTGAAACTACACTACAACTCCCACAATGCACTTACAGCCGCATTATGTGGTAGAGATACCGGGAGATGGAGTTACACCTTAAGAAAAAGACAGTTATTCTATATAAATCCACTTATATTAATATCCCTGACTTGTGTGGAGTTGTTGTGTCCCATGTTCAAAGTTATTTTCTTCAGTCCCTTTATTATTATTATTAATTAGTACAGCAATAAAATGGAGCCAATATTATACAAGTGACTAGAACTTTCTTTGTTCTATTTTTCCGTATTGCTTTTATTTTATTATGTTCTCCTGCTCTTCTCTCCCTCTTCTATTTCCTCTCAGTTCTTTGTCCTGCCATTGCTTTCCTTTCATCCTCCTCCTCCTCCCTCTCTCCCACCCTTCCCCTCTCCCCTCACCCTTTTTGTGAGCTCTGGGGGTATTTATTAATAGAGTGCCAAGTCTCCCAGTCCATCATTTCTCAGCCTAGGCTTATACGCGAGTCAATAAGTTTACCCAATTTTTCTAGTTAAAATTAGGTACCTCGGCTTATACGCGAGTATATACGGTATATGTTACATTCTTTTTACAATGAATGATTGTTTAAACATCTTTTTTTAATAGGACTCATTTGAGTTTAAAAAAAATGTGTTTCCAGATAATCGATCCCATATCTGTAATATAAAACATGGCTACAATTCCCAGCTGTAGCAACAAACCTGCACTTCAGACATTTTGAACATACCCCTTAATAATTACAGGCAGTGCCCAGGTTACATACATACGTACAAACACAGGCCAATAATACTTGCCAATTTAGACCCTCCAGCCCAGATTGGAAGCTTAATAAAGGGATTGTTCACCTTTGAGATACATTTTAGTATGATGTAGAGAGTGATATTCAACATAATTTGCATTTTTTATTGTTGAAGGTTTTTGAGTTATTTAGCTTTTTATTCAGCAGCTCTTCAATTTGCATTTTAAGCAATCTGGTAACTAGGGCCCAAATAACCCTAGCAACCATTCATTGATTTGAATAAGGAATATGAAAAATATAGTCTGAATAGAAGGATCAGTAATAAAAAGTAACAATAATACATTTGAAGCCTTACAGAGCATTTGTTTTTTAGAAGGGGACAGTGATGCCCATTTGAAAGCTGCAAAGAATCAGAAGAAAAAGTCAAATAACTAAAAAATAATGAAAACCAAATGAAAAGTTGCTTAGAATTAGTCGTTCTATAACATAATAAAAGTAACCTTAAAGGTGAACCACCCCTTTAACCCACCCAGTCTCTTGTAGGGGACCAAATAAACATCTATTTGGTAGGTTTGAAAATACTTTAAAGGAACAGTTCAGTGTGAAAATAAAAACTGTAAATGGATATGCAGTGCAAAATAAAAAATGTTTCTAATAGAGTTAGTTAGCCAAAAATGTAATGTATAAAGGCTGGAGTGAACAGATGTCTAATAAAACAGCCAGAATCCAACTAGGGTAACCAGTCAGTGTAAACCAAGAGAGCTGAAAAGCAGGAAGTAGTGTTCTGACTGACATGTTATACATCAAATCACTCCAGCCTTTATACATTACATTTTTGCCTAACTAACTATATTAGAAACATTTTTTATTTTGCACAGCCTATTTACGCAGTTTTTATTTTTACACTGAACAATTTCTTTAAGAACCTTAGCCCTTTGACATGGTCTTTTCCAGATGGTCCTGTACATGCCTCCTATGAGGAGTATTGGATGACAATCCTAGTCAAATGAGTTGTTTTTGTGGATGGACATTTTGCCATATGTGTTAAACAAGTCTCTCCAATATGAAAATAAATTATGGCTATCCAAGCAAATAAAGATTACTTAATGTATCTAGAGAGCTTCAAAAAGCTGCTAAACGGATCCCATATGGATCCACCACAGCTGTACCTGTAGCAGACCTCTTGACACCTAACAGCAATTTTCAGTCTTCCAATTCCCATGGCAGAATCACACAATGATTCTTGGCTACTATTTAAAAAAAAATACAACCTATAAGTTTACATTTGTGATCCTTATATAAATTCTCAGTGAAAAATGTTATTCCTAATGGAGTCACTGACTAAAAGTAAAAGTACCTCCATCTACAGCTCACGTCACACAGGACTGAATATGGGCCTGCTGAAAAACGTAGGCCAAGAAACATCCCATACGTTGGCATCAGCCTTCCGCCTTGCCTGTACCTGGAACTACTTCCTTGATGCGGGTAAAGGCACAAATGGCAGATTTTGGAAACAAAATGCAAACTTACATTTCTGAGCCAAATGGCATCAAACTACCTAGTCCTGTGTGATTTTTTCCCCCCAAACAGTAGGCCAATAGCCTAACAATGAAAGTCATGGGCTGAATAATATTAAATGGACAGGGTACCCTGAGCAAACTGAAGCCATAAAATTGAATGGCTATGTTATGACTTAAGGTCCCCATAGACGCAAAGATTTCTCTTGCCGAACTTCCGATTTTCACGAAGTCCGACCAATCGTTTGAAATTAGCGTGTGGTTAGTGGGATTTGAACGATCGAACAACTTACGATTTTTCGGCCGACATCGGTCAGGAAATTGATTGGCCAGGTTAAAAAAATCTTTGTTGGTCCCAGTGCAATCTGTCTATGTTTGCAGGGCCAAGCAAGCAGCTACCCTTTGTTTTCTTGGCAAAATTGTCTTTTTAGTATTTGTACGATCATTCCGAGATAATCGTGGTCTCATGATGAGGATCGGATCTTTTAAAAATCTCAACATCTATGGCCATCTTAACTGTACACCAGTTGGAATCCTCTATGCACTTAATACCTATTAAAGGGGTTGTTCACCTTCCAAACACTTTTTTCAGTTGTTTTCAGATTGTTCCCCAGAAATAAAGACTTTACTCAATTACTTCCCATTATTTATTTGTTTAGGTTTTTCCAAAATCTAAGTTTAAAGTTGAATGTTTGTGTCTTTGGTGTTTGTGTCTTTGGTGTTTCAGTCTGGCAGTTGAGTAATTCAGGCCAGACTCTGAACCCTTTCAATTTTGCAACATTTAGTGGATACATTTCTCAGCAGCATCTGTGGAATATTAGCAACTATTGTATCAATTCTAACACCTGCCTTTAATGAGAGATTCTGCTCAGCAGGGAAAAAGATAAATGTATCCATTAGAACAGTTTACAGGGTTCAGCAACCCTCTCAGAACTGCTTCAGAAGGTGAAAAATTAAATTTTACACTTTAATATTAGAAAAACTGTCACACATAGAGAATGGAAAGTCATTGGAAAAAGTCATAATTTCTGGTGATCTATCTGAAAACAACTAGTTGTTTGAAGGTGAACTCCCCCTTTAATAATTTGCTCAAATCTGAGTGCAAAACAGCATTTTAGTAATCAGGATGTAAACAAGAAAAAATGGTATTGTTAACCCAAAACCTTTGTTATATGTGGTATTTGTTGAATATGTGGTAGGCCAGGCAGGGGCAAGGATAACATGGGCTGGATATGGTTCTTGTCCTGGGGATCTGATCCTTTAGCCCAAATGTTTGGATCAGTCAATATTGGTGGGAATTTCGGAGAGAGATCTGCTTTTTCAGTGTATGGTTGCAACATGTTCCTGTTCAGTGAAGTGAGCAACACAATGGATGCTGATGGGCTGAAAATAATGCCATAACCAAGACTGTAGGGCACAGCCATTATCCATACATGTAGTAAACCTTCTACAGAGACAAAACGAGATGATTTTGTCTTTGATGAAGGATTGCTATGTGATTTACGGTGGCCATATACGGGCCAATAAAAGCTGCTGACAGACTGAGTCGGCAGCTTATTGGCCCGTGTATGGGGCCTTCCGACGGGCTTCCCTGATTGATATCTGGCCAGATGCCGATCGGACGGGACTAAAAATCCTGTTGGATCGTGGCTGCATCTGTTACCATTGTTAGGATCCGATCATTGAGCCCTAGTGCCCACGATCTGATCAGCCTGATATTGCCCACCTCAAGGTGGGCATATATGGGAG
Source organism: Xenopus laevis (assembly GCF_017654675.1). NCBI lineage: Eukaryota > Metazoa > Chordata > Amphibia > Anura > Pipidae > Xenopus > Xenopus laevis. The sequence continues at coordinate 62,287,383 of NC_054372.1, read as the reverse complement.
AGATCCGCTCGTTTGACGACATTGCCAAATGAGTGGATCTCTCAGTGTATGGCCAACTTTAAACATCAGCCTGCTGCAATAACATAAGGGTCACTCATCCAGCCAGGTGGCAACCATAGCTGAAGTGGTTCTGTATCATTTACAACAGCCCTTTTTATTAAAAAGGCAAGTAAATGAGACAGTTAATAAGGGAAAAGGACCACCACCACGCCGCCCTAGGGCTTGGGATCTATGTCCAAGGCATTCCATGAAAATGAAAGCAGGTTCCAAGGGCAGCCAGTAATCACGAATCAGAATGCGACACTGTACAATACACAGGTAGGCCTCAGGTTGTTGAACTGCCAGTGACAAGGGCCACACACGTGTGGGATCACGTGATAGACCACCGACTGTTGTACAATATCCCGCGCTGCCCTGTTTGTGTGACATCCATGAAGGCAACACCCAGCGCGACAACAAAACTGCGGCCTGACAGGTCATGAAGGGACGAGCTTATATACGACTTACTGCCAACCTGTGGCGACACAAACTATGACCTACAGCTTCCAACAGGTCCGGCAGGCAGAGAGCCTGGAAACCGTAGCGTAATATAGTCTGGAGAGCCGCAGGTCAGACGCCCGTGCTTTATACAATGTGCAGACAGGCAGCGGCGCCATCTTATAATGCGGGAGCAGCCGGAGATGTGTGTACTACTAGGGCGGGCTGCGTGTCTGTGGGCTACACCATTACATCTCTACTCATACAGGGATTTGACGCGTGTCAGAGTAGAAAAGAAGAATAAAGCTTTTCATCAGCTCTTTAGCGCATAGGGATCCGCATCTACATCACGTAACGCCGACCTAAGGGAAACTCATACAAAGGCAAAACCGCGGCGACTGAATCCATTAGATAGTTACGGAATGAGCCACTTATAAAACTCAAATCAAGTGTTAGAAAGATGGGGTATAATGTTAGGCTGCGGCACAGGATTAAACCGCTTGTCCCATCCGACGGCGACTCAGCAGGCCCAAAGCCAGCTCCCTCTGCTTATTGTATAGTGACGTGAAGGCGAAGCACACATACATACAATATAAACGTGCGTAGGAAGGGAAATGGCAGCGATATAAACGTTCGGGCATCGCTCACCTTGTGGATCCGTTTCAGCGCCATAATGCTGTCGCTACTGCTGCCGGGCGGGTGTTCGGGTGAGCTGGGCGGAGGCGAGGAAGAGAAGGAGGAGGGAACAGGAGGTGGTGAGGCCCCCTTGTACAATATCCGGGACACGCTACAATCCGGAGCCGCCCACTCAACACAAGCGGGGGAGGGAATGACAGCGCGAAGGCTCGAAAGGTACTAAATACAAAAGTAGGTGTATGTTGAATCACTCAATGACCCGTCGGGTGTCTTCTTTAGTCCGCCCCGCCCCCGGGCTGTCGCGCGCCTTGATCTGTTACTCGCGGTCCTTGTGATAAATGCCTCCGTCACGCGCCCCACTCCTCGCTGTGCCGCGCGCTCTCTCTGTTCTCTTCCTGCCCGGCACCGCCTTTTAGTCGTCACGTGGTTCGGACACCCGCGTCACAGTTACTTGGTTGTAAGCGAACTGGACGTGCTCGCTCGCGAACACTGGGTTGAAAATGACAGCCGTCGCAATCAGTAGACTAAAATGGCGGCGTGTTCGTCGGGTGAGTTCGTGATGTCACTTGGGAAGTTCACGAGCGGAAGCGGCGGATCCTCGCTCCCATTTTCTTTGCAATTCAGTGAATTTATGGCTTAGTCCCATGTTATGCAATGAGTCGCGGCGATGCGTCACCCGGGTAATGACGTGGCCGCAGGAGGAGGTGTTGGGCTGCTTTGGACTTTAACATAATATACACGTTTATTCCGCTATTAAAATAAAACACTTTCTACAGGGAGCGCTTGGATGAAGCAGTTCTAAGAGACAAGGATCACATAATGGTTCTGAGTATAGCACTGGCTTTGGTAGTATTCGGGCGGGTGCACACACATTCACGTTTGTTCCCGCTAGTGCTGGGTGAGGGTATCGGCTTGTGCAGGCATTTTGTGTAATCCCAAGAGGGCGCCCTCGGACTGTTCTATGCGTCACGTGACAGGGGGTGGAGTGGGCTGTGTACACACAAAACAGAAAAGTCCAGAAGAACGAGCGAGGTCGAGAAGGCACGCACGGGCGGGGCATACAACTTCATTTGCCCGCCTACTTGTTTTAGCAGGGCGGATAATATAGTCCTGGCAAATTTGGGAACCGTGTGTCACTACAAATAGCAATTGTGGTCTGGATTCGCCCAATCACAATGACTTCCTTAAAGGAAAACTATACCCCCAAACAATGAAGGTCTCTATAAAAATATATTGTATAAAACAGCTTATGTGTAAAACCCTGCTTCACGTAAATAAACCATTTTCATAATAATATACTTTTTTTTAGTAGTATGTGCCATTGGGTAAACATAAATAGAAAACTGCCATTTCAAAAATAAGGCCCGCCCCCCCCCCCCCCCCCCCGGATCGTATGATTCACGGTGCACACAAACAAACCATACATGTTAGGTAACATGAGCCTAGGGTTGCCACCTTTTCTTATATTTTTTACTGGCTGGTGGGGGCGGAAACAAAAGGGACGGGGGCGCAATGTCAAAAGGGGCGGGGCCACCACACGGAGAACCGAAGACTGAGCAGAAAATATAAGTTACAGGGGATTGGGGGCAGGCCGAGGGCTCTTTTTGAAGAGTATTACAAATTAACCGGCAGCTACATTGCAGGTAAATTTGTAATTCCGGCTTTGGCAGGTGTTTTACCGGCTAAGCCAGTAAAATACCGGCCGGGTGGCAACCCTACATGAGCCAATTGACAGACAGTTGTGTCTTTTGCTTCGACACTTCTTCCTGTTACAGTTAGGGGCATCTTTATCAAGGGTTGAATTTCGAATTTGAAAAACTTTGAAATTCGAATTCAAACAGACCAGCCAAAATTAAGTCGAAGTTTTTTTTTGGCTGATCAGCTCCATGTTCGACCGAATAGGTCTGTATTCGGCCGAATTCAAATCGTATGAATTGAAGTAATAGTGCATTTGAATTTGAATTGAAGTTTTTCCCCAAACAAAACTTTGATTTTTCAAAGTCCACCAATTGACTCCAAATAGGTTGTAGGAGGTCCCCCATAGGCTAAAATGGTAATTTGGCAGGTTTTTGATGGCGACTGGTCGAAGTCGAATCTTTAAATACACAGTACATGATAAATGTTTCGATTTTCGAATTTTATTCAAATCAAATTTGGACTATTCCCTAAACGAAGTACACAAAAAATAGCTTGAAATAAGAATTTTTTGAATTCGAAAATTCACCTTTACCTTTGATAAATCTGCCCCTTAGAGCTGTAGTATTTCTGGTCAGGTGATCTCTGAGGCAGCACAGAGACCATCAAGAAATTGTGGTTCAAGGCAAGAGATGTAAAAGAGCAATATTTACTTAAATATATATTCTTGTTTGGCAAGATTCTTTAATATAAACTACTTGTTGCTGAAGTATACATTTTGGGCATATAGTTTTCCTTTAATTGTAGGACTTTTTTGTATATAAATGGACAAGAGGCACATATGTACAGGGCCTATGGTTGCCATCTTTTTTGGAAAAAAAGACCGGCCTTCCTGTATATTTAGATTTTTTCCCTATTAATTACATGGGGGGTCATGCATCATTTTTACTGGTCAGTCCAGTAAAATACTGGCTAGGTGACAACCCTAGCAGCAGGGCCGCCATCAGGGGGGATAGTTGTAGGGGGCCCGAGGGTAAGGGGGGCCCGACCACGCCACACTTACTTGATTAGCCGGGCCCCCCATCTTTCTGAGAGCTGCTGACTTCGGGAAGGCATGGATGTTTAAGGGGCCCACGCCACCAATGTTCTTATAATGTGGGGGGGCCCTGGCCACCAATTTTTTTTCGCATGTGGGGTCCTAGCCACCAATATTTTATAATGGGGGGGCCTGGCCACAAATGTTTTTTTATGGGGGGCCCTGACCACCAATATCTTTTTATTTTTTAGTAACATGTGGGAACCCTAGCCACCAATATTTTTTTTCTTTTTTTACTGTGTGGTGGGGGGCAGACCTGTGGGGTGGGGAGGGCGGACTTGTAGGTTGGCGCAGCCCAGGAACTTTTGTCATATGGTGCCCTGCGATTTCTGATGGCTGTCCTGCCTAGCCGGGCCCACTAGGACCCCGGGGGTATGTCATTAGACTTTTTTTTTGCTATAACTGATGAACAATAAAGTCCCCACAGTGAGTTCACCCTCTAAATGTATTCCCTCAGGTTGGTGCTCCTCTTGAGAAAAAACCCAAGGAATTTCAAAAGCAGCTCTTTGTCAGCATCTTATCAGTGCAGTGCTCCCCAGGAATCCCTCACACAGATCTAGACATGTGCCTTACACAATATAAACGCAGCGCTGCTTCGGAAATTCCCTAGACTGCCCCCACAAAACAGCACTGGCCCAGGGAATATACTTAGCAACTCAATTCAGTGGGAGCCAATCACTGATCGCAATGTCATCAGTCCTGCCCCTGACATCACCCAGCCCGCCCCCTGCCTGTTTTCAACCCCCAAAAAAGGTGGCAACCCTATGGGTAAGGGAGCTAAAGCCCCCCTCCTCCCTTTATTTTCTTTTTTTGTTACCTTTACATTAAAAATTGTACCTAAGGGGTTTTTTTTTCTGATAAAAAAAATGGATATCTATATTGGACACTACTAATAAATGAAAGTGTTTGAAAGGAATGACCATATAATGTACTATTGTCCTGCAATGGCGTGCTTGCTTCAGAGACACAACTATAATTTATATTAACAAGCTGCTATGTAGCCACGAGGGCAGCCATTCAAGCACAGCAGATAACAGTAAAGTTCTGAAGAATCCTATTGTATATGACAGGGTTTATCCTGCTGTGTATCCTGTGCCCATTCTCCTTTTTCAGCTTTGAATGGCTGCCCCTATGGCTACACAACAGTTATTTTATATAAATTATAGTAGAGTTTCTGAAGCAAATACACCAGTTTTACATTATATTTTCATTAGTTTAAAACACTTAATTTTTTAGGTGTTACTGTTCTTTTAACTGTATGAGTCTCTGCTTTCCCCTGTAAGGGCAGGGAAATGTTGCCCCACTGCCTTGTTCTTGTCCAGGAAAAGAAAATCACAGTAAGTATGATAGGATTTTCCAACTGGCTCGGTCCATAACATGGCAGTGAAAACCAATGTGACCTTACTAAGTAGTAAAACAGACATAGGATATGATGCCAATAATGTTTATTCCTTAGGAACTTGTGGGGTGACTTAAAAAGTTGTGGGGTAACATACAAAATGTTTTTGAGTAGTAACGTAACTAATTGACGTTCGGGGGCAGGCCGAGTAGCTCCCCCCCCTTCCAGAAACGATCTTGCCAGATACGACGTTGAGTTAAAAACCAGCGTGCCTGGTGCAATCACACCCCGCTCCCCTGCTAGTTCCGCCACTGTTTCTGAGGCAAAACCAAAAAGTTCTGAAGAATTGTGGAATGTAACAGGTGCCAGAAGTTTAAAATGCAAACAGATTTGACTAATACCTTGGGAATGTGGTGCTGTAAATTATTATAGCCAATTCCTTGTATGTACTTCTGCCTCAGGTACAAATTCAATAAGAAATACGAACTTGAGAGAGAAGGAATGGCCTGTAAGCAGATAAGAAGATAAACTGCTCAAAGTGATTTATTTGTTATCACAACATGTTTTGAGCCCAGTGGCTCTTTGTCAAGTGTATATTGTATAGTGCAGACGAATGCTGTTGAATGATGTGATAATCCATATTGTGTGAAATTAATGCTGCAATAAAACAGTTTAAAATAAGCACTGAAAATCATGGTTACACAATCACTAAAAACATATAGAAATTAGCAAAACATTCATGGTACTGCCGTTATTAGTTACAGTCTACCTATTTGGCTAATATCTAAACATACTGTACTTAAACAAAGAGAGACTTTATATATTTAAAGGATACCTTAGTATATAATAAATGTTTGCCCATACTTTACCATTAGTTGTATTCATTATTCCCTAATGGACTAGGGCAAGAAATCAAGATCTGTAAAAATAAAATTGTATCCAATTACTCCAATATTCATTAAGGCCTTTTGGCATCACTGTATCAAGTTTCTTTATCCAATGCATTTACCTTTGTTGGATTTTTTTGAAGCAAATTTACACCCCTAGGTGGAATTTTTATAACTTCTACTATCAACCATTTTCATTGGATTACATTATGTTTCAGTTCTGAAAAGTGTCTTGAAACAGATTTATCTGTATGTGCCCCACATATGCCATTCCAGATGGGCACTTCAGAGGGTATATTACATTGAGAGACTCACAAGTGGCATCTTTTCTTAAAGGACCAGTAACATCAAAATTGTTTTTTAAAAATAAAATCGTAAAGTCTTTATTAAGAAATAACTTACCAAAACTCCGCTCCTCTTCAGAAAGGCGACAGGGCGACGATCCATCGAGCAGCGCTCTATTTCTCCTCCCTGGCTATCTGCTGCTGGATCCTTTAGCTCCCACTTTTCGTGCTACTGTGGGTTTCGGAGAGAGCGGGTGGTAGGGAGGCTGTGTAAGTTTTGCATGGGGAAACCTGCCTGTTTTCTTGCTCTTGTGCTTTCCTGTGCCTGGCAGCAGCAGGCTTGGCGCCGGCCTGTGTTCAAGGAGTTGGAGGCTGTTCCAGTACACTGGTGCAGCAGCGTTACAAGCATGAGCTTTCTGTGGATCGGGGCAGGCTCATCACTTTGCCTTAGCTGCTGGCACAGAGCAGGGCCATGGCCTGTGGCGGTGTCTCCTCGCTGTGGGGCTGAGCCTATCATGAATCTCAAGCCGTGCTTCAGCAAACCCAGGGCAAGAAGAGCCACTCAGGCCCTCCATGGGAGACCGACATAGAGCCATGCACCTCCTCTTCTGTTACTGGCATCCCAAAATAAGTTTTAGAAGTTAACATCTGGTGACAGCTTTATTCTGCTGTATTGCAATGGCCTCCCAGTGTCTGCCCTGTGCTTGTCTGTCACACACTCAGTTGTAGTTCCTATAAGGAAGCCAGGGAGGAGAAATTGAGCGATGCGCTATGGATCATCGCCCTGTCACCTTTTCTGATGTTTCAGTAAGTTATTTCTTAATAAAGACTTTGCGATTTTAAAGTATAATTTGTCTTGGTGTTTTTTTTTCATTGTATACTAACAAATTTTTTTTTGATGTTACTGGTCCTTTAAGTATAGCGGAACACCTTGTGTCGGGTGGTTAATTTTATCCCCTTTAATGATTGAGGAGCAACATATACATGGAATACTTAGAACACCTTGTGTGGGGTGGTTAATCTCTGTGTGCCCCTGGTTGGAGGATCTATTTCTGATATACTTTTACCTTTATTGTAGCTAAATACAAGTGGATATGGAAGTGCCTTACCTAGGAGTTTGTGCTTTAGTATGATGGGCCAATATCTCCTAAATATTTTTTCTATATCTTTACTTTGGGCTCCAATTGTGGAAACAAAAGGTAATTGTTTACTCTTATCTTTACTCTTATAAGTTAGTAAATCATTTTTGTCTGGGATACTTCAGTGGAGTATTTATTGATGGTTTTAGGGCTATTCCACACGGGGAGATAGCCTTGCGTTTGCGGTCGCGGCGACAAAGCGCCGCGCCAGTCGCCGCGACCGGCGCAGGCGACAGTTTTGTATGGGCGCCTATGTAAAAACGCCTGTGCTAACCACACGAGGCGATGCGCTTTTCAACAGTCGCCTGAAAATGCCTCGCCAGGCTTTTTCAGGCGACTGTTGAAAAGCGCATCGCCTCGTGTGGTTAGCACAGGCGTTTTTACATAGGCGCCCATACAAAACTGTCGCCTGCGCCGGTCGCGGCGACTGGCGCGGCGCTTCGTCGCCGCGACCGCAAACGCAGGGCTATCTCCCCGTGTGGACTAGCCTTAGAGTTGTAACCTCTATTGGTGAATCTTTTCGTCAGATTATTAGCTGCATTTGTGTAGTGTTGATAGTCAAAGGGAGACATACCCTTAAATATTGGCCTTTAGGTATAGCTTTAATTATATTTGGTGCATGGTAGCTGGTTGCATGTAGGACATTATTCCTATCTGTTTTTTACAATAGAGGCTAGTGTGTATTCGGCTCTATTTTCAATCAAAGTTGTCAAAAAGTGTCAAGCCCCACTTCAGTGGTGAATTTGATGGTATTGTGTGCCTCATTTGCTACTTGGATCATTTTCTCAAATAAGTGTATAGGGCCAGGCCAGGACTGGCCATCGGTGAGTTATGGCACATTCCCGAAGGGCCTCTCTGTTTATAATATAAATGGGCTGCACAGGTCCTCTGTTCTATAAACTGGCTGCTGGAGGTGGAGAGATTATCTTTGCTGGCCCTACCCCCTATCGAGTACGGCCCTCCAAACCTTAGACTCACTAACCAATTGGAAAGACCTAAGGCAGACTTAAGGCGCATGGGCATTTGGCAGCGAGGGAAGAAGTGGGAAGCTGGCTACACATACTATGAAAGCAGAGTTTTTTTCAGGCTGGGCCAGGCAAGTGAAGTCCAGAATCGTAGCTGTTATGTAGCAGTTTTCATCCCATCTGCTTCCTGTGTAGCTCTAGCTGCAACAATGTAACGGAGTTTCCCTGGCTGAGGAGGGGGCGGGGCCAGCACAAAGAAAGCAATGTACAGTTGTGATATGCAGGCCGACACGAGGCCCGCGGTACCTGACCACTGGACAAAATGCGCGGGTTGCGGGCGGGTGCAACCTAGTACTGCCGGCTTCTGACCCTTTGGCTTCCCTGGGCCACATTGGAAAAAGAAAAATTGTCTGGGGCCACACATGTAATACACAAACACTTTTGATTTGTAAAATTAAAGAAAATACACAGAAAAGAACTACATTACCAGTTGGATAATCAAATGGAGCTATACATTGAAATATGGGACACCTGGATATTAAACAGACTTATTATTATATTATTATTATTACTAACTGGGCAATGGGCAGAGTCCCCCATCCTCCCTACTCCATAGGTCACCACATTGTTACAACCTGGCATAGTAAGCCTGTTCCTAACAAGACGACAGACTGAGTTGGTTAATGTGTCTGGAGCACAAAGTGTTATTTCACTCTCGTTTTCTCTGTACATTTATTTCTTGCTTTCTTTTTTTTCCCCTTCTCTTCCTTTTCTCTCTCCTTCAAGCTGGGCCGCATTCATATCAATCCTGGGCTGCATGCGGCCCTCGGGCCGCAGGTTGGACACCCCTGCTTTACATTTTTATGGTACTGGTGATTATTTCTACATCAATTGCTGTGTTTTCTGAGAGTTATTAAATGCAAGTATCTTGCTTAGACTATGAAACTGCTTCTAGTGCAAATTTTCATAGTGTTGAACTATAACATGCCAGCAACATTTTAGGGCCTGTTGGGCCACAGTCCTAATTCAAAGAGTGGAGCTATATAGTGATTCTATTACACTTAATATACCACTTTTGCAAGTTTTTCAATGATATTTAACATTGTTGTCTACTGCCTATGTGACACCATATGAAGGGATATGGTAAAGGCATTATGGTTTAAAAAATTCAGCAGACAATCACCATTCCTGTCTATTTCAGATCATTCCAAGCTCTTTCAGTTTTTGGTGAACTTTGCATTGTGCCCCTTTACTTTATGGTGAACTTTGTCAGCCATTGTGAGAAATGGCAGTCCAAAATATATATCCAACACCAATTTTGAAATTACAATTGGTATAAATAATTTCTATCCGCTTGATCCCCTATATCATCAAAAATTTCAGCGGTTTAAGATCCGCTCACCGTTGGTAGTAATTGGCCCGGGTGCACCTGCCCCGAGCCCTGCGTTTAATACACAGTCTATCCCACGTTCCTTCCAACAGTTGTTTGTATTCATAGATAAATATGTATAAGGATCAGCTTACCCTCTCCTTGGGGTGACCCGGGTGCTGCCGCCCCGAGTCTGTCGCTAAGGGAGACGTTTTCAACTATTCACATCCAAGTCGTCGCGGCGCACTCCAAAGTCAAAGGATCGCTCATAGGTTGTTGGTTAAAAATTCATCCTTTATTGGTTACATCAGTTTAAAAAAGAAATGCTCATTGTGAGAAATGGCACAAATAGAAATACAATCTCCATTCTGATGAATAAGCTAAATTCCTTGTACTACATTTGTTAAATGCAAGCTGAGTTTTACTGCAAGTGGCTAAGGAGTAGCATTTTAATCCTGAGTGCTGTCAAGAAGACCTGCAGTAAAACTTGCTTGGAAACACTTCCCAGTAAAAAAAATTTGTCTATAGGTTCGCACACTCAAAATAGAGAACAAGAGTGGTATAATTGTAAAATGCTTTACTTTTTATGCAGAAAAAAATCTCACAAACAATGACATAGTGAATTGGCATATAATACACAAAAGCCATGAATATCTTGTAAATTATATCCTTATAAACGGTGAGTAGTGATGTCATCAGTTATAAACGGTGAGTAGTGATGTAATTTCTGTCACATGACTCACTAAAATTTGTGTATTATAATTAATAAAGTACCCCCAGTTGTAAAATATGAGGATATTATAAGTTACCTCGGAGTTCCATGACCTGTATAAAAACACTCGGCCTTCGGCCTCGTGTTTTTATATGGTCATGAAACTCCTCGGTAACTTATAATATCCTTATATTTTACAAGAGGGGGTACTTTATTCACTATATATTGTACAATACATCAAATGACAATGCACATCATATGTACCACTCATTAGTTAAAGGACATGTCAACCCCCACAGCAATAATTTATTCATGCGCAGTAGAGGGAAATCGGCTTTGAGGAAAACTTTCAGCCGCATCATTAGTGACCTCTCAAAACACGCCTATCCATTTGATCTGCCAATCAACAAATAGCATTGCCGGTTGCTATACAGACTTGTAGATCTTAACTCTCCTCTCCCCCCCCCCCCCAAGCACATATTTCTTCTGCTGACTGCAGGGAGCTGAGCAGTGTCGGACTGGGCCGGCGGGACACCGGGAAAAAACCCGGTGGGCCCCGGTCTCTTGTGGGCCCCGCCGGCCCAGATCCGCTACTTAGTTTGGCTGCACGACCCCACTTTGTCGGGGGTCGCGGTAGAATAGAGGATCTGCGCATGCGCACAAAGGTATTGCTGCGCGCGTGCGCACAAACGCGGCGCCGCGCGCATGCGCACTGGTCTGATGAAGCACGCCAGAGCGGCAGCGGGGGCCGGAGCGGGCCCTGGGGCAGTAGCGCCGGTGGGCCCTAAGCCCCCCAGTCCGACCCTGGAGCTGAGAGACGGAGACTTTAACTATTACACTGCCTTTTCCATAATATCCATAATAACATAGTAATCATAATGTAGAGATCAGGTGGGAGGGAACATTGGCGCATGTGCAATACAATCAGGAAGCTTGCAACCCGGAAAAAATGGCTGCCGGGTAAATGCTTGAATTTACTGAGAAAGAACGCAGTGGTGCAGGAGGGGAATTTCAGTGCGAAACTAATGCGGTTTGGGTTGAGTTAAGGTAATGTATATAGGCATGCCAAAACTGGAAAAATGGTTGATATGTCCTTTAAACATAGCAAGAAAAAACACAGTAAGAAAAAACACCAACAAGGAGCGGATACACCTACCAAAAAAATGAGAATGGCCCCAACGTTTCGGCACCAAGGCCTTTGTCAAGGGGATTCTGATTCCTATGGCAGAAACTGCTGGTGATAGGTTGGAAGCATTCGGTTTCTTCACCTGCAGTGACAGGCATTGTAATTGTCATATTTTTTGCCAAGAGCTGTAGAACAGTTACAAATTTGCCATATGCTTAAGTGAGCAAGTGTGTAGCATCATATTAGGAGTACTTCACTGTGCACCATACCTGTTGCAGGGCAAAGTCATTATATATAGGGGTTATTACCATGTGGGCTGCTTTGCTGTTTTTGCCAGGACTGCTTTTAACTCCCAGTCCGGCACTGGCTTAAGGTAACAGAGGAGGAGAAAATAGTGTGACTTGCAAAATGTGGCAGTTTTACGGTAAATTTCGACAGTGAAATTGCACCTAACAAAATCGACAGGTGGTGATGAACTTCACGGCGCTAGTTGTCGAATGCACAGGAAATGTTTTGCGGTTTCTATGGGTAACAGGATTTGACACACAGGGGGGTAAATTGCAACGTTTGGCGCAGTGTTACGGTAAATTTCTACAGCAAAATTGCACCACTTAGTCACGTGGTGTTGAACTACATGGCACTAGTGTGGAATGCAAGGGAAATGTGTTTTGCTGTTGGGTAACAGATGATTACGAAGAGAAATATGTGCAATTCACTATATTTGGTGCAGTGTTATGGTAAATTTTGACAGTGAAATTGCACCAAAAGAAGTGGACTGAGTCGGGTGTAGGTAAACTTTATGGCACGAGCAGTGGAATGCATGGGAAAAGGATAGTCTGTTAGCTTGACTGTTGTGCCCACAGCAGCTCATTGTGCATTACTGCTCTGCCAGCAGCTGTCTTCAACACATCACACAGGCCTTCCCTAGCAGTCACCTAATACTGGAAGCCCAACTGCACTAGATATGTAACACCACGTGCTTCCTCAGCAGCCCTAAACATATTACTCCGCGTCCCTCTAGCAGCACAGATAATATCACGGTGCACACCCACAGTAGTTGTAACATCTAACACTGCAAATTTCCAGCAGCCCGATGATGTCACACTTCAACTTCTGCCCATATCACATCACGCTCCGCCGACCTCCAGCAACTGTATACTTATCGCAATCCTTTCAACCAGCTACTCCTCTCCCGACTGTGACGTGGTACAGTAAAGAAGGCAGCCTTTTAGCATAATAGGGGTAAGACACACCCCTAAGTGACATCACACTCTCCCGCCCACATTTTGGTCACATGGCACTGACACTTGCACTTCCTCAAAGTCAGTCCATTCAAGTAAACGTCGCGAGGGAGTTAGAATGATGTTAGAGAGCTTAGCCCGGGTGTTTAAGGTGCAGCTGCCCGCATACCTGAAGAGGTTACCCATACCAGACAGCATTGCGGGCTTTATCCGCTTAACAGGTAACAACTTTCATAGACCTTGTGCTCTGGCCTTTGTGTTTAGAACTTTATGTAACAACAGTGGCCTCTCTATTTGCATATTACGTATTTGAATGCAAAGCCACATGTGACTGCATTACTGCATACAACTATGTTTGTGAGCTCTTGGGTCAGTACATGTGTAGTTTTAGTAGCTCCTTGCCTGGAGACCATGTGCAAAACCCGAAATGACACTTTTGCCAAATGACAGAACATCTCATTCTAAGCAACTGTCTAATAGGTTTGATGCAGAATAATAGTTTTTCCTCTGCCAGTTTGTGCACTGCAGGTTGTGCGATGTGAAACAATGTAGCCGGCTTCTTCACACGTTACATGCTTCTGTACATTGTTTCAATAGTCAGAGCCAGCAGGGAAGAGAATAGAAAGGGATAGACAGTTGCCACTTTCAATTGCAGATTGAAAATTTAAAGATCGATGGAAAAGATGCTTAGAATTTCATTTAATTTCGAGTATTGTTTTATGGGTTTACGTTGACTTTAATTTGTCAAGGATCTGCCAGCAGAGTTGGACTGGACCAGCAGGGCACTGGTAAAAAACCTGCTGCCCCTGGTGACCCAGGACTTTTGCCATCCCTCCTTCCCGGCTGGCCAGGATCTCTCATGTGCCTCTCAGCAGGTCCTTGGTTCAGCAGTACTTCAGTGTGTGCTCATCACTCCTGTAATCTGATCCAACTGCCCCCCTTGTGCACGCTAAGGAGGAAGGGACTGTGCTCTTGTACAGAAGCCACGCTGAGCAGGCTAAAGCTGCCCATACACAGATAAAAGCTGCCGAAACACCAAGTCAGCAGCTTATTGGCCTGTGTGGGGCCCTCCGACGGGCTACCTCGATCGATAACTGGCCAAAAGTCAGCGCAATGTTGATCGGGCAGGGTTAAAAATCCTGTCAGATCGCAGCCACATCTGTTGGTTGATGCGGTCCTGCGATCAGACCACCCATATTTGCTGCATTACGATCCAATTGTTGGGCCCTAGGGCTCACGATCAGATCATCCCGATATCGCCCAACTCAATATGGCCATATCGGTGAGAGATCCGCTTGTTGGTCGAAATTGCCAAACGAGTGGATCTCTACGTATATGGCCAACTTAACAGAAGAGGGCTATTTGCTTGTTGTAGATACGTTTGAGGTTGCTGCTGTAATGTGTTACAGACATAACCAGGTCAGTCCCTGCAACCAGCCTGCCCTTACCTGGTGGCTACCAAGTTTGCTTCACAAACCACAACAGCCCCTGCTTTGCTGATTTTAAAAGATGGCCACAGATGCCCAGCTGCTTACTGACCTGCTACCACTTTCCCAGTAAGTTTCTGTCACTGGGGGGGGGGGGTATTATACATGGAATGGCCACTGTGCCATCCTCCTATGAGCTGCTGTGTAGACACTCAAACTGGAAACGGACACAGAATACACAGCAGAAACAGATAAACTCTGTATAATACAATGGGATTCCTCTGACCTTATCTGTTTTCTTCTGCAACTCCCATGCTTGAATGGCTGCCCTCATGGCTACACAGCAGTGTGTCTGTATAAACTATAGTTGTGTTTCTAAAGCAAACACATCAGTTTTACCAGCACAGGGCAATAGTACATCATATTGTCATTCATTTAGTTTGGTGTTACTGTTCCTTTAACTGCACAAAAAGTATTGGCCCTTAAGAGACCATTTGGAATCTGAGCGGAGTTTCAGCACATGCGCAGTTGGAGTAAATTTCTGGTCATGTGCCGTAAGTCACAAAAATATCCGAAAAATTTAGGGGGTAGGGTTTTTTTCTAGTACAGGTTTGTTTCTCCTTTCAGAAAGATGAACAAGAAAAAGTTTCTTAGTTAGAATGACCAATCCGAATCAACTTTTCGATTGGTCTTCATTATTTATTGGTTATCGTCTTTTCATTATTGGCCTTTTTCTTCAGACTCTTTCCAGCTTTCAAATGGTGGTCACTGACCCCATCTAAAAACAAAGGCTCTGTAAGGCTACACACTACACTTTTATTACTCATGTTTCAATGAAGGCCCTTTTTTATTTAAATTACAATCTCTTATTCAAATCAGTGCTTGGTTGCTATGGTAATTGAACCCTAGCAACTAGATTGCCGATATTGCAAACGGGAAAACTGCTGCTGAATAAAAAGATAACTCAAAAACCACAAATAATACAAGATGAAAACCAATTAGAAACTGTCTCATAATATCACTCTCTACATCAGTGATCCCCAACCAGTGGCTCATGAGCAAAATGTTGCTCTCCAACCCCCTTGGATGTTGCTTCCAGTGGCTTCAAAGCAGGTGCTTATTTTTGAATTCCTGTCTTGGAGGCAAGTTTTTGTTGCATACAAATCAAGTGTACTGCCAAACAGACCCTCTTGTAGGCTTTCAGTCCATATAGGGACTACAAAATAACCAATTACAGCGCTTATTTGGAATACCCAGGGACACATTTCTTGTTTCCCGACTCTTTCTACTGATGAATGTGTCTCATCGGTTTAAAAGGTAGGGGACTCCTGCTCTGCATCATACTAAAAGTTAACTCTTGCAAAGGTAAATAATACCATTTAAAGGGATCCTGTCTTCGAAAACATCTTTTCTTCAAAACGCATCAGTTAATAGTGCTACTCCAGCAGAATTCTGCACTGAAATCCATTTCTCAAAAGAGCAAACAGATTTTTTTATATTAAATTTTGAAATCTGACATGGGGCTAGACATTTTTTCAATTTCCCAGCTGCCCCTGGTCATGTGACTTGTGCCTGCACTTTAGGAGAGAAATGCTTTCTGGCAGGCTGCTGTTTTTCCTTCTCAATGTAACTGAATGTGTCTCAGTGGGACATGGGTTTTTTGATTGAGTGCCGTTCTTAGATCTACCAGGCAGCTGTTATCTTGTGTTAGGGAGCTGCTATCTGGTTACCTTCCCATTGTTCTTTTGTTTGGCTGCTGAGGGGGAAAAGGGAGGGGGGGTGATATCACTCCAACTTGCAGTACAGCAGTAAAGAGTGATTGAAGTTTATCAGAGCACAAGTCACATGACTTGGGGCAGCTGGGAAATTGACAATATGTCTAGCCCCATGTCAGACTTCAAAATTGAATATAAAAAAATCTGTTTGCTCTTTTAAGAAATGGATTTCAGTGCAGAATTCTGCTGGAGCAGCACTATTAACTGATTCATTTAGAAAAAAACATTTTTCCCATGACAATATCCCTTTAAGCATTACATTTTTTTAATGCATGGTCTGTATTGTATTGTGGCTATGTTTGGGTTTGCAGACAAGTGTATAAACACATACAATGGCAGGTGTAAGTAGCTATGGGGGGAACAAGTCGGTGTCTGATTTGTTTGCATGGACAGAATAGATCTTGGTGCACTAAAGACCTGGAGATAGGGTTGCCACCTTGCCGGTATTTTACCGGCTTGACCAGTAAAAATGAAGCTTGATGCCACTAAAGACCTGGAGATAGGGTTGCCACCTTGCTGGTATTTTACCGGCTTGACCAGTAAAAATGAAGCTTGATGCCAATGTTATTAATAGGAAAAAACTGCAAGAATATAGGAAGGCCGGTATTTTTCTCCAGAAAAGGTGGCAACCCTACCTGGAGATCAGTTTTTAATGTTATCGCTATCACTTTAATTTCTCTAATTACTAATTTTCACTTTTAATTACACCAATATTCATGCACAATATCACCCAAAATGGTGTGATACACATTTATATAAGTTCAGTTATTTACAGCTCAAACCAAAATGCATTTTCTAAGTCTTTGTCACGAATGTGATGTATTTATTGGCAGAAAGTTTTCTGCCAACTGTATTTTATATGTGATAACAAACAGGAAGGATGTATGACTTCTGTTTTCACTGTAGAGCAAAACTAAAAAAGGAAGTATTTATGTATAAGCGGTTTTAACTGAATAGCAAAACCAATTGCTGGGTTCTGTGTCTGTCTGGCAATCATAGCTACTTTAGCTTCCCAGCACTCGTGGCAGGTTCAGTCCAGCCAGGGTACAATCTGCGAGGAGTTTGTGTGGGTAATTCGGATTCTTACGACACTCTCTTAACACTCGTAAACGTTTAACTTTTAAATCCTAGCTGCTTTCTTTATTATCATGTGTTAATATAGGGCCAGTTGTTATGCTTAAAAGCCATTTGAGGTAACTTTATAACGGGTAAACACTGCTCCAGTTATAGTAACCTATATCAAGCAGTCCCAGATTTGGCGCCCTTAGGCGACATGGTCCTAGCGCCTGCCCTCCAATCGCACACACGGGCCACCCCCCACTAGAACACACAGAGTTGGGACATGCAGCTTGTACACAGAATGTGGCTGGACTGCATGCCGCCCCTAAAATTTTGACACCCTTGGGCCAGGCCTTTGTGGCCTCACCACAAATCTGTGACTGCAATCATGTCTTGGGTGTAGATGTAATAAAAATGAAAAAGGAGGAGTGTACTGTTGCTTAACCCTAAAGGGATACTGTCATGGGAAAACATTTTCTTTTCAAAATGCATCAGTTAATAGTGCTGCCCCAGCAGACTTCTGCATTGAAATCCAGTTTTCAAAAGAGTAAACAGATTTTTTTTATATTTAATTTTGAAATCTGACATGGGGCTAGACATATTGTACGTTTCTCAGGTGCCCCCGTTGTGTGACTTGTGCTTAGGGTTGCCACCTTTTTTGGAAAAAAATACTGTCCTTCCTATATATTTCTTTTATTCCCTAATAATAACATTGGGATCAACCATTTTTTTACCGGCCGGGCCGGTAAAATACCAGCCAGATGGTGACCCTATTTGTGCTCTAATATACTTCAGTCAATCTTTCCTGCTGTATTGCAAGTTGGAGCGATATCACCCTGCCCCCACCCAGCAGCCCATCAGCAGAACAATGGGAAGGTAACCAGATAAGCGCTCCCTGGTAGATATAAAAACATCAATCAATAGTAAAAAATCCAGGTCCCACTGTGACTCATTTAGTTACATTGAGTAGGAGAAACAATAGCCTGCCAGAAAGCAGTTGCATCCTAAAGTGCTGGCTCTTTCTGAAAGCACATGACCAGGCAAAATGACCTGAGATGGCTGCCTACACACCAATATTACAACAAAAAAATACACATTATTTGCAGTTTAAACCGTGTAATTTAGAAATAAAAAGTACACCATAAAAATCATGACAGAATCCCTTTAAGATGATAAAAAAATTATTGTCCTTAGTTGTGTTTTTTTTCTGCACACATTTTTTTAAATAGATCTGCAATAGATCTGTGTGTTTTGTTTTTCCTACAGTTTTAGAATGGCTGAGATTGTTACCATTCCTTGGTGTCCTAGCACTGCTTGGATACCTTGCTATTCGACCATTCCTACCCAAGAAGAAGCAGCAAAAAGACAGTTTAATTAATCTCAAGATCCAGAAGGAGAATCCAAAGGTTGTAAATGAGATAAACATAGAGGATCTGCACTTAGCCAAGGCTGCCTATTGTCGGTGTTGGCGCTCTAAGACTGTAAGTACAGTGTATCATTTGACTCTTTGTAATGTTTTCTCTAAAAAAACATATCCAGAAGTTTTTTTTAGTATGCATTAATGAAAGCACCTGGTCCCTATCAGATTACTAGTACATGGTGGTACTTCTAGGGGCAGTATAAGTACCACCATGTGCATACGGCTCTTTCACTCTAAAGCTGGCCATACACGGGCCAAAATAAGTCAACAGTCGGCAGCTTATTGGCCCGTGTATGGGGCGCTCCGACGGGCTTCCCCGATCGATATCTGCCCAAAAGTCGGCCAGACGTTGTAAGTCCCACGATTGGATGAGCCCAATATCGCCCACCTCAAGGTCGGCATATCGGGGAGAGATCTTTCCGTGTTTGGCCACCTTAAGAGCTACAGCACGCAAGATGTTTTCACTCAACACAGCTAGCCGCTCCAGACTCACCCCTCGCAATGAATTTCTCAGTACAGCTCCACAAAAGATCCCAGGTGCTCAGCCACCAGCGTCCCAACTGTAGCATAAATCAATTCGAAATGGATCAGGCGGCACTCCGGATAGAATA
This sequence comes from Xenopus laevis, assembly GCF_017654675.1. Lineage (NCBI taxonomy): Eukaryota > Metazoa > Chordata > Amphibia > Anura > Pipidae > Xenopus > Xenopus laevis. The sequence continues at coordinate 62,268,185 of NC_054372.1, read as the reverse complement.
AAACAAAAGTCTTTATTGCAACAGGCTGTGGATCTACATCGAGAGAGAGAGAGAATAATATAATTTTGAATGAATGCTCTTTTTTCTCCTTCCAGTTTCCTGTTTGTGATGGATCTCATAACAAGCACAACGAGCTCACGGGGGACAACGTGGGTCCATTGATTCTCAAAAAGAAAGAAGTATAATTTACCTCAGCTGCCTGATACTCCACTGTGCAAAATATGATTGGAGACTGGTTCCTAGTGGTTAGTTTCTGGCAGGAGCCTGACTTACTGAATGGACTTCAACAAACTGCAGTATTCTGTAATACCCCTTCACTAAATCTGTGTGACTTGCTTCAGACTGTTCTGCCGTATGCACATCTTCCAAGCCAGGGGCGATCCTGGGCATTTTGCCGCCTGAGGCACCTTCCTTTTGCCACCCCCACCCCTCCCCACGGCACTCACCTTTTCAACGCCGGAGGGGGTGGTCCACATCGCTAATGCAGAGATCGCAATTGTGCCCTCTGCACTAAAAGAGCCGAATTTCCAGGTTGAAAACAGAAATTTGGCTCTTAGTTACCAGGAACAGCATTTTTGCCTGAGGCGAGTGTCTCAACTCACCTCATTGGTGGATCACCCCTGTTCCTAGCCCAGGTTAATGTGCCTTCCTTAGACAATTCTGTCACATCTCAACTTAATAGCAAAATTACAGTGACCTGTTTTCACTTGGCTGTAATTTGATTATTTGCATGAAATTGCTGCCATTACGAGAGACGTCACTGCTATGGCATTATGCCTTTTTAAAGAAGGCTTGTTTATTTCAGCATCGTTACCTTCCTAATAATATATTGTAAATCATTTCTCCAGTAAAACAACAGTTTAGTTACAGTTCTATTAGTCTTTAAAAGGATTTCTGTTGTCTGTATGTAGATGTGCTGTTACACACTGTATTACACCCCCGTGTCTTTGCCATTTAGTATATACACTTTATATAGTGACTGCAGTGGACCACTGGTATTAATGTACAGCTAGTTAACAAGTCTTAACATCGTTCTTTCACAAGAACTACTTTGTATTGAAATAATTAAATTGTGCTTTACCAAAAATCACTTTAGTAGTTGTCTGTAAGAGCAGGCACATGAGCAGCTGTTGCACATTTGTATGCGCTGCAAAAAGTCCATAGGAGGGAAACTGAGATGCCCCAGTACTGCACATGGGTGATGGCAAGCTTGGCTGCTCATATGCCGACCCCTATTTAAGCCCACCAATGATATCTGCTGTTCTGTCCTTTGGGACTGCCTCACTCCCTGGCACCCACCACCAGGTTTGTATTGTTTCCTTTTTTGTTTTAAAGGAGAACTTACCCCTCCCAATAAGAAAAGTCCCATCTACTACCCTAGATAGCCCCCCTACTTCCTCACCGCAAATTATTAGTAAATTATTCCCAAAAGTGTTTACGTATTGGAGCTCATGGGCGCCATCTTCTGGATCTTTGGTCTTCTTTGGATCCTATTCCTTCCCTTCTGCAATTTACTTTTTGTTGCATGCGCAGTTAGAACGAATACCGGACTGCTCCAACTGCGCATGCGTCAAATACCTCGATGTCGAAGGTCCCTTACAGAAGAAGACTGAGTATCCGAAAGATGGTGCCCATGAACTCCGCTGGGATACTCTGCATAAATAAGTGTGCATGATATTCAGGGACACTTTTTAGAACAATGTAATATGCGGGGAGAAAGCAGGGAGGGGGACTATCTAGGGTAGTGGAAGGGGGGTTTCATTTTGGGGTGGTTTAGTTTTTCTTTTAGTTTTTCTTTAAATGCAATAGTACACCCTTCGGTTAGAGCTGCACCAGGATAGGACCCATATCTCCTATTCTACTTGCCCCACTAATCATTGTAATGTTGTACTCTTTGGTCACCTTCAAAATATTAGGAAAAGAAATTAGAAGGCGCACACCCAGAACATAACTGTGAGGTACAGTACTTACGGGACTCCCCAGGAGTCGCCAAAGTATAAGAAATGCGAAGATTGCACACTCAAAGTATATGAAAAAAATTATTTATTACATCAAAAGGCAAAATTACAAAAATGGCCCGAAAGCATAGGCCCTACGTGTTTCGACCGAAAAGGTCTTCATCAGGGGCAAAAAATATAAAATAAATAAAAAAGGCCAAATATTAATAGTGTATTATAGTCTGCAAGCTATATTGAGTACACATAACTTCATTATTAAGCAACAATAGCAATAGTTCTTCCGTCCCACCACTCATCCCATCATAGCATCTGTTGATCCTTTTTAAAGTGAATAGGTGCTCTAGCGACTGCCCAATGTGACCCTTGCCTATACTACCAATTTTGACTAAAAGTCTATATGTAACCACAACATGTTTTTCCTAGTAAAGATTTTGTTTCTTTAATAGTTGTGTGGAGCATATTGACCTAAAAGAGGCAACATTTATTCCTGACATTTATTCAGTGTAAAATATAACACTAGTACACGTGCTGGGAAATTGCATCTCCCAATAAATTGGTAAATGTTTGAGTGTCATGCTCCGTGCCTGCATTGAATGATTTGTATGCAGTGATGTATTGTAGGCGCCACTGACCTTTATTTTTTTTATAAAGCCAAAATAAAAGAGTTTAATGAGTGGGGATGTTATTGATTTCTGCAGAAAATCTTGGTACAGGTATGGGATCCGTTATCCAGAAAGCTCTGAATTATGGAAAGGCTGCCTCTCATAGACTTCATTTTAGACTTCATTTTATCCAAATACAGGTTTCGGACCTGTTATCCACAATGCTCGGGACCTGGGGTTTTCCGGATTAGAGATGTCGCGAACTGTTCGCCGGCGAACTTGTTCGCGCGAACATCGGGTGTTCGCGCTCGCCGGAAGTTCGCGAACGTCGCGCGACGTTCGCCATTTTGGGTTCGCCATTGTTGGCGCTTTTTTTTGCCCTCTCACCCCAGACCAGCAGGTACATGGCAGCCAATCAGGAAGCTCTCCCCTGGACCACTCCCCTTCCCTATAAAAACCGAAGCCCTGCAGCGTTTTTTCACTCTGCCTGTGTGTGCTGAAGAGATAGTGTAGGGAGAGAGCTGCTGCCTGTTAGTGATTTCAGGGACAGTTGAAAGTTTGCTGGCTAGTAATCGTTTTGATACTGCTCTGTTATTGGAGGGACAGAAGTCTGCAGGGGTTTGAGGGACATTTTAGCTTAGGTAGCTTTGCTGGCTAGTAATCTACCTTCTACTGCAGTGCTCTGTATGTAGCTGCAGTGGGCAGCTGTCCTGCTTCTGATCTCATCTGCTGACTGCTGCAATAACAGTAGTCCTTGTAAGGACTGCTTTTATTTATTTTTTTGTTGTTTTACTACTACTACTACTACTACTACTATAAGAGCCCAGTGCTATTAGTCTAGCAGTGTTGGGGAGTGGGACTGGTGTGCTAATCTGCTGCTCCTAGTAGTTCAGCAGCACCAACTTTAATTTTTTTTTTTAATATTCATTTTTTTTTTATTTTACTTTTTTTTATTTTACTACCGCTGTAGTAGTGTATAAGTTGACCTTTTAGGCATTATTTGCCCTGTAGGCATTATTTGCACACTGTTTTCTTCAACCCGCCATCGAGCTGTGTGACCTTGTTCCCATTCTGTCTAAATATCCATAATATTACCGTCTCCAGAAAAAACACCGGAGTCACTTTTTTCAAGCAGCATTCATATATTTTACGTAATCCGTATCCACCGCTGTAGTAGTGTATACGTTGGCCTTGTAGGCATTATTTGCACACTGTTTTCTTCAACCCGCCATCGAGCTGTGTGACCTTGTTCCCATTCTGTCTAAATATCCATAATATTACCGTCTCCAGAAAAAACACCGGAGTCACTTTTTTCAAGCAGCCATAATATATTTTACGTAATCCGTATCCACCGCTGTAGTAGTGTATACGTTGGCCTTGTAGGCATTATTTGCACACTGTTTTCTTCAACCCGCCATCGAGCTGTGTGACCTTGTTCCCATTCTGTCTAAATATCCATAATATTACCGTCTCCAGAAAAAACACCGGAGTCACTTTTTTCAAGCAGCCATAATATATTTTACGTAATCCGTATCCACCGCTGTAGTAGTGTATACGTTGGCCTTGTAGGCATTATTTGCACACTGTTTTCTTCAACCCGCCATCGAGCTGTGTGACCTTGTTCCCATTCTGTCTAAATATCCATAATATTACCGTCTCCAGAAAAAACACCGGAGTCACTTTTTTCAAGCAGCCATAATATATTTTACGTAATCCGTATCCACCGCTGTAGTAGTGTATACGTTGGCCTTGTAGGCATTATTTGCACACTGTTTTCTTCAACCCGCCATCGAGCTGTGTGACCTTGTTCCCATTCTGTCTAAATATCCATAATATTACCGTCTCCAGAAAAAACACCGGAGTCACTTTTTTCAAGCAGCATTCATATATTTTACGTAATCCGTATCCACCGCTGTAGTAGTGTATACGTTGGCCTTGTAGGCATTATTTGCACACTGTTTTCTTCAACCCGCCATCGAGCTGTGTGACCTTGTTCCCATTCTGTCTAAATATCCATAATATTACCGTCTCCAGAAAAAACACCGGAGTCACTTTTTTCAAGCAGCATTCATATATTTTACGTAATCCGTATCCACCGCTGTAGTAGTGTATACGTTGGCCTTGTAGGCATTATTTGCCCAGTTTTTTTGGCCACAGCCACTGAAGCACAGAGGCCAGAAAAAATATGCCATATAAATGCTGAAAATAGTCATTTTTTGCCATACGTTGACTCAACGTATATGGCAAAAAATGACTATTTTCAGCATTTACGTGACATATTTTTTCTGGCAACTGTGCTTCAGTGGCTGCAACCAAAAAAACTGGGCAAACAATGTCTACAAGGTCAACGTATGGCGAAAAATTACTATTTTCAGCATTTATATGGCATATTTTTTCTGGCAACTGTGCTTCAGTGGCTGCGTCCAAAAAAACTGGGCAAACAATGTCTACAAGGTCAACGTATGGCGAAAAATGACTATTTTCAGCATTTATATGGCATATTTTTTCTGGCAACTGTGCTTCAGTGGCTGCGTCCAAAAAAACTGGGCAAACAATGCCTACAAGGTCAACGTATGGCAGTTGTTTAAAGAGAACAGTAGATTACTAGCCAGCAAAGCTACCTAAGCTAAAATGTCCCTCAAATCCCTGCAGACTTCTGTCCCTCCAATACAGAGCAGTATCAAGCAGATTACTAGCCAGCAAACTTACTATCATCTGTCCCTGAAATCACTAACAGCTCTCCCCCTACACTATCTCTTCCAAGCACACACAGGCAGATTTTTCAGATACATTTTTGCCCTTGATCCCCCTCTGGCATGCCACTGTCCAGGTCGTTGCACCCTTTAAACAACTTTAAAATCATTTTTCTGGCCAGAAATGTCTTTTCTAGATGTTAAAGTTCGCCTTCCCATTGAAGTCTATGGGGTTCGCGAACCGTTCGCGAACCGCTCGCATTTTTGCGCAAGTTCGCGAATATGTTCGCGAACTTTTTTTCCGACGTTCGCTACATCCCTATTCCGGATAACAGATCTTTCCGTAATTTGGGTCTTCATGCCATAAGTCTACTAGAAATTCATTTAAACATTAAATAAACGCAATAGGCTGGTTTTGCTTCCAATAATGATCAAGTACTGTATATCTTAGTTTAGATCAAGTACAAGCTACTGTTTTATTATTACAGAGAAAAAGGGAATCATTTTTAAAAATTTGGATAAAATGGAGTCTATGGGAGACAGCCATTCTGTAATTCGTTGCTTTCTGGATATTGGGTTTCCAGATAAGGGATCCTATACCTGTATTAAACTATTTCCTTTTTGTGTATAATCATGAAACTGTAGCTTGTACTTGATCCAAACTAAGATATAATTAATCCTTATTGGAAGCAGAACCAGCCTATTGAGGTTTATTTAATGAATTTCTAGTAGATTTAAGGTACGAAGATCCAAATTATGGAAATATCCATTATCCAGAAAACCGCAGGTCCTCAGAATTCTGGATAACAGGTCGCATGTCTGTACTGCACATCCATAATAGCAATTAAATTGCAGTGGTTCATTTGTTTGTATTGTGATAACCAAGGAGATTGTTACACACTTTTATATAAATGTTCCTCAATTTCCTAAAAACCTGTCCTTTCTTCTCCCAAACTTGATGCTCTCACAGCAAAGGAAGTCCATTTGTTGTATCCTGTGTACAGAAGGTGGGAAATACAGAATACAATATATGGTCAAAACCAAGGGTATAAATATGAAGTTCAGGGTCAGACTGGCCTACCAAAGGAGAAACTGGTGTTCTCCAGCCTAGGGTCTAAAAACTTTTTTGCACTCAACCGGTCTATACCTGTGAGAGTAGAGACACATTTTTGGCTTCTTTGGTGGGTCCTTTGAGACCTTGTCCACAATGCTGCTTATAAGGCTTTTACCCTCCTCTGAGGAGGCCTTCCACTAGAAGTTGGAACATTGTTAGTGGAATTTGCTTCTACTGTAAGAGGTTGGGAACTGACGATAATGGGGTCGGGCCCAGAGTTCCAGTTGGCATTCCAATTCATCCCACAGTTGTTAGTTTAGCTTGAGATAAGGGCTCTGTGTAGGCCAGTCAAGTTCTTCCATTCCTATTTCAGAAACCCACCACTTTTTGCATGGGGCATTATTGCTCTGGAATAATAAACTGCCTAAAAGTAGGAAGTACAGAATTGTCCAGAACATAACCATATTATGTAGTGGCACCTGTGTTGGCAATTATGGGTGATACTCAAAATGTCCCGTAGGAAAATTTTAGTGGGAGCACTTACCGGACCTTAAACAGCTTCCACGTGCTGCACGTCCACCGCCATCCCATGCAGCGCATTCAAATCTCAAGTAGATACAAAAGACCGAGCAGTCGAATCCGGTGAAAAATTTGTAGTATAATCACAATTTATTCAAAACATTAAAATCTGCTGTAATTCTGAAGATTGTAATGTTTTGAATAAATCGTGATTATACTATAAATTTTTCACCGGATTCAACTGTGCTCCGTCTTTTGTATCTACTTGATACTCAAAAACGCAATTCTAATAATTTAAAAGGGGTGCCCTCATCTTGTGTACTACGTTAACGGTACACTGTCAAAATATATTGCTTAATTTGTCATAAGGTAGAATATTGTTTAAACTTATGAAGGGGTGAAAATTGTTTTTTTCCTCTAAAACACGTGTCCTCTTTTTATTCATGCATGGAGTGAACCCTATTTTACTTCTGTTCTGGCCGCATATCCAGTCTTTGATGTTGGGGATTAGTCAGAGTAAACCGGAGCAAAATGTATATGCCTTTAATATCAGTAAATCCTCAGTTGCTGTTTAGTAAGGTTTTGTAGCATACCCCAAATAGGCTAAATGTACAGTACATGTAACAGAGATGTATCTAAAAACCCTGACCCTCCAGTAGCAGCTTGTGATAGGGGCTCAGAAATGTACATTTGAGCATTTTTGGGCAATAGACTTTACCCCTATGACTACCCAAAATTAATTGTGGAGGTTTTTGTTTGACCAGTTGTGTGTTCACCATCTTTGTTTTTGAGGAGTAGCTGTTTTATGTCTCTTGCTTATAATTTTTGATCCTAGAGAATAGGGATGCACCGAATCCAGGATTCAGCCGTTTTCAGCAGGATTCGGCTGAACCAAACCCGAATCCTAATTTGCATATGCAAATTAGGGACAGGGAGGGAAATTGCATGACTTTTGGTCACAAAACTAGGAAGTAAAAAATGTTTTCCCTACCACCCCTAATTTGCGCATGCAAATGAGGGTTCGGTATTCAGCTGAATCTTTCGCGAAGGATTTGTGGGTTTGGCCGAATCCAAAATAGTGGATTTGGCGCATCCCTATTAGAGAATCTTGCACAATCCCTGTTTTTGCAGTTCAAACCTGGATTTGTATGCTGTATAGAGGGCCACACAAGCATAGGGTTTTTATCTTAAAGTTTGGATAATTCCTGAAACTTTATTGCTGTCTGTGCATTGGCGATTTTTTTTTTAATAAATGCTGCAAAACCAGCACTGGGGCAGATGTTCAGACTGCACAAGGCCCACATTCCCTGAACTTCCATCATTGGCGCAGATTAACTAAATGGTGACGTCGCCTGTCTCTAGCGAAAACGGCAATTCGGAGGGATATTGTCAATTTACTAAAAGGTGTAGAGGACAATTCTCAAGCGAAAGAGATTAGCACTAATGAAGTTTTGCGCCCTTTCGTCAGGTGAATTTCTGCTCAGGCGAATGATCGTTTCTCTGCAAATTCATCAAAGTTTCCACAACGTTATCCTTTTCGCCAGAGACTGCTTCAGCAAGTTATACCTGGTGAATTTATGAAGCTACATCCTCCTCAATCGTATGTCCATGACATCATATCCTGTATGCCGTAAATTCATAAAAAAGGAAAAAACACTGGCGTTTTTTCATATTTTTAATGTGGGATTGTGTTTAAAAGTTGTAACTGTTAAATATATATATTTTTTTACCATTTGAAGCTCATTCCACATATGTTTTGGGGTGGGCTCATGTCTAAGACATTAGAGGATCTCTTTATTTTTCCTCCTTGGACATGTGTAATAATAAGTGGCCACTACAAGCAATTTCACCAACATCACTAATAAAGTCATATATATGACCTATATGTATGAAGTTTTGCGAGGAAGAAAGTAACGCTAGTGAAACCTTGCTTAGAAATGCCAGTGCTGACGAATTTTCATTTTTTTATCTGCTGAGATGTAACTTCATATTTTGATAATCGTATGCTCTGCGAATTAACGTCTGACGAAATTGTGTGGAGTCTTTCGAGGTGAAAATTCACCCTCTAGTAAATTTGCCCCAATGTCTCTGATGGTTTTCATTTATCCAGGTCATAATATACAGTATCTAGTCGAGATAAGTCAAAAGCAACATTTCATCACTCATTAACGTGGCTTTTAAAGTTCATCTGAGTGGTAGGGAAATTCTCTGACATTTTAAACCCTCAAGGGTAATACAGTCACCAACATCCAAGCACAATGGTTCCATTGAACCTTTTCAGTTAGTTATGACTTGTAATCCAATCAATGCCTTATAATTAGAGATCATCCTCTAGAAAATGTAAACAACATATCCCACCATTTTGGCTTCTGTGTATCCTGCTAGATTTGCATGTATGTTGTAAGATTTAATAATCTCTTATGTAAATTCTGTGGTCAAACTACCACTCCCCATGATGATGATAATCATTCATACTGTGTTTTTAAATGCCAACATGTTCTACAGTGCTGTACAACATGAGGGTTTCTGCATCGCCCATACTAACTGATACTAGAGGTAGAGAATAGTGCTGGTTTTGCCATAAGACAAGGCGAGAACATTGCACCTGTTTAGAATCGCTGCCTCAGAATTGCTCCTGGTACAGTAGCCTTACACAGCCATAAAGCTTCTCTGTATAAAGCAAGAGCCAAATAGAAAAGAATGCCAATACCTGTGGTTGCAGCAAACGGGGTGATCCCAAATTTATCATTTGAAAAGTGTTGTATAGCACCATTGCAGCAAACGGGGTGATCCCAAATTTATTCAACCCAGGTATTGGCATTCTTTTCTATTTGGATTCACTAGTGTCGTGTGACTAGGCCAGTGCCATATACCTTTATCCCCTGAATTGACTTTGCATAAATCAAGAGCCACACAGACTGTAGGTTCTAGAGGAATAATACTGCATTTTGCACATCTTTCATGCATTTAGTTCCTCTTAACAACCCATGTGAATGTGCAGTAAAAGGAGTTGCTAAAACATACATGTGGTAAGAGTTGCTTATACAGTGTGAGAAAGTTTCCTTTACTTGTTTTAATGAACAGTAAACTTCAGTATTATTATTAAGTTCTCAAATAAGAATTTAAATAATATTGTGATTAATAGGAGCACTTACTTAAGGGGGCAGTACTCCCTCCCCCCATAGCATATAACAAATAAATAAGGCTTATTTAGAAAATGTTCCCTAATCCGTATTTCTTTTAATACTACTGATATTTTTTTTTATAATAAGTGCCTTCTTGTTTCTCTATCTGGAATCAGGAAAGATAGCTTCATGTAAGACAATGAGCTCTGGGTAAACAAGCCCCTCCCTTCCCCTTTTTGATAACCGTATCTCAGATTTATGTTTAAGTAATTCATTATATAGGGAAGTAACTTCAGCAAAGGGTAGTTTGAAAGTTATTATTAGCAGATTAGGTGGTTGTGTCAAATCGCCTCCAATCTCCTGAAGTGCTTTTATGAATTACCACTTGGAAATGCATTCAGCACTCTTGACCAAGAAACACCCCCTCTTGAACAACACTTTAGAGACCTGGGATAGCCTCCCAACATCGCTAAATATAACCCAGTACCCATCCCCTTTAATTCCTATAACAAATAACCCGGCCTTTCCTCCGGCAATGGATAAGGGCCAATATAAACACTGGCTGGTGGATGACCATCTACAATTTATACATTTGCTAGATGGAGGTAAAATGATATCTAAAGACATACTTGTGCAGCGACAGACTTTCACCCCTCTCATGCATCTTCAATATGGCCAACTCGATCATTTCTACAACTCTTTGGGAGGAGATAAAGCTTTTATTAGACCATTGACTGATTTCGAAAAGTTATGTACCAGCTCTTCTCCTCCCAAGCATAGTCTCTCGTCAATATATAAAGGTCTTTTAGGGGCAGGTAAGATAGAAGAGTTGAAATTTATAAAAACATGGACCAGAGAACTCAACATTATGTTATCAGAAAATGAAACTTTAGATATGATACGCACCTTGTTGAGAAGCTCTAGATGTAGCAGAATACAAGAGTTAAATTATAAAATCCTAACAAATTGGTACTATACACCTTCTAGGCTACATAAACTTTTTCCGAATGCAACACGCACATGCTGGAGATGTCGAGACGGGGAGGGCACTTTGTTACATATTTTTTGGACTTGTCCTATGATTGACCAATACTGGAAACGTGTTCTCCAATTATGCTCACACATAGCTAATGGGAGGGACCTTAATGACCCCTCATATTCTTTACTATTCCACATGTCCCCCGAAGATAGAATAAATTTTACCAATTCAGCACTTCCTCATTTGTTGAATGCTGCTAAACTGTTAATCCCTGGACGTTGGAAGACACAACATGTGCCCACGATCAGGGACTGGCTAGTGAAAGTAGATGAGATTCAACAATTTGAGGAACGCTCCGCACGTACTGAGAAACAATTGAGGGACTACTCTGCCCAGTGGATGACTTGGTTCTTATTCAAAGGTGAAAGGGAATACAAGCAACTCGTGCTCTGAATGCAAGTGTATTTGTATTGTATGATTTCAAGAAAGGATATTAAAGTACGCTACTAGTGAAGCATGCGCCCCTTCCCCTCTTCTATTCTTCTTTGTAACCCATTTCAGTTATGCGTGACAATGTACTATTATTAGACACAGTCTCATAATGTATGTAATTTTTTCTGTTGCTGGATTTCCTGGTTGTAGATGTGGTGAGAATAATCGGCCATCGACAAGTCTCCTTCTGCTTCGGACGACTAATCTCCCCGAAATGCCTTCCCGCTGGCTAGAATGTAAATCGCCGGCGGGATGGCACTCTGATTGCTTCGGCTTTCTGAAGCCCCCCAAAGTTTCCTTTTGTGAGGCTTCTTCGGGCGACTTCGGAAGATGAAGGCATTTCGGGGAGATTAGTCGCCCAAAAAAGAGATTTGTCACTGGGTAACTTATGGGTACAACTACATGGACGATTTCCCTGCGTTTGTGCCGGATCCGACGCGCTGCGCCAAAACTCAGGCATTAAGTCAGATGCGACGGAAAAAAAGGAAACAAATACAAATGTTGGATGGTGTCGCAGAGTTAATCCGACGCGCCTGTCGGATGCAGACGCAGCATCTGCATCCAACAGTCGAGTCCCATCCGACGTTGCTGTTGCTTACCTTGTTTTCCATCGCATCTGCCCTGACACTTGCGCTTTGGCGCTGCACGTCGGATCCGGCACAATCGCTGGGGGAAATCGTCCGTGTAGTTGTACCTTATATCCCTGAATTGGACCGTGTACCACCACCCTAATAGTGTCCCTGATTTTCCACATAAGCTGTTAACCTTACATTTTAGGTCATTTGGCCCCATCCACTAAATTACTAAAAACTGTGGTAATTGCACTAAAGGGGAACTAGCACCAAATGAATATTTAAAAACTAGGTTTATTAAGTAAAATGTAACCAGGTCAGAAATGGGATTCAAAATAGGCCCTGGCATCTCAGTTACACGCAGGCCCAAACATATTGGCTTCAATTGACTCCATAGCGGATACTATTGTCATGCTCAGTAGCAAAACATTGGTACTTGTAATGCCTTGCGGACAGCAGTGCTTTGCTGCTTACACAGATGCAGCAGCTTCTAAGATTTAGGGCAGAGTTGGGTGTTGCCGCAGCATGTCAGATGCATGCTGTGGCAAAACCCATTTCTATAACTTACCTTATTTTCGGCGCATCCAACTTGACGCCAGCAATTCGTCGCCTCGTGTCAGAACGCATGTAAATCGCCCATGTAGTTCTGGCCATGGGGTAAGACTTCACAGATGATTTACACGTGATTCGACGCGCTGCGCAAAAACGAAGGCGTCACGTCGGATGCGACAGAAACAAGGTAAGTAATGGAAATGATGGATGGTGTCTCAGCATTGATCTGACGTGAGATGACTGCCGGATGCAGGCGCTGCACGCTGCGTCTGCATCCGACAGTCGTGTCGCATCGGATCAACGCTGCGACACCATCAGACAATGCATTCACTTACATTATTTCCGTTGCATCCAATTTGATGCCTGCGTTTTTTGCAGCGCGTCGGATCACGCGGAAATCATTTGTGAAGTCTTACCCTTAGGGTCAAGAGATTTTGTGGGTCAGATTTTATCTGATCCTCCATGCAACACCACGCTACGCAACAGCACAAGCTATTGTCAGATGCTACAAAATCTGATGCCCCTAGGCTAGAATGTAAAGTCGGATGGAGTCTTTAGTTCATGCGTTTACAACATCGACATAATCTGTTTTTGGTTAGGACTACACGGGTGTTTTCGTTGCGATCCGACGAGCTGCGCAAAAACGCAGGCATCAAGTCGGATGCAACGGAAATAAGGTAAGATATACAAATGTCGGATAAAGTTGCAGAGTTGATCCGATGCAACACCACTGTCGGGTGCAGACACATCGCACAGCCTCTGCATCAGACAGTCGTTTCGCGTTGGATCAACGTTGCGACACCATCCGGCTTGACGCCTGCGTTTTTTGTCCCTCTCACCTGAGCTCATGTCCCTCACCCTCCGTGTTACCAGTGACAGGATTCCTTCCCCTTATCAGCAAGTTAACAGCTATTTGGGCTAGAGCAGGTTAGGGTCCAGTGTAGGCCAAACTATTTCTTACCAGTACTTGGTCTGTTGGATCAAACACAAATGTTGAGTTTTCATGTGGCTTTTTAATGATTGATTGAAGATTATATCCTGATACTAGAACATAATAGTACTAATTATATGTTTATAATTTGGGCCCAAATGCCATCTAATGAATCTTGTATAGCTGATCATTGCTGCACTCTAAATAGTACTGCATGATAATTGCATTTACGTCCAGGGCCGCCATCAGAAATCGCAGGGCCCTATACGACAAAATTTCCTGGGCCCACCGCAAGCCCCACCTACAGGTCCACCCCCCACCACACAGTAAAAAAAAAACATTGGTGGCTAGGGTTCCCACATGTTTATAAAAAATAAAAAAACATTTGTGGTCAGGGCCCCCCATAAAAAAAATTGTGGTCAGGGCCCACCATTAAAAAAAAAAACATTTGTGGTCAGGGCCCCCCATAAAAAAAATTGTGGTCAGGGCCCCCCATTAAAAAAAATCATTTGTGGACAGGGCCCCCCCATTACAAAAATCATTTGTAATCAGGGCCCCCACATTTGTGGTCAAGGCCCCCCCATAAAAAAAATTGTGGTCAGGGCCCACCATAAAAAACATTTGTGGTCAGGGCCCCCCATTAAAAAATATTGGTGGCTAGGACCCCCCACACAACAGGGACCACAAAGGGTTACCTTCAAGGGGGCCCGGCCCTGTTGCACTTACTTCATTAGCGTAGCCCACCTGCTGTAAGTGAGCTGCCAACTACAGAAGGGAGGAGGGGAGCACAGGTGGCTGCATCTTCTTCCCTTATTGTTCACAAAATTTCACGTCCCGGTAAAGCTGCATGGTGATTGGATGAGCTGGAGGGGAAGATCAAACCTCAGCTATCTAATAGCTGACCAATCTCAGAAAGCAGGGGGGGCGGTTAATCAAGTAAGTGTGGCATCGCGGGCCCCCCTTAGCCTCGGGCCCCCTACAACTCTCCCCCTGATGGCTGCCCTGTTTGCGTCAAATATAAGCATTTTATCAGTGGCACATCCTGAGTTAGTTATGCTGTTCTGTTACTGCCTATGGAAAAGTCTGGCTATAAGCCAACAGTACTACATCTCCTTGATATAACACAGGGATAAGTATTTATAAATGCAGTTGCTAAATTTCTTAAAGGGCATGTAAAAGCAAAAAAATTAAATCCAATTTTTACTTTCTTTAATGAAAAAGAAACCTATCTCCAATATACATTAATTATAAAATGTGTACCGGTTTTATAAGAAACCTGACTGTATGCAGTGAAATTCTCCCTTCATTTACTGCTGTGGATAGGAATTGTCAGATGGTCCCTAACTGCTGAGCAGGGAAACAATCATACTTATGAACAGCAGGGGGAGCCCCCGCCTTACTTACCAGCCATGCAGAATTCAAGCAGCTTTGTTTATGACTATCCCTAAGCAGCCCAGACCACACCGAGCATGTGCACAGTCTTAGTCTTGCAAAGATGTTTAACAAAGTTACAAGATGGTGACCCCCTGTAGCCAACTTTGAAAGCATAAATTATTTGTTTGATTAGGATTGCGGTGCAGTAATTTCATGTTTATATTTAGTATACAAAATACAGCATTTCTAGCCTTTTTCTATTTTAGACTTTACATGCCCTTTAAGTGCATTGTAAATAGCAACCAATCATCAAGTACTTTTGTACAGCGATGCACAATATGTTGGCGCTCTAAAACTACATGTTAATAATAAATAAAATTACTCCAAGTTGCAAAATGAAAGCAAATCCCTTATTGGCAACTGCAGTTGTGCAAGTTAGTGCCTATATTCATAAATTAGCCTTAGGGAGCGCTCCATAAATTTTTTTTGCCTTACTCTGGATCAACTAGCAGTTAGGCAGATTAAAAAAAAATAAAAAATAAAACGTAGAACATAATGGACGTGTATCTTTTTTCAACCTTACTATGTTATTATGTTACTATGTTATAACAATTTCATTTTCTTACATTTGTTTTTTATTTTTTCTCTCAATTTCATCAAAAAAACAAAAAAAAGGTATGATTGCCAATAATCAGTTTTTACAATTTTTACATTGTATATCTCGGAGCTCTACAAATATACATCAGTTTAAAAAAATAAACATTTGTTTTAATAAATACATGAGAATTGTTTCAGTCTACAAAAGTGCACATTCATTTGCATTAAAACCATACTGTATAACCCACAGAGCTTATTGGCCACTGCCATTATTCTGTTATCCAGAATGCTCAGGACTCCAGATAACGGATCT
The DNA here is from genome assembly GCF_017654675.1 of Xenopus laevis. Lineage (NCBI taxonomy): Eukaryota > Metazoa > Chordata > Amphibia > Anura > Pipidae > Xenopus > Xenopus laevis. The sequence continues at coordinate 62,252,424 of NC_054372.1, read as the reverse complement.
TTCTGTAATTTGGATCTTTATACCTAAATTCTACTAGAAACTCAGTTAAATAAATGGAGTCTATGGGAGACAACCATTCCGTAATTCGGAACTTTCTGGATATCTGGTTTCCGGATCGCTCTATATATTCTCCTGACGAAGAGCCCTGTGCAGGCTCGAAACGTGGAGCCAAATAAAGAACCATTTTGTCGTTTTCTAAACAAATTCTGTGAGTGCCATTTTCTACATAGCTATACCTTTTTCTTAATGGCACCCGGGTTTCACCAAGGTTAACGGGTGTGCACCATTGCGTCCTCTATAAAATAAAAAAGGATATGTAAAGTCTCCCTTTGGTTGCATTGCATCCAGTTTTTTGCAGAGATCCCCATGATCTGTGAGCCAAGCATAAACCCAGAAATTTAGGTCACAGCTATCCAAGAAGAGAACTGGAAGTGACATAGGCGTGACTAAGTATCTCTGTATATTTTGTTGTCATACAATAGCACAGTCAAATTTTCTAAATGATCAACGATGTGGTTCCGAAGGTGTCTGGGGGTTAATGTAATGGGGTTAAATTTAGAAATATGACGAGGTGCATTCTGTTTTATTTCAATGCCCCTGCCTGTCACTTAAATATTTTGAACAAATACTTTAGAAACAAGTAACAAGGTATTTGCTAGATGAAAGAAAAAAAAACTATGTCCTAGAATAGGCAACCTGTGGCATTCAGTGCATTACAGAACCACAACCTACAGGACAAGAATCCATGGGGCAAATTCACTAACCTGCGGAGTTGCGATAGCGCAGGCTTCACCACACTTCGCCAGGGTGCCGCTAATTCACTAAAATCCGAAGTTACGCTCAGGGAGGCAAACTGTAGCATTAATTCGTCAAGGAAAGCGAAGTTACGCTAGCGATGCCTAATTTGCATACGGCGCCAAGTTAAAGTTCAATGGACGTATATGTAGCAGCAAATACATTACACTACACAAGCCTGGGAAAGCTTCATAAAATAAAATTAAGTTGTTATATTGCCCTATACATGAGCCCACTGTATAGTTTAGGTGCCATATGTTAGGAAATGAAGGGGGAAGGAGGGTACCCCCAAAAAAACTTATGATCTTTTTCAGCCTATCACCCTTAAAAAAGGAAAAGACGCCAGCGGTTTTTTGGGACTTAGAAAAAATGTAAGCTTTTTTTTGAAGCAATCACTATCTACTCTATTGCACTTCGCCTGGTCTGAGGTGGTGAAGGCAAGTCTGGCGCAAGAGGTAACGTTCAGTAAAATGTGCAAGTTAGTGAATTAGTGTAGTTACGTCCCTTTGGCATAGCGAAACTTCGTCTGGCGTAAGTGTGCGAAGTAGCGCTAGAGTAGGTCCACTTTGCTAGCGAATTTACGCCAGCACCCGTTAGTAAATCGGTGAAGTAACAAAATGACGTCACGCTGGCGAATTTGCGCTAGCGTTAGGCGCTTCACACTTTAGTGAATTTGCCCCCATGTCTTTTACAACCCTGGACAAACGTTGCATTGCTTATGAAAGCCCACCCTCCTGCACAAGTGTGACATCACTGTGATTGAATAAAATAATGCAGAAGTGACATACTTTCCACTTCTGTATTGTCACCCACAATTCTTTGGTTCTGTTTTCTTCCTGCAAAGCTTTGTTATTAAATACCCTAGACATTAGAATTGTTGCAACTTTTGTGCAGAAAATATTTTTGCTTCTGATTAGACTTGTAGTTAAAAAAATCTCCATAGCAGGTAAAAAAAATAGTCGGTGTGCCATGGCCAGCATGAGTGGAGATGTTTTTATAGAGAACCTTCTTCTGTAACAGTCCCATTTTTTGATTTCTCGAGCAGTTTTGGCCCAGTTAGGCCTATAACAAGAGCTCCTATTGGTGCTGTGATCAGAATTCCCAGGAAAGCAACAGTTAGCACATCCATCCCATAGTCTTCAAACTGTGTATTTCCTTGTGTTCTTGCTGTATCCAGGGCAACAGAACCTATAGCAGCCTGCAGAAGAACACCACAAATAAATAAACAATTAGGCGACTTTAGTAAGTTAACTACACTTGCACTGTCATATTACTAGAGAAACAACTTTTGTTCGAAGATTGAATATATGACATTTGTATCTCCTTTTTTGTCTCTCTGCTAGTATGCAAAGTGAAATAAGTGCTGTTAAATGGACAAAGCCATGCTCCTAAAGGAGTTAAAGGAATTATTCAGGATAAAAATAAAAACTGGGTAAATAGACTGCAGAATAAAAATGTTTCTAATATAGTTAGTTAGACAAAAATGTAATGTATAAAGGCTGGAGTGACTGGATGTCAAACATAATAGCCAGAACACTACTTCCTGCTTTTCAGCTGGTTTCCAGTTAATGATTACCAGGCAGTAACCAATCAGAGACTTGAGGGTGGGGGCACATGGGTCATAACTGTTGCTTTTGAATCTGAGCTGAATGCTGAGGATCAATTGCAGACTCACTGATCCGTTATGTCCCATGTGGCCCCTCTTAAAGGCAGGAAGTAGTGTTCTGGCTATTATGTTGGACACCCAGTCACTCCAGCCTTCATAGATTACATTTTTGGCTAACTAACTATATTAGAAACATTTTTTATTTTGCACAGCCTATTTAACCAGTTTTTATTTTTACACTGAACGGTTCCTTTAAGCATCCACCCCTTACATTTAGACCCTGGCCGAACCTTGAATTGCCCATAACGGCCCACCATAGAAATGATGGAAACTTTTATAACTACAACTACAGCATAAAGTGAAATAGTTCTTTAGTTAAGTTTGTGAAAAGTAGTAAATACCCTCATTAGGCTTCAATTGCTATTAGGAGTCCATTGCGGAGTTTAAAAAGATTTCCGACACCCCAAACTTTGGGGGTCAATTGAAAACCAAGTAAGAACGAAAAACTGAAGCTCACTGATGCCAACAAAACAAATGAATGTTATAAAAAGCTTGCAGAATGCTTCTAGCATTTTTACTAATTAGCTAATTTTACTAATTAGCTAAATGTATACTTTGGAAAGGGGTGGCCAAACTTTTGTTTTTAACTGTACCACACAAATTTGTTTTTGTACCAACATGCATACATGCCAGTGTTCTCCCAGGATGTTTTTGCTAGATGCATTGCCTGGCACTCCCCCCACATTACACGCTGTATTAAAATGCTCCTTTTAGAAGACAATAGGACACCATGTTTTATTTGCAGAACCACCCAGCCCTACAGTATTCTACAAAAACGTAATAGTTTAATAGGACGGGAGAGAAGGCTGCATTCATTCAAATAGGCCTTTTTTGTATTTGAAAAAATAGTGTCTAACAACTATGTTAGTATCTCCTAGTGGACATCGTTTATGCATTGTATCTTTCGTGTTGTAATTTTAGCTAAACATTACCTGTACTGTGGCTTTGGGCATCCATGCCAAAGAAATAAAGATCTTCTCCTTCAGGTTAAAACCACCAAAGCAAACCATTAAGAATGAGATGCATATTCGGATTATCAAGGCAATGAGCAGAGTGGCGATACACAACCCTGAAAATTATTTAGAGAGGACAGTTAGTAAGTAATACAGTGTGAACAACACAATATGAAGATACAATTGGAGCGTTACAAAAGCTTATATGAAAGACAGTGCCCCTGAAGAGACCCCGCTCCCATACCACACCAGTTTGCCATCACTATAATAGCCCACCTGATCACTGCAAACTCATCAGTCTTATGGAAGGTAATGGGATGACAAGGGGGATTTACAGGGTCTTTTGGGACGTGATAAAAATTGGGAACAATACGTGTCCTATTCAGAAAAAAACTGAGCTCCTCCTTGTGTGCAGGAAAAACTGGAAACCGATAATGGGGCAAATTCCCTAAGCAGCGACCGTTTCGCCCACTTTGCAACACTTCGCCAGGCGTAAATTCGCCATGACAACACTAATTCGCTCAAATGCGAAGTTGCGTCGAGCGCCCCGAACTTGTGCTAGTGTTACTTTGCCAAGCAAAGCGAAGTTGCGCTAGCGTTGGCTGATTTGCATACAGCGGGAGGTGAAAGTTGAATGGACGTATATGTTGCAGCAAATACATTACATTACACAAGGCCAGGGAACCTTAATAAAATAAAGTTGTTATATTGCCCTACACATGAGCACAGTGTATAGTTTATGTGCCTTATGTTAGGAAATGTAGGGGGGAAGCCGGGTACCCAAAAACATTTTTACTGTCTTCGCAGGCTATCACCCTGAAAAAAGGAAAAGACGCCAGCGATTTTTGGGACATAGAAAATTTTTTGCTATCGTTAGTCACTTCGCCCTTTAGGGAATCTGCCCATAAGAGAAGGAGAGAATCCTAAACAAGAAAGCTCTATTAGTTCCTAAGAAAAGAACTACTAGGTGTAATAGAGGCCCTTGTGTTGTAACTAAATATATAGTGGGGCATGTTGGAAAATGTTTAATATCATTAAGAAACACTGGCACATTCTTCTGGAAGATAAAGTTTTAGATAAGAAACCAAATATTATTTTTAAGAAAGCTCCTACGCTGAAAGATATGATAGCTCCAAGTCAAATGAAAAGTGAAGAGGAAAAGTACAAAAAATTTTCTAATTTAAAAGTATGTTCCCTTGTGGTCGCTGTTTCAAGATGTGATCTGGTTACTAAATGTAAATACTATGGATTCTAAGAAATATTTTAAAAATATTATGCAATTGTCAGTCAACACGTTATTTATTTGATCTAATGTACATGTAAATTGCAATACATAGGGAAAACTGTATGCCTTTTATAAACTAGAACTGGTGAGCATTGAAAAATATATATAGGGTGAGATGGGCTAAGAGGAGCCAATGAGCAATTACAAGCAACGTGAAGCCTTTGCAAATCAGAAGGTATTTACTTGTCTCATGTCATACACATAGCACTGCCTAAATACAAAAATGAGAGTTTTAATTCTGAGAGATTTAATTCTTTAAAACAATCTCAACTCTCTCCTCTGTTATGGGATCGGCACCACTCTGTGAGATACAGGCTGCCAAATAAGGAAGTTCAGGAGCGAATCTGCACTGCGCATGACTTCTCTCTCCTGCTTCATTTGCTTATCTTCAAATCCGTTGGCTGGCAAAATTCAGCCAATTGGATCAAAGATATGCAAATGAAGCAGTGTTGAATTAGCACTATTGTCCAAAAGGTGAACCTCGCCTGTAAGCATGGGGGGTATACAGGAAAGTTAGGAATGTGACTTCCTGTTAATATCTGCTTGATCAAGCCCAAAAGCCAAACATGTCCCAGTGGTCATTATAGAGCACTCATTTTATTCTAGCAAGTGAACGTTTGAAGTAATTCAAACCTTCCATAAGACTGGGCATACATAAGGGCATACAGGCACAAAATAGAAAGGAAAGGGGCAGACAAGGTATGAAATAGGGGTACATAATAGGGGCACACAGGGTAAGAGAGAGAGGGAGGAAATAGGAGAGTGGACTGGGCCAATAAGTTTTGGGCAGGCTGGGCCGATTCAGCTTGGGAGCAGGCTTGGTTGGATTGGGGGCAGGCAGGGCCTATCAAGGTTGGAGGAAAGCTGGGCCTATGAGAGTTGGGGGATAGGCTGGCTTATCAGAGTTGGGGGTGGGCTCTCAAAGTTGGGGGCAGACCAGGCAGCATCATGTGCTGAGGGAAATATTATCTGTGCTGCCCTGTGGTGCGGGGCCCCCAGAGGTGCGGGGCCCTATTGGGCCCAATTGGTCCAATAGGCCTAACGCCGGCCCTGGCCGAAAGAAATGAGGAGCAGACGGTGAGAGAGACCAGGGATGTGTTCGCTGGAGATCTGCTACTACACAATCCATATTGACTTTGGTGAGAGCACATTCCAGAAGTGGGGGATCCCCCGAGTCGATACCTAACCTAGACTGTTTACTAAAGGACCCAGTCTCACAAGTGACTCCATTATCACTAAGGCACCTGGGAATATAAACTATTTTGAGCACTACTTGCACAAAACTGTTTAATTAAGGAAAATACCAAAACAGTCATTTTTTAAGACTGATTGGAGTTTAAGATCATCTGTCTGCTTGACGAATTGGGATGGACTATACACTGATTTAATAATATCAATGAATTTTGTTATCGATACGAGTGCTTCTATTTGATTTGGATTCATTTTTGTGCTTAATTTGGCCGAACAAATTTTAATATTTATTCAGTTGATTTATTAATTGTAAAGGGGGCAATAAAAAGTGAGGAGGGCAGTGACATCAAAGGAGTGCAGAATGGAAAGTGAAAGTAATTGACTGCCCTGCTCAATGCCTCAGGCATAGAGGAAGGGCAGGCAATTTATGATTGACAGCTTAGATCAGGGGTGCCCAAAGGTAGATTGGGATCTACCATTAGACCTTTAGCTGGTGATCAGTAGATCTCAAGTCAAAGTTACTCTCCTGTTTTCCCATGAATCAGTATCTAAGTAATATTTTCCATGAAACAGAATGCTAACAATGTTTTTATGGATGCAGATCATAATCACTAAAAGTAGACCCTGCATTAGTAAAGTGTGGGCACTCCTGGCTTAGATATTAATACACCTTTATAACAGGTACAGATGTTTCAATGAAAAAAAGAAAGTGGGATTCATGTTTAATTTGCAAAGGACTTCATTATACAGCTTTTTATGTGTGGGTGACAGGTCCACTTTAAAGGGATACTGTCATGGGAAAACATGTTTTTTTTTTTTTTCAAATGGCATCAGTAATAATGCTGCTCGAGCAGACTTCTACACTGAAATCTGTTTTTCAAAAGAGCAAACAGTGTTTTTTATATTTAATTTTGGAATCGGACATGGGGCTAGACATATACTGTATCAGTTTCCCAGTTGCCCCCAGTCATGCGACTTGTGCTCTGATAAACTTCAGTCACTCTTTACTGCTGCACTGCAAATTGGACAGAAATCACCCCCTCCCTTCTCCCCCCCCCTCAGCAGCCCTTCAGCAGAACAATGGGAAGGTAACCATATACCAGCTCCCTGTTACAGTACTCAATAGTAAAAATCCATGTCCCACTGAGACACCTTCAGAGTAGGAGAAACAATAGCCAGTGAGAAAGCAGTTCCATCCTGAAGTGTTGGCTCTTTCTGAAAGCACACGACCAGGCAAGATTACCTGAGATGGCTGCCTACACACCAATATTACAACTAAACATAAAATACACTTGTTGGGTTAGGAATGAAATGTTATATGGTAGAGTGAATTATTTGCAGTGTAAACAGTGTAATTTAGAAATAAATACTACACCATAAAAATCATGACAGAATCCCTTTAAGAAGAATAAAAGCATTTGTACAGAAATAATGGAGGAAGCAGTCAAGTATGGAAAGGTGGGGACAAAAGGGAATTGGCTGGGTGCAATTTATGTAATGTAACTATAGAAAATATAAATTGGAATGGGATTTGCAAAAACCTTCAAAGTACTGGTTTAAGTATAAAAAGTGAAAAAAAGTTTACCATACAAATGTCCACAAAATTCCTGTGTTTTATGTGTTTTATGCCATAAGGCACTTTTTAATGCAGCCAAGCAATAGAAGAACATGGCAAGGGATGACAGAGCTGAACTGATTTATTTCTGTAGAGCTGAACATTGTGTTCATTTAGAAGTGTTCCCTTTTTAAGTTTTATTAACCATCCGTGTCCAGCATTTACAATCCTGTTCTTAATCTGAATTAATGAATACATTAAACATGGAGCTTCTGCTTTTTATCATATATATGCTATATGTTCTAGAGGGCTTAAAACAGGAAGTTGCCACTGTGCAAAGACCATAAATGGGCATGGTTAAAGGAGAACTAAACCCTAAAAATCAATATGGTTAAAATTGTATATTTTACATATTTAACTTATTGCACAAGACTAAAGTTTTAGCCTCTGAATAGCAGCAATGATACACAATTTCAAACTTCACAGGGGGGTCACCATCTTGGAAAACGTCTGCGACACTCACATGCTCAGTGGGCTCTGAGCAGCTGTTGAGAAGCTAAGCTTAGGGGTTGTGGCAAATTATCCAGCAGAAAATGGTTGGTCTGTAATATAAACTGATGCTACAGGGCTGATTATTACATTCTGATGCTAGTTGCTGGTTTCTATGCTGACATGTAGTAATTATCCATATTGCGTACTAATCATCCATATATTGTGACATTTATATTCTATGTGTACTGTATATTGTGAGTCGGAACCTAAGCTCAGTGAGTGACAGCAGCACAGAGCATGTGCAGTGAATCAGCAGAAAAGAAGATGGGGAGATACTGGGGCATCTTTGGAGAGACAGATCTTTACTGCTAAAGGGCTGTCGTTTCCTTGGGCTGATACAGAAGCCCAAAACATCACGTACAACATTTTTATCCTACTTTTGTTAGGCTTTAGTTTTCCTTTAAGGATGGAATAGTAAAAGAAATAAGCTTGCACTATGTAATATTTTCATATAACATTATGTGAACATCCCCCCACGTAGCTAAGACAATATAGTGCCTTACCATGACATTTACATAACCCTCAATGAACATAATAAAATTGCAGCTTAAAAATTGATTTTTTTTTGTTTTCTGGGTCCCTGAACATCAGAATCCGAAAGAGACATTATAGGAATGCTGAAACAATCTAAAACTGTAAAGGACAAAAACTGCTGACCAATGGAGAGTTTAAAATGTAATGTATTGTATTATTGCCCATTGTATTCTTCATAATTTATCTGCTGTGGCTACACAGCAGCTTATTTATAAAAAACTATAGTAGTGGTTCTAAAAGTTTTAAGAGTGCACTTTCATTTTATGTGGTTACTGTTCCTTTAAAGGTGACAGCCTTAAACTCAGGTTTCTTACAGTTATGTAATAATGCGATCTCCAATGTGGATTGGCATGCATGGTTTCTTAGGTTATGGAACTTCAAAGAACATTACTTCAGTGCAATATGCCTCCTGACTTTGACTTACCAACAGTCGCAGGTTTCAGTGATGCAACAGATATTTCTGCTCCAATCAAACCAAAAAGCAATGGCTGGAAGATATCCCAAAAGACAGATATAACGTCTTCAACCACAGTCTGCAAATAAAGCAAACCGTGAGATTTCCATATATTTTTTGAGTAGCTTAGAATTGCTGTTCTGAGCTTGATACAAGAAAATACATGATTCATAATACCATTATCTACTGTACCTTCCTCCAGCCACTGCAGGCCCTACACTGCAGGGTTTGTTTGTATGTAGTCATTACAATGTGCGGGTATAGCATCTGTTGCATGTATAGATATACCTCTCTACCAGGCCCAGACTGGCAATCTGTGGGTTCTGGCAAAAGCCAGAGGAGCTGCTATAAGGTCCCATAGAACGTCAGTATTTAGTGAGCTGGTGGGGGCTGTTTGGGCCTCTATGTGGGCTGATTGGGCCTCTGTGTACCTAAATTGCCAGGGCCTATTTTAAATCTCAGTCCGGACCTGCTCTCTGTCACATACTTAAAGAATGGGGTTTTAAAATGTAATAACTACCCATCAATAAGCCATGCAAGTAACTCAGGGTGAACCAATAATGAGCAGACTCAGTGGCTACTTGGGATCTTAGGGGTACAGGTGGCTGTGGCAGCCACCTAATGATTTATTGCACTAAAGATGTGCAGGGTTTTTATTTTTGTAATTTTATTTACAACACCTTAATTTCTAGAATTCCACACAAGTCAAAGACATACAAAGGATTTATTGCAGATTCTATGAGTAGCCAGTGTATTGTCTAGTTAGGCTGGATACATGCAATGTCCCTTGTCCTCAACAACCATTTTCATATTACAACATTTCTGTTTCCATTTACCTTATCAGTCGACCACCCAATTCCAGCAAGAAAAGCCATAACAAGTGTGCACAGTCCTCCTGACCCTGGGAAGCCAAAATACAAGCTGCCAAAGACAGCAAATACTGACAGCGCCAAAACAAGATAAGATCTCTTGCTTTTTAGATTTTCCTAGGAGAAAAAAAAATCAAAACAACAAAATAACAGATTCATCCGCACTGATGCAATTCTCCCAACAGGTCTCCATAGGCCCCCATTGTATTATCTATTATTATATTATAATACACAAAAGCCATGAAGATCTTGTAAATTATATCCTTATAAACGGAGAGTTCTGATGTCATCAGTTATAAACGGTGAGTTCTGATGTCATTTCTGTCGGCCTCGTGTTTTTATATGGTCATGAAACTCTTCTGTAGTAGGAAATCATTTTCCAATAAATTATCTTGACAATGGAAATGTAAATATGACATGTCCTCTTATCACATGAATATTTAGAATTCCACACTGATACTATATACTCCTGCTGCAAAAAAAGTAATGCAATAATAAAGTTAGCTCTCTGCAGTTCATATTACTGTGTAAAATATTGTTTATAAAGTGAATAGTCACTGCCGTGGATATAAAGTGGTGCTTGAATGTTTGTGCACCCTTTACAATATTCTATATTTATATAAAATTATGTGACCTAAAACATCTTCTGATGTTCAAACAAGTCCTAAAAGTAGATTCACTTACTTTCGCTCAGTATTTGGTGTGACCCCCTTGTGCAGCTATAACTGCAACTGAACTTTGCAGTAACTGTTGGTCAGTCCTGCACATCGATTTGGAAGAATTTTAGCCCATTCCTCAATACAGAACAGCTTCAGCTCTTGGATGTGGGTTTCCTCACATGAACCGCTCACTTTAGTTCTTTCCACAACATTTCAATTGGATTAAGGTCAGGACTTTGATCATTCCAGAACATTCACGATAATCTTCCTTAACAATTATTTGGTAGAACAACTTGTGTGTTTAGGATTGTTTTCTTGCTGTATGACCCATTGTCTCGAGATTCAGTTCACAGAGAGATGTCTTGATATTTTCCTTTGGTATTCTGTGGTATAGTTCAAAATTTACTGTTCCATCAATGATGGAACCCAGATGCAGCAAAACAGTCCCAAACCAGAACACACCCACCGCCATGTTTCACATATGGGATAAGGTTCTTATGTTGGAATGCGGTATTTTGTTCCCCTCCAAGCGTAATGCTCCTCATTTATGCCAAAAAGTTATATTTTGGCTTCACCAGTCCATAAAACATTCTTCCAGTATCCTTCTGGTTTGTCCACATGATCTTTAGCAAACTGTAGACAGTCCGCAATATTTCTCAGGGAGAGCAGTAGCTTTCTCCTTGCTACCCTGCCATACACACCATTGCTGATCAGTGTTCTCCTGATGGTGAACACTGGGTTGCTTTGTAACCTCTCTGACTATTAGACGTCTTGCAGTTGGGAGTTATCTTTGATGTTCGACCACTACTGGGTAGGTTAACAACGGGACTTGAATTTCCTTTATATGTACACAATCTGTCTGACTATTGATTGGTGGAGTCCAAACTCTTTAGAGATAGTCTTGTAATCTTTTCCAGCTTTACGGGCATCAAAAACGCTTTTTAGGAGGTCCTCAGACACCTCCTTTGCTCGAGCCATGATACTTATCCACAAATGTGTATTATGTGTGATCAGGCTTTGCTGGATCCCCGTTCTTTAAATAAAACAGGGTCTCTCACTTACACCTGATTGCCATGTTATTGACTGAAAACACCAGACCGATTTTCCCAAGGCTTCACTTACTTTTGCCACATCTAGAAATGTTATTGGATATTTTTTTTCAATAAATACACAACCAAATATAATCATTTTTGTTTCATTTATTTACCTAGGTTTTCTTTATGTACTTTTAGGACTTATTTGAAAATCAGATGAAGTTTTAGGTCACATTCATACAGGGGGGGGACAGTTGTCCCGGGCCCTGTGGGTTTTTGTGGGTTAGGGAGGCCTGGCCGTTCCACATTAACTTGTTCAGCAATGCCACCCTGCTGTCAGAGAGCTGAAGGAAAGGAGGACAGGCGCTCACACGCCGGCATCATCTTCATGCTAGCAGCTTTTCTTTACTGAAGTCACTGAAGTCTAAGTGCTGGTAAAGCTGCATGGGAATTGGATAGGCTGGAGGAGAAGTTCAAACTTGACCCATCCAAACCCTGTGCAGCTGTACCAGGACTTTGACTTCCTTAGGACCTTTTCAATTGGCAGTACTTAAAGAGGCACCTAAGCTCTCACACGCCCTTCGAAGTCTGTATTTTCCTGACAGCACTGGGGGAACCCAGGCCACCATTGTTTTTTTTTTTTTTTTTAACTTGCGGGCAGGGGGGGGGGCTGGCCACCAATGTTTTTTTTTTTAACTTGTAGGAGGAGTCTTGGCCACCAATTAACTTTTTTTTTTTTTAACTGAGGCAAATTGGAGAGGCTTCAACTAAAAGGTTGAACTTGTGGGGGGTGGGCTGGCCACCAATTATTGTTTTTTAAACTGTTATGGGGACTGGCCACCAATGTTTTTTTATTTATTATTTGTGTAGGGGACTAAGACCACTAGTGTATTTGACGATTAATTAAACCAACTTACTCCTATTTGCACATTAGAAATGCAGGCAAATTATAAAATGAAGTGCAATTTAGGTTACAGTAGGTACCTGCTTAAAGAGTCTACCATGAAGTGGTGGCAGGCTTTATAATCCTTTTGCCAAAAATGTTCATGTCTGTGTGGCTTTTTTACTATGGGGTAGGAGGGGTCTGGTTTGGAGCCTGGGGGACCCAGAAAAATGTGTTGTACAGGGGCCCTGTGATTTCAGATGGCAGCCCTGCATTAATATAAAAATACAGAAAACTTTAAAGGGTTCACAAAGTTTCAAGCACCACTACATTAGTACATTCCGCTGCTTCAGAAATACCTACCTCCCATGACCACCCTGCTCTACTACTGCCACCCTAGGCACTGTTTAATGCTAGGAGAGGATTTGTAAAAATGTGGTACAAATGTAATCATGCATTGCCTCAGGGACATTTCTAATGCTATATTGTCTGTGGCAGCCAACCCTTGTGTTTACTTTTCCGTGCTCACATCCCTGGTGCAGAGACCAAAATAGCACTCACTGCACTAGAAGAGAAAACATTTCAGTTAAAAATAAAAAGGAATTTTGGCTTTTTGCTCCACCTTGTAAAGTGTTGCCTGCTGCAAGGTTCTCTCCTTTCCTCAGCAGGTGCAGCAATGCTTTGCCTAGCAACGTGCAGTCTCCAGTAAATCATATTAAACCTTGAGACCCTGAATAATAATAAATATGGAAAACCTAGAATGTATGTCATCTTGCATTTACTTTTTAATTTTTTATAAATTAGGTGTTGCAACCAGTAGTAACATTGCTATTAGTCTGTAGTCAAGATGTGCGGCCTGGTCTGAAACCTGAGGGTTCTGGCCAAAAACTGTCCTGCACAAAGTGCAGGTTAAACTTCACAGCCACAGCTCACATGACTTTGTGTGCTGGGCCTGGACTCCTTCCTTGTTAGTGGTAAAACTGTTGTCCTTGTGAAATAATCTTTCATGTCAACTAAGGTTTTGGCCACACGAGCAGATTCTGGGAGATTAGTCGCCAGGCGACAAATCTCCTCTTCTTCGCGGTGAGTTATCTCCCCGATCTGCCTTCCGCCGGCTAAAATGTAAATCGCCTGGGGGCAAGCACACTGAACAATTTGTTTTCTGAAGCCGCCTGAAATTGTCTCACGAGGAAACTTCGGCTGACTTCAGAAAATGAATCGCTCCGTGTGCCTGCCCCCAGGCAATTTACATTTTGGCTGGCGGAAGGCAAAGAAGAGGAGACTTGTTGCCTGGCGACTAATCTCTCCGAATCTGCCAGTGTGGCCGGACCCTAAGAGGCGGGGATGGGCTCAGGTCAGGTTCATGCAGAAAATTCCCTTTTCAACCTAAGGCCAGGTCAGACCTTGGGTAGAGAAGAGATAGGTTTGGGTTGGAATATTTCCGACCGACAAATTACTAGTCTGGAGTTTTTTCGTTTTTTTTTTTAAATTAACTGCTATCTTGTTGTTACGCTAGCAAAATCATTTAGAAAAAAAAAACCCAGTTATCAATACTGTACACATTTTCTATTACAGTGAGGATGAGGCAGAAAGGAACTAATTAAATAAAACACACACCCCAAAAATAAAAACCCAAGTAAAAAGTTTCACAGACTGCTACTATGGTTGCCTCTTGTGCAGCCATGTAGAATCTATCTATAGTAATTGCTTCTTACCTGGTCCTTGCTTGGGAAATAATGAAGAAAAAATCCAAAAAGAAGCCCAGCTGCTATGCCAACCACCACTTCCAATACACCCCTCACAATGGTGTTAATGGTGGAGCCTAAGCATAGAAAGTGAGAACAAAGATCAGTTAAATAGCTTTGTAATGCATTAACACAAATTATATTACAAGTACAGAAGGCTTTAACACTGTGTTGTGCAGAGATAAGTAGCACCTTTTTTTTCCTCACTGTGCAATGGACCCTCTACCAACTGTTGTACCAATAGGCAGTTTTATATATTCCTCTACAAAAGTTTACTTGATCTCAATCCTATCTGTGGTTTTATATGCAAAAAATTGAAATGCTCAAAGTAGAAAGAAAATGCAATATATGTATGGGATACTTTATCCAGAAACCAGTTATCCAGAAAGCTCCATCTTATGGGAAAGCCCATAAAGTAAATTTTAAGCAAATAATTAGGATTTATAAAACAGATTTCTCCATAAATCATGAAACAATACTATGAACTTTATGGTAACTAAGATGCAAGAATTCATATTGGTGGCAAAACAATCCTATTGGGATTGTTTAATGTTTACAGGATTTTTAGCAAATTTAAGGTATCGAGATCCAAATTAAAGGGGTCGTTCACCTTCCAAACACTTTTTTTTTTCAGTTCAGTTGCTTTCAAATTACTCATCAGAAATAAATGCTTTTTTCAATTGTTTTCCATTTTTTTATTGTTTTTTCCAAAATTTAAGTTTAAAGTTCTTGTCTGGTGTTTCGGTCTGGCAGCTCAGTGATTCAGGAACATTCTGAACTGTTACAATTGGATAAATTTAGTGGCTACATGAGTTGATACATTTCTCAGTAGTATCTTTTAAATGTTAGCAACAATGTATCAATCTTTAATGAAACTCAAGGACAAAGTTAAGAAACGCATCAACTGTGAAAAATATTGCACCAATAGGCAGTTTTATATATTCCTCTACAAAAGTTTACTTGATCTCAATCCTATCTGTGGGTTTGTATGCAAAAAAAACTGAAATACTCAAAGTAGAAAGAAAATGCAATATATGTATGGGATACTTTATCCAGAAACCAGTTATCCAGAAAGCTCCATATTATGGACATTTGAAAACATGTTGGTATAGTAAGTTCAATATAAAAATACAGCCTTTCTAGCCATTTACCTTTTTGGTTATAACTTTAAAATAATTAATGAAAGAGGCCCAACACAGAAAATAATGCAATTGACCATTTTATTCTGCTAGGAAGCAGTGGGCTTGTGCTAATAGTAGCCATTGTGAGGAACTTACCTGAGGAGAAAGCCATGCCCAAACAAGTATTGAAGCCAGTGATTGCTAGGACATCATCAAAGCTTCCGGCTGCCATGAGCAGGGTTGGGACACCTTTATCTACCCCAAATCCTTGTTTTTGTAATATTAACATAGAAGGGACAACAACAGCAGGGGATACCGCTCCCAAGACAAAACTAAATATCAAAGGAAAATTTAGAATAGTTAAAATTCATCAAACACATCACTAAAAATGCAAAATTTTCCGATAAAGAAATCTAGGGCCAATGACACATATGATGTTTTTCCACCTGCTTTATACACCACTCTGTCAACTAACATCAGTAATTAAAGTGCTGCACAGTATATTACTAATATATAAAGGATGATTAACAATATACACAAATAAAGCATAGCTACCAAGTTGGGACTAAAAAGTAGTAATATGCATTTTTATATTAACACTATGGTAAATTTATTTACCTTTATAAGGTTTGATGCTCCTGTCATCCTTAACTGTTATCTTGCCATACTTTGGTACTGTTTTCCAAAGTTAATATCATTTTAATTTTTTACTAAGGGGCAGATTTATCAAGGGTCGATTTTCGAAGTGAAAAAACTTCAAAATTCAACCATCGAATAGGTGTAGTACTATAGTCGAAGGTTTTTCCGCTAAATTTAAATCGTACGATCGTACTATGAAATCCTTCTAAACGATCGTATGATTTTACAAAAAAAAACCTTTGACTTCTCAAAACTTAGCCAACGGCTCATATAGGTTATAGGAGGTTCCCCATAGGCTAAAGAGCAATTCAGGAGGTTTAAGATGGTGAAGTGTCGAAGTTTTAAAGAGACAGTACTTCAATTTTCGAATGGTCGAATTTGTGAAGTATTTTTAATTCAAATCGAATTTTGGCCTATTCGATGGTCGAAGTACACAAAAATTACTTCGAAATTCGAAGTCTTTGAATTGGAAAATTCACTTTGACCCTTAGTAAATGGGCCCCTAAGTGTAATAGTAGCAACAGTCATGTATTAAGTGTAGTAGTAGCATCAGTCATGCACTTAAAGGAAAACGATAACCCCCAGAATATAAACGTAATCAATAGATAGTTTATTCCAGTTTGGTAAGATTCTTTAATATTCCACATAATAGGATATATATAATATGTAAATATCGCCAGTTACATATTTTCTCTTCAGCCACCATTTTGTGATGGTTTGTGTGCTGCCTCAGAGATCACTTGAACAGAAATACTGCATCTCTAACTGTAAAAGGAAGAAGAGTGGGAGTAACGGACAGAACTTTGTCCATTAATTGGCTCATGTGACCTTATGTGTGCCCTTGGTTTTACATGAGCTGTTTTATGCAATATACATTTACAGCGTTATAGTCTTCCTTAAAGGTCCAGTTTATTAGGTGTCCATCAATGCTACCAAGTAGTAATGATTGCTGTCTGTTACTACTTTTCATAAAGTTTAATAAAACTAATACTGGAGAGGTGCTCAGATTAGAGCTGTTTGATGGAAAGTACAGGTATGCAACCTGGTTCAATAGAACATCAAAAGTTTCTTTAAGAAGCACTATTACAACAATGCATTGATTCTTTAGCTATACTCATACATTTACAGTGGAAAGCAAATACGTAAATGGGTTGTTCACCTTCCAAACACTTTTTTCAGTTCAGTTGTTTTAAGATTGTTCACAAAGTCTATTTTAAAGTCTAAGTCTAAAGTTCCAGTCTTTTTCAGTCTGGCAGCTTAGTGATCCAGAACTATAAAATAAACCTATCTTCAATAAAAAAAAATTCTGTACCCTTTTCATAAAAATCGCTATTTTCTGCGCTCCAGTTCACCCTTCTCTCCAATCGCACAGACATCAGCCAGCATAAATTACTTGGCTCCGCAGGCCAGCTGACGGCTGCTTTACTTCACAACAATCTCCCCATCAGAGTTTTGAAGTGCCAGGGAAGCAGCGTGTGGAATTGTCATGGCAGTTAGCTTTAGTCAGGAACGAACAGATAAATTATCCCTAAGTATCGCTTATCATTTTGAAGTAAAGTAGCCACCAGCATGAGGAATTCATGCAGTGGAGAGAAAGGGAGCTGGAGCACAGAAGATCATGGTTTTTATAAAAACTATACAGATTTTTTTAATAAAAACAAATTGAAGATAGGTCCACTGCCTAAAAATAAACCTGTTAAAGTAATTTTACTTTACATCCCCTTTAAAGAGTCGGCAACCCCTCTCCCCAGAGCTGCTTTAGAAGGTAAAAAAAATTAAACTTTACCTATAAAAATTTCACAAATAGAGAGTAATTCTGGTGAACAATCTGAAACCAACTGAACTGAAAAAAGTGTTTGAAGGTGAACAACACCTTTAATAAATAAACACAATGGAAATATTGAAATTACTACAGGATGATCTGGGCTCCCAATTTACTGTGGGTGATCCTTCATTTGTAAGGATATACAAATATATTGGAGATGTTAGAGATCGCACTCGCAGGTCTTAAGAGTAATAAATAGATTTTTATTTGTGGACAGCGATTGTCCACAAAAAAAAATCTATTTACTACTCTTAAGACCTGCGAGTGCGATCTCTAACATCTCCACTGATTCTACTTATCGAGGACTGCACCCAAGCATAGATGACCTCAGTATCGTGAGTGCCGATTCTTCGTACTACTATATATATAGGATCCCAAACTGAAAGATTAGAAGTTTATGCTTTTGAAAAAGCTTATTATTTATGTAAGCACGGAACCTTGTAGGGTACAGTGAATGAAGTTTGATGAAATGTGTTACCCAAGCATAAATCCCCAAATCAGGGGGAGACCCATTATAAAATGGGAGACAACAGCTGCTGTGCAAGTTTCTACAGCACAGGGACCAAAGGAAAGACGCAAACAGACGGCTTTCAGTTTTCTTAATGCCTGCAATACAGAAGGGACAAAATGTTAGTACAATTAAAATGAAAGCTTTACATTAAAGATACAGCAGTGAAAATAAGTACAGAACACTTCAACATTTTTCTCAGTAATTATATTTCTAATAGGGCTACTGACATGAAATTTACAACAGATGTCAGTAACAACCCAAGTAATCAACACATACAAAGAATTCAAAACAAGTTAAATTAAGTTATGTGTAATAAGGCACGGAAACTCAAGAAACCTCCTAAAATCCTGCCCCCTATTGGTTACAAATACTAATAATCAGCTGGTTTAGTCCTAATTGATGGCCTATAAAAAGGTTTCTCAATACCAAGGTATCACACATGATGATCTCATGATGGGTAAAAGCAAAGAGCTCTCTTAAGACCTTTGCAGCCTTATTGTTGCAAAACATACTAATGGCATTGGTTACAGTTGTATTTCTGAGCTTCTGGATGTTCCATTGAGCACCACTGGGGCCATAATTTCTGACAAGGAGTCAAAAGAATAATCAGAAGAGTTGTCCAAGAGCCAAGGATCATTTATGAAGAGCTTCAGAAAGACCTCCACACAAGACTCCACTGCTGAAGAAAAAGTATGTTGAAGCACGTTTAAAGTTTGCTGCACAACATTTAGACAAGCCAATTAAATTCTGGAAGAATACAGTCTGGTTAGATGAGACCAAAATTGAACTCTTTGGATGTGCCATCTATCAGGATTCTAAAGATGAAAGGAGGGTGGACATTTCAAAAAGACAAGATCCCAAAGAAACTCTCAATTGGTTTCAAAGAAAATATAGCTGATAGAATGACCTAGTCAATCACCCAACTCGAATACAATTGAAAATCTATGGAAAGAATTGAAGATCACAGTTCATAGAAGAGGCACCCGGAACCATGACCATTTGAAGACAATTTGCGTGGAAGAATGGGCCAAAATCGCACCTGAGCAATGCATGCGACTAGTTTCTCCATACAGGATGCACCTTGAAGCTTGCATTACCAACAAAGGCTTTTCTACGAATTATTAAATAAATGTCAGTAAGCTTGTTCAAAACGTATTCCCTGCGTCATTCCACTTTACTACACATAACTTAATTTATTGACTTATTTGTTTTGAGTTCTTTGTATGTGTGGATTACTTAGGTTGTTACCGACATCTGGTGTACATTTCATGTCAATAGCCCAATTAGAAATATATTTACTGAGAAAAACATTGACTTGTTCAATACTTATTTTCCCTGCTCTAAATCTTTATTTGAAATCAAAATTAAAAGTACATATCCCTTATCAAGTTTGGAAATCATTAACAAAAGTTTAACTATGTAATACCTTTGAGTCCAGTCCAAGGCCAGCTCGTACCAAGATAATGGCTAACGCCATATTTCTCAAAGCTGCAGACCACTTATGATGAATTTGGACTTGGTCAGTGATGACAGGGATATTTCGTATAAGAAAACCAGCTAGCAGCATCCCTAAATAGGAAAGAGTTAACACCTATTTTACGTCAGTTGTAATTATTGGAAAGAGATATCCATAAACAGACCCTTGATGCATTCCTGATGCCACTAAAGTTTAAGAAATACTGAGAAATCAGTGAGTCTGAGAAGAATCCAATATGCAATCATTTTCTTTTTTTTAAATGGCAGTTACATTCATCATAATGGTGTGCTTGCAAACAATCATCTGCAATAATTTATAGGAAAACTATACCCTCAAAATGAATACTTAAGCAACAGATAGTTTATATCAAATTGAATGACATATTAAAGAATCGTACCAAACTGGAATATATATTTACATAAATATTGCCCTTTTACATCTCTTGCCTTGAACCACCATTTCGTGACTCTATCTGTGTTGCCTCAGAGATCACCTGACCAGAAATACTACAACACTAACTGTAACAGGAAGAAGTGAGGAAGCAAAAGGCAGAACTCTGTCTGTTAATTGGCTCATGTGACCTTACATGTGGTTTGTATATGTGCACAGTGAATCTTACGATCTCAGGGGGCGGCCCTTATTTTTTAAAATGGCAATTTTTGTATTTATGATTACCCAATGGCACATACTACTAAAAAAGTATATTATTATGATAATAGTTCATTTACATGAAGCAGGGTTTTACACATGAGCTGTTTTACTCAGTATCTTTTAATAGAGGCCTACATTGTTTGGGGGGTATAGTTTTCCTTTAATTACAAATATCTGGAGCAGCTTGCTATGTTCTATATATTCCTTGAATTTCAAAGATTGAAAAATATGGAATTATATTCAAACACCATTAAAATGTATAAATATTCAGACGCCATCCCAATGTACTCATGAAAATTGGTTGATTTATTAGTCCTTTAAGAAACCAAATTTCTCCAGATGTTTTGACACTTAACTACCACCTTAACTACCACCTTTAAGAACCTTAAAACAAAGTGAGACTTTTTTTTTTTTTTTTTACCAAGGAGAGCAGGCAGAGGAGGAAGGCTTGGTATCTTGATGAGACTAATGAGTTTGCCCCCAAGGACAGCACTGAAGAGAATAGCTAAAATTCCAAAAAGGTTTCCTCCAGGCAGACATTCGGGGCCAGTTACAGACCAGACAACTGCCCAAACTAGTATCACCATGATAGCTGTTAAAAAGACAAAAAAAAGTGCCATCATAATGTTTAGTTTTGGAAAACAATGTTTTTATAGACCTTTTTGTGCTTGCACTGAGGAAGTTAATTATATTATACTTGTGTATATTTTATTTCCTTAGTGCAAAACAGATGTCCTGTATCACACCTAAAAATATATAGTGTCATGTACAGGTATGGGACCTGTTATCCAGAAAGCTCAGAATTACAGAAAGGCTGTCTCCCATAGACTCCATTATAATCAATTAATTCACATTTTTAAAAATGATTTCCTTTATCTTGGTAATAATAAAACACTGGCTTGTACTCGATCCAAACTAAGATGTAATTAATCCTTATTGGAAGCAACACCAGCCTACTGGAATTATTTAATGTTAATAGACTTTAGGTATTAAGATCCAAATTACAGAAATATCCATTATCCGGAAAACTCCAGATGCTGAGCAATCCGGATAACAGGTCCTATACCTGTATGGTTTTCTGAAACCAGGTTGATTGGCTGCTAGGGCTTACTAGACATATAAAAAAAGTTAAGCCTTTTATTATAATACCCACAGAAGTCATCTTGGAGTTCAATGGTTTGTGTATATGGTCACAGAAGTCCTCAATATTCTCCAATATCTTTATATATTACAGAAGTGGGACATTATTCTTTATAGAAATATATTAACTGAACTGATAATGTCACCAAAAAAAAGTGTACTATAATAACAAAGTGGCAATTGTACTAAGACCAATATTCAAGTAATCAGATATTGAAAAACACAAGTTCATACACTAACTACCAGTTAGCAGCCAGTCCATGTTATGGATCTCAAAAGGCCACTCTTTTTATCAGTTTCTAATATAAAGCCAGGTCACAGCTGCTATTCCATTCATTAATCACAAAGAAGTATTTCATTTTTCACATAAATTCTAATTGTAGAAGTACCATTTGTAATTGCCAACGAGAAACATCCTTGTGGAGGACAGGCAAATACTCGTCTGATCTTCATGCAGGTGTTGGACTGAGTTTGGGATACTTTAGGCAGTTGTTCATCACTGTTCAGCAGTGCACAATCATCTATGGGGGCAAGTCCATCTGGTACTTCCAAGGCCACTAAAGGGATTTCCTAGAAAGTAAACATAAAACATGTTACTCAATGTTAACGACATACTTCATATTGTGATAAAAATCCCATCTATCGAATTTTATAGCCGAGTATATTCTTGATTATTGCTGAATAACAAGGTTTTTTTTACTATTGCAAGAATACAAAATGAAAACCAACTGCATATTGTCTCAGAATATCACTCTCTACATCAAAAAGTTAACTCAAGGGTGAACAACCCTTTTAAGGGCAAAACATTTTTGGTCAGCAGAATTCTCTTTTCTTGCATCTATAATTGTGTTTTTCTGCAACTTCTATAGAAAACTAGGGGGTGCAGTGGGATTTAGTTTTAGTTGGGTTTAGAACCCCTTTAAACTATATACTAAACTATAACGTTCATATATTCCTCTGTAGCTATGTAACTAGGGGCAGTTCCATAGTTACCTTATTTTGCTCTGTTTTGAACCCATTCTCAGTTACCATATTGATATAATCAGCATTCTCCATGGGATTATCTTTGCCTTGTCCAGCTTTGTCCATACTAAATACAGATTCTTCCATCCTCGTCGATCTGCAGAGCAACACATTATTCATGACCACAAACCCTTTTAGAGACAAATGACTTGCCAAAGCACTCATACATGACTTACAATAGACAGGATAAACATCAATGGTGTAACTACCTATACAACAGAACTGGTGATCCCATTGTAGTCCCCCCTTCCCAGCCCCTCTCGTACCTTTAAAGGAATTGTTCAGTATAAAAATAAAAACTGTGTAAATAGATAGGCTGTGCAGAGCCGGGCCAACCCGGCCAGGCGCCCTAGGCAACCTGGCGGGCCACGGCGCCGGCTCTGTGCGCGCTTGACTGCGCATGCGCAAAATTTCACGCTGGCGCGCATGCGCAGAAGAGCATTTATGCGCACGCCACCAGCAGCAGACGGGACCGGACACGGGGTAGGCGACAGAGCAGGTACGTGCCTGGCGCCCCCTCAGCTTTGCGCCCTAGGCACGTGCCTACTCTGCCTACCCCTAGTTCCGGCCCTGAGGCTGTGCAAAATAAAAAATGTTTCTAATATGGTTAGTTAGCCACAAATGTAATGTATAAAGGCTGGAGTGGCTGAATGTCTAACATAATAGCCAGAAAACTACTTCCTGCTTTTCAGCACTCTTGGTTTCCACTGATTGGTTACCAGGCAGTAACCAATCAGTGATTTGAGGGAGGGCCACATGGTTCATAACTGTTTGCTTTTGAATCTGACCTGCATGCTGAGGATCAGTTGCAAATTTGTTTTTTTGCGGGGGAGCCCGACAAGCCCAAGTTACTCTACTGACAGACATGCTTCTTTTTTTAACATGTTTTTAGTTTAAGACTTGAACAAGTAACTCAAGTTATGCTACAGAACTACTGCTTCTATTACCCCCAGCACAAATTTGTTGGGACATAAAGTTCTGTAACAGATGTGACACCTGGTCTAGCCTACCATAATCTAAAAGCACACCATTAAAGGGGAACTATCAAAAAAATGTAATATAAGCTTTGTAATACTGAAATCAGAAATATTTGAAATATAATCAATTACAAATTTTAATAAATAATCAGGCTATTCACTCTCCCCCTTTCAACATCTTGTTCCTCTTCTTGCAGGAGTCAGGAGTCTGATTTAAAAATGAAAATTGAATGTAATATAACCTTTAGGAGTGCTCCCTTTGCATAGAAGATGTGTTAGAGCTCACACTTTTAAAACTGTAAATTCTTATTTTAGATTGTTAGCTCTTTTGGTCAGGGATCTCTTCAACTCTTGTACTTTATCTGTCTATATGTATGTACAGGGCCGCACAGGGGAGACAGCTGTACCAGGCTCAGGACTAAAGAGGACCCAGCAGTATTGCACTTTTCAAATTAACCGGGCCCCCTTTAAAGGGGAAGGAAACCTCGTCGGCGCCAACCCCCCTCCCCCCCTCCCGTGTATTGCCCCCCTCCCTCCTCCCCCCTGGCCTACCCCTCCCGCTGGGCAAATGCCCCTAACTTGTTACTTACCCTTCTGCGCAGGTCCAGTCCAGGGAGTTCACAGGCGACATCTTCTTCCACGCGATCTTCTTCCTCCTTTGACCGGGCGTTTTGGCGCATGCGCAGTAGGAGCATTTCGCCGGTACGGATCTACTGCGCATGCGCCAAAAGTCACGCGCATGCGCAGTAGATCGTACCGGCGAAACGATCCTACTGCGCATGCACCGGTCAAAGCAGGAAGAAGATCGCGTGGAAGAAGATGTCGTCTGTGAACTCCCTGGACTGGACCTGCGCAGAAGGGTAAGTAACAAGTTAGGGGCATTTGCCCAGCGGGAGGGGTAGGCCAGGGGGGAGGAGGGAGGGGGGGGAATACACGGGAGGGGGGTGGGGGGTTAGCGCCAAGGAGGTTTCGTTCCCCTTTAACAGCGGCGCAGATCATGCCCCACGAACTGTCGAAGCCACACTAAAGACCGGAAGCCACGCCAAAGACCCTGAGCTGAAGTCCTAAAGCCGCAAAAAGATCTGAAGCTATGAAAGGAGCTAAAGCTGAATCCCCAAAGCCGTGGAAAGACCCGAAGCCGAAGGAAACAGAAGAAGCTGAAGAAGAACCTAAGGTCAGTTCCACTGAACACCAATGTGTTTTTTTTTTCAATTTTATTGAACCCCTGGCCACCAATGTTTTGTTTTTTTTAAATATTCTATGGGGCCACCAATGCAAAATATTTTGGATCTTTACAAATACATGATACTACTACTTCTACTTCTAATGATAATAAATCTGCTAGGAAAGGTAGCCCACACCAGGAGACATCCAAAGAGGTTGGCACAAGCCTGGACCCACAAAGTAGTAGAGCCAAAATCAGATTGTAAAAGGTTAAAAGCTTACATTTTATTCTCCATAATTAAGAACCAAGGCCTGACGCGTTTCGTGTCTACCAAGGACACTGAATCATAGGCTATGTAAGCTTTTAACCTTTTACAATCTGACTTCGGCTCTACTACTTTGTTGGTCCAGGCTTGTGGCAGCCTCTTTTGATGTCTCCTGGTGTTTGCTCCCTTTTCTGGTCTGGGGCGTGTGCACCCGGGCCCACTCTTGAAACTGTGCAAGTTTTTTACGTCATACTGATAATGACACTTGTATACATTTGATCCAATGATTTTATATGGATTAATCCTTCCAGTCAAAACTTCTGATCTTTTTTGGATCAACTGGAATCAATCATTCCATTACGAGAAAAAGCAAATGTGCCCCTATGTATATAGTGTTCAGTGGCACAACTAGTTGTCACTGGGCCCCACAGCAAATTAGATTTAGAGCCGTCCAATTCCCCATCAAAATGTCCTTTTTTAACAATATATATGTGGAAACCGCTCATTAATTACGGCCTCCTGGGGCCCCCTATACCTCCTGGGCCCAGTAGTTACACCCCTGATAAGTGTTCCATTAGAACTCTGTCTGCCACGCACCACAGCTTCCAACACACCACCTGTGTGTGTTTTTCCGATAAAAGAGATATCAGATTAGGCAATAGTAGCTACAGTACCTTAGCATACAATTTGTGTATTTTCAAGGCAATGTGTGCTTAGTTATACTAAAACCCTTGTATAAATACTACATGCAAATCTGTGTGTGTATTTACACAATACACCACACCTTTAGCTAATACATTATCTACAACAAGGTACAATATTAACGATACAAATAAGTATGTGTTTCAGAGTTCCTGGTGAGCTATTGTCCTACAACATTTATTTGAAAAGCTGAAATTGAGAGCCCTGGATTTTGGGGACAACCACCTTCCTCATTTACAAAGTTACACCACTTTGTAAATAGCCAGCATTGTAGTCCCCAACAAAGAAAATGCTACATCTGAAAAAGAATTGGATTTTTCAAGCATATTTGACACTAGCCATATCCTAAAATCCTATCTCAAAATGTGTTTGTGGTTGTCTCCTCAGTTCCTCTCTGATCCACCACCATCAACCACATCAAGTGCCATCTCCCGTCAGCCTGCCGGTCATTGTACATTTGAGCATATTCTGCCTGAAGTATGTTGTGTATGCCCACTGACAGGAGAATTACAGTCCTATCCATGCACAAACATATGGAGTGGAGTGGGCCAAATCAGACGCTGGCGTGTCAGCAGTTTACAGGGGAGAAGTTACATTACATTTATAATTAAAGGGGAACTTTTCTAAAATCTAATATAAGCTTCAGGATACTGAAATAAGAAGCTTTCTAAATACAATAAATTGAAAATTCTATATTGTTTCTAAAATAATCCAAGTTTATCTTCACTATCCCTCTCTCAGCATCTGTTTCTCTTCATTCTGTCTTCATGCAGGAGTTGGGTGTCAGATATTCATTGACAGTTAGATCCAATATATCTTATGGGGGGGTTCTTTTCCTAGCAGATGTATTAGAGCTCACTCAAATAACCAATTCCAGTACAAACAAACTCTAACAAAACAACTGCACAAATCCTGCATGTAGAGAGACATGATGTCTGGTGATTTTAATAGAGCCCTAATATATCTTCTAGGCAAAAGGAGCCCCCTATTAGATATATTAGATCTGCCTGAAGAAAGAATGAAGAGAAACAGATGCTGAGAGAGGAATAGTGAAGATAAACTTGATTATTTCAGAAATAGTACCGAATATTTAATGGATTATATGTAGAAAGTATATTTTAATATGATCAAGCTTATATTAAATTTTCATTTTAGTGATACCGGTAATTCCCTTTTAAAAAAAAACATTGAAAAGCGTGGGTAGAATGTATTTTCAGCATGCCCTATTTATTTTGCTCAAAAAAAACGTCTATATTACCCCTTTAAGCATTGCTAAACTTGACAAACAAAGGTACACGATAAACAGCCACAATTGAAGACTTGGGCTATGTACCAAGCTGGAGGGTGGACATACCAGGAACATAAGAACTGTGCAGCCAATTCACATGGTAATCAGACTACAGTTGTATTGGACCTGCATGTGACTCACTATAATGTCCCTCAGTTGCAAAATATTTACTACATCCCATTTATTCCCCCCGCCAAATTCAAGTTGCATGTGAACTGAAAACACCTAAAGCCTATGGATATGCCCTTGTGTGCCATGACTCTTACAATACTACCTAAAACACATGGGAGATTGATTATCATTTGAATACATGAGGCATTTATGTATATACATATACTGAATATGGAAGTGTGAAAAGAAATTTGCCCACAGTCAAGAAATTCCGCCTCACTCTCTGTACATTACATGGGGGCATATTTAACAAAGGGTGAAAGAGTTTAACCGTTGAAAAATCCCACAGAAATGAACAGTGGCAAAATTTCACTCTGGCGCACTCCAGATTCCCTCTTTGATAAATATGCCATTTGTATCAGCAGGCTACACAGCATCTACCAAAATAGATGTGACAATAGATGAGACATTTATTTTGAAATCTGAATCAGGGGGAGTCACTACAGAGGAAGCACAACCTGAAGTTGCAGTAGGGATGCACCGAATCCAGGATTTGGTTCGGGATTCGGCCGAATCCTTCTGCCTGGCCGAACCAAATCCGAATCCTAATTTTCATAGTAAAAAATGTTTTCATGTCCCCCTAATTTGCATATGCAAATTAGGATTCGGATTCAGTTCTGCATTCGGCCGAATGTTTCGCGAAGTATTCGGCGGTTTGGCCAAATCCAAAATAGTGGATTTGGTGCATCCCTAAGTTGCAGGGGGGCCCAAGGTTGTAGGCCCAGTGATTTCTAATGGCGGCCTTGCATGTGGTAGCGGATCCAGAACTGCAGCCTCTTCAATGGGGCTGCTGGGAGTTGTAGTGTATCAACATTCATGTAGAATGTGAGAGAGATAAAATAGTGAGACAGGCAGATAAACCCTGACTCCATCTACTCGACATGAAAGAGAGAGGCAAGTGTTGCAATAATAATAATAAGCATGCCTGCTGCTGACCTGACTATAACATAGTAACAAAAGCACGAGCGCCCTGGGTGCATCACAGGCACATCCCACTTACTTACCATAGATATCAGTTCAGCAGCCGGCAAGACACTCAGACTGGAAGAAGATCATCCCTTACACAACCGGCGAGCCCCAACGCTGCCGCAGCTTTTCCCCTACCGCCTCAGTTTCCTCTCTGACCAGTAGGAGCGGCCGAGTCTCCACTCGCACAATTAGACGCTTCATCACAGAACCATCATTACGTATATCACGGGGACCAGCTCCGGGAAAGAGCCTGTCAGCGGTATCCAATGGAGAGAGGAGAGGCGTGTTTACTAAAGCACAAATACCGCCCACTTATTATCCATAGCTTATAAATGATCGGAGAGCGGGGCTGGAGTGAAGCAATAAGCCAGGGGGGAGGAAAACCTAGAGGAAAAAATGGGGAAGGTACCACTCTGCAGGGGCGTTACTACAGAGGAAGCAGACCCTGCGGCTGCGGGGGTGGAGCTAGGAGGTTGATGGGGCCACATAAGACTCTAATAAGTGAGCAATCTTAACATATATTGGTTAAAAAGCACAATCTCTGGATATGTTAGGGCCTAAAATGTATTTGCTGCGGGGCCCAGTAACATCTAGTTACACCACTTCCTTCTGCTGTTCTAAGTGTCACTTCCCTCAATGACTGCCCTTGAAGTCACCACAATTTCCCATCAGTCATTTTCATGTACGTTATTTTAATCAATCTTTACTGTTAATAGAGACGACACCCAGTGAATGGTAATATTTTACTCAAGTCTAGCACTTTGCAAAGGTAATATTTTTTTCTCTGAAAAGGAGCACTCTAATGAACTTAGCATTTGACTTTATGGGTGCCTAAGGTTTCCTTATCGATGGGGGGCCACATGGGTCAAAACTGATGCTTTTGAATCTAAGCTGCATTGTAAGGATCAATTGCAAACTCACTGAACAGTTACGTCCCATGTGGCCTCCCTTAAAGTCGCTGACTAACTCAGAGTTAGAGCATACTTCCCAACTGTCCCTTTTTCGGAGGGACAGTCCCTCTTTTTACAGCTCAACCCGCAGTCCCTCATTTGTACTGGAAAGTCCCTCTTTTCTCTGCACTGAACAGCCAGAAAAAGAAACAATTTTGAGACACAAAAACACAGTTTAGATAAGGAGAAATATTTTCAAACTTTCATAACCTGCCAAATTTTGTAAAACAAACATGGTAATTAGGGGGTGTAGCCACATAAAGGGGTGTGGCCAAAAAATTGCTGCGCTACATGCGGAAAAAATTTTTTTGTCCCTCTTTTTATTTCCAAAATGTTGGGAGGTATGGTTAGAGAGCTGAAAAGGAGGAAGTAGTGTTCTGTTCTGTTACACATACAATCACTCCAGCATTTATACATTACATTTTTTGCTAAGTAACTACAGTGGTGTGAAAAACTATTTGCCCCCTTCCTGATTTCTTATTCTTTTGCATGTTTGTCACACAAAATGTTTCTGATCATCAAACACATTTAACTATTAGTCAAAGATAACACAAGTAAACACAAAATGCAGTTTTTAAATGAGTGTTTTAAATGGGTTTTTATTATTTAGGGAGAAAAGAAATCCAAACCTGTGTGAAAAAGTAATTGCCCCCTGAACCTAATAACTGGTTGGGCCACCCTTAGCAGCAATAACTGCAATCAAGCGTTTGCAATAACTTGCAACGAGTCTTTTACAGCGCTCTGGAGGAATTTTGGCCCACTCATCTTTGCAGAATTGTTGTAATTCAGCTTTATTTGAGGGTTTTCTAGCATGAACCGCCTTTTTAAGGTCATGCCACAACATCTCAATAGGATTCAGGTCAGGACTTTGACTAGGCCACTCCAAAGTCTTCATTTTGTTTTTCTTCAGCCATTCAGAGGTGGATTTGCTGGTGTGTTTTGGGTCATTGTCCTGCTGCAGCACCCAAGATCGCTTCAGCTTGAGTTGACGAACAGATGGCCGGACATTCTCCTTCAGGATTTTTTGGTAGACAGTAGAATTCATGGTTCCATCTATCACAGCAAGTCTTCCAGGTCCTGAAGCAGCAAAACAAGCCCAGACCATCACACTACCACCACCATATTTTACTGTTGGTATGATGTTCTTTTTCTGAAATGCTGTGTTACTTTTACGCCAGATGTAACGGGTCGCGCACCTTCCAAAAAGTTCAACTTTTGTCTCGTCGGTCCACAAGGTATTTTCCCAAAAGTCTTGGCAATCATTGAGATGTTTTTTAGCAAAATTGAGACGAGCCTTAATGTTCTTTTTGCTTAAAAGTGGTTTGCGCCTTGGAAATCTGCCACGCAGGCCGTTTTTGCACCAGTCTCTTTCTTATGGTGGAGTCGTGAACACTGACCTTAATTGAGGCAAGTGAGGCCTGCAGTTCTTTAGATGTTGTCCTGGGGTCTTTTGTGGCCTCTCGGATGAGTTGTCTCTGCGCTCTTGGGGTAATTTTGGTCGGCCGGCCACTCCTGGGAAGGTTCACCACTGTTCCATGTTTTTGCCATTTGTGGATAATGGTTCTCACTGTGGTTCGCTGGAGTCCCAAAGCTTTAGAAATGGCTTTATAACCTTTGAAATTGAACTCAGGTGTGATAAACCACAGTTAAGTTATTTTTTAACAAGGGGGGCAATCACTTTTTCACACAGGCCCATGTAGATTTGGAGTTTTTTCTCTCCCATAATAACGTAAACCTTCATTTAAAAACTGCATTTTGTGTTCAATTATGTTATCTTTGACTAATAGTTAACGGTTTTTGATGAGCAGAAACATTTAAGTGTGACAAACATGCAAAAGAATAAGAAATCAGGAAGGGGGCAAATAGTTTTTCACACCACTGTATATCAGAAACATTTTTTATTTTACTATCTAATTACCCAGTTTTTATTTCTACACTGAACTGTTCCTTTAAAGTAATTAAGTTATAATGAACTTAAAGGGATACTGTCATGGGAAAAACATTTTTTTTTCAAAATGAACCAGTTAATAGTGTTGCTCCAGCAGAATTCTGCACTGAAATCCATTTCTCAAAAGAGCAAACAGATTTTTTTATATTCAATTTTGAAATCTGACATGGGGCTAGACATTTTGTCAATTTCCCAGCTGCCCCAAGTCATGTGACTTGTGCTCTGATAAACTTCAATCACTCTTTACTGCTGTACTGCAAGTTGGAGTGATATCACCCTCTCCCTTCCCCCCCCAGCAGCCAAACAAAAGAACAATGGGAAGGTAACCAGATAACAGCTCCCTAACACAAGATAACAGCTACCTGGTAGATCTAAGAACAGCACTCAATAGTAAAAACCCATGTCCCACTGAGACACATTCAGTTACATTGAGAAGGAAAAACAGCAGCCTGCCAAAAAGCATTTCTCTCCTAAAGTGCAGGCACAAGTCACATGACCAGGGGCAGCTGGGAAACTGACAAAATGTCAGATTTCAAAATTGAATATAAAAAAATCTGTTTGCTCTTTTGAGAAATGGATTTCAGTGCAGAATTCTGCTGGAGCAGAACTATTAACTGATTCATTTTGAAATTTTTTTTTTTCCCATCACAGTATCCCTTTAACAAAAGCCATTCGTTCACAAGCATTGCAAGGAATTTGTCAGTAATTGGACATGGCCACTAACGTTCGTAAAGGTGTTTGCAAATGTTTTTAGCTCTAACTAAACATATTACATTCCCCCATTAGAGTATTTACGATTGAAGGATTCTGTGAACAGACCAGAGGAATCAGAGAATGCATGTTGACACAGTCTGATGAATGGAGCACAAATGTGTCTATTGATGGTGGGGAACTCTGGAGCTACTGCCACCTTGCAGTTGGTGGTAAAACTAGGGTTCCACAGTATGTTGCCTGAAATGGAGCTACAGAGTTACGGCCACTTTGAATGAGTATTCCGGAAGTGATTCAACCCCTACAACTTGCACCCCAGTTGTGTCAAAATCATTGCAATGTACTTGTGTTTTGACACAATGTAGATGGACACTCTTCACATTCAACTGCAATTACTCCAGTCATACTTACAGAAAAAAAAATTTTGCATTTTGGGGAAAAAAATTGCCATTTGTTTTACGCACTGAACTTATATTTGTACATGACCTCTATAGCCATCTTCCGCTGTTGCTGAATTGCTGCAGGTGTCTGTACTCCAAAACTGCAGTTATCCGCCAACCCATCCCCTAACTCGTGTGCCATTCATATGCACATGTTGGAGAATGGCAGAGGACTCACAATGGAAATGAGAACAGGGCTGGCCACTAACACTGTACTGTGCACTTTGCACTGTATTCTTTATCTGGTAGAAGGTGTACAGTGCACTTAGGGGGTTATTTATTAAAGTCCAAATGCCAAAAACTAGAAAAATTCCTATAAAATCTCAATTTTTAGTGGGGGGGAAAAAAAATAATTTTTTGGGATTTGTTATACCTTGGGATTTGTTATACCTTGAGGATGAAAAGTCAGAATCAGAAAATCTGGCATCTCAGACCTGCTGAGGTTGTATATAAGTAAATGGGATAAGTCCTGAAGATATCCTGATCTGCGCTGGGTTTCATGCAATAATCTAAAGTTTTTCAGGCAAAAATCGGAAAAAAATCTGCATTTTCGGGTGGAAAATCCAAAAAATTTTGTATTTTTTCACCTTGACCCTGGAAACAACTGAAATTCGACTATTCACAACCGAAAACCATGCCGGAAAAAAAAAAAAAAAAAGTCAATGGTAGAGTCACCCATTTAAAAGTGTTAATAGCCTAATGCTGACATTCAAGTCTTTTAGGAGAAAAAACTTGATTCAAGTTTAGTCAAATTTGATTCGAGTTTTAGGGTAATATTCGATCCAAGAAAAACACCTGCTACCTACTGTCAAATTTTCTGGAGGTTCCATCATGCTGTGGGGCTAAATCAGGGACTGGGGCCCATGTTAAAGTCAAGGGTTGAATGAATTCAACCCAATATCAACAAATTCTTCAGTATAATGTTCAAGCATCAGTCATAAAGTTGAAGTTACGGAATGGCCGTCACAGTCCCCCTACTTGAATATCATGGAAAATCTATGGGATGATTTGAAGCAGGCTGTCCATACTCAGCAGCCATCAAATTTAACTGAACTGGAGAGATTTTGTATGGATGAATGGTCACAAATACCACCATCCAGAATCCAGACACTCATCAAATGCTATAGGAGGCATCTAGAGGCTGTTACATTTGCAAAAGGAGGCTCAACTAAGTATTGATGTAATATCTCTGTTCCCAAATTTTTTCATATGCCTGTATATTAAATTTTCATTTTTACAATAGATCCATTTTAAGACATTTTGTGCATTTAGCTACCAAACAATGTACTGCATTGAGCATTTTATCATTTAACATGCTTGTTTTGGTTACATGTTATGTGCTGAATTGATCCCAAAAGATTCTGTTATGCTGACCTTCCCTTTTAGAACATATAGCTAAAAGTTGTAGCAAAAACACTACAAATAACTTGATATACAGGTATAGGAAATGCTATCAGGAATGCATAGGGCATGGGCTTTTCCAGATGGGGTTTTCCGTAATTTGGATCTCCTTATGTTAGATCTACTAAAAAACGATTTAAAATTAAACAAACCCAATAGGATCCCTTAATAAAGATAAATTTTATTTAGGATCAAGTACAAGGTTTTATTATTACAGAGAAAAAGGATATCATTTGTAAAAACTTGAATTATTATATTAAAATTGAGTCTATGGGAGATGCCAAATCCATTTCTATTGTATATGTCAGGCAAAATAAACTTTACTTACAATACATGAATTATTTGATTCCTTCAGTCTTGTAATTACAAAATCACAGCAAGCAGGCATCCACCATTTTGTGAACACTGGTATTAAGAAAAGCTTTGCATCATGACAAAATCTTGGTTTTTTTGCCAGAATAGGGGACTAAATGGACATGTCCATGCACTGGCTACACAATTCGATGGTGAGGAGGGAAGGGGAATGTGGGGAGAGCAGGGACATATAGGGAGTGCGGAATGGAAAGAGAAAGTAATTACCTGCCCCGCCCCTATAATGGTGGGACAGGCAATATATGATTGACAGCTTAGATTGTTAATTACCTTTTATAACAGGTATGGAAGTTTTAATAAAAAAGAATATGGGTTTCGTGTTTAATTTGAAAAGGGCTTTTATTATACAGCTTTTTACGTCTGGGTGACAGGTCTCTTTAATTCAGAGCTTTCTGGATAACAGGTTTCAGGATAACGGTTTCCATACCTAAACATCAGTTGAAAATATATTACATATTCTACACACAAATGCAAATTTTGTACAAACAGCCTAAATAGCAGAAAGAAAAAGTGTTAACATAGTTAAATAAAAGACCCATAACAATGTCGTAAAATGTATGGGAAATATTGTTTTTCTTTGTTCTTTTCTGCAGGAGAAACAAAATGTTTATCTTTAGGAATTAATTGGGAAAGAGAGCCTTCAGTCAGTGAACAGTCTCCTGAGGACCAGAGCAAAGAGGGAGCAGGAGCAGAGCTGGAGTAGGACGAGGCACAGCCAAGGAGCCATGAATATCCTGTAAATGATATCCTTATAAACAGTGCTTTATAATGTGATTAATTAAAATTGGTGTTTACTGATGTCATTTCTGTTACATGTCTCACTGAAACTTGTGTATTATAAAAAATAATGTACCCCCTTTATAGGCTTTACAGGTCATGGAACTAGTTGGTGACTAATAATATCCTCATCTTTTACAGTAGTGGGTACATAATTCACTATATAATAGGTAAGAGTCATGAGTAACCTGTAATGGATGCTCTTGAATGCAGTTTCATATCTCATATTTGCTTCCTGTAATTGTGTGCAATTTCCAAGATTGTTTTTTAAATTACTGGCACTTAGAGTGGCTTTACAAGATAATAAAAAGAACTTCTGAATTGTAATCTGCTTCAACCATACAACCAAAAAGTCAGTAATACAGGTCTATTTTTTATCCAAGACATGAGCAGTCATTGACAATTTTGACTAGTGCATTAATTCAACGGGAAATAAAAATGCTTTAAAATATTATAGACATTAGTGTCTGTAAAAAGTCTGCACTAATGTCCTGTAGATAAAATAGATAAAATTATACTTACCGAAATTTTCTTTTTCTGTAGTCTGAAAGGCAGCACATACTTAATGGGTTAAGCCCCGCTCCATCCCTTTAGCACAGGAAAAAGACAACCAATCTGATTAATACTCTTTGCTACATATGCCCTCCATCTCCACCCCTTCCCTAGTGTTATATACAAGCTGTCCCCAAGAATCACACAACAACTCATGCTAAACACTCTTTATTTTTGGGAGGAAACACTTGTGCTGCCTTTCGGACTACAAAAAAAGAAAATTTCGGTAAGTATAATTTTATCTTTCCTTAGTCCTCAGGCAGCACATACTTAATGGGATTTAGCAAGCTAGAGTTAAGGGATGGGATTTTTAGGACTCTTTAGCACTGCGTCCAGAACTTGGCTACCAAAGGCTGCATCATTTAAGGCTGCTAAGTCCAATCGGTAGCGACGATCGGCGCCTTTACATAGTTACATAGTTAAATTGGGTTGAAAAAAAACAAAGTCCATCAAGTTCAACCCCTCCAAATGAAAACCCAGCATCCATACATACACCCATCCCTACTTTCAATTAAATTCTATATACCCATACCTATACTAACTATAGAGCTTAGTATCACAATAGCCTTTGATATTATGTCTGTCCAAAAAATCATCCAAGCCATTCTTAAAGGCATTAACTGAATCAGCCATCACAACATCACCCGCCTGAGGCGGCCTTCTGTCGGGGCGCTGCACGACGGTAGTGCAGAGAGCGCAATTGCGCTCTCCGCACTAGAAGAGCCAAATTTCCAGGTTGAAAAACGGAAATTCGGCTCTTAGTTACCAGGAGCGGCATTTTTGCCTCCCCTGGTAACCAGGGTGGCGCTGCCGCCTGAGGCGAGTGGATCAACTCGCCTCAATGGTGGAGCGCCCCTGCCAATCGGCAGAATCTTGCGAACGTAGAAACGTTACTCCATGTGGCAGCCTTACAAATCTCATCTATATTTAAAGATGTCTTCTCAGCCCACGATGTTGCCACAGCTCTAGTTGAATGAGCTCTTAATTGAGTAGAAGGATCTTTTCCCGATTAAGTATATGCCAAGGAAATAGCACCTTTCACCCAAGATGAAATGGTAGATTTTGCCGCTTTTTTTCCCTTAGACTTTCCTGCAAACATTACAAACAGATGTTCAGATTTTCTGAAATACAGTGGTGTGAAAAACTATTTGCCCCCTTCCTGATTTCTTATTCTTTTGCATGTTTGTCACACAAAATGTTTCTGATCATCAAACACATTTAACTATTAGTCAAAGATAACACAAGTAAACACAAAATGCAGTTTTTAAATGAGTGTTTTAAATGGGTTTTTATTATTTAGGGAGAAAAGAAATCCAAACCTGTGTGAAAAAGTAATTGCCCCCTGAACCTAATAACTGGTTGGGCCACCCTTAGCAGCAATAACTGCAATCAAGCGTTTGCAATAACTTGCAACGAGTCTTTTACAGCGCTCTGGAGGAATTTTGGCCCACTCATCTTTGCAGAATTGTTGTAATTCAGCTTTATTTGAGGGTTTTCTAGCATGAACCGCCTTTTTAAGGTCATGCCACAACATCTCAATAGGATTCAGGTCAGGACTTTGACTAGGCCACTCCAAAGTCTTCATTTTGTTTTTCTTCAGCCATTCAGAGGTGGATTTGCTGGTGTGTTTTGGGTCATTGTCCTGCTGCAGCACCCAAGATCGCTTCAGCTTGAGTTGACGAACAGATGGCCGGACATTCTCCTTCAGGATTTTTTGGTAGACAGTAGAATTCATGGTTCCATCTATCACAGCAAGTCTTCCAGGTCCTGAAGCAGCAAAACAAGCCCAGACCATCACACTACCACCACCATATTTTACTGTTGGTATGATGTTCTTTTTCTGAAATGCTGTGTTACTTTTACGCCAGATGTAACGGGACGCGCACCTTCCAAAAAGTTCAACTTTTGTCTCGTCGGTCCACAAGGTATTTTCCCAAAAGTCTTGGCAATCATTGAGATGTTTTTTAGCAAAATTGAGACGAGCCTTAATGTTCTTTTTGCTTAAAAGTGGTTTGCGCCTTGGAAATCTGCCACGCAGGCCGTTTTTGCACCAGTCTCTTTCTTATGGTGGAGTCGTGAACACTGACCTTAATTGAGGCAAGTGAGGCCTGCAGTTCTTTAGATGTTGTCCTGGGGTCTTTTGTGGCCTCTCGGATGAGTTGTCTCTGCGCTCTTGGGGTAATTTTGGTCGGCCGGCCACTCCTGGGAAGGTTCACCACTGTTCCATGTTTTTGCCATTTGTGGATAATGGTTCTCACTGTGGTTCGCTGGAGTCCCAAAGCTTTAGAAATGGCTTTATAACCTTTGAAATTGAACTCAGGTGTGATAAACCACAGTTAAGTTATTTTTTAACAAGGGGGGCAATCACTTTTTCACACAGGCCCATGTAGATTTGGAGTTTTTTCTCTCCCATAATAACGTAAACCTTCATTTAAAAACTGCATTTTGTGTTCAATTATGTTATCTTTGACTAATAGTTAACGGTTTTTGATGAGCAGAAACATTTAAGTGTGACAAACATGCAAAAGAATAAGAAATCAGGAAGGGGGCAAATAGTTTTTCACACCACTGTATTTTGTTCTCTCATTATAAATTTGTAGGCACCTTTTTACATCCAGTTTATTTAGCTCTTCCTCTTTTTCATCTGCCGGAGAGGGGAAAAAAAGATGGTACAATTTGAGCATTTATGTTTTCTGTGGCTTCAATTTTTGGCCTAAAGAAAGGTAAGTTCTAAGCACCACCTTCTCTGGGAAGAATATTGTGTATGGATGAGTTGCTGCCAGAGCTTGTAAGTCTCCTACTCTTCTAGCCGAAGAGTGGCCACTAGAAAGACCATGCCAAATATTTTTGACTGATTGTTTGCAGAGGTTCAAATCTCTAGATGAAATTGCTGAGAGAGCAGAACGATTAACTTTTAAGCTCCCCACAGACGCAAAGATTTTTCTTGCCGAACGACCGATTTTACTGAAGTCCGACCAAACCTTCAAAATTATTGTGAAGTTAGTGGGATTCAAACAATTGTACATCTTATGATTTTTCAGCCGACATCTGTCAGGAAATTGATCGGCCAGATTAAAAAATCTTTATTGGCCCCAGTGCAATCTATCTATGTTTGCAGGGCCAAGCAGGCAGCTACCCTTTGTTTTCCTGGCAAATTGGTCCTTAGTTGATGGACAATTCGTACGATCATTCCGAGATAATCGTGGTCTCACGATGACGATCGGATCTTTTAAAAATCTCAACATCTATGGCCAGCATTAAAGTTTCTGGTTTAAGCCCCTGTTCAAACCCATCTTGTAGGAATTGCAGGATATCAGAAACAGGACAGTCTTTGTACTGGATGTTTTTTGCTGCACACCACTGAAGAAATTTCTTCCAAACTTTATTATAAACTTTAGATGTAGATTGTTTTCTTGAATGTAGCAGAGTTTTTATTACACTTTTTTCTGTCAAAATCTCCTTGTCAAATTCCATGCTGCCAAATTCCACCTGAAAGGATCTGGAAGATTCACCTGTCCCTGCACTAGCAGATCTGGTCTCTGTGGAAATTCATTACCTCCCTTTGGACAGAATCACTAGATCCGTGAACCATACCCTCCTCTGCCAAAAGGGGGCTATTAGAATGACTGACACTTGGGGGCAGATTTACTAAGGGTCGAATATCGAGGGTTAATTAACCCTCGATATTCGACTAGGAACTAAAATCGTTCGACTTCGAATATCGAAGTCGAACGATTTAGCGCTAATCCTACGATCAACGATCGAAGGATTATTTGTTCGATCGAACGATTAAATCCTTCGAATCGAACGATTCGAAGGATTTTAATCCAACGATCGAAGGAATATCCTTCGATCAAAAAAACACAGGCAAGCCTATGGGGACCTTCGCCATAGGCTAACATTGAGTTCGGTAGCTTTTAGCTGCCGAACTAGGGGGTCGAAGTTTTTCTTAAAGAGACAGTACTTCGATTATCGAATGGTCGAATAGTCGAACGATTTTTAGTTCGAAATCGTTCAATTCGTAGTCGAAGTCGTAGTCGAAGGTCGAAGTAGCCCATTTGATGGTCGAAGTAGCCAAAAAAACACTTCGAAATTCGAAGTTTTTTTAATTCGAATCCTTCACTCGAGCTTTGTAAATGTGCCCCTCGATCTTCCTTATAACTCTCTGGATCATCGCTATCGGTGGAAACAGGTATGCTACTCTGAATCTCCAAGGAATTTACATTGTATCGAGGAAATTTGGGTTTTCTGCTTTTGACAGAGAGCAAAACTTCTCCACTTTCTTTTTGAGTCTGCACGCCATTAATAATACCGATGTCGTATTGTCTGACTGAATAAAAAATTCTTGGTTTTTCACCAGATGCTTGAATTTCTTCAATGCTAGATGAACTGCTCTTAGTTCTTTGAAATTTGAGGACAGAGTCTTTTCCCACAATGACCACTTTCCTTGGACTATTTTGTTTCAAAGGTGAGCACCCCAACCTGATGCGGACACATCCGTCGTTATTAATTGAAAGTCCGGGGGATGAAAGGGCATCCCTTTCCTGAGATTTCTGGAATTAATCCACCATTTTAGAGACTTCTTCAATTGTACTGACACTCTCGTGCTTCTGTCTAGTGATTGAGGTAAGCAATCCCAGTTGTGTAAAATCTTCATTTTTAAGGGACGTATGTACGGAACTGCTTCTATGTGGCTGACATCAGACCAAGCACCTTCATCGTTTGCCGAATAGGCAGCTTCTGAACTTTGATAAGATTCTTCACTGCTGTCATCAAAGATGCTCTCTTCTCCTGTGGAAGAAAAACCTTCATTTGTAATGTGTCTAACTGCAGGCCCAAGAATTTTACAGATGTTTTTGGTTGTAACATAGATTTCTCTAAGTTGATGATCCAACCATGGTCTCTTAGCAGATTTGAATGTTTTGACATTTGCTCTATTGACTTTGCTTTTAGTAGCCAATCGTCCAAATATGGGACGACAAAAATGCCTTTCTCTCTCAGAGCTGCTGCCATCACCACAATTACTTTTGTAAATACTCTAGGGGCTGAAGTTATGCTGAACGGAAGTGCCTTGAACTGGAAATGATGAATAATCCCCTTTTGAGACACTGCAATGCGTAGATATTTCTGACTGGCTGGATGAATATGAACGTGCAAATAGGCATCTATCGTGACCATTTTAAGTCTCCTTTTTTAGAATGCTTAATGCCGATCTGATGGATTCCATCCGGAACTTTTCTTTTCTTATGAACTGATTTAAGAATCTTAGATTTACCACCAGTCTGAAAGTCCCGTTTGGCTTGGGCACTAAAAATATTGTCGAGTAAATCCCTCTCATCTCCTCTTTCTGAGGTACTGGTTCTAACACCTTCATAGCCAGAAACTGCTGAGATCTGTGTTTTTTGTTTTTCGTTGTCTGAATAATCTCTGTTCACACAAAACCTCTGCACTGGGGTTCTCTAAAATCTTATAGAGTAACCTTCTCGGATCACTTTTAAAACCCATAAATCTGTGGTCGTCTTCTGCCAAACATGCTGAAAGAAAGTCAGTCTTCCTCCGACTTCCTCCTCACTTCTGGCGTCAGAAATTTGGAGATTTTTTTTTTTCTAAGTCTTTCTTCTGACTTGCCTCCTTGGAGTTGTATCTGGGATTGAATGGTCTGTTATGGAAAGAGTCTCTTCTGTTTCCGGGTCTGAAAGAGCTTCTTGATCTTGAAGCCTGTGGTGAATTCCGTCATGTAAATGGACGAAAAAATGGTTTTCTTTGAGTCTCTGGTCTATCTTGTGGAAGTGACTTCCCTTTCCCAGTTGCCAGAATCTCAATTAATTTGTCTAATGCTGAACCAAACAGCTTGCCTGGTTCAAATGGCATAGATATCAGTTTATTCTTGGACGCTAAATTTGCCGAACAAGCTTTTAGCCACAAAGCTCTCCCAGATGTTGAAAGTGACATGGTTCTGGCACCCAGTTTAAATGACTCTACTGCCACATCACATAGATAATCCGTGTCTAGTTTAATTGGATACATCATATCCAACAGATCATCTCTTGAGGTCCCTGCATCAATGCATTCAACCAGTATTTTAGAGATCTTGAAATGGCTGCTAGAGAGGGTTTACAGACATTTGCCCCCGCCACATAAGATCTCCTCAGAGCACACTCTGCTCTTTTGTCTAGGGAATCTTTTAATGCTGACTCCTCCACTGGAATAGTCGTTCGTCTGGACAACCTGGCCACAGAGGTATCCACCTTTGGAGGATCTTACCATTCAGCTACATCGGCCCGTTCAAAAGGGAACATTTGTTTGAATTTTTTCCTCATCTCATTTACCGGGTTTTCCCACTCTGTTAGGAAAAACTGTTTTAGAGATTTAAGAATCTTAGATTTACCACCAGTCTGAAAGTCCCGTTTGGCTTGGGCACTAAAAATATTGTCAAGTAAATCCCTCTCATGTCCTCTTTCTGAGGTACTGGTTCTAACACCTTCATAGCCAGAAACTGCTGAGATCTGTGTTTTTTGTTTTTCGTTGTCTGAATAATCTCTGTTCACACAAAACCTCTGCACTGGGGTTCTCTAAAATCTTATAGAGTAACCTTCTCGGATCACTTTTAAAACCCATAAATCTGTGGTCGTCTTCTGCCAAACGTGCTGAAAGATAGTCAGTCTTCCTCCGACTTCCTCCTGACTTCTGGCGTCAGAAATTTGGAGATTTCTTTTTCTCTGAGTCTTTCTTCTGACTTGCCTCCTTGGAGCTGTATCTGGGATTGAATGGTCTGTTATGGAAAGAGTCTCTTCTGTTTCCTGGTCTGAAAGAGCTTCTTGATCTTGAAGCTTGTGGTGAATTCCGTCATGTAAATGGACGAAAAAATGGTTTTCTTTGAGTCTTTGGTCTATCTTGCGGAAGTGACTTCCCTTTCCCAGTTGCCAGAATCTCAATTAATTTGTCTAATGCTGAACCAAACAGCTTGCCTGGTTCAAATGGCATAGATATCAGTTTATTCTTGGACGCTAAATTTGCCGACCAAGCTTTTAGCCACAACGCTCTCCTTCCAGATGTTGAAAGTGACATGGTTCTGGCTCCCAGTTTAAATGACTCTACTGCCACATCACATAGATAATCCGTGTCTAGTTTAATTGGATACATCATATCCAACAGATCATCTCTTGAGGTCCCTGCATCAATGCATTCAACCAGTATTTTAGAGATCTTGAAATGGCTGCTAGAGAGGGTTTACAGACATTTGCCCCCGCCACATAAGATCTCCTCAGAGCACACTCTGCTCTTTTGTCTAGGGAATCTTTTAATGCTGACTCCTCCACTGGAATAGTCGTTCGTCTGGACAACCTGGACACAGAGGTATCCACCTTTGGAGGATCTTACCATTCAGCTACATCGGCCCGTTCATAAGGGAACATTTGTTTAAGTTTTTTCCTCATCTCATTTCCCGGGTTTTCACACTCTGTTAGGAAAAACTGTTTTAGAGATTCATGAATGGGAAAACATAACTTCTTTCCAGGGTTGCTTCGCCAATGAGGCGAGTTGAGGCTGTTGCCTCAGGCGGCAGCGCCCCACTAGTTACCAGGGGCAGCAAGAATGCTGCTCCTGGTACTTTAAGAGCGAATTTCCGGGGGAAGGGGGGGCAGCAACTGCTGCTGCCTCAGGCGGCGGAGGGGCCAGGATCACCCCTGCTTCTTTCTTTCCGTAAAAAAAAAGGGAGACTTGTCTTGTCTGTAGTCTCTGGAGTAGTAGTTTTTTTACATACTAATTTTCTGACTTCCTTGAGCAATCTAGGCATTTTCTCAATAGGAAATAAGAAAACCTCTACCTTCTGTTTAACTGCAGAAGAAGAAGATTGTTCCGAAGAGGAAGATAATTCTCCTATTTCTGTTTCAGATTTGACTCTGCCTGAGGTAAAACCTTCAGGCACTCTTTTTGCTTTTTTAAAACTTTCAGAAGACGTTTCCATCATTTCTTTAACTTTGAAATTAGAATAAAAAAAGACCAACTGAAATCTATTTTTAAAAAAAAGTGCGGGTAAATTGCCCGTTTTCGTTCGAATTCAAATCATACAAATCGAAATAACATTGTATTTGATTCAAAGTTTTTTCTAAAAAAAACTTTGACTTTTCAAAGTCCACCAACTCTGCAGGTTTTAGATGGCGAATGGTCGATAAATTCTGATATTTGAATTTTCAATTTTTTTTTCAAATTCAAATCGAATTTGGACTATTCCCTAGTACACCAAAAATTGCTCGAAATTGTAATTTTTTTTCATTCAAATTTTCACTTCGACCATTGATAAATCTGCCCCTTTATCTCTCTCTCTCTCCCTTCCTCTTTTTTACTGTCTTTCTGAAACTTCTTCTCACTTAACAATCACTTCATTAATATATATGGTGTGTTTGTATTGGCAAATAAACAAATACCTTTGATACCACGGAAGATGTGTTGATAATATTTTCGGATTTCCGGAAAATATTGTGAACAAGCCAGAAGTAAAAGAACTTGGGATACACCGAATCCAGGATTCGGTTCGGGATACGGCCACGCCTTTTTCAGCAGGAACCAAATCCAAATTTGCACAAAACAAGGAAGTAAAAAATGTTTTCCCCTTCCCACCCCTAATTTGTTCGGATTCGGTTCGGTTTTCGCCCAAATCTTTTAATAAGGACTCTGAATCCAAAATAGTGGATTCGGTGCATCCCTAAAAAAAAAGATATATATATACACATACATACAGAGTAGCTCAGGGTGCCACAAGTAACTAATGTTGATACACTCAGTATTGGACTGACCCACGGGGATACCAGGAAAACTCCCGGTGGGCCCAGGTGTAAGTGGGCCCTCCTGCTTCAAAACATTTGGCCTATTTCAATCTAAATAGATTGAATAATAGATAGTGATGGGCGAATTTATTCGGCAGGCGCGAATTTGCGTGATTCGCCGCCAGCGAATAAATTCACGAAACACCCGCGAAAATTCGAGGCAAAAATTTGCGGTCAAAAACGGGTGCCGGTGTCAAAAACGAGACGCCGGCGCCGTTTCGTGAATTTTTCGCCGTTTCGTGAATTTCGCCCATCACTAATAATAGATTATAATATGTAAAGAAAATCGACTAGCAGAATAGAGGTTGAGTGAGGAGAGGAATTATAATAGTACTGAGAGTGGGCCCCTGGTGTCCCAGGCCGACACTGGATACACTCAATGGTGGTCCAATGGTGCACCAGCCCCAGAATAAACCAACAGCAATACCATAGAAGGGGGCTTCAGGCACATTAGAAAATCTACGGAGCCACAAGTGTAAAGTAAAAAAATCTCCATTTATCCGTTTACATTAAAAAATTAACATCTCATAATGGCTGAAACACATATTCCTTTTTAACGTAAA
Source organism: Xenopus laevis (assembly GCF_017654675.1). Lineage (NCBI taxonomy): Eukaryota > Metazoa > Chordata > Amphibia > Anura > Pipidae > Xenopus > Xenopus laevis. The sequence continues at coordinate 62,207,786 of NC_054372.1, read as the reverse complement.
CGAATAAATGGAGATTTTTTTTACTTTACACTTGTGGCATCTGCTTATTATATGTCTGTACATTTTTATCCTCTCCAGTGAAAGGCTAAACTATATCCCATTGCTGGTTACTGTCCCTAAGCAAATGTATACCTGGTCAATCCTAAGACTGTGTTTGGGACACTATTCCCCAATAGCTGGAAAAAGTAAAACCGATTGGCAAAAGTTTTGCCACCAGCAGCAGATAAAAAAAATTAAGGCAGATGTCAAGGTTTTTACATTCTACTCTTACTCTGCACCCTATGCCATATTGTTATGGTCTTTAAAATGGAAGGAAATAAAGATTGTAGTTGTTCACCATGATTGTGATTCATCCATGGCTGTGAGTAGAATGTAAATGCTGGAAAACACTTTTGCCGAGTGGGAGTGGCCAGGAACCCGCAAGGGAACGATGGTCGAGGGTGTAAAACTCCTCTCACATATACTGGAGAAGTACAGATGTCAAGGTTTTATAAGTAAATTAAGAAAATACCTGTATCATAAAGAACATTGGCTTATACAGGTATGGGACCTGTTATCCAGAATTCTCGGGACCTGGGGTTTTCCGGATAAGGGATCTTTCTGTAATTTGGATCTTCATACTTGAAAATACTAGAAAACCATTTAAACATTAAATAAACCCAATAGGCTGGTTTTGCTTCTAGCAAGGATTAATTATATCTTAGTTTGGATCAAGTACAAAGCACTGTTTTATTATTACATTACAGAGAAAAAGGAAATCATTTTTAAAAATTTGGATTCTTTAGATAAAATGGAGAAACACATGTTCTGTAAGGCTACACATTTATTGTTATTGCTACTTTTTATTACTTATCTTTCTATTCTGGCCTCTGCTATTCATATTCCAGTCCCTTTTTCAAATCAATGTATGGTTGCTATGGTAATTTGGACCACTGGATACATTTCTTTATCAGAAATCATACCTTAGTAAGCTTCCAGTTCTTTCAGCTGTTTCATTGACGTCTGTCGCAATTACCTGAGCTCCTTCCTTGGCAAATGCCTTAAAAATCAAACAAGGATGTCTTTTTTTAGTATCTTTATCGCTCTTTTTTTCCCCGATAGACACGGACATTCAATCTAAAGCTTTCTGGTTTTACTGGTCACCCTACACTAAAACTGTCTAATTGAGAAACCAAATTATCCAAGAAATGGTAGAATGCTTGTCTGGATAGATACTGAATGTAGGCAGGAACAGAACCCTGTCTGTTGTGAAGTGATTATTCCATGTGCAACATGTTTCCTCAGTGCATTTAATTAGCACTTCCCTGCAGAGTACAGGCTGCATCAGTTACATAGCAACATAGATCAATGAGCTGTGTGCAAGAGATTTAGAAAATAGTTTCATTTATGCAATCTCAAAATTAGGCAGTTTTACATGCAATAAAAAAAAATATTTTACATATCCCTGAGTGTGTGATCTTTTTTTTTGCCGCTAGACTAGCTTTACCAAGCCTGTACAAAGCATCTCTCAGTCATAGGAACCTTTATGCTAACATTAATATGAAACTATAAACAATCCAGCAGCAAAAATGTTTCCACAACAGACTTACAATGTGCCCTTCCAATTCCTTGTGCTGCAGCTGACAGAACAATCACTTTTCCATTCAAGCGTCCCATGGTTCCCACCTGAAGAACAAGCGGAGCATGAATCTCTATCTTTTTATAATCAGTTACCAAGGATACTCTGGAACAAGCCAGTAAAACATTGCAGCTTAAAGGAAAACTATACCCCCCAAACAATGTAGGTCTCTATAAAAAGATATTGCATAAAACAGCTAATATGTAAAACCCTGCTTCATGTAAATAAACCATTTTCATAATAATATACTTATCTAGTAGTATGTGCCATTGGCTAATCATAAATAGAAAATTGCCATTTTAAAAAATAAGGGCCGCCCCCTGGGATCGTAGGATTCACTGTACTCACAAACATACCAACAAACCATACATGTAAGGTCACATGAGCCAATTAACAGACAGAGTTGTGTCTTTTGCTTCCACACTTCTTCCTGTTACAGTTAGGTAGTGTTTCTGGTCAGGTGATCTCTGAGACAGCACAGAGACCATCACAAAATGGTGGCTCAAGGCAAGAGATATAAAAGGGCAATATTTACTTAAATATATATACCAGTTTGGTAAGATTCTTTAATATGCCACTTAATATATGAACTATCTGTTGCTTAAGTGTTCATTTTGGGGGTATAGTTTTCCTTTAAGGCGGATCTCAGTTTTTTATACTGTATCAACCATGTGTATAATTCTTAGTCTAGTGAAGTTGGAACTCTCATGCCTCGTGACTAGTCACACTATTCCACCCTAAACATCTCTAGGGTACAAGGCAAATCAAGGTATTCAAGTGTAATCAACAATACAAACTTATTTTGCCCATTTTTGGCCTCTTTTAAAAACCTAATATACCAGGTGCAGACTGTGAGTGGATTTATAAGAAACAATGCATTAGGTTTCCCTACAAAGACTTATGGGTAGGCCTGCTGTCTGCATTCACTGTCAGAAAATTTAAAAGCTCTTCTATTGTTAATTATCCCCTTCTTAGGGCAGGACTCAAAAACACAGGCGTCACGTCGGATGCAATAAGTAATGCTATTGTTGTATCGTGTTGCAGGGATGATGCAACGCGACATGACTGTCTGATGCAGACGCTGCGTCTGCATCTGACAGTTGTGCCGCATCAACAATGAAACACGATCCAACAATAGCATTACTTACCTTATTTCCGTCGCATCTGACGTGGCGCCTGCGTTTTTGTACAGCGCGTCGGAATCATCCATGGAATGCTGAACTAATAGATGTCCATATTTTAACAGTACTGGGCGTCATTGAGTTACATACACCCAACTTACATACAACTCCCACTTACAGACAGGGGCTGTAACAGTAACATACTATGGTTTGCTTGACTTTTATTAGCATTTAGCTTTAATAAAATATCTGCCCCAATCCCCTCTGGTGTGTGTGGTCAACTGCCGAGCAGAGATATGTTAAAATAAATATGCAGAGAAAGGTAAAAAAACATGCACAGAAAGGTAAAAATAAATACTATGTTAAGACAGACATCTGTCTTAAGTTGCATTTAATTAAATAAGTACATGTAGATCTCCATTCAGATCTATAATGCTTGGGCATTGTGCTCTCCACTATTCTTGGTTATTGTGAAGACACCTTAGTGTTCAAAATAGGGAATGCTTGACACAGCTTGAGAACCATGCATATATAATATACTATACTGCAAGGTCTAATTTTTTCTTATATTATTTGGGTGTTGGCCAGCTTAAAAATATATTGCAATATATGAACAAACAATCCCTGTTTTGTTTAAAGGTTAAGGTATTTTTAGTAGCTGAAGGCACGTTTCGATGTCTTAAATATATTGTTAATGGATTGAGTGCAGAGAATTATGTATGTTTAGTTTTAATCTTAAAACCTTCTCTGTTTATATATTATAATAAATAAGTGTTAATATTCTTGTGGTTTTTACAGTGTAGTTAGCTTGTACACATTTTGTGGATGCAAAATAATTACACGTTTTCTTTATAGAATTTTTTAAAGATTGGATTTTAAAGGACACTCTATTATGAGCCGACTTCCTATGGACAAAAAGGGGATTTTGTGTACTCACCGTTAAATCTTTTTCTCTTGGTCACTTGGGGGACACAGGGACAGTGGGGTATAGCTGGTACATCCAGGAGGGCAGGACACAACAGTAGGAAAAATTTAGCCCCTCCTCTACTGGCTATACCCCCAGCAGGCGGAGCTTAGATCAGTTTGTTCCAAAGTCAACAGGAAAAATTGAATTAACCGTAAAACCTACTATTAAACATGTCTAACGGAAAAATGAGGGCCTCAGTCCAGGGAGGGAAGCCCTGTGTCCCCCAAGTGACCAAGAGAAAAAGATTTAACGGTGAGTACACAAAATCCTCTTTTCTCTAAGTCATCTTGGGGGACACAGGGACAGTGGGGACGTACCAAAGCTGTCCCCTTAAATCTCCGGGAGGGAGAGTGAGGCCTAGGTGGAAGTAACCACAGCGGCTTGGTATCGAAATGGTAAAACTTTGAAAAGGAGTGGACAGAGGTCCACGTAGCTGCCTTGCACAGCTGTTCTGCTGATGCTTGGTTCCTGAACGCCCAGGACGTACTCATTCCCCTAGTAGAGTGGGCTGTGAGTCTAGATGGTGGCGTTCTTCCACGTGCCACGTAGGCTCGTTGAATCGCTTGCTTGATCCAGCGTGAAATGGATGATTTTGTGGCCGCGCCTCCTTGGTGGGGGCCTGAAGGAATGACAAGTAAGGAGTCCACTTTGCGAAAGTCCTGTACTCTGTGCAGGTAAAACTTTAGGGCTCTGACAGGATCCAGGGTATGTAGAGCCCTCTCCTTAGGATTGGAAGGTGAGGGACAAAAGGTCGGTATAGTAATCTCTTGGTTTAAGTGAAAATCAGATACAACTTTAGGCAAAAAAGATGGAATGGTGCGTAGAACCGCCCTATCATGGTGAAAAACAAGGAAAGGTGGTTTGCATGACAGTGCGCCAAGCTCAGAAACACGTCTTGCAGTGGCAATGGCCAGAAGGAAGGTAGTTTTCCAGGTAAGCCAGAGAAGCGGTACGGATCCTAATGGCTCGAAAGGAGGGTCCTGGAGAGCTCGTAGAACTAGGGTGAGATCCCATAGAGGAGCTGGTGCTCGAACTGGAGGAGCCAAATGTGATACTCCCTGCATAAAAGTCTTGACGTCAGGTAGGAGAGCAATTCGTTTCTGAAAAAGGACACAACAAAAACTGATCTAAGCTCCGCCTGCTGGGGGTATAGCCAGTAGAGGAGGGGCTAAGTTTTTCCTACTGTTGTGTCCTGCCCTCCTGGATGTACCAGCTATACCCCACTGTCCCTGTGTCCCCCAAGATGACTTAGAGAAAATTGAAATGGCACGTTTTATTATGTATTAAATTGATGTTGTATCATCACTTATTTATTCATGTATGTAAATCAAGACAGTTTCATTACATAAGAAATAGTTTTTAGTGATATTAAAAACAAGAAAAAGCAGTAAAACCCCACACTACCTTATTGAAATTAATTGAGATCTAATTATATAAGTGCTTAGTGCTATTATAATCATATGCTTAGTTCTCAATCAATTTAGCACCAACATACAATTAATGGTATTTCAATCGATTGTGTTATATACAAGTAATTAAAATGATTAAAGTGCTTAACTGCTATAAATTAGGTGCTGTGACTTTCAATAAAATGTATCTACACACAATTGATGAATAATCTAAAAGTTTATGGTTCTTATATGGATTAAATAAGGTGCTAGTGCTGTAGTTCTAATTTTAAAGTGAGTTCATGGTATCAAACAATTAAAAATAAAGCGTCAGCAATTTATGAATATAACTTTGCTATAAAACCAACAAATTCTCAGTGCCTTAGAAATAAAAGAGAGTAAAAAGAGTGAATGCTGCGCTAGTAGCACTACAATTCTATAAAATTTCTCTGGATCCGAGATTAAATTTAAGTTTAAAAAAGGTAAGATTTCAATAAGTTTTTAAAAAAAAAAAAAAAAAGGTTTGAAGGCTCGCCATCAAACGTTTTCATACGCTTTATCAAGGCAAATCCCATTTGTTGGTTTTATAGCAACGTTAGCTCTCCTTACAAGACAGTTAAATGTAGTAACGAGACCACAGTCCTCAGTGTTCTGCCTTTCTCCCACGTCTGGTGTCCCAGGGCTTAGAACAACGCAGCCAGTTTCTTCGGGACAACTCCAATTCTATAGTATTTTCTAATTTTTATTCATGAATTGCTGACGCCTCAGGGCCTCAGGGCCCCCCGGCAGTCCGCGCGCCGCATATTCCCGGCCAGTTTTGGGCGGGGGCCGGCTGCGCGTCCTGCGCCAGGGCCCGCCCCCTCTAGTTCCGTTTCTGAGTGCTGTAGTTATAATTTTGAAATGAGTTCATGGTATCAAACAATTAAAAATAAAGCGTCAGCAATTCATGAATAAAAATTAGAAAATACTATAGAATTGGAGTTGTCCCGAAGAAACTGGCTGCGTTGTTCTAAGCCCTGGGACACCAGACGTGGGAGAAAGGCAGAACACTGAGGACTGTGGTCTCGTTACTACATTTAACTGTCTTGTAAGGAGAGCTAACGTTGCTATAAAACCAACAAATGGGATTTGCCTTGATAAAGCGTATGAAAACGTTTGATGGCGAGCCTTCAAACCTTTTTTTTTTTTTTTTTTTTAAAAACTTATTGAAATCTTACCTTTTTTAAACTTAAATTTAATCTCGGATCCAGAGAAATTTTATAGAATTGTAGTGCTACTAGCGCAGCATTCACTCTTTTTACTCTCTTTTATTTCTAAGGCACTGAGGATTTGTTGGTTTTATAGCAAAGTTATATTCATAAATTGCTGACGCTTTATTTTTAATTGTTTGATACCATGAACTCACTTTAAAATTAGAACTACAGCACTAGCACCTTATTTAATCCATATAAGAACCATAAACTTTTAGATTATTCATCAATTGTGTGTAGATACATTTTATTGAAAGTCACAGCACCTAATTTATAGCAGTTAAGCACTTTAATCATTTTAATTACTTGTATATAACACAATCGATTGAAATACCATTAATTGTATGTTGGTGCTAAATTGATTGAGAACTAAGCATATGATTATAATAGCACTAAGCACTTATATAATTAGATCTCAATTAATTTCAGTAAGGTAGTGTGGGATTTTACTGCTTTTTCTTGTTTTTAGTATCCTTATTCTGGTTTATATACCTCTACACAGCCTGAAATTGGGTAATACAAGTCAGTGAACATTAATTACAAGTGAACTATATTTTTGTTTGAGTTTTTAGTGAAATGTCACATGATATATTCTCCTTTGAATTTACTCTCTCCTCCTCTCCTTCGTACTCTTTTTATCCATCTAAACGTTTTCCTACCTACTCTCACACCTTCTTTTCGCAATTTTTGGTGGGCCTGGCCCTGGTTAATCCATTAATTTGCAATGTCACCTACTCTCTAGTTCTCCTCTCTGTCCGTTGAGAAGTCACCTCACGTGGTTTACTATTGTGTAACATCAGCAATTTAGTGGTATCTTCCTGCATAAGTTTCACTTCCACACTTGAAGATACAACAGTGTTGCAGAGACAAGTCCTTAGCGAAACATTTTAAATATAGATGCAATTGCAAATACAATTTCTTACGAGGAATGTAAGAAATATGGGCAACCCCCCCTGGGATCCTACAATTCACAGTGCACACAAACAAACCATACATGTTAGTTCATATGAACCAATTAATGGAGGAAGTTCTGTGTTTGGCTTCCACACTTCTTCCTGATAGAGTTGCAGTATTTCTGGTCACGTGATCTATGAGGCAGGACAGAGAATAGGATAAAATGGGGGCTCAAGGGAAAAAAATGTAAAAGGGCAATATTTACATCAATATATATTCCAGTTTCGTAAGATTCTTTAATATGCCACATAATATGATGCAAGTATTCATTTTGATGGTATCGTTTTCGTTTAAAGAAAGTTAAGCTGAATGCCAATATTTGCTGTTATTTTGACGAATGGAGTCTATTTTCTCATCAGGACTGCGACCATAGTAGCTTGCAGATGTGGCCCTCTCCCAATAGCTTACAATATACCTTCGTTATGATCCAGTTGTTGGCCTACGGTGGCCATATCACGGTGACCTTGCCAAAAGAGCGGATCTTCTGGTGTATGGCAAGCTTTAGTCCATTTAACCTTTAGCCAAGCATTACTGGTTGTTAAAGGATTGCTTTATATTGAACAAGAGTAGCACACTGATGGTGCTTTCCATGGCTTCAGAGAGACACTGTGCAATAGCACATCTGAGTTCACCATCGACTAGCCATCAATTAGTAAAAATACATTGGAAGTGTCATTTTTCATCAGTGTGTTTAAACACAAAGGAACTCTACATGAGCCAAGTACTAAGTCAGCGGACTCTGAAATGTAACAAATATACTGACATAACATATAAAATAGACGTGAGACATATTGCACTTTATTTTAGACCTAACCACTCGCCCAACCAGTGATTGCTACTAAAGAACAAAATGTGCTTCCTCCTTTATTCAGACATAGTTTAGAGTGTGTTCAAAAGGTCTTCCTATAAGAAGCAGTGTAGCAAGTCTCTTTACAGGACAGGAGAGTCAGATGTACAGGAATCTAAGATGTTTTACATTCAGGTGCAGTCTCCTTTTTTGCTTCACACCACCAGTTGTCAGCTTGACTTTTGGCATTGTTGAGCTCTGTGAAGATATACAACATATACATCACTAAAAACACATATACCGAACACTCATTTAAAACATCAATAACTGCAGTTGGGATTAAATTCTAGGGTCACCTTTACATTTTGGAAAGGAGACATTTATCCATGGCCCACCATCAGTTCTTGCAATTGCTAGAATGAAGGGGCTGCCATTTCTGGGAGATGTCTGCTTCATCGAAACGGTCTTTGCTGATGGACAAGTACCGAGCAACAGAACATGGAGAACAATGAATCCTTATGCTATATACATGAGCAAAGTGTATGCGGCCAAAGCTCTATTTATTCATTCATTCCTACACTCAAAAGACTCTGTAGATGGGTGATAAAGTAAAAAGGCAGAATATACATAGCTGCTGAGAGCAGGCACGCATACAGTTTTTAAGTTGATTTCTGCACAAAAAGCAACACAATTGGCAGAAGGCTAAAGAGTCTTATGTCTTCTGTCGCACAGGGCTGTTTCTAGACCTGCGTTTTCTTTTTTTAGATTTCATGATATTAGCACTTTTCACACTGCTAATACTTGTAATATAAGCACCCTTTGCAGTTCTGTCTATCAGGGACTGGAAAGAACAGCAAAATATTAAATTTAATGATAGATACGTATAGCAATGTATTGATTGTGCTTCTGAGCATTTTTTAAATGTTCATTATACTTTATGTAAATGTCTACTTATGCAGTTTAAAACAGCTCAGCAAACCATTTGGACCTATCCCAGTTGACTATTATTCAAGATATCAGTAACTTACCCGAAAAATCACCAAGCTTTGTATTATCGAAAAACTGAGATGGGCAGTAAGGCAAAGATTTTGACTTCATGTCAAAGAATTCACTTTTAGGGGAATTCAGATTTTCCTGTACATTTTGCTGTTTGCATGGAGAAGACAAAATGCCGAATAATGTGCTTTCAGTCTTGTGTGGGGAAACAGTGCGATTTTTATGCAGTCCAGTCTTGCCCGGAGACATGACATGCTGGATGGGCATCTCAGATCTGTTTGGAGATACGGCTCGCTTTTTATGCAGTCCAACCTTGCCTGGAGAAAGCAAACGCTTTTTATGCATCCCGGTCTTGCCTGGAGACATTACCAAGTGGCTGTAGCTTTCAGACCGGTTTGGTGAAACAAAACGTTTACTGCGGGACTTCTTTGGAGATCCTAGGTTCAGGTCTGGCAATTCAGATCTTCCTGGAGAAACAGGGCCTTGTCTGCAAGTTTCCTTTTTGCAAGGTAACCCTCTGTGTGATGATCCAGTGTGAGAAGAGTGCGCATCTGATTTTGCCTTTGTTTTCTTTAGATACATTTTATTGAAAGTCACAGCACCTAATTTATAGCACTTTAATCATTTTAATTACTTGTATATAACACAATCGATTGAAATACCATTAATTGTATGTTGATGCTAATTTGATTGAGAACTAAGCATATGATTATAATAGCACTAAGCACTTACTGTATATAATTAGATCTCATGGTTCTTATATGGATTAAATAAGGTGCCAGTGCTGTCAGGGGTGGAACTACCGGGGGTGCGAGCGGGCCAGGGCCCGCACCCCCTCAGGGCCCCCCGGCAGTCCGCGCGCCGCATATTCCCGGCCAGTTTTGGGCGGGGGCCGGCTGCGCGTCCTGCGCCAGGGCCCGCCCCCTCTAGTTCCGTTTCTGAGTGCTGTAGTTATAATTTTGAAATGAGTTCATGGTATCAAACAATTAAAAATAAAGCGTCAGCAATTCATGAATAAAAATTAGAAAATACTATAGAATTGGAGTTGTCCCGAAGAAACTGGCTGCGTTGTTCTAAGCCCTGGGACACCAGACGTGGGAGAAAGGCAGAACACTGAGGACTGTGGTCTCGTTACTACATTTAACTGTCTTGTAAGGAGAGCTAACGTTGCTATAAAACCAACAAATGGGATTTGCCTTGATAAAGCGTATGAAAACGTTTGATGGCGAGCCTTCAAACCTTTTTTTTTTAAAAACTTATTGAAATCTTACCTTTTTTAAACTTAAATTTAATCTCGGATCCAGAGAAATTTTATAGAATTGTAGTGCTACTAGCGCAGCATTCACTCTTTTTACTCTCTTTTATTTCTAAGGCACTGAGGATTTGTTGGTTTTATAGCAAAGTTATATTCATAAATTGCTGACGCTTTATTTTTAATTGTTTGATACCATGAACTCACTTTAAAATTAGAACTACAGCACTAGCACCTTATTTAATCCATATAAGAACCATAAACTTTTAGATTATTCATCAATTGTGTGTAGATACATTTTATTGAAAGTCACAGCACCTAATTTATAGCAGTTAAGCACTTTAATCATTTTAATTACTTGTATATAACACAATCGATTGAAATACCATTAATTGTATGTTGGTGCTAAATTGATTGAGAACTAAGCATATGATTATAATAGCACTAAGCACTTATATAATTAGATCTCAATTAATTTCAGTAAGGTAGTGTGGGATTTTACTGCTTTTTCTTGTTTTTAGTATCCTTATTCTGGTTTATATACCTCTACACAGCCTGAAATTGGGTAATACAAGTCAGTGAACATTAATTACAAGTGAACTATATTTTTGTTTGAGTTTTTAGTGAAATGTCACATGATATATTCTCCTTTGAATTTACTCTCTCCTCCTCTCCTTCGTACTCTTTTTATCCATCTAAACGTTTTCCTACCTACTCTCACACCTTCTTTTCGCAATTTTTGGTGGGCCTGGCCCTGGTTAATCCATTAATTTGCAATGTCACCTACTCTCTAGTTCTCCTCTCTGTCCGTTGAGAAGTCACCTCACGTGGTTTACTATTGTGTAACATCAGCAATTTAGTGGTATCTTCCTGCATAAGTTTCACTTCCACACTTGAAGATACAACAGTGTTGCAGAGACAAGTCCTTAGCGAAACATTTTAAATATAGATGCAATTGCAAATACAATTTCTTACGAGGAATGTAAGAAATATGGGCAACCCCCCCTGGGATCCTACAATTCACAGTGCACACAAACAAACCATACATGTTAGTTCATATGAACCAATTAATGGAGGAAGTTCTGTGTTTGGCTTCCACACTTCTTCCTGATAGAGTTGCAGTATTTCTGGTCACGTGATCTATGAGGCAGGACAGAGAATAGGATAAAATGGGGGCTCAAGGGAAAAAAATGTAAAAGGGCAATATTTACATCAATATATATTCCAGTTTCGTAAGATTCTTTAATATGCCACATAATATGATGCAAGTATTCATTTTGATGGTATCGTTTTCGTTTAAAGAAAGTTAAGCTGAATGCCAATATTTGCTGTTATTTTGACGAATGGAGTCTATTTTCTCATCAGGACTGCGACCATAGTAGCTTGCAGATGTGGCCCTCTCCCAATAGCTTACAATATACCTTCGTTATGATCCAGTTGTTGGCCTACGGTGGCCATATCACGGTGACCTTGCCAAAAGAGCGGATCTTCTGGTGTATGGCAAGCTTTAGTCCATTTAACCTTTAGCCAAGCATTACTGGTTGTTATTTGAGGAATCAGAACACAATTTAAAAATCAGGGCTGCTTTATTACAAGTGAAATGTAAAAAAGGTTTTAACAAAATCCATCATGTCACCTAAAGAAATAGGAATATTATAACTAATATTTTATTAGGAGAGGAATTAAGTTAAACCCATATAGTTTGCCTAGTGGGAAACAGCTTTGCCCCAATGTTTTGCAGTTTTAAGAGAGTTTAGGAAAAAACCCTTTTAAAGGATTGCTTTATATTGAACAAGAGTAGCACACTGATGGTGCTTTCCATGGCTTCAGAGAGACACTGTGCAATAGCACATCTGAGTTCACCATCGACTAGCCATCAATTAGTAAAAATACATTGGAAGTGTCATTTTTCATCAGTGTGTTTAAACACAAAGGAACTCTACATGAGCCAAGTACTAAGTCAGCGGACTCTGAAATGTAACAAATATACTGACATAACATATAAAATAGACGTGAGACATATTGCACTTTATTTTAGACCTAACCACTCGCCCAACCAGTGATTGCTACTAAAGAACAAAATGTGCTTCCTCCTTTATTCAGACATAGTTTAGAGTGTGTTCAAAAGGTCTTCCTATAAGAAGCAGTGTAGCAAGTCTCTTTACAGGACAGGAGAGTCAGATGTACAGGAATCTAAGATGTTTTACATTCAGGTGCAGTCTCCTTTTTTGCTTCACACCACCAGTTGTCAGCTTGACTTTTGGCATTGTTGAGCTCTGTGAAGATATACAACATATACATCACTAAAAACACATATACCGAACACTCATTTAAAACATCAATAACTGCAGTTGGGATTAAATTCTAGGGTCACCTTTACATTTTGGAAAGGAGACATTTATCCATGGCCCACCATCAGTTCTTGCAATTGCTAGAATGAAGGGGCTGCCATTTCTGGGAGATGTCTGCTTCATCGAAACGGTCTTTGCTGATGGACAAGTACCGAGCAACAGAACATGGAGAACAATGAATCCTTATGCTATATACATGAGCAAAGTGTATGCGGCCAAAGCTCTATTTATTCATTCATTCCTACACTCAAAAGACTCTGTAGATGGGTGATAAAGTAAAAAGGCAGAATATACATAGCTGCTGAGAGCAGGCACGCATACAGTTTTTAAGTTGATTTCTGCACAAAAAGCAACACAATTGGCAGAAGGCTAAAGAGTCTTATGTCTTCTGTCGCACAGGGCTGTTTCTAGACCTGCGTTTTCTTTTTTTAGATTTCATGATATTAGCACTTTTCACACTGCTAATACTTGTAATATAAGCACCCTTTGCAGTTCTGTCTATCAGGGACTGGAAAGAACAGCAAAATATTAAATTTAATGATAGATACGTATAGCAATGTATTGATTGTGCTTCTGAGCATTTTTTAAATGTTCATTATACTTTATGTAAATGTCTACTTATGCAGTTTAAAACAGCTCAGCAAACCATTTGGACCTATCCCAGTTGACTATTATTCAAGATATCAGTAACTTACCCGAAAAATCACCAAGCTTTGTATTATCGAAAAACTGAGATGGGCAGTAAGGCAAAGATTTTGACTTCATGTCAAAGAATTCACTTTTAGGGGAATTCAGATTTTCCTGTACATTTTGCTGTTTGCATGGAGAAGACAAAATGCCGAATAATGTGCTTTCAGTCTTGTGTGGGGAAACAGTGCGATTTTTATGCAGTCCAGTCTTGCCCGGAGACATGACATGCTGGATGGGCATCTCAGATCTGTTTGGAGATACGGCTCGCTTTTTATGCAGTCCAACCTTGCCTGGAGAAAGCAAACGCTTTTTATGCATCCCGGTCTTGCCTGGAGACATTACCAAGTGGCTGTAGCTTTCAGACCGGTTTGGTGAAACAAAACGTTTACTGCGGGACTTCTTTGGAGATCCTAGGTTCAGGTCTGGCAATTCAGATCTTCCTGGAGAAACAGGGCCTTGTCTGCAAGTTTCCTTTTTGCAAGGTAACCCTCTGTGTGATGATCCAGTGTGAGAAGAGTGCGCATCTGATTTTGCCTTTGTTTTCTTTAGATCGTCTTCACAATTGGACATAGACCTTTATTAGATGGGAAGAAAAATAAATCAGCATAATGGCTTTTATAATATAAACAATTTCTGTAAAAGTGAAAATATTTCAGTACTACCGTGATAAATGATGATATTTCTTCTTATAATGCGACAGCTCCCTTTCCAACGTTGCTTTTTCTGACTGCAGAACGAGCATTGCCGTGCTCTGCACTATGCCGCTTCCACCACCGCAAGTCAAAGGGAAACTAGAAGCTCTCGGATAATCTTTTGGAACACAAACTGTGGATGGAAAAACAAAATCCATGTTGACCACATAATAGTAGCATCTTGCTAGTTTCATTATGCAGTACAGAGTTTAGGAGAGTTTGCATTTATCAGAATACTGGAAGTAGTTCAATTAGACACAACATCAATGTGACAGGTAAAACAGGTATGTCTTATGGAAACTATGCAAATGTTCTTTAATTGGGAACCAATCTACCTACAGTATACACAAGATATGAATTATAAACATGTACCTGTTGTATCGTTGTCTGCCTGTGCTCGTCTAAGTTCTTCTTTTAATCTACGCAAGCCTTCTTCCTTATCTTCCAAACAAGACTTTAAGAAGGCAATCCTATAAACACAAAACAATGTTGCATGTTTATATGTAAGAGGTTGTGCACTGGCACGGATTGGGCGAACAGAACTAGCCAGTGTACAATTCATTCAGTTGGGTTAAAGTCAGGGAAGTGTGCAGTCCATTCCGATTCTTTCACTCCCTTCTATGCAATCCAACTCTCTATGGACATTATTATGTCCAGGGGACACTTATCCTGCTGACACAGGTAAAAGCCTTGCCTTAAACGAGAAGGAAAGTCGTTAAGCAGTTGGGGGTGCCAAATGTTAGGCACCCCCAAGTGAATGTATTTACTTACCTGAAACCCTAGGCCGGTGCTCCTATCAGCAGAAAACTGCACCGGCCAGCGAGCACCTCAGAGTGATCCTCTTCCGGCTTCTTCTTTCTTCTCGCGGCTGCGCATTAGAGTGAAAAGCCGAACTTTAACTAAAAACTCTGCTTTTTCATTCTACTGCGCATGCGTCTCCCCCAGGAAAGGGAAGAATCCAGAAGAGGATCGCTCTGTGGTGCTCATTGGAATGACTCCAGGCCGGTGCAGTTTTCTGCTGATAGGAGCACCGGCCCAGGGTTTCAGGCAAGTAAATACATTCACTTGGGGGTGCCTAACATTTGGTACCACCAAGTGCTAAACGACTTTCCTTCTTCTTTAAAGTGATACTGCCACTACAAAAAAACTACTCTTCAAAATATTAATGTATATTAAAAGTTGTCTATAGATTATGTTGATCATTTTTCGCTGATTGGGCTGCTTTTGTGAGTAATTGTTAATTGGAGTTCATAAACATGCCAACTGACTATCCCTTCTCAACCTGTTACAGTTTCTAATGCGAATTAACTACTGCTGTACAAATATGGCAGCCCCCTCCTAGAGGAACATGTTGGATCAGATAGGTAATATAAAAGCACAGGGGAAATACTTTTATGGCAAAATTATAAATAACATGCAAAGACAATGGTAGATGACAGATGTAAAAAAATAAAAATAAAATAATAAATTAATTAAAAAAAAGGTTCTCTGATCTCTGGTGTCCGTATCTCTTGAAACTGTTGAAACAAGAACATGAGTGTATTGGGTAGTAGCACCTGTGTCGGCAATAATTGGTGTGATCTAAATAGCTAATTACAATAGCGGAGGTATCTGCATCATTTTAGACAAATTGTATTTATGTGTTGATAAATTAGATTGAGAAAATAGATATAAAATGAATTGCATACAAGGTCATTTTTAAATGTTTTTTGATACTTACTCTTGGTCTGTTGCTTTCGAATACTTTATTTTTTCCATTTCAATCTTCACCACCTTCGTTTTGAGGTTATCAATTTCTTCTTTATACGGTGCTGCACCTTTGGCAACCTTTTCCTTAATATACAAAGGAGAAAAATATCATAGGTCTTTTATCCTGTAACTCAACAATAGCTTAAAATTAATCGACACAAACTAACAGCCACGCAGTTGATCAGAAGACATAGATGCCTGCAATTTTCAAAGATGCCCAGATAGGGTGTAAAAAAAAAAAAAAAGATTTAAAAAGAATCTTCAAGAAGAATCAATTTGCAGATAAACATACCTGTAGGTTTTGTGTTTCTTTCATTGAAGCCTCAAGACTGTTTTGCTTTTCAGTCAGTTTCACCTCCATTGCCTTTAGCTCGGCTTCAGCGGTTCTGCTCAGCAGTTTTTTTTGCAAAATTGCAACTTTTTCTTCTTTTTGCCTTGCATCATCCTTGACAGAGTTTAGCTCATTTTCTAGCTTTTGAAACCTTGATTGCAGTTTCTACAAGTTGCAAAGAAATAAAATTTATATCTACACAAAATATTGATAAATCATGCAACTTTTGTACCACTCATCAACATTTTAACACTAATTCAGTGTCAGTTCAGATATGGGATCAGTTATTTGGAAACCAGTTATCCAAAGAGCTCTAGGCCATAACTCAGACTCCATTCTAATCAAACGATTACAATTTTCTAAAACAATTTCCTTTCTTTTGTAATAATAAAACTGTACCTTGTACTAGATCCCAACTAAGACATAAATAATCCTTATTGGAGGCAATATAATCCTGTTTTTTTTTGTAGTAAAGGTATGGTGATTCAAATTATGGCGAGACCTCTTATCCGAAAAATCCCAGGTCCCATGCATTCTGGATAAAGGGTCCCATACCTGTACATCTTAAGACTTTTGCTGGCTGACCCTAAACTGAATGATGAGGTAAAATGAGGTACCAGGTCCAGTGTTTTTAATTGACAGGAGAGTTACCTTGGATTCATCTTGAACAGTTTTCAGTTTGCCTAAAAGTCTAGCATTTTCTTCCTCCATTACACTTGCACTAGGGCCGTGGTGCTCCAGCATGCGCATTAGTTCTTTGTTTTGCTCTTTCTTCTCTTGCAATTTCACCTCAAACTGGTTCAGATATACAGTCATCTCGCGTTGAATTTTTGACTGAACAGCTGCCTGCAATTAAATCCAAGGAAATCAATATATAAATTGTATGATATATCACATATCAAGGATCCTGCAATGGAGCAAGGCTAAGACCAGGGGACATAACATGAAGTTGCATCAAACAAAACAGACTGTAAAGTAACAAGACTTCTTTACAAAAAAATAAAAAATAAAAAAAAGAACCTTCCAGCCAATATTTTGAGGAATAACCTCAGTAAATTAATTCACAAATGCATGGGATATAAAGAAAATCTGAGGGTTTAACAGAAACCCAAAATATATTAAAGCAAATGGAGATAAGCCCTTTCCTTTTACAGATTTATTAGAGTTTTGATTGCATAAACTGAGTGTATTTGTGGTGTTACTGTTATTGGAAGCACCCTTACAAATAAGCAATCCACATAAAGCTTGTACTTGTTAAGCCTATACTTAGTAAATATGGAAAGTATACATTGTTTGGGTGAGAAAGACATTCAATGTGATAAAGAAAGTTTGAAATACCTTAAGCCTTTTTGTTAAGAGCTGTATGGTAGCAGCAATGCGCCTATTCTCCTGTTGCACCCCTTCACTGAGGTTCTTAGCATCAATGTGCAGATCTGTGAATTCCTCCAGCCACTGCATAAAGCCTTTCTTGTGCTCAAGCTCTTCTTGCAGCGTTGATCCTACATGATTAAGGACTACCTGCACCTCTGAAAAGTCATTCTGGACACACTGCAAACACAGCATTAGTGCAGACAAGTTAGTGACTTTTTAAAAAGAAACTAAACAGGAAATATTTATGAACAGGATATACATATCATGAACATGACTAACAATTTCATTCTCCGAATTAAGGTTTTGTTCACTTTTAAATGAACTATTATGAAGTAGAGAGTGATATTCTGAGAAATTCAAAAACTATAAAACATGAAGACCAATTAAAAAATTTCTTGGAATTGCCCATTTTAACACATATAAAAAAATAACTTAAAGGTGAACCACCCCTTTAAAGTGGACCTGCCACCCAGACACAAAAATCAGTATAATAAAAGTCCTTTTCAAATTAAACATGAAATCCAATTTCTATTGTTTTATTAAAGCATCCATAGCTGTTGTAAGCTCATTTAAAAATCTCTGCTGTCAATCAAATATTGCCTGCTCCTCCTCTATGCCTTAGGCATAGAGGCGGGGCAGACAATTACTTTCACTTTCCATTCAGCACTTCCTAGATGTCATTGCTCTCCACATATTCCCCTGTTCTCTTTGCCCTTTGTGTAGCCAGGGCATGGGGATGAACATCAGGTCCCCCATTCTGGTGCACAAACAAGATTCTGAGATGATGCAAAGCTTGTCTTAATAACAGTGTCCTCAAAATGGCTCCTGCCTGCTTGCTATAATTATGAATTCCCAGACTGACGGAAACAAGATTCAAATAATTTATATAGTGTAATTAGATGTTCATTTTGCTTGACTAATGTGATGAAATAGGATTTTGCACAATTTTTGTTGGGTGACTGGTGCCCTTTAATGCAAATCCCGGTTGCACAGAAAAGAGATAAAATATCAATCAGAAAGGCAAGCAAGCTTTATGTAAAAACAGTCAGCATGTAAAGTGTACCTGAATTATATTTGCTTTTTTAAAAAGTAACTCATTCAAGAATTCAAGTTCACAGAACTTAAGCTCCTCAGATGCAGAGTCCGACCATTTTGTGCCTTGTTGCTCCAAACACTGCAGCTGGAGCCGCAGCTCATTGTGCCTCTTTTGCTCTGCAGCAAGGTCCTTCTCATAATCTTTTATGACACTATAATCTTCTTTGACGGCAGCAGTTCTGCAGACAACCTTGTAAGATTGAAAAATAAGGCTGCAATTATCAAACACATGCAAAAAGTATTTGGACTAGTTTCTCCTTCTCACATAAGGTAGTTGGTTGCATTTTAAATTAGTCATTAAAGGACATAATGACAGGCATATGCATCTTCTATCAAATTCTCTTCCACTTTCTATTGTACTACCCCATTTTGTTTTAGCTTTTGAGAACTCCTTTAAATGAGATCAGTAAATATTGCCATGTTCCCTTGAGATCAGAGATCACCTGACCAGAAAAACTGCAGCTCTAATTGTAACAGAAAGAAGTGTGGAAGCAAAAAACAGAACTTGGCTCATGTGACCTAACTTGTACAGTTTGCTTATGCACACAGTGAATTGGAGGATCCCAGAGGGTAGGCCTTATTTTTTAAAATGGCAATTTTCTATTTATGATTACCCAACGGCACATACAGCTCAAGGGAGAAGGAAAGGTTAAAAGTAAGAAAGCTTTATCAGAAAGGTCTATATAAATACACCATTAAACTCTCAAAGTAATGCTGCTCTGAGTCCTCTGTCAAAAGAAACAGCATTAATTTCCTTATATTGTGTACACATGGGCTTCTGTATCAGACTTCCTGTTTTCAGCTTAAACCTCCAGGGCTAGGGCTTGAGCATGCTCAGTTTGCTTCTCTCTCCCTCCCTCCTCTGCTGTAATCTGAGCCCAGAGCTATGAGCAAGGAGGGAGAGCCTGGCAGGAAGTTACACACCAAGCTAATATGGTAGCTGCTATTCTAAGCAAACAGAGAACTTCAAGAGCCGTTTACTCAGGTATGGTAAAGTATTCTGCAGAATATATATATATATATATATATATATATACACATATATACATATATATATATATATATACACACATATATATATATATATATATATATATAGTGTTATAGCTTGCACTATTGTGGCTAATCTATTGGCAATAAAGTGCCATGGTAGGTTTCCTTCTGCTTTAAACAAGTATTTTATTATGAAAGTTGTTTATTTGCATGAGCAGGGTTTTCCATATGAGCTGTTTTATGCAATACATTTTTTTTTACAGAGACCTACATTGTTTGGGGGTTGTTTTCCTTTAAAAGAAATCTTGTGAACCACTTCGAGAAAAAAAACAAAAAAAAAAACATGTACACAATGTACACCCTTTATTTCTCTTATTAACATCAGCCTCTAATCAAACTGTACTTTACAAGATCAAACACAGTCCCCCAAACCTGCCGTATCGCTTTAGAGTATGAGCAGCTTTTTAACTTGCTTATGCTTTACATAATGCTGCATATGTTGCTATTAAGGTTTATAGTGTTCCAAGGTGTTTTAAAAGCATGCCATAAAACAGTCATACAATGGGAGAACTATACCTTAAATTTGTTCAGAAGGTTCTGCAGTTGAGTATTTAGTTTAACATACTCCGTTTGTACGCTGCCAAAGGATCTAGACAGAGTAGATGAGAGAGTCTCCTTTATATTTAACATGGACTGTTTTTGTGCTTCGGTTTCCTTTTGAAGCTCAGTAGAGAGACTGGTGACCAAACTGTTATGATCTGAATATACAGCAGAGATTTTTACCATCAGCTCCTGTTGATAAAAGTTAGAATGTAAACTCCTTTAAATAAATGATATTTCCTTTATAATCACAATATCTTCTGATTTTATTGTAATACCTCTATTTCTTTGTTTTTGCTCTCTAGTATGTCCGTACGTTCTGCAACATCATCTTCTTCCTGCTGAGGCTCGTTCTGCATTAAATGCAGTACTGAGATTTCTTTCTCCATGATATCGGCCTTTTCACAGAGTTCATAGTTTCTAAGCTTTTCATCCTTTAGCTCCTAAAATTAAAAAGTAGGTACATGAGTATGAAAAGGTAAGTCTTTTTGAAAATTCCTTGGAAACTTTTTCAAGTTCTTTGGAATTCCACTTTAAATTCCACACACACCTTCTGTATTTGGTCCAGCTGTTGCTGTAGAGACGATATCTGTTGCAATAGCTCATCAGCTTCCTTAATTTTCTCAGCAAGTTTGTCGTTGATCTCTTCTTTATGTTGCTTGATAATCTGAAGTTCAGCCTTACACGTACTTAACTCTTCATTTAGATGGGCAGACTAAAAGACAGGTTTTTGATATGTATTAGAACCTATTCTATACTTTCGCTGTAGAATATTATACCTTAGATGGACACCCTTTGATATGTTAGTGGTTGTGAGGCTTTAATGCCCAGTATGGACAAAGAGCAGACAGCTGTGAATTAATTCGAACATCCAAAGAAAACTGTAGCACACCGATCAAACTTGTCTTGTGAAGAAAAGTGTTTTTATTGGCTCACGGCAGACATAAAGTTTGGCAACGTTTCGGGCCACGCAGGGCCCTTTATCAAGCCCTGCGTGGCCCGAAACGTTGCCAAACTTTATGTCTGCCGTGAGCCAATAAAAACACTTTTCTTCACAAGACAAGTTTGATCGGTGTGCTACAGTTTTCTTTGGATGTTCGAGTTATTTGGACCTTGAGCAGGAGGTCCTGTGGACTGTTTAGCACCCGGCACCCGAGAGGGTAATTACGTTCAGGTGAGCACTCTAATTCTGTGTGGAGCTGTGAATTAATTGTCAGCCAGGGGACTAAATACTCCATTGCTTGTACCAATATAGTTCTGCAGCAGCTACAAGTGGAAAGGTACAGATTGAAATGGGAACAGCTGACTGGCTTAACTGCTATCTCAATAATCCTGCAGGAAGACACAGCAGGTTCTTATGAGCAACCGGTTAATAAGTATTGTATTAAAAAGTTGTATAATGAAATACCACTCATTTTGAAAGAGCTGTAATAAGTATTCAGAAAATAAAGACAAGTAATAGATCCAAAGACCATCTTGGAAAATACTTTGTTAAAAGGTTACTTCACTGTTCTACACTGAAACTACAAGGAATTATGGTTTTTATCAGATATAGAAAACAAAACAAATTAGCAGGTGAATACTGGAGGAGCAATACACTGCTTTCAATTGCAAGAACTGGTAAAAGATTTGATACCTGTTTTTGCAAGGATTGCTTTGAATCTCTGAATTCATCCATCTCTTTTGTCAGGATCTTTATTTCTTCAGCGAGACTGGCTATTTTATTTGCAGCTTCATCCTTTTCGCGTTTAGATTGCGCAAATGCATGGTCTCTACTCTTTAATGTCAGTGATAGCTGCTCCAATTCTGAAACCAGTTGCTGCTTCGAATGGCGAAGGTTTTCCCTTTCGCTTACAGCTTCATTCAAAATGCTAGCATTCTGAAGAATCTCCTCCTCTAGAGAAGAGATCTTAGCAGTGAGATTCTTTATTTCATTAGTAGCTTCACTTATCTCCTTCTCGGCCTCTTCCAACTGCAAATCTTTGGTCTTTAAAGATTCTCTGAGCTCTTCCATCTGGGAAGAAGACTGCTGCTTTGACAAGTAGAAGGTCTCTTTTTCA
Organism: Xenopus laevis; assembly: GCF_017654675.1. Lineage (NCBI taxonomy): Eukaryota > Metazoa > Chordata > Amphibia > Anura > Pipidae > Xenopus > Xenopus laevis. The sequence goes on along the minus strand of NC_054372.1, from coordinate 62,185,521 downwards.
CCCTCACCTTCTTTTAGAGTAGTAACATTTTCATTGATCTGTTGTTCTTCTAGAGAAGACATCTTTTCTGTAAGAGCTATTACTTTATTGGCAGCTTCATCTCTCTCCTGCTCCATTTTACCCAATGCCAAGTCTTTGCTCTTCAATGTTTCTCTAAGGTGTTCTGTGTCCAAAGCCAGTTGCTCCTTACACTGGATAAGACTCTCTCTTTCATAAAGCGTTTCCTTTAAATTGGTGGCTTGTTGAAGTAACTGTTCTTCTATACTCAATATCTTCTCTGTGAGATCTATTGTTTTCCTGGCAGCATCAGCTTTGTCCTTCTCTGCTTGTTCCAATGCAAATTCCTTTTCTTTTAAAGACAGACTAAGAGTTTCAATTTCTGAGAACAGGTGTTGCTTAGACTGGTTCAGGTCATCTCTTTCACTTAGAGTTTCTTTCACGGTTGCAACTTTATTAAGCATCTGATTTTCCAGAAGAGAGATCTATAAAAAAAAACAAAAAAAACACATAGCTGTGTTGTATAAAATAAATGCTAAATACATATTTAACTGTGAAAAAAAGTGTCTCAACAAACCTTTTCCTGCAGGACAGAAATCTGGGAGGTCAGTTCCTGAACTTTATCTTTCTGCTGCTGCAATGCTTCTTGAGCCTTTCTTAGATCATCTTGAGTTTCAATGGACTGTAAAGATGTGTATTCAAATGAGAATTTTTCATGTAGTTAACAGCTGCACAGGGGACTATGTCGTAACATATATGTCCAAATTTAGAATGCACAGTAAGCAATAGATTTACTATAAGTAACTTAAAACTACACAGGACTGATGAGCTTTCTGGCCAGTGATTCACAGAGCAAGGCAAAAGTGCCCACATTATTAAGAAAAAGTACACATACCATGCACATGCTGCTTAAATAGCACACCCTCAACAGTAAGCAACCAAAACATTCTTTTTTAACGATATACATTTTCATTTACCATCTTGCAAAAATATCTTCAGCTCAAAATTCTGTCAATTGGATTTAACTCCAAAGCCTGGCGTTATTAGTCAACAGCTCTAATGCAGAGGCATGATATGCCATGTTAAATGAATAGAATACAAATCCAGAAATAGAATTATAATCCATTAGTTTTTTATAATCCATTAGTTTCTCATGCTCACCATTTCAACACTCTCCCTTAGGTCGTCTTGCAGCTGGTCCCTCTCAGCAATTACAGTCCTCTGGCTATTTTTCAATTCCTCCATTTCCAGCATAACCATTTCCATTTCTTGGTTCAGATTAATTACTTTTTGTTCAGATTCTTTTAAAGTTTCCAGCGCTGACTCTTTATCCTTTAAGCTTTTCATAAGCTCTTCTATCTCACATTGAAGTCTGTGCTGGCTTTGCTCAAGTTCATTATTCTCATTTAGCAGACATTGCTCTTTAGTGGTCTTTTGCTGCGCTTCATTTTTAAAATTCAAACCCTTTATAGTGGAAAACAAACAAAAAAAAGTCTGAATAGAATATGCTATAATGCAACTTCTATTGCTAAATTAAAACATTTTTAAATGAATAACAGCATTTTTAGGACACTATACACTGCTGTCCAACTACTGTGGTACCGAGGGCCAGAATTTTTCTGGCCTATGTGGTGGAGGGCTGATAATGGAGGCCAGTGTCGCCTTTTAAACCTCACCCATGGTGTCTCAATAACTTTTAAGACCATGTCCACATTAATGGTAGTAACACACCAAAAAACAAACAAACAAATGTTTGATGCTCACTGTATATATATTAAAAATGTCATACCCTTAAATATACCATAAATATACCCTTAAATTCATGTCACCTCCTCCCCTGTGGATAAAAAAAAAGCACCCCTCCCCCAGCACATGATTTAACACGTGAGCCTGGTACGGTTTGTTCTGGTGGTGCATTAGCATTTGGAAATTGTTGTTCTGGTGGTGCGTTAGCATTTGGAAATTGTTATTAGGTGCCCCTAACACACCACCAGAACAAACTTTACCAGGCTCATGTCCCACAGGATACAGAGTAGGGCAGGCAGAGTACGGCGCGCACACACACACACACGGAGCATTGGGATGGCAGAGTATGGCACACACACACAGGGACAAGGTGAAGCAGAGCACACTCTGGTATCTTCACAGAGAACGCCTGGTGCACAGCGTAGAGCGCACAGCAACCTCCTATATGTAGTTGAAATAGAAAAACTCTGGCACTCGAGGCAAGTGAAATGCAGGGTTTCCCCATGCTTTTTAATTCTTGTGCGGACGTGCAATGTTTCGGGGTGACCCCCTTTATCAAGCATACATACTGACCACAGTGCAAACAATATAAAGAGTGACCAATTAAATTAATTAGCATACCAAATTACCAACATTCAGTTTGAAAGGCAAGGCTCTCGACCAATCACCTGATAGCATGTGAGAAAAAGTTTTTTTTTTTTAAAAAAAAAAAAAACTTTAAAAACAATCACACAATATTACATGAAAAATGTTATTTAAGGGCTAGTCCACACGGGGAGATAGCCACGCGTTTGCGGTCGCGGCGACAAAGCGCCGCGCCAGTCGCCGCGACCGGCGCAGGCGACAGTTTTGTATGGGCGCCTATGTAAAAACGCCTGTGCTAACCACACGAGGCGATGCGCTTTTCAACAGTCGCCTGAAAAAGCCTGGCGAGGCATTTTCAGGCGACTGTTGAAAAGCGCAAGACCTGTCCCTGGAGGAATACACAAGAATACACAAGAATTTTCTTATCTGTAAAAAAACATGAAAGGAACAAGATTATTCACAGCAGGCTTGTTCAAAATATATTTTCACAAAGTTTATATTCCTCTTAACGAGGAATATAACTTGTCCTGCTTTGTTTAAACTTTGTGTAAATATATTTTGAACAAGCCTGCTGTGAATAATCTTGTTCCTTTCATGTTTTTTACAGATAAGAAAATTCTTGTGTATTCTCCAGGGACAGGTAATTTGTCTTATCTGTATTAGGGCAAGTTTGTGGTTACAAAATTGGTACAAAATTGTTACTTTTTAATGTTTTTATCTTTTTAGTATAATAGGCAGTTGCCTAACTACTTTGTATCTTTTTTATCTCTATTACAGACACATGGTTTATTTTAGCACTCCGAAGGGATTGAATGCCCTGGCACAATTTGGACTTTTCACAGAATTTTTGCTGTTTTAAATATCATTTTTCATGTAATATTGTGTGATTGTTTTTAAAGTTTTTTAAAGTTTTTTAAAGTTTTTTTTTTTTTAAAAAAAACAACAACTTTTTCTCACATGCTATCAGGTGATTGGTCGAGAGCCTTGCCTTTCAAACTGAATGTTGGTAATTTTGTATGCTAATTAATTTAATTGGTCACTCTTTATATTGTTTGCACTGTGGTCAGTATGTATGCTTGATAAAGGGGGTCACCCCGAAACGTTGCACGTCTGCACAAGGAATAAAAAGCAATTGGAAACCCTGCATTTCACTTGCCTTGAGTGCCAGAGTTTTTCTATTACAAGCACACACACAGGGAGAATAAGGCAGAGTATGGCGCAAACAAGGAGCATAGGACAGGCACAGTATGACACACACAGGGAGCGTAGGGCAGACAGAATAGAGCAGGAGACAGGGAAACCTATCTAAGGTGGACAGTTCATACTGTGCTACATACAGAGAGGTGTGAACAGGTGAACACTTTCAATCTGGGTCTGAGGTGTTAACAGCACAGAGCTTTAGGGTGTGAACAATAGAGGTGTTACAGTTGTGAACCATGCAGGAGTTTAATGTCTGAATTTAAAGTGTAAACCATGCAAGAGCCAGTTAATCTCAGTATGGATACCTTTTAAAGTTTAGACAAGGTAAGAAATCACAGCAGGCAGACTTTCATGTAAGGGGCCACATGGAGTGAGTGTGTGTGTGGGGGGGAGTTTGCGGGCACTAAACACTACTATTGTAGTGTTTTAACACCAAGCATTGTTCATCTTGGTAAAACAGGCTGCATAAAAGAAATTACACAGCAAGAATTGGCGAGTGCTAGGATTTGTTGCATAATTGGGATAGGATGTGGTTGTGCATCTAGAAGCAACTCCACCAAAATCACCTGCACTGTGCTAGGAGTGCTCCCTACACATTTGTATTTCTGTTGACAAGTAGACAAATCACTTTTTCATCTGCCTATAGGATTTAAGAGGTGCAATTTTACCAATTCAATATTCTCTTTTAGATGGTCCACCTCAGCTGTTAAGTGTTCATGGGTTTGTTGCAGCTCTTTCTTTTCTTGAGTAACTACTTGCATCTGCTGTTTAAGAGCAAGAAGTTGTTGTTCAGTATCATGTTTCTCATGCTGCAAGGACTCAAGTGAGGACTTCGATTCGATCATACTCTTCATCAGATGTTCCACCTCGCACTTTAGCTCAACCTGAGCTTGTTCAAGTTCATTCTTTTCATGTAGTAATTTTTCCTGTTCATTAGTTTTTTGATGCAATTCTTCAGTTAATAACAATATCTGCAAGAAAGAGTTTAAATTATGAGAAGTGATGAGTGTCAACCTATTTAATAAGTCTTATTGCTCACACTCTTGTCCTTTCCTGTAATAATAATAATTATTTATATGTGTCAGTCGGCCATGATCACAGATAACAGCAATTAATGGAGGGCACTCCCTTTATAAAATTTCACAAAGGGTGCAAGAATAAATGCTCTAACCAAATAGAGCCAGAAAATACTCCAAAAACTTTAAAAAGTTACTCTGCACACCACATCATTAATACAGACACTTATGGTATGCAAATATATGGTTTAATAAAACTTGTCAGTACAACAGTGTAGAATTACAAAAACATATCATTTAGTACACACCAAACACAGTGCCCCAAAAAAAACAGCAGCACTTAGGCTTGCAAGGTTGATAAGTTGGTGTGTAGGAGAATACCCCAACGCTGAAACGTAATTATTCACTGTTGTAATGACATGCTTTAGTAAACCACTTATTTGCATAACTTAAGTGTCTGTATTAATGATGTGGTGTGCACAGCAACGTTTTATAATCGGCCATGATCACACAGCATACCTTTTCTTCCAGAGGATGCACACAATCTGCAGAGGTTTCCTTTTCTTGAGTTATTGGACAATTGTCAGAAGCAGCGATTGCAAGATTCTTAGCCAACTGTAGCTCTTGCTGTGTTTTCTGCAGCTGAGCTTGCGTATCTGAATGCTACAAAGAAAATAAATGAAGTAAGCTTTATCAGAAAGGTCTATATAGTTACTACTATTACTCAAAGTAATTCTGCTCTGAGTCCTCTGTCAAAAGAAACCCAGCATTTCTTTCCTTTTATTGTGTACACATGGACTTCTGTATCAGACTTCCTGTTTTCAGCATAAACCTCCAGGGCAGGGCTTGAGCATGCTCAGTTTGCTCCTCTCCCCTCCCATCCCTGCTGTAATCTGGGTTGAGCATGCTCAATTTGCTTCTCTCCCCCTCCCATCCCTGCTGTAATCTGAGCTCAGAGCTGTTAGTGACTCAGGCAGGAAGTGATGTCACACCAAGTTTATATAGCAGCTTCTATCCTAAACAAACAGAGACAGTGTCTAGAGCTGTTTACTTAGGTATGGTAAAGCATTCTGCAGAATAAATATAGAGTTCTAGCTTGAACTATTGTGGCTAATCTGTTGGCAATAAACTGTCTTGGAGCTTTCCTTCTCCTTTAATGGAGACCCTTAGGCTACGGCCACACAGCCTGCGTGCACACACACACACTTTGGAGCAAATACACAAAAGGAGACATCTCTGGGCCGACCTCCGCTTCAGCTCTGCTGTGTGTGCAAAAGCAAGCTGATTAGATTGAAATCAATGGGGCAGGGACTAGTTCTGCCTTCTCTCAGCCTGCAAAAATACGCAGGCTGAGATCAGCTGGAGCCTTCATCCTGTGTGCCTATAGCCTTAGGAAAAACCTTGTAGTACTGTGCTGTAGCCACCACTGCACAAACAAGCCCGTAAATTGTTGTTCAGCCATGCACTCTATAAAACAATTTAGAAAAAAACTATATGGTTAGAAACGCTGTATTTTATATACTTAACGTATTGTACCAGCCCAAGGGTTCGGCAGTCCTAAATTAAAGATCAATTTATAGTTGCTATTAAAAAGTTAAGCTAATGGGGTAGTTCACATTTATATTATAAAATGGACAAAACTTGCAACTTTTTAATTAGTCTTAAATTTTTTTTTATAGTTTTTTTAAAATGATTTGCCATCTTCTGCCTCTTTCCAGCTTTTAAACTGGGTTCACTCACACAGGCAGCCAAATTACGATTACTCTGTGAGGCTCCAATTTTCCTTCTACTTAATTTATTGCTTTCTATTCAGGCCTCTCCTAGCTATCTTTCAGTCTCTCGTTTTAAACCACTGCCTGGTTGCTATGACAAATTGGTCTCCATCAACTAGATAGAAAGCCAATTAACTGAAGACCTAACAAAAAAAATGAATTGCAAATGCGCAGAACATCGCTATGTACACATTATACTAAAAGTTAGTTTAAAGGTGAACCATCGTAACATTAATAGAAAGCAAGGACACAGTCATAAGGCTGAGGGCAGACAAGCGTATTGAACACTTCTATCCACCCAATGAATGTTAATGAGCGGGAAAGAAGCAGATGCCCTGAAATCAGCGGCTTTATTTACAAGTACAGTTTGTGGCTGTGTAAGGCTATAGAGAGCAGAGATTGGCTTCAAAGTGGCTGCTTTCATGTTTGTCAGGCCACACACAGAAGCAAACTGTACTTTAAAATGCAACCGCTAATTTCAGCGCATCTGCTTCTCCCACCTCATTAATATTCACTAAACGGAGAAAAGCATTCAATTTGCTTGTCTGCCAAAAACCTGATTCTGCAGTTGGAAACTACCAATCAATGTTTATTTAGAACAGGGATCCCCAACCTTTTGAACCCATGAGCAACATTCAGAAGAAAAAGGAGTTGGGGAGCAACACAAGCATGAAAATTGTTCTTGGCTGGCCAAATAAGTAGTTATTGGCCATTTGGTAGCCCCTATGTGGATGTGGACATCCACATAGGGGATGGAATTAAAAAAACAAGCTCCTGCTTTGAGGCCACTGGGAGCAACATCCAAGGGGTTGGAGAGCGACATGTTGCTCACGAGCTACTGGTTGGGGACCACTGATTTATAACGTATGGTATATTTTGTAGCCATGAAATGGGAAAAATTTAACCTACTACAGTGAATTTTCATTTGCTGCTGTACTATACTTAACTTCAGGAATGTAATAAAACAGAACTATCCTAACTAAGAACTAAGCCAGACCAATTTCTCTGAGAAGTTCATCTGTTAGGGAGAAGCGGTTATCCCTGAATCAGCGTCAGTTCTTATAATAGCTATATAATTGAGCTATATAATTGAGATGTACAAGAGATGAAGCAGATTCAGAGAACACTCACAATAGCCTCCTACTCATTATGTTACAGTTTGCTTTGGGCAAAGCTATGATTGCTTTTTGCTCTTGTTGGACTGACTTGATAGACCTGTGTTTATGTTTAATCTCAGGTAATACATTAATGAAAGCGTGTAAAGATTATATTAATGTTCCCATTCAGATTGGGTTGTATTGTGTTGCAGCATGTACATCAAACACAAATAGCAAGATGGTTGTTGTCATATAATGCATGTGATTTCTGGTAAGACACAATGTACATCTGCAAGGATACACTGCTGTCATTACTTTACTTACATGCTTTAGGGTTGTGTCAATATTCTCTTTTAGAATAATATTTTCACTCAGCAAGCTTTCTAGCTTCTGTTGCAGGTCATCTTTTAATAGAACGGACGTCTCCATCTCTTTCTGAAGGATTTCAAGTTTGTTAGACAGTTCCAGCTTTTCTTCTTGCAATCTTTCCAGTAAATACTGATTTCGCTCAAGTTTTTCTCCAAGAACTTTTATCTCCATTTCTTCAGAATGCCGATCAATGCTGTCTTCCTCATGGTCAGCTTGCAATGGAGTTTCCAATTTTCCCTCAACTAAATTGGTGTTTGCAGTTTGTACAAGTTCAAAATAATCTCTATCCTTTATTTCCAGCCTTTCTTCTGCTGCCTTTAGCTGTGCTTTCAGGACCTCTATCTCATCTACCAGCTTCTGTGAACCACTGAACACCTCTTCTAAACTGAATTGATTTTCCTAGAAGAAATATTAAAATATGGTTATGCACAGAGCGTTATATGATATCTATGTTATAGATAAATAAGTTGAAAAGTTTATATTCATACATATATAGACGGTTCATATTTAGGCAGAATATTCCATCCTGCTAGAAGATATGAGAAAATGTAAAATTACTTCCTGCAGATAGCAACCATTTTAACATAAGATTCACCATACTGAAATAAGAAACTTTCTATGTATAAAAAATGTAAAATTCTGACCGGTTTCTGAAACGGCAAGTTATTCTTTACCGTTTCCCCACCCCCTCTACATTTGTCTCTCACTTTTCTTTTTATTCAGGAGCCTGATTTTGATTGACAATTAGGTCTAATACAACTTTTGGGGTTTTCTTTTGCCTAGATCTGACTCTTTCAAAATGGCAAGAAATTCAGTCTCTCTACATGCAAGACTTGTGTCAAAGTCAGTTATTTTGTTAGATTTTGTTTGTGCTGGAGTCAATTGAGTGACCTCTAATCTGTAGGCTAGAGAGCCCCCCCCCACCCCCAAAAAAGATATATTAGATATGTCAACCAAAATCAGACTCCTGCATGAAGAGACACAGATGCTGAGAGGGGGGATAGTGAGCAACTTGTTTTTTTTCCAGAAAAATAGTACAGATTCAATTGATTATATTTAGAAGGTTTCTTATGTTGGTATGATGAAGCTTATATTACATTTTTATTTTTGTGATTGCACCCTTTAAATTGTCTTCAGACAGGAAAGTTTAATAGATTATTATTAGATCTGCTAATATGTCACAAGAAGCACTTCGCTTTTTTTTATTAACTTTGAGTAAAATTAATTTATGTATGTTTGTAATTCATGCCTGTCCATCAACAATTTATATTTTAAAGTCCTGGCTCATAAGTGTGCAGAAAGCCATTTAAAAGACCATAGTCCATGTTATTTTATAGACTATAAATGGTTGTTTGAACCCAAACTTTCTAAACCCACTGCTGTAATGAAACAGTCTTCTGTTTTATTGTGCAATGCTTTTGTATTGTGCTATTTATTTCTAATATGGCACATTCCTAGATCCAAATGATATCAACTTTAGAAGTTCATGGGGCCCTTAACAGGACCTGAGGGCATAAAAAGCCCTTTACGACTCAATAATCAGTCCGGTGGCCAGCCCTGATGCAGTATATTATTACTAACTGTATATAAGGAGAAGATATGGTTTTAACTTTTGCATTATTTAAGAGTCTCCAATAAATATGTACTGTTTTTGTCAATGCTATTAGTAAATCGGTGTTCCGTCTACATCAATAAAATGCACATGCTAAAAAACTAAAACCACTAGTTTCATATGTGATAATGCAACCTCTTTAGCATCTGTCCTATGCACTTCAACCAATGTTTGCATACCCTGATCTTTTTACTTACATAGACAAAGTGTTCCGTAGAACCTAAAACCAAGTGAATTGATTTATTCAAAAGTTGCATCTGATAAAGTACATTGCAAGACAAAGTTGTAAGACTTTAGACCTTTAAGTTTGTTTTTTCTGACTGATCCCTACTCCTATATGTGGAGATGCCCTTTTTAATGTCTACAAATGTTTAAAATGAAGTACACACATTTAATGTAATGTAATAAAAGTCACAAAGTTTACATTTTTAGTTTAGTATTAGATAGATGACAAGAAAGCTCTACCTTCTGGTTGGTTGGTTGCTGTATGTTGCAATGATAAGAGGAAAGTTACGGAGAGCCATAAAGAAGGTTTTGTCAGTGATAAATATGACCCATAGTTTTGCCTTATAAAATAGTCTTAGGGTGGCTAGGATTTAGAAGAGAAGGATAGCTCCTCCCATGGGGGGGGGGTGTTAGGGTACCCCCCCCAGGACTGTAATGGCTTACTAGATACCTCGACCAGTGCCCGGTAGCAAAAGATTACACAGGGCCAGGGTACTTGCAAGCAAACAGTTTTTGTTTTTTTTGCTGTATTGCGTATGCGTCGGCTGCTGGGTCTGGAAGAAAAGGGGATGTCCTCTAAAAATCGATGTCAACAAAAGTCTACAACATATTTTTTTGGGAGAAACAGGGATACTTTTCTATTAATGAATCACTAGATGGAAAATGCAACAGAAAAATGGAAAATCAACAGAAATAATGACTTTTTTCAATGACTTTCTATGGGTGGCTGTTTTTCTAATATTGAAGTGTAAAGTGTAATTTTTCACCTTCTGAAGCAGCTTTGGGAGGGGGGGGGATCGCCGACCCTGTAAACTGTTCTAAATGGATACATTTAGTTGATATATTTCTTATCTTTGCCCCTGCTGAGCAGAATCCCTGGGTTTCATTACAGGCAGCTGTTAGAATTGATACAATAGTTGCTAATACTCCAGAGATGTTTCTGAGAAATGTATCAACTAAATGTTGCAAAATTGTAACAGTTTAGAATCTGCACCTGAATTGCCAGACTTAAACACCAGAGACAAACATTTATCGTAACCCAAATGTGGTTTATAAATAACAGTGGATTATGGATAGAAACAGTGGATAAACCCTGCATTTTTGAATAATGGTTTCAGAGTGTATAAAAAATGAAAGCTCAGCATATCTAAAGATATGTTTTATTCAGAAATCACAAAAACAGCATCCTGCTCAAACTCACGCCAAGCTGCAATCTCTCCTCTGTCCCTAAATTTCTGTTTCACAGTCACAGATGAAAGACATAAGAATCTGACTTGAGAATCTGTCCTGGTGATATTTAAAGGAGAAGGAAAGGTTAAAACTGAGTAAGCCTTATCAGAAAGGTCCATCTAAATATACCAGTAAACCCCAAAAGTAGTGCTGCTCTGAGTCCCCTGTCAAAAGAAACACAGCATTTCTTTCCTTCTATTGTGTACTCATGGGCTTCTGTATCAGACTTCCTGCCTTCAGCTTAAACCTCATTGGCCTGGGCAAGAGCATGCTCAGTTTGTTTCTCTTCCCCCGCCCCCCTCCCTTCTCTACTGTAATCTGAGCCCAGAGCAGAGAGAGATTCAGGCAGGAAGTGATGTCACACCATGTTAATACTGCAGCTCCTATCCTAAACAAATAGAGTTTCTAGAGCTTTTTACTCGGGTATGGTAAAACATTCTACAGAATAAATATAGCATTCTAGCTTGCACTATTGCAGCTAATCTATTGGCAATAAAATGCCTCCGTAGCTTTCCTTCTCCTTTAATCATCAAGAAGTAATGGGTAGCAAATTGAGACTGAAGAGGAGGAACAGGGCAACGCATTGCAGTGATATGAAACAGGAACTTCAGCGTGAACGAGAGACGACATGAATTCATTCATTTCTTTTAGCAAAGGCTGTTTTTAAATTATTTATAAGAGTGTAATGACATGGGAGTAAGTGATTTGTGAATAAAATTAGATAGCACTCAGCGTGGCAAGTCTTCTGGCATTACCCAAAGGTACACTGGGGACAAAAGCCCTATATTTTTACAAAAGGTTTGTTGATGCTAGATATCTCATAAATATCTTATAATCAAAACAGCTTTGTATACAATATAGAAAAAAACTCACCTTACTAGAATATTCCTCTGCTTGTTCTTTGAGCTTATTGTTGTCTTCCTTTAGATTCTCCAACATGGACTTCAACACTTCGCTTTCTTCAGATTTGCCCAATATCTCCTTTTCAAGGCCATTGAGTTTTTTTGTGATTTCAAGGTTTTCTCCCTCCACAGATTTTACATGAGCACGAAGCAGCTCCAGTTCTGAAACTAAAGCCTTACAAGATGTTTGAAGCTCATCTCTTTCACCACGCAGCATTTCACTTTGTAACGAATTAACTTCATCCAGTGACACCTTTAAAAATGAAATAATCCAGTGAGATACTGCAAATAAGAGAGCTGACCTATTTCCGATTGTCCAGCATTCACACCAGGATGGAAGGATAAACTGGAGAAAAGACCTAACTTGGATGCACATGTGAAAGCACTTGTTCCTTACCAGCACAAACTCGTCAAGCCTCATTTCTACAACCTATCCTGTAGCCTTGTGCCCTAGGGTATCCAGACCACTGCAGGACTTTTTTTGCAGCATACATGTTCAAGGGACTAAGTTCATAAGTGATAGCCCCCTCTTAAAACACCCTGCTCTGAATCCGAGGGGTGATTTCAGCCATTTATGTAGATTTTTCCACACATAGCTCCTATAATTTTAAAAAGTTTTAACATTTTCCTGTCAAATTGATGTTTGTTTATGTATCTTTGACTGTATAATCCATCAATGACTTTTTTTGCAGAGTCACACCCCAGCGACCTACTAGACTACGTAACAGCTAATTCCTCTAAGGGGATTGTGATACTACAGGACAGTTTTGGGAGAAAATAAAGAAGGTAAAAAGAGGAACTAAACCCTTAGCAAAAAAAAACCCTACCTTACACCCCCACATAGATCCAACTCTGTCCTTTCCCCCAGCCTAGCTGCTGCCCCAGGCAAATGCCCCTAACTTTTTATTTACCCCTCGGTGCAGATTCAGGGATCGGAGTTCATGGCAGCCATCTTCCTGGTCTTCGGTAATCTGAGAATGCGGCACATGAACTGAAATGGACGTAAATTGCTGAAGCGCCAGAAGAAGACACGAAGACCAGGAAGATGGCTGCAGTGAACTCCGAAACCCTGAATCTGCACAGAGGAGTAAGTAAAAAGTTAGGGGCATTTACCGGGGGTAGCAGCTAGGCTGGGGGTGAGGAGGGAGGAGAGTCTATGTGGGGTAGGGTTTTTTTTAATAAGGGGTTAGTTTCTCCTTTAAAAGCAGAAAGCTAATGAATAACAGAGTTTTGCACTAGGCTTATACTGCCAAACATACCCTTAGAGAAGCTTGGAAAAATATAACAAACTGGAAATTTATAAAATTTACCTCAATATTTCCACTACATGAAAAAAAAAAAAAAAAAAAAAAAAAAAGGATAGGGATACTGAACATTTTACCACAGATGTTAGGAGGTGCATTCTTATTATTGTCAAACCATCGAGTATTCTATTTAATAATTACATTTGAAAAGGACTGTTCATTTTTTTCTATTTCTATATACCATAAGGATGCACACTTACAGTTCAGAACAGGTATAAGCAATTAACTAAACTCAAATCGAACATACAAAAAACAGGAAGTTTAAAACAAACCTTTTCCTGGTTAGCAACTGCATCATGGTTTGGTGATGAAATTCCTACAGAACAATCTAAAAGCTGTTGTCTAAAGCTATCAACCAGTTGCTTCTGTTCTCTTAGCTCTTCCTGGGCAGCCCTTAATTCATCTTGTGTTTCAATTGACTGTATAACACAATTCAGAAAAAAAAAGCTGGTAAGTATATACCAAAAGCTGGAAAGGCCTGTTTTACTGTATTAAATATTAGTATAACTATTACCTGCTCAATGTTTTCACTAAGGTCTTGTTTTAGGCTATCATGCTCTGCTTTCAGGTCTTCGAAGTTGGTCTGAAGCTCATTCCTTTCTATAGTAATATTTTTCATCTCTTCTTGAAGTGTTTGGAGTTTTTCTGTAACTTCCAGATTCTCCAGCTGCAATTTCTCTATAGACAGCTGTGAGTCAGTTAGGTGTCCCTTCAGTAGTTCCATCTCCAAAAGCAGTTTAACCTCTCCTTCTTCCAAGTCTTGCTTTGGCTTCTGGAGATCAGACTTTTCAATACTTTGTGCTTGAAGACTTTGAAGTTGAGTGTTCAACTAGACAAAAAAAAGGAAATTTGAAGTCTTTTGTGATAATAGAAAATAATAAGACATCCTTGCTTCTAGTTTAGGAGTCAAACAATAAAACCATTCCTGTTAAAGGAGTGGTTCATCTTTGAGTTAACTTTAAAGGGATACTGTCATGGGAAAAAAAACATTTTTCAAAATGAATCAGTTAATAGTGCTGCTCCAGCAGAATTCTGCACTGCAATCCATTTCTCAAAAGAGCAAACACATTTTTTTATATTCAATTTTGAAATCTGACATGGGGCCAGACATATTGTCAATTTCCCAGCTGCCCCAAGTCATGTGACTTGTGCTCTGATAAACTTCAATCACTCTTTACTGCTGTACTGCAAGTCAGAGTGATATAACCCCCTCCCTTTTCCCCCCCAGCAGCCAAACAAAAGAACAATGGAAAGGTAACCAGATAACAGCTCCCTAACACAAGATAACAGCTGCCTGGTTAGTCTAAGAACAGCACTCAATAGTAAAAACCCATGTCCCACTGAGACACATTCAGTTACATTGAGAAGAAAAAACAGCAACCTGCCAGAAAGCATTTCTCTCCTAAAGTGCAGGCACAAGTCACATGACCAGGGGCAGCTGGGAAATTGACAAAATGTCTAGCCCCATGTCAGATTTCAAAATTGAATATAAAAAAATCTGTTTGCTCTTTTGAAAAATGGATTGCAGTGCAGAATTCTGCTGGAGCAGCACTATTAACTGATTCATTTTGAAAAATTTTTTTTTCCCATGACAGTATACCTTTAAGTATGTTATAGAATGGCTAATTCTAAGCAACTTTTTAATTGGTCTTCAATATTTATTTTATCTAGTTTTTGAATTATATGCTGACCCCATTTAAAAAACAAATGCTCTGTAAGGCTACAAATTTATGGTTACTTTACTCGTATTTGTATTCAGGCCCTTTCCCATTCATATTCCATGGTTGCTAGGGTAATTTGGACCCTAGCAACCAGATTGCTGAAATTGCAAACTGGAGAGATGCTGAATAAAAAGCAAAATAACTAAAAAAAAAACAAATAATAAAAAATGCAAACGGTCTCAGAATATTACCCACATCATCATACTAAATGTGAACAACCCTATTAAATAGTATTAAGGAACATAGTACCTGTTTACTTTCAAGATATCACAGCAAAAACACTTGTGCCAGAAGCTGATCATTGTTGCAGCTCAAGCTTAGAATACATATTTAGGTCTATCCATACAAGTGTTCACTTTACTCTGAATAAACATATGCAAGGAATACTTACATCAATAACTTGCTCCTTGAGACTGTTTCTTTCAGTCTCTAGACACACCATAATGTTGTTCCTTTCTGTAGCAAGGGCTATTAAATTGTGGTAGTCATTGATTTCTATGGGGTCTTGAGAGTTCCCTTCAACTAATTTTGAGGGAGGAAGCGAGTCTGAAAGAGGTGTAATCGGAAATATAGTCTGCATTGCTTGAAAAAAGTATTTTTTCTCATGAAGCAGTTGCTCCTTATCCCTTATAGTTTCTTCAAGTTCATGTTTTGTGTCAGCAATCTATATTAAGAAAAACAAGTTATATGAAGCGCACAAATAAAACAGCTCTATTATATTATAGATCAGACAGAGTTCTAGCCAACCTTTACTTCCACAGACTCCATAGTGCCTTTAAGGTTCTCCATTTCTCTTAAAAGGTCTTCAGCTTCACTTTTGTTTCTGATATACTTTTCAAAAAGATCATCATGCATTTTCTTCATCTCCAAGTATTGCTCTTCAGTCTGCTGCACTTTTGACTGTGTGTGTGTCACTTCGTCAGTCAGTTGTAAAATCTGCTCAGATTGCTCCTGCATGATAATCTCTTGTTTGCTTATAATAGATGCAGAATGTTCTCCTTCTTGCTTTAATAACATTATCTCTTCAGAAGCCTTGCTGATCTAGAAAGTAGATTTTATTTTTCCAATAAATGCTTATTGTTTTTAGTGGGCCATTTGTGCTTCATTTGTACCTATACGTTGTATCTTTATTTTAATAATTTTCTTAAATTAAAGGGGAACTATTGCAAAAATGAAAATTTTAGATAATCTTAAGAATACTGAAAGAAGAAACTATCTAAATACAATCAATTCATTATTCTGTATTGTTTTTGGAATAATCAAGTTTATGTTCACTATTCCTCTCTCAGCATCAGTTTCTCTTCATTCTCTCTTCATGCAGGAGTTGGGTGTCAGATATTCATTGACAGTTAGATCCAATATATCTTATAGAAGGCTCCCTTTCCTAGATGTATTAGAGTTCACTCAAATCCCTAGGCTGCAAAAACACACACATATTTCCCTGTACCAAGTGTAACTTTGTAGACAAAAATGGTATAGTGGCTTGATAAAAAGAAGTGTATAGTAAATATTAAAAAATTTACACTTTCCAAACAATTTGCATAATGAATCAACTTATATTTTATTGATGGTGAGGTTAACACAAAAATTAGTTTGACTAACAGACTTTAGTAATATAAACAACGAAAACTGTCATTTTAAGTCAGCCATTGCTATGAACTTGCCATTATTTAAAGGTGCATCCAAATCCAGGATTCTGCATTTTTTAGCAGGATTTGAATCCTTGTGCCTGGCCAACCCGAATCTGAATTTGCATATACAAATTAGAGGCGGGAAGGAAAATCAGGTGACTTTCGTCACAAAATAATGAATTAAAAAAAAAATTCCCCGCTGTTTCCTTAGAATTCGGTATAAAACAGTGGATTTGGTGCATCCCTAGATGTTATGCATGAGCTGCAGATATTTTACATAAAGATTAGTGGGGCTTTTATTTCTACAATATGCTGAATTCAAAAATATTGCTATCAATTGCTCCAGCGAAGGCTGAACTTTAGGACACTTGCATGGTATCCTTGGACATGTGTAGTGAATAGGTCAAAGCAATTTCTTATGGAGATTCCCACACCAGTTCACTTTGACTATGGTGAAATGCACATCTTGCATATGAGAAGCCTCCACACTTAAGTAAAGGAGATAATGTACCAACCTGATTTTTCAAGCATTCAACTTCATTTGGCAAAAATTTGTATTCTGATAGGCAAGTCACTTCATTCTCCAAGGCATTTTTTTCTTCCAATGCTTTCTCAAGCTGCTTTGAGAACTCAGAAACCTTTTTCTCTAATTCAACACGAGAAAGCAAATCTAGGAAGGAAAACAAAATAGCCCAATAATCCATCATAGTACTATGATGTTGAACTTCTGTAGCCCAGAAGGCTTTACTCTATAATTCATGCAGGTGGCAGTCTCTTCAAATAGGGGCTGATTTTCAAACATGGGTAGGAAATCGTATAAATACAGTTGATAATAGCAATTGCCAACTAGTACGTTTTTCGTTATCTAACTTGCTCAGTGCTCATAAATGGACACTAAATTGCTTTGAAAAATGCCATAAGCTTCTTGAAGTGGCTATACCCATGGCCTATATACCTATCTTAACTTAAATATTAAGTTATTTTCTTATACTGTCAGCATTTCAAAATATTAAGGATCAAAAGCTACAAACCTCTGGGGACCTTTCCTGCCAGAAGGCCATTTAAGTAGTTAATCTCATTAAAAGCACTTTGCAACTCTTTCTGCAAATCAGCTTCCATTTTCTTGTAGTTTGATTTTTCAGTTTCCAGCTGCTTCTCAAACAAAGACGCAGCCTTTTCTTTTTGATTGTACCAGTTTGATGTGTCCTCCTATGTATTGAGACATGTTTTAGAAAACTATCTCAGTGGAAAGAAAAATCACTTAAATCTCTCAAAGAACAGCACAGCTGATGGATTTGAAATTAAACCTTTTCAATGCACTTTATGAAAAAAATTTGCACAAATAGAGACAGGGAGAAAGACAATAGCAAATATCTTGAAAACAATGTTTAAATGAATGTTCATTGGAGAAATGTTTTTATACACCAAACCAAAACCCCAAAATGATCATTTTTCAAGGGCTGTTCAACTTCCAACACTTTTTTCAGTTCAGAGTAGCTCACCAGAAACAAAGACTTTTTCCAATTACTTCCTATGTTGTATTTGGGACCGTTTGCCAAATATTGCAAAAAGTGTAAACAGTCTTATTTCACCGTCTTATGTCTTTCTGGAGTGGTGTTGCAGACATAACTGTTCTAAATTATGCATTTCTTATCATTAACCCTTCTGAGCAGAATCTCTGAGTTTCATTAAATGCAACTATTGCATAACTGATAATAGTTACTAATATTCCACAAAGGGTAAGTCCACACTGGGCGTTTTGGGGAGATTTGGTCGCCTGGCGACTAATCGCCTCCTTTTTGCGGCGCTTCGTTTTCCGAAGTTGCCTCACGAGGAAACTTCGGGCGACTTTGGAAAAGGAATCGCCGCATGTGATTAGCGCTGGCGTTTTTCATTTTAGCCGGTGCAGAGTGAGGGAAGGCGTTTGGGGAGATTGGTCGCTGCAAAAACGAGGCGATTAGTCGCCAGGTGACCAAATCTCCCCAAAACGCCCAGTGTGGCCTGACCCTTAATGTATCAAATTGTAACAGTTCAGAATCTGCACCTGGATCACTGAGCTGCCAGACAAACACCAGAGTCAGGAACATTAAACGTAGATCTTGGAAAAACAGTAAAAATTAAGATGGAAAGCAATTGAAAAAGGTATTTATTTTCTAAAAGCAACTCAACTGAAAAAAAGTGTATGGAAGGTGAACAACCCATAATGCCATAAGACTTGAATATTTAGCAAGAAGGCTATTCTAAGCACTATTGAAATCAAGGTTGTCTGTTTTGAAATTTAGTGCAAGGCAAACAATTACAGCAATTACAACGGTTTATCAACTTAAAATAAAAATGGCCATATTTTAGGCAAAGGAATGCATGTTGTTGTCAGACTTTTTTGGAGATAATTCTCTGAGCCAATTTATCAAATGTTATTTTGTTTTCCTTTGTGCCAATAGTTGGCACTAGGATTTGAAAAAGGTCTTTCTTGCCAAGTAAACCAAGTTTACGTGTGAGAAGTTTAGCTTTGGTGAATATAACAAGTTTTTTTTAATGGAAATCTGTCCACCTGGAAGATTTATGAAGGTCACTGCTTATTAAAAAAAAAAACTAAATAGTTAAACAGTAAGCAATATAATTTGACAGTCATTTACTAATCCATGTCAACATTGGTAGTGCAATAGACAGTTTCAACCATATCTAGTCATATTCAGTACACACCATTTTCTCCTTCAGCTCTAGATTTTCACTTCTGAGGAAAGAACATTCCTTCTGAGCATCGCGAGTCACAGCTTCAGCATCAGAAAGAGATTGCTTCAGTTGAAAGATTTCTTCACAGAGTTTCTCACTATCACCCTGGAAACACATCAGAATATGAGCTACTCAAAAAAAAAAAAAAAAACCCACTTGCTATACAACATCTGGATTGGAAAGCTTCAGTTTAAATCCTACATGTTCGTTACAGAAAGTGATCAGAAGATGTATCAATGCAGATGTAGCAGATGCGTGGCATTAGTAGGTGTTTATTTATGACTTACCATGGAAACCGAGAGATCAAAATTTCGTACTTTTTTCTGCAAGTTATCTGCGCGTTTCCTTAATTCTGCAAGTTGAATTTCCTGCTCTTTCAGAAGTTTTGTTTTAGTTTCTAGATCTTCCTACAATTGGTAGAATAAAAGTTAGTCTTTTAATGTAAATTAAAAATACTACAAAGAAAGATTACAGATTACTTACAAAGAAATTGAGAGGCTTTAAAATGTATTTACATTTGTGATGATAAAAAACTTTTATACATAAAGATCATGCATTTTAGCTCTAGCATGGCTCTACTTTTTTAATCTAAGGATTCAATTAGATTTTTTTAAGAAGTAGCAGACACCAGAAAAGCTCACCTCAAGATTTTGATTGTACATCTCTGCATTTTCAACTAATTTCTTTAAACTGCCAATCTCATGGATTAGTTGTGCCTGGAATGCAATTAAGCAATACAGCAAGTAGTATTAGCAAGCGTGATGATTGAACAGCCATCACCCAAAATAGAGGAAAGTGAAGGTGGGGTGATCAAAAAGTTAGAAAGGGGTTCAAAGATTTGGAAAAACCAGATTTCCCAGTGCAACAATTTTGCATCCAATACCTCTGAATTAAAAAAATGAAAGTGTTTTAAAGTAATTACAAGATAATGTATTGTTGGCCTGCACTGGTAAAACTGGTGTGTTTGCTTCAGAAACACTAATATAGTTAAAAATGTTCTGCTATGTAGCCATGGTGCAGCCATTCAATCTGAAATAGAAGAACATGCATGGGTTTGTTTAGCAGATAGTAGATGTTTTCTGCAGAATACAAATAGGTTTAAATCACTGAACTAATTCCATTGTATTCTACAGTGCTTATCTGCTATTTAACCTGTGCCATTAAGCCCCTCTTCAGCTTTGATTATATAAACTATAGTAGAGTTTCTGAAGCAAACGCACCAGTTGTACCAGTGCAGGGCAACAGTAAATGAAGTTCTACAAACCACTTTCATTTTTTCTGACGTTACTGTTCTTTTGAGGTATAGTTGATTAACCCGAGCCCATAGACCAGCTCTAGCTACCACAAAATCATACAGAAGCAATTCAACAAAGTTACTTATAATGCAGTACCAACACCAATACAAATGTTAAGTAGGAACAGAAAGCTCTGCTATGCAATATTACATTTACATTTAATATGTCTATCATTGAAAAGAGAAGCTGCAGGCCAACTTTCTCAACCCATTTTACCACTATATAGGTGGGTAATAGTTTTGGGCAAAATAAACAAACTCAAAACACCTGCAAAAAATTGCATTCAAATGTGTTAATAGAAAGATGTGAAACCATTTTAGGGAATATGGTATAATAACTGTTCTTTCAGAAAAAAAAGTAATTTTATGATAAGCTACTATTTATTAGTCAAATAAGTTATTTCCAAATCGAATTGCATTTGAAAGCAGGATTTGTTTATCCATTTCTGTTCTCTGGTTTGGATTCTTGACAATGTAGCAAAAGACAGTTCTCTTCAGGATCTATGAATCAGCTGACTTTCACTATATTGTTTCAAGAGTCAAAAACAGCAATGCAAAGAGGGCATACGATTTTCAATTGCAATTCATTTACAAATATTTTTAAAACCACTGGAATTTATGTACAGTATTTTGTTGCTTACAATTTCATTTAATTAGGCAACAAAAATACAGCTTACCACTATATTGTATGTATGTGTGTGTATATATATATATATATATATATATATATATATATATATATATATATATATATATATATATATATATATATATATAGTAGAGCCAACAAACCGCACTCACAGGACTTTATGAAGGTGAAAAATCAAAATTGGTGTTTATTTCAACGTTTCGGCTATTCACTTAAGCCGTCATCAGGAAGTGAAAATCACACAAACAAACACTCCATTTAAAGGCCCCACTTGGCGCCAAAAGCTACTGTATGACGTCATAGGTGGGTGTGTACAACCCCTTAATCCCTTCTAGAGTGTGTATCCCCATTCCATCGCTATAAACCTGCTGTGCATATAAAATACTGTGAAATAGTGACACCCAAGGTATATTAATCTATAGCCCCAATGTGTGATCAGTGCCCTAAAAACAACATCCCATATCACAATGTATATCCCACATCTGTGCTCATCCCTTTGCCACATCTGTGGTCAGTTCGTGAGAAAGACAACAGACCCACTGGAGGATAAGCTTCGCTCCTTCACCTGTTTATCGCCATCAGCTGTAACTTCCGCCACCACATTGACTGCCTATCATGCCGGTTCCGCCTCCTACTGCGCCCGTTGTTGCTAGATCGGTGCGTATCTCAATAGTAATACGGAGTCATCCCGTGTCAGCTGTGAGTATAGCTCCTCCTCTCGTTCAGTGCTGCTAGCCAATGGGGAGCCTCACCCCGCTCGCAGCCGGTGACACACCTCCTATGACTGCAGCATCTCTCCAACCGGAGAACAGATGTGTCACGCTGCTGTTCACAGCCGCGCTGTGTCTCATCCCCTCACGCTTCTCTGGTATCCACCCTATATGTATAGGCCACCAATTGGCACCCAAGCGTATAGAGAGTAAGACCACTGGTACGTGTAGGGGTATCGCCACCTTGCGTAATACCTTCAGGGAGCTAGGAGGGAGCTCGGGGGCAATCAACCTACAGCAATGTGGGTTAGCAGTATGCTGTACACCTCAGTCAAGCTGTACAGCGGTATCTAGATCTCACATGGCAGACCTTGGCAGCGTGATGCGAAGCGGCCAAACACTGTGCTTCGCATCACGCTGCCAAGGTCTGCCATGTGAGATCTAGATACCGCTGTACAGCTTGACTGAGGTGTACAGCATACTGCTAACCCACATTGCTGTAGGTTGATTGCCCCCGAGCTCCCTCCTAGCTCCCTGAAGGTATTACGCAAGGTGGCGATACCCCTACACGTACCAGTGGTCTTACTCTCTATACGCTTGGGTGCCAATTGGTGGCCTATACATATAGGGTGGATACCAGAGAAGCGTGAGGGGATGAGACACAGCGCGGCTGTGAACAGCAGCGTGACACATCTGTTCTCCGGTTGGAGAGATGCTGCAGTCATAGGAGGTGTGTCACCGGCTGCGAGCGGGGTGAGGCTCCCCATTGGCTAGCAGCACTGAACGAGAGGAGGAGCTATACTCACAGCTGACACGGGATGACTCCGTATTACTATTGAGATACGCACCGATCTAGCAACAACGGGCGCAGTAGGAGGCGGAACCGGCATGATAGGCAGTCAATGTGGTGGCGGAAGTTACAGCTGATGGCGATTAACAGGTGAAGGAGCGAAGCTTATCCTCCAGTGGGTCTGTTGTCTTTCTCACGAACTGACCACAGATGTGGCAAAGGGATGAGCACAGATGTGGGATATACATTGTGATATGGGATGTTGTTTTTAGGGCACTGATCACACATTGGGGCTATAGATTAATATACCTTGGGTGTCACTATTTCACAGTATTTTATATGCACAGCAGGTTTATAGCGATGGAATGGGGATACACACTCTAGAAGGGATTAAGGGGTTGTACACACCCACCTATGACGTCATACAGTAGCTTTTGGCGCCAAGTGGGGCCTTTAAATGGAGTGTTTGTTTGTGTGATTTTCACTTCCTGATGACGGCTTAAGTGAATAGCCGAAACGTTGAAATAAACACCAATTTTGATTTTTCACCTTCATAAAGTCCTGTGAGTGCGGTTTGTTGGCTCTACTATTGACTTATTATAACCAGCACCTAGGCAGTTGCACTTCGTTTCGTGTGCACCAGAATTTGGACTATATATATATATTATATATATCGCCTGTAGCTTTCCTCTTAACATTAAAAAGAGATCATTAAAGATTAAGGAGAATGATATGGCTCAAAAAGTACCAACGTACCCCTTTTTAATTAATTATTTTAAAAACAGGAAGAGCATTTACAAATCATAACATTTGAGAAGCCTTTGAAAAAACAGACATAACACAATTATATAAAAGGAGAAAAGACTATTGAGACAAAAGCAAGCCTATAAACAACAGTTTTTTCCAAAGGCTATCAAATAGTACCTCGTGTTCTTTTTGAGTTTCCTTCTCCAGAATTTCAAACTCATTGGTTTCTTGATTCTCCTTGAGTGAACGTTCCAGATCTGCAATTTCCCTTTTTAGAGTTTCATTCTCTAGAATAATATTGTCAAAATTATCTCGCATAAGTGCCAGTTCCTCCAGTGCATTTGCCTGTTTGGGTTGAAACATAATCAAAATAAACATGCGGATCTTCAAAACTAAACATGAAAACGTGAGCGAGATTACCATTACCTTTTCTGCCATTATAGCTTCACATAGCTGAATACTCTCCATAAAATCTTGCTCAGAAGACTAGTGGAAAAAAAAAAAAGGTAATCATTTTTCCAGGATAATTAACCTTGCAAAATACATCATGGAGCGTATACAGGGTGCATACTGCGGAATATTGTTGCGATATGTGTATAGTACAGAAAAGTAAATATATGTATATAAAATAGATGATTGTATAAGTGATGCAGTAGGACTAGGATGACATCATAGATATGTTTTATAAAGAAGGGTTTCACTTTGTATAGGAATCATGTAGTAAAGAGAATAAGAATGCAGAGTATAAAGGGGAAAATAAAGTTTACCAAATGATTAAAACCATAGCAAATCTGTTTAGAAGTTAAATCTAACATGGGAAACCTCTTCCAAATGTTTATACATTTAAAATACAAAACATTTACTACCCACTATTTCAGGTTAATAATCCACTCTATTGCAGACTGCTTTCTGTTATTAATGCAGCCATTCACCACACATCTCAAATTACAATTTAATCTTGCAGCCTTCACAAATCTGTGTGTTATAGGTTGTGTTGACAAACCCTGTAACCAAACAACTAAGGTACAAAAAGTACATTGTGTGCCCCGCTTTAGGGCTATGCTACGTAAGAGACTTTTAGCCGACTAAAATAGCACAAATAGATTGCATTTCTTTGGGGCAAGCTACATGGTATCAAAGGATAGATCACCCCTATTAAAAAACTGAAATCCATTGTATCGATTACAGCATGTCTTTCTTCATCTGCATAATATTTGCTGTCATACTGTTATCACTTGTTTAACGTGAAAATCAAATAAAATATTTTCAACAGAAAAAACTGAAATCGATTTTACACTGCTAAAGTCAAATGTTTATGAGAATCTAGTCAACGCAATATAAAATTGTATCAATAGATAGAATAATACAGGGGAATTCATCGTTTTCAATTGTATAATATGTAACAGAATTAATTCATCTGAAATTTTAAAAAGACTTGAGTTACAAAAGTGGTCACTATGAACAACATGCCGATTACTTCCTTTAAACAGGAATTGCTTGGTTGCACAGAAAACCAATGCAGCCTACAGTATTCATCACAGATGATTATCAATCAACCGTGCAGAATAATTCATATTTTGGAACTGTAGGCACATGTATGTGATTGTGTCAGCCGGCACTTATGTCACTAACTTTAGTGTCAGTAACGGATTACTTGTCATTAGAAAATAAAGGGTTAAATAATCTATTTAATAACTTTGGATAAAGATTTAATTGGTTGGATGTAGGGATGAACCAAATCCAGAATTCAGTCTTTCAGATGGATTCCTGGCTGAACCTAATCCTAATTTGCATATGTAAATTAGGGTGGAGGAAAATTCCATGAGTTTTCCTACAAAACAAGGAAGTAAAAAATATTTTCCGCTTTTTCCTTTCCCACCCCTAATTTGTACATGCAAATTAGGATTTGGATTCGGTTCGGTATTTGGCCGAATCTTTCACAAAGGAATCATGGATAGGCCAAATCCCAAATCTATTCGGTGGTTCCCTAGTTGGATGTAAGCTCACTTTCAGCTCTTTTGATGTTTTCAGAAGCTTGGCAAACACCCTAAAGCACAGTAAGCAGATGTTTTGCTCTAGGCACCAGGGAGTAAGATGGCCACGAAAAGAAAGATGATTAGCTCCATTTCAAAATACATGAAAATAAAGTTCTTGGGGAAGAAAACAAAAGTAACTCACTTTTTGTTTATCATTCTCACTTTTCTTGTTAAGGTTTTCAATAAACTCTTCTAAATCAACGATCTTTTGTTCCAGCATTTTTCTGTGTTCTATACACTCATCATGGGAGCTGCTTAGACGTTTACCATCAACAGAACTATCCTGTAGGTCACTGTTTGATGCATTGTAACCAGAGTCTCCAAGCACTGACATTTCTTTTCTCAGAACTTCCTTTTCAACATCAGTTTGGACTTCTGTAACTATCTCTAGATTTTTAGCTCTGTCCCTAAGCTGCCCTTCCAGTTCTGCTATCTTGAGCTCAAAGCTTTGTACAAGTTGGTTTTTTTCTTCTTCCTTTGACTGTAGTTGCTGCTGGAGGCTTGTGATCTCCTTTTCAAAAGAAGCTTTTCTACATTCAGCCATATCGCCAGAGTCTTTGGGGAGGTATTGTAGCTGGTTTTCCTTAGAAGGATCATGAAACTGAAGACTGCATGTAAAAAGAACCTGAGTTAATGGACCAGCACTTGCATATATTCAATTAAAATAAAGACACCAATCCAAAGATTCACTATCTTAAAAAATGTT
Source organism: Xenopus laevis (assembly GCF_017654675.1). NCBI lineage: Eukaryota > Metazoa > Chordata > Amphibia > Anura > Pipidae > Xenopus > Xenopus laevis. The sequence continues at coordinate 62,159,449 of NC_054372.1, read as the reverse complement.
TGTTACCCAGGCCTTGAGCAATTACCCAGAACTTTGAACCTTGGACATTAATTGGACTTATGTATGCACCAATGGACACGGAGGGGTGTGATTATGGTTAATTGGCAATGTGATTTAACTTTAGCTAGTGTGATGTGGCTGTACACTTGACGTGTGCCCGAAACATGTAGTTTTGATACACTCCTAATAAAGGAAATTGCAGCAAAGTTCTGCGCCTCTGCTTCCTCCATTCTATTGAATCCAAAGATTCACTATCTTGTTTTATGAACAGCTAATTTGGAGAGAGAACCCTAGAACTGGACTAATTACCTTAAGTCGAATTTAAATTTGAGCACTGATGTCTAAAAATGCCCAAGTCGCGGGCCAATTACCGACAATTTCATATGCCATGGATTATGGATTATTATTAAACACAATGCACTCATACAAAGGGGTCAGTAAAACTTCCCTAGGGCTACATGCAGCTTGCAGGCTTGTTGAACAATCCTGGTGTACAGCTTCAGTTTGATCACTTTGAGGGTGATCAGAAACTGTACCGCAAATAACTTATAGGTACAAGATCTATTATACAAAAAACAGTTATCCAGAAGCTATGAATTACAAGAAGGCCACCACCTACAGACTCTATTTTAATCAAAAAATCCATATTTTTTGTAATAATAAAACAGCACCTTATACTTGATCCAATAAAAATATAGTTAATCCTTATTGAAGAATTGGTTTATTAATGTTTAAATGATTTTTTAGTAGACCTAAGGTGTGGAGAAAACCCCAGGTCCCGAGAATTCTGGATAACAGGTCCCATACCTGTAGTTGGTATAAAATGATTTTTCAAATCATCACAAAAATAGGTAACCTCTCAACCCCAACAATACTCGAGACTTGGAATATTCTCTTGCTAAATACTTGCTTAATACTCTGTTAAAGGTAAAAGAATTCTGAATGCCACTTGCAGGAATAAAACAGAACACACATCCCCAGCAAGGCTTCAAAGTACACCATCCCACTCCACACCCCCATAGGCATTTAAGTTGATTATTAAAATACCATACAATATGTTAGCTCAAGTCACCATTCATTCTACCTTGCTGTGTAACATCATTATTAGTCTCCTCAATATTTACATCAAGGATCACACTAACAGGCATAGTGGCCCGTTACATCTGTAAAGGCATAAGACTCCTAGTTTTAGGAGAGTTTACCAATATGAACTGTAGTGCTTAGTGGGTGGTTTTTAAAACAGTACCTGTCAGAAATCTGTCCAAAGTCTATCATCGATTGATGAAGGGATGTCTTTTCTCTGCAAGTTACTTTACCGGCAAAATTCCATTCTGCATCTATTCCATTGTTGTCAATCATGGAGATTGGGTCATCAAAATCAGAAAACTCTGTACAAACAGCTGAACAGCAATAAAAACAACAAAAGTTAGAGTTGGTTGGATTGGCTCTAACATACCTTTTATAACTTATGGTCTCTTCTAAAATTATTTCCCCTTGTACACTGCCTGTCACTTGTTTAAAAACCTAACACAAGCAATTATTATTTTGTAAAAAAAAAAAAAAAACACATGAAAACCATATCCTCGGCCACATTTGTACCAGCCATTTTTCCTTGGCAAAGAGAGAAAGCCCTTGATTAATTTATATACAGTTAACTGTACAGTATAATGAATAATGCAAACCCATGCTAAAATTTAGATATGGGACCTGTATCTGTATATAGTGGATAATGTAACCCTACTGTAATCTTACAGCAGCTGATACGAGATATGTGACCTGGATAAAAAGCACTAGGCCTGCTGCCTTGTGCTTTTATATTGTCGCATAACTCCATTGTCGATTTTAAAATCTTTATAAATTACAGAATGGGTACATTTATAAACAGCTATTTAAAAAATTAAATCAAATGCCAAATCAAATGTTTTAAGCATATATCATTACTGGCTAGCTTTAGCCTTTTGCACACACATAAAGAAGCCCAAAAAATTCAGTAACAACTTATACGTACAGTCATCAATTTCTGGAAATGAGGGCAAGTCAGAGAATTTTGCCTTCTTGCTAAAATTGCCGGGTAATCTGGATGGCATATCAAAGTCAGAAACACTAGAATTGTGTAAACTGTTTTGGATTTTTCCTGGTGCCCACGTAACTCTTCGTTTTCGTTTGACCTAAAGGTAGTAAAGAGAAATAATTGTATTTTGAAAATAGTTGAAAAAAGTTCAGCTATCTTGCTAGTTCGGTAATCTGTGTATTATGAGCATATTTTCATTTACTATATTATAAAAGTGTATATAGTAAACACACATAAGTGCACGACAGGATCACATTGATATATGAAAGAATGACAACTACATCCCCAACATTATTATTGCCCAGACAGTACTCTCCAGCTCATTCAAAACTTGCATTATAAGTAATGTACCCTTACCATAAAATATAGGAGACAACACCCCAGAATTGTTGAACTAATTATCCTTGTATCTTACTTTAGGTAGTACATCAACTCTTACAAACACTGTATATAGTTAGTTTGTATTTAGAGTTACCCGTTGGTCTTTTTGAGATTCTTGGGATGAAGCAACAACGATATTTGTCAAGTGCCAAATTCTGTCTTCTCTCTCTTTCTGCAGGTTTTTGATTTCAGTCAGCAATTGTGCATGCTCTTCTTTAGCCATTGCTTGTGCTTTTGTTTCAGATGATGTCTGAAAGAATAATGAAGAAAATATGTATTTCTGCTGAAGGTTTAACGCCAAAATGAACCCTGGCTGGCTGACTTGTAACAGGGGAAACTATCTCCTGTGCCCTACCTGTATTAACCCTCAATGTACCACGACCTTTAGCGTGGGGGGGGGGGGGAGTCGCCAGTTTCTCCAGTAAAGACACAGAAGCAGAGAGTTGAAGTCAAACACACCCTCTTTATTTGTCACTGTCTTTAACGGAACAGCAGCACATTCACAGGGCTCAATCTCCCGGCTTTACACATGACTCTTCCTGTAACTGCACACTGCCAGGGGGGACACACGCTCGCAGGCACCCCTCTTGGGCCCTGGCTGGCTTTATTCGGATTAGCCTCTCCTCTTTACCCTGGCTGGCGGGATTCCTGCTGGGAATACTACGCCCACTCACTCCTAGTTGGGGCCATAACTGACCATTCTAGTTACCTAGCTATCTTACACTTCCTAGAGTGTACTACTGTTCTACTACTAGACCTCTCACTATCTAGGCTCAGTAGCTCTTTCAAGAGATGACTCTACTGCTGCAGAGTCTGCTGCTCATCTTGCTTCCCATGACATATCTCTAAAATAACTTCCTAAAACCTTCCCTCATATAACCTACTATACTCTACCCACTAGGGCCTTTCCCTTACAACGGTTATCCTCTAGACCAGGGCTGTCCAACTCTGTGCCCCCCCCCACATGAAAGCCTGCCTTCTGTGTCTTCTTAACATGTGTACGCTTTCAAAGGTATCACAACAGAGATAACTGGCCCCTGCATTGTTTAAACCTCAAAGACAGACTGTAATCCCCTGTATTGTTCACACCTGTGACACCTCTATTGTTCACATTCTAAAATCCTGTACTGTTCACACCTGAGACCCAGACTGAAATTGCCAACATTGTTCACACCTTATTCAAAATGCTAATGGAGCACCAGCACTGTGTCACTGTATGTACTACATCTTAGAGTGGTCCTGATGGGTTTCCCTGTCTCCTGCTCTGTTCTGCCTTCCTTATGCTCCTTGTGTGTGCTATACTTTGCTACTCTATGTTCCCTGCGTGTGCCATTCTCTGCCAGTCCTGTGCTCCCTGGGCTTGCCATACTCTTCCCGCACTATGCTCCCTGGGTGTGACAGTCTATGCCTGCCCTATGCTTCTTGGGGGTGCCATACTTTGCCTGCCCTATTCTCCTTGGGTGTGCCATACTCTGCCTGAGCGTGTCATACTCTGGATTCCCTGTGTGTGCCTGGCATTTGTTCAGGGGATTTGTTAGCATTTAATTAGTTAGGGGCCCCTAAGGTGTTTAATCATGTGCTGGGGAGGGTGTGCTTTGTTATCCAGAGGGGAGAAGAAGGTATATGTACCGTATATACTCGTGTATAAGCCGACCCGTGTATAAGCCGAGGTACCTAATTTACCTAAGAAAACTGGAAAAATGTATTGACTCGTGTATAAGCCTAGGGGCCCCATGTCAGATTTCAAAATGTGAATGTGTAAATGTGTAATCATGTTTTATGGCATAGAAATCTATCTAAAACTATTTAAAAGAGCCTCCCCATAATTCCATCAGCAGGAACATGACACTGCAAAAATATGCTTACCCTATGTACATGTACAGCTCCACAGATAGCACTCTGCTGCTGGCAAACTTGGAATCAAGCTTTAGGACCTTTTAACAATGGCCGCCAGGGGCCCTGTGAAAGAGCTGCAGGACGGTTCACTGTGTCCACTCTAGGGGCGGCGCGTCCTTCCCTGCCGGCGTAGATACCGTAGATATGCCCAGCAGTGCGACCCCCTGTGACCCGGCCCCAGCAGGACTGTCTGTGACGCCGCCCGGAGCAGGTCCAGGAGCTCCGGGCGGCGCGTCCTTCCCTGCCGGCGTAGATACCGTAGATATGCCCAGCAGTGCGACCCCCTGAGACCCGGCCCCAGCAGGACTGTCTGTGACGCCGCCCGGAGCAGGTCCAGGAGCTCCGGGCGGCGCGTCCTTCCCTGCCGGCGTTCGCTCCCAAAATGGCGGCGCCCATGGCCGCCACGTGGGTAGCGGCCGGCGCCGCTACCCACGTGGCGGCCATGGGCGCCGCCATTTTGGGAGCGAACGCCGGCAGGGAAGGACGCGCCGCCCGGAGCTCCTGGACCTGCTCCGGGCGGCGTCACAGACAGTCCTGCTGGGGCCGGGTCACGGGGTCGCACTGCTGGGCATATCTACGGTATGACCCGCGTATAAGCCGAGGTTGAGTTTTTCAGCACATTTTGGGTGCTGAAAAACTCGGCTTATACGCGAGTATATACGGTATTTAACTTTTTTCCACATATGATGGATATCTCTGTAGTGAGCACCAACCATTTGTTTTTTTGGTGTGCTATAATGTAGACATGAGGTAACATGGGTGTTGTTTAAAGTGGGTGTGGTTTAGAACAGGGAGTAGCTAACACTGGCTTCCATTATCGGCCCTCCACCATGTGGACCAGAAAAATTCTGTCCGTCGGTACCACAGAAGTTGGACAGCTCAATTCTAGACTAAACTTAACCTAAATATATGAATTAACCATTACTGAAACATTTATAGTAAACCATTAACATTTTACCCTATTACAGACTACTTGGGAGAGTTAACACTAAAGCAGAGTTAGGCCATGCAAATATGGTGGAGGTATTGGGGCTTTCAGCTCTGGGTTAAATAGTACAATAGAAGTTAAATCAGTAGTGGAAAGAGGAGGATAATCTACAATCTGCAAGAAGCTATTGCATATAGATATGTCTAAGCAGGAAACGGTCACAGTCAACTTCAAAAAGGGACTATTTCACAGCAAATAAAAAGTACTAGCTTACAATACAAGGAGATTCAGTTCACATGTGCTTCAAAAGTGAAAACGTTTCTTTGCAGCCCCAGGTGCAAGCTGTACCCTTTGCCAGGGCAAAATTGCATAGATAAATAAAAACAGCAGCACTGGTATTATTTGTAAAAAAGTGAAAAACCTTACTAAAGTGCCTAAAGGCAACATTTCAAGCTACTCTAGCCCTTTGTCCCACCTATGAGCCTAAAGGCTAGACAAAGGGCTAGAGTAGCCCTAAACGTTGGCTTTAGGCACTTTGGTTAAGTTTTTGCGCAGCTTACAATACAAAGTAACACAGAATGAGCTTTGCACATAGTTTATAAATGTTGGACAATCGAAAAGTTAAAAAATAAAAATTAAGAGCAGATGTTCTCTTTCAATGTAATGCATGTACTCACCTCTAAATCCTCTAATTGTTTCTTTAAATCCATGATTTCTTTCCTGTACCTTTTCAGCAACGCTTCATCATCCAGGACCTCATTAACATGGGGAGTATTTCTTACGTGTTTGGCAGTACTGGCAAACTAAAAGTGAATTATGCAGCTCAAAAGAGGTTTTCACCAAAACTTTAAATTATTTGTAAAATTAAATATAATGCAAGTTTTTTCTTCTGTGTGTACTATTGTAAAATGTACAATGCATATACAAGTAGTGCTATATAAAGATATATAGCTAATATACAAGCTAATGAAAAAGAGAAATTCACACCAGAACTATTCTAAGCGTTTTTCTATTGAATAAAAAACATCATGTCTCAACACTAATCATCACCAGTGATTTAGATTTTTGATCTGTAACAAGATAGGGGTATACCACTATAAAATTACATCTAATAGAAGAGAGAATTGGAAGCTACCTTTTCCATATGAGACAAGGAGCTGAACTCAAATGCCTGAGCTCTCTATATGGCCTAAGATCGTTAGGTAGAGCCAACACCTTTTTCAATTTAAAATTATTTAAAAACTTTAGCATTAAGAACTAAATGCAAGAAAAAAGGGGCAGTACAATACAAAATTGTGTGGGTTCTTAAGTGGTGAAATAAGTAACTGCACAAAGAAGGAAAGAGGGTTATGTACCTTATGTTTGCAAAAAGGGGCCAAAAAATAAATAAAAAATATATAAATAAATAAATATATATATATACTCTCTCAGATGCAGTTGAACTGCAGACTTTCAGCTTTAATCAGTGGGTTGAACAAAAAGATTGTATAAAAATGTGAGGAACTAAAGCCACACAATCACTTCATTTCTGAGGCTCAAAAGTAATTGGACTTTATCCAATATCATTAAATTTCTTTAATGATATATATACTTTAATTAAAAAATGTGTACCGTTTTTATAAGAAACCTGACTGTATGCAGTGAAATTCTCCCTTCATTTACTGCTGTGGATAGGAATCGTCAGATGGTCCCTAACTGCTGAGCAGTGAAACAATCATATTTATGAACAGCAGGGGGAGCCCCGACTTACTTACCAGCCATGCAGAACTCAAGCAGCTTTGTTTATGACTATCCCTAAGCAGCCCAGACCACACTGAGCATGTGCAGGGTCAGGGTAAGCTGTTTAACAAAGTTACAAGATGACAGCCCCCTGTGGCCAAATTTGAAAGCATAAATCATTTGCTTGATTAGGCTTTTTGGTGCAGTAAGTTCATGCTTATGTTTAGTATACAAAATACAGCATTTCAAGCCTTATTCTATTCTAGACTTTCCTTGTCCTTTAAGCTACAAAAACAGAAAAATCCCATCCGAGAAATTTCTACAATATTAGGAGTGGCAAAAGCTACAGTTTGGTACATCCTGAGAAAGAAAGAAAGAAAGCACTGGTGAACTTGACAAAACAAAAGGATCTGGACGTCCACGGAAGACAACAGTGGTGATCGCAGAATCATTTCCATGGTGAAGAGAAACCCCTTCACAACAGCCAAACAAGTGAACAACACTCTCCAGGAGGTAGGCGTATCAATATCCAAGTCTACCATAAAGAGAAGACTGCGTGAAAGAAAATACAGAGGGTGCACTGGAAGGTGCAAGCCACACATAAGCATCAAGAATAGAAAGGCTAGATTGGACTTTGCTAAAAAAATAAAAAAACATCTAAAAAAAGCCAGCACAGTTCTGGAAAAACATTCTTTGGACAGATGAAGATCAACCTCTACCAGAATGATGGCAAGAAAAAAGTATGGAGAAGGGGTGGAACAGCTCATGATCCAAAGCATACCACATCATCTGTAAAACGGCCGAGGCAGTGTGATGACTTGGGTGTGCATGGCTGCCAGTGGCACTGGGACACTAGTGTTTATCCATGATGTGACACAGGACAGAAGCAGCCGAATTAATTCTGAGGTGTTCAGAGACACTGTCTGCTCAAATCCAGCTAAATGCAGTCAAATTGATTGGGAGGCGTTTCATAATACAGATGGACAATGACCCAAAACATACAGCCAAAGCAACCCAGGAGTTTATTAAATCAAAGCAGTGGAATATTCTTGAGTGGCAAAGTCAGTCACCTGATCTGAACCCAATTGAGCATGCATTTCACTAAACTTCGGATACTAAGGCCAACAAACAAACAGCAACAAGCATTAAAAAGGAGGAAACCTGTTGGGTGATGTCCACGAGTTCAAGACTTCAGGCTGTCTTTGCCAGCAAAGGGGTTTCAACCACGTATTACAAATGAACATTTTATTTTCAGTTTTTTAATTTGTCCAATCACTTGTGAGCCTCTGAAATGAAGTGATTGTGTTAAAAAAAGGTTTTAGTTCCTCACATGAATAAAAGCTGAAAGTCTGCAGAAATATTTATGAGCCTAAATGTGTACACACACACACACACACACACACACACACACACACACACACACACACACACACACACACACACACACACACACACACACACACACACACACACACATATATATATCCAAATAATACCAAAGAAACTGCACTCCAGGTCTTTTAAGGTGAAAAAATCAAATCATATTTATTTAGACGTTTCGGCTCCTAACTCAAGCCATCCTCAGGAAGTGATAACAACACAAACAACACACATATTTAAACAATAAGATGGCGCCAAAATCAAATCATGACGTCATCATCAGGAAGTGCTTTTCATTGGTGATCATATTACAAGGTGAACGACCCAGCAGTTAATGGGTGTATACCCTTAGTGACTAATCAAACACCGGGCCAGACTTAAAAGTAGTGACAACATCAACAGGACATACCTGTTTTATGGTAAGTGTCTAAAGAAGGTATATCATACATGCCCCTGTGCCCTAAATATCCTCTTCGTGACTGCGTGTACATAAAAACATTGTATAGCGCGTTTTGCATAAACATAGCTCCTTACCCCTCTGGACTTCATCAACTGCATCTTTGTGATGTATCGCCTTATGTGTGGAATGATATACGTTCTTTAGACACTTACCATAAAACAGGTATGTCCTGTTGATGCTGTCACTACTTTGTGTGTTGTTTGTGTTGTTATCACTTCCTGAGGACGGCTTGAGTTAGGAGCCGAAAAGTTGAAATAAATATGATTTTATTTTTTCACCTTAAAAGACCTGGAGTGCGGTTTCTTTGCTATATATATAACCAGCAAAGAGCCAGCACTCTCGAATAAAGTGTTTGTTTGCCTGGGTGCACGATCAATATAGTATCTCCATCCATCCAAAGAAGATCAGCACTCTGAGAAAGGCCCTGGACTGGGCAGAAACATTAGTCCTATGCGGTGTTATTTTCAGTAAAACCTTTTTCATATTTTTAAGCCCTGAGAGTGCTGATCTTCTTTGGAGATATATATATATATAAAATAAATAAATATAAATAGGAAAGACATTTACCCACGCCTCTAAACATTTGAAAAACCATTTTCTAACAGTCAAAGTGCATTCACCCTCCATAATAGTCTGCAAATAACTCAAAATGAATTTAGCAGATATAAACATCATCACAAGTAGAACTGGAAGTGCTAGACTGTTTATTGCTCTGAATGCTAGAATAAACATCTAACAGCATCTAGCAAATGTAAGTTTAAAATAATGCGTCAGATTTACAGGCTGGGAAATTTAAGAATTTTGCTCTATGCTCTAATACCCCTCAGAAAAGTTTATCCCATTTGTAAACTGCAAGAGAGGACTGAGGCCAATTTTAAAATCTTCACTATAAAATAATATAACTAGTAATAGTTACCACTCAAGAAAAAAATACCAACAAAACCTTAAAACTGCCATCAAAAAAATAAATAAGTAGAAAAACATTAAGAACATTCCCTTACCTGAAGTGTACTCAGAGTTTCATCAAAAGAAACTGGCGTAATTGTGCAAATTATAACAGTTTTTGCATTTCCTCCCAATGAATTCTGGAGAATTCTGGTGAGTTTGCTGTCTCTGTAGTTTATAAATCCACTTGAAACAAAAGCATAAATCAACGTACTTTTTAATACATTTTAAAACATTTAGCTTATTGAGATACTTTTTGGCTAGTAAGTGTGTAGGCTAAAGAAAGAGAATATTAACTATTTTTCTTACTGTATGGGATTGCAGATGAGATGACCATTTTAGTTATTTAAAAGGTATTTACCCAGCCTGGCCATCGCTAAGCTTCTTAATAACCTGTCCAATGATAAACAAGCTGCGGTTGATGTTGCACCCTTCCTTAAGTCTCACACCTGAAAGATATAGATATCTTATGAGAGAAAGTGAACAGCTATGCGTCATTTGTACATGCAATTTCTTGTAAAGACTAGAGTTTACCTTCTGCTCCAGTTTGGCTTGCTCTTTCACTGCCAGCAAGATCTACCAAATTCTATAAAAGAAACATAAAATGTATAGGAGCTACAGCATTAGTTATTCAGCAGTAACAGGCTCTTTATAGTTACAACAATTATTGGTGCACTAGGAGAAAGACCACCAATAAACCACTTACTAAGTGAGATACCATTACTGCTCCATCACAGTTCTCTGAATTTGCGGGATCATTTCTGTCTCGGCTTTCAACAATCTATAAAAAAAAAAAAATGCTCATTAACAGATGTGTGATAAAATTAAATCAGTATGAGTTTAGTTTCACAGTACTTGGTAAAGCAAATACATAGGGGAAATCAAAACTTACCATTCTAAATATTGTATGTGAACGACTACTGTGTTCATTCATTTTAGTTTCTCCATAATGTCTGTTTTCTGTAGAAGGAAGTTTTTCAAAATTACCTTTATGCGTGTTAAACCAATAATGAAATGTTCTTTTGGTATAAACCAGTATATGAAATGTACTTTTGGTACAAACCAATAAATGTTGACTAACCATGGTATAGTGCTAGCCAGCAGAAGAGAGTAAATATTGTTAACATACTCCCAACATGGGACAAGCTTTAGGAACACATGTTTAATTATGGCATGAAAGCACTTTGATATTAAAATATTTGATTAGCTATGGTGTAATAAATGGCTTACTTTCACCCTTTTTGATCCACTGAATTACATGCTCAGGAACCATTACAAGTTCTTCAGTCAGGTCAGCAACATACACATTTCTCTACAAGCAAAAACATGGTTTTAAACCAGAGTACAGAAATTTGACAAATAAAAGTGAACATTGTTCTAGGAACTTCTGTCTAGCTATATACACACCGTACTTTTTTTTTTTTTTTTGCAGAATAGTATTTTAGAAACCTCTATCTATATAATTGGTACTTATACTTTATCAAGACTATTGTGGTTTGCTACAAGAAGACCCAGTATTTAACTTATCGACTGCAACACTGCTGTCATGGTGTTTGAATAAAGACAAAAATATTTAATCACATTACTGTCATTTTGATAGCATATAAAAAGGTTGCCAAGGGGAAAAATTACATTAATATCCTCGCGAATTTCCAAGGGCTTCTTTTTTCTATCATCACACAGGAGGTCTTTCACAGTTTCATTGTAAATTTCCATATAAGAAACTCTTAGAAGAAACTCTCGGTTTGGTATCTGTAGAAAAATAATGATGGGTGACAGATATGAGCATGCAATTAAATATTTGCTTAATTATAGGCTACTGTTGTCAAAAATAAAAAAAAATGTAATCACCATAAAGCTTATGATCTGAGGAAGTGTCACAAGACACAAGATATGATGAATAACTATCAATTCCCCTTAATATTTACTGTGCTGCAGTTTGGAAAGGTCTAAGTCTCCCATTGAACACTGGCAGGGAGGCTCAGTCAGAAAGCTAGTTAGGGTGAGATTTGGAGAAAAATGTCTATTTCCTCTCCCAGTAACATCTAGAAATTCAGCATGGAGCTCAGTTAAGGTGGGGTTTGTTATCTAGATATTCTCGAAACTATACACAAATGTTTTCCTACATGTGTAACCGAATTAGGAGCGAGAGGAATCCTGAACAAAGACTAGACCCTCCAAGGGGGTCTGGAAATTAAAAGAAAAAAAACCTGACAACAGCATTAAGCAGAGAGAGTACAGAAGAGCTCTGGCTGGGTAACAGCAAGCAGATACAAACATTCATTTAGGAAATCTGAACGTCCCATGAGAAAAAATTATATCACACTGAAGTCTGCTTCACAATTTTAAAAAAAAAAAAAAGAAGAAATTATGATGGGGAGAAGTGACAACAGCATCTGCTTTATAGAAAATAAACATTTTATCTGTGTGAAGATAGTGACGCAATTTTATCATTTAGTTCCATTACAGCATTAGTGATGTCAACCCAGCTGCTTATAAGCATGGTTTTATGCTTATAACCAATTTTATTTGCACAGCTAACATTTTTTCGTTTTTTGAAGGAATGCAGGAAATACATACATCCTGAATAATTTTAAACACTTCCTGTATGGCTTGTGGTATTATGCCCAATGAATTTGGTGTCCCCATCATCGTGTAGGTCTTGCCTGAAGAAGTCTGTCCGTATGCAAATATTGTACCTGTAAGAAACACATCTTTTTTTTCACAATGCTTTCAGTTTACACACATGCATTTTAATGTGAATCTACTAATACAAGTCCACCAGCCTAGTAAAATATCACCATTACAAGGAAGGAAAGAAAATGAAAAAATAAACCCAAAAACCCATATTAAACTTACCATTATATCCCTGCAAAGCTGATCGTATGATAGGTACTGCTATTTCTTGGTAAACTTGACTTGTTGATTCATGAGAATTAAATACACGATCTGGGGGAGGTAATGCCCATTAGATAAATTGTCAAAATAACAAACAAACAAAAAACAAAACATTACAGTAGATAAATTTTTTTACTGCAGGTATATCCTAAAATGAACATCTAACAATGAAGTGCAACTAAATAGAACAGTAAAGGATGGAGCACTGGGACAAAACCAATAATTTAAGTACAAGTATGGGACCTGTTATCCAGAATGCTCGGGAACTGGGGGTTTCCGGATAACGGATCCCATAACTGTACTAACACAATTTAAGGACCAACAGGCTAGACGTGCTATAAAATGCCATTCTGTACCAAAGACTCGCAGCAGTGAAGATCTGCCTCCGAAGATGCCCTATTAGCTCTCAAACTTCTTTTCTGATGATTCACAGCATATGTGCTGGACTGCCAGGCTCATAATATACATTATATTTACTACATAAAATCCACAATATAAGGCTTCAGATTTCATGATTATGAACCAGATGTAACCTTACCATCTGTGAGTTTGGCTTTTAAGCAACAATACAGTGCATGGTGATCAGTATCTTTTGCATGCAATTAGCATGTGGAATATGAATAACATTCAAAAGATGGGTTAAAACAAAAAAAGGGAAAGCTGCTAAAGACAAATCTAAAGACATGAAACATTACTTTTATACGGATCTCTCTTTAAATATACCATTTAAAAAAAAAAAAAAACTCTATTGTGAATGGGCTTGGTCCCAAATTGCCACATTGGGGCTTTCAAAAACAGTGGCACTGTAAGAACTATACCCTGAGGGACCATTGCTAAATTAACAAGAGAGGAGCACTGGCCCAGGAGTTTATAGTTACCAACTGTTATCACTATCCTCAACATGATTTCCATAAGGTGATATTTGGGGAACTCTTAAAAATTAAAATCCTGTTCATGTACAGTGGCCAGTGTGGCAACATTCAGGAAAAATTATTTACATTGACTTTTTTTTGTTTAGAGCATCTGTAAAATTATAATGTATGTATATATACTGTATATTAATTAATATACCGTATTTTATCACGTATTTAAACTTCTGAGGAGCAAAAAAAACCAAAAACCCTCAAATGTGGCATGTGTAATGACATTCAGGTTTAGTTCTTAGATTAGTTTAGATGAGGCATGCCATTATAAAGACATATCATAAAAAATTGCATATTAGTTAGATTTCTTTCCTTCTCAAAAATATTTCAGTCATATTTCCAGTGCCGTTCTTGCTAAATGATCTAAATGGCTGGTTGCGAGTTATTAGACCCACAAAAGGTCAACTACTGGAAGGACAAATGTGTGTGTTAGTAAAATAAATGAGTAGTGAGAATGTTATGACTCACCGAAATTAAAAGATTTGGTCCCATCAACCTGGGAAATGGTGTTGCTTCCAGCCTTCCATTGCAAGTTGGCCTGATCCCCTTGTTCTCTGCAAACAATAAAATAAAATGTCAGACCTTTGACATCAGATCCAGACTGTCACAGACTTATCCCACAGCTGCCAATTGCCAGTAAATCTGTAGTACAACAAATGTCAGACGGATCGCAGAGTTAGAAGTCATTGTAAATAAAATGTGTTCGGAAGCAGCATATACTCAACCCACGCCGCCTAATTACCTCTGTATAAGCGGCCGAACCCTAACACACACTTTAACTGCATCTCCCTCGGACATTTTGAGTCCGATTAGTGGAGAAATCGGTACCAACACCGCTCCCTGTCTCTAAGTCCCTTTTGGCGGCGGTACAAGGATCTCCTACAACCAGTTTGAATTTCCCTCGCCCGACTAGCCTATTGGACCCTCTTGTTTGAAGTCACGCCCCAGGCAGAGCAAAAACGAATAGGCGCTCAATAGTGGGGCTGGTGTTCGGGAAACGTCATTTCCCTTGCTTGTCTGCACGCCAGTACGGTCTCTGGCGAGGAACAATTCTAGCGCTAATACAAGCGGAGGTGTTTAGGAGCTGAAGGCAGCGATGTTTATTCATAACATGGCTGACAGTCGGGATGCAGACTACGTTTATTTATTTTTTTTCATCTGTAGCTGTAGCTTATATTAGTGCTGCGGAAAAGTAATGTACGCCGTGTGTGGCGCGACTGCGACTCATAACTACGACTTTCTGACTTTCATTAGGTCTTTTTCTGAAGCACCAGTGTCTCTTGGAGATAACACAGCTGCGACAACAATATTAAAAAAAAAAAGACGATTGCTTCCAGGTCTGGACTGGGAGTTAAAATAGGCCCTGGCATTCCAAGTCATAGAGGCCCAAATAGTCCTCCACAAGCCCACTAGATGGTGACTGTCTATGGGACCTTACAGCAGCCCCTCTGGCATTTGCCAGAACCCACAGATTGCCAGTCCAGCCTAATTGCTTCCTATAGAACTGATGTACACACACTGGGGTTCAGGCTGTCCCAGTAATAAGGATTGGGGCATTTGGTTGTGGATGTGAAACCTCTCTTCTGAGTAATAGTGGAAGCCAGGTAATTGCCAATACCACATCCCTTTTGTGTCCTGTTGCTCTCTCTCTGTGGTATTCCTAGATAGTAAAAACAAGAGCTAGCAATCTTTCAGGATGTCTCCACCTTCTAAATTTTCATTTTCCAGACTTTATTGTTAAATTATGTCTGGCATGAAATCTCCGGAGACAATAGTGTGGTGATGGTTTGAAATTTGTTATTGCACAAGGCAGTTTAAGTTGATGTTTGCACATGTTGGGGCAAATTTACTAAAGGGCAAAGTGGCTGTCGCAAGTGAACATTCGGCAAAATGACACATCGCAGGGACATCACCAATTTACTAAAAACCGTACAGGACAATTCGCTGGTTAAAGAGCTCAGTGCTAATGAAGTTATATATCCTGTATTTTCATGCTGGTTCCAGTATAGAGGGGAAATATGAAGTTATTGGTGTTGCTGAAATATGGCTGAATGAGTCGTGTGACTGGGCAGTTAATATCAGCGGCTATACTTTGTTTAGGAGGGACAGCGGAAATAGAAAGGGAGGAGGGGTATGTCTTTTTGTTAGGCAGGATTTAAAAGCTGCTAGTTAGGGTAAAGTAATGATAATGGGTGATTTTACCCAGGATTTTACTGCCAGGACCGTTAATGGGAACAAGTTTAAAAACATGTATGACAATTTTATGGCACAGGTTGTTAAAGAACCAACCAGAAACCATGCTATATTGGATCTAGTTATCTCTAACAAAACTGGGTAATAGTGACCATACTCTGATCTCATTTAGTGTTTGGTGCAAAAAACAAATATACACAGAGGCAAAAAAAACCCTGAATTTCAGAAAAACTAATTTTAGCTTCAATAAAAGCTGCCCTTCAGAGCATAGATTGGGGCATTATTTTTTCTATTAAAAACACAACCTAAATGGTTTTCATTTAAAATGATATTAAATTGTCACTGTTCCCAGTTTATTTTCTTAAGCACAGTCAAATGGATGTTGCGAGAATACTCCGTGTTCAATCATTCTTCCTAAGTACAACACAGCAACCAACTGCAAAGTAACTGCTTTTACCTCAAAAACAATTTGCAAATGTTTTTTAATAGACTTAAGATATTGTTTTCCAACTTACAGAAGAAACCCTGGAAAACCCCAGGTCCCAAGCATTCAGGAAAATAGATCCCCACCTATACTGATTTTCACACTAGTGTTATTCTAATATATTATTATTATTAACAAGTATTTATAAAGCAACAACATATTCCTCATTGCTGTACAATAAATGGGTGTATACATTAAACATATGTAACATATATATACGTTACATACAAAATACAACTAATACAAAATATTAAGCAGGCCCTTCTGAAAAGACTTCTACATTTATTAGGGAAACCATTTACAATGAGATATGATTTGCCAGCAGTGCTCTAAATCTTTAAAATAAAGGACTCATAAGTGGAATACAGTTCTAGTGAAGTTACATTTTTGCAAAACTGTTTCATCATGCTGTATATTCTACCTGATGAGGGCAGTATTACGCTTTTTAACATTTGAGACTACTTTTTCATAGGCTGAAGAAGTGAAAACATTCTGTAGAAATGTTGGAAAACATTGTTTGTGAGCAGATGTATGGGATGCTTTTAGTAAAAGGAATTGCTAATATTAAACCATATAGAGCTAAAATGTCAGGGAGCATGTCTGAATAAACTATACAGTAACTCCTGCAGAATATATACATTGTTTATAGTTTATTTCATTCACTCTTTTGATTGGGTGTAGCATTGGCAAAGAAATTATTCAATGCTGACCTTATCACATAGTGATTGTGAGCATTTTGGCACCTAGGCGATTATCAGCTCCACAGTGAAAAACTTGGAATCGATCCCCGTAGAACAGCAGTTGCCTTCGCAACTGCATTGGTGTGTTAGAGATTTTGACTCAAAAACACAGAAGTCAGTGCTTCTGAGAGACACCCATGATTGCTGTTTAAATCAATAAGGGGACAAAACGCACAGAATCGCTATTTCTGTAATTACCCTAATTATAATATGCTGAGTGCATTCCCGATATACAAAGTAGTAGATGCTCCTGAAGACCACTTCTGCACGCGATTGAGTAGTGTATAGCAGAGCCATATTGTGCTTTTTGGTTATACAAAGCTGTTATACAGGTGCACAATATACATTCCAGCCATGAAACACTGCTTAAATTAGGGCCAAATCGAGCCATAATAGAGCCAGAAAATAACGGACTAAGCCAAAATTAATTTTCAGAATCCATTTACTTGACATAATGCAGGTACTTATCAATCTTCTGGAAGGTGGGCTAGGTAGCCGGCATGCCTTCCTACTTCTCGCAGTGCCTGTCCCGGTCTGTTTTTGCATATGCACCTGACTGTCCAAACGCAGCTTAGTGCCTGGACGTATGAGTGCTGTGACGGCAGCATGTGTTCTGACTCATGGCAATGTGCGATTATATCATTTGCAGAGAAAATGTGTAAATAAAAGGCCTTTTTGCTTCCCAATTTTTGCCCAAGCTGGCTCTGTGCTTATAGAATCCTGCCCACACCTTTATTCAGCCTGTTTAGCTTTCTAGATTAACCTTTTGCCTTTTCTGACTCCATTTCCTTAGTGCCGGCCCTGATTCATCGCTTGTTCTGACAACCCCTTTGTCTAATCCCTGTCTGTACTACTACACTATTGGAATCCTCTCTGCTGTGCTCAGATTACTTGTTGATTCTGTAGCAGAAACTTCCAGGGCCCCAAAAGGGTGTTTATGAAGACCAGTATCAACAGGGGTCTTCTGTTTTACTAAGACGGGTTTCTCAAGAAGTCACAGGACTTCTGATTAACAGACCGTTATATTTATTTTGGCTTCTGTTTCAGTGTCAATAGGGTGAACTGCAGAGTGGGAAGTAAGGAGCTAAATTGCTTCTCGCAGAGAAGTAGTTCATACAATGGTACATATTGGATGGGATGGGAAATCTTGTACAGGTACATGGAAGATCATACTATATTCATATAACAGGTAGTGATGCAGAGTTGCAAAATGTACTATATTTTCTATACTTAGGCCAGTAATGCATGTATATGTTTTTATGTGTGTGAGATCTGTTCCAGTGGGTTTATATGAATCTATATATGTATATGTACAGCATATAGATACAGTATTTAACCATAAAGCTTCACCACCTAGCAGGCAGCATCTTGATATATATTAACAAGGTCAAAAGGAATCTACCTCCTTTGTTAAGCTTGAAGTTATCCAGTCTAAAAGTTTCTGGCCAGATACATAACTCAAGTAACCACAACAACTATATCCACTACACTTGACATCATATAGCCCACTAACTGCAACCACAAACATTACAAACAAAGTAGAAGTTTTAGAAGTAGTAGGTTATGTAGCCCATTCAACTTCATTTTAATCTATGATGCCCCACAGAATCACTTGCACTTCTTAGTTGTGAGTGAATGTTGTTACAGTAGACTACAATATTATTGTAATTATATGAGTGATAGAATAAATGAGAAAAATGTAAATAACAGATTTTTCAGAATAATTTACTACTGAACTAAGGCTGGGAAATTATACAATCCTTTATGCTGTATGTACATTTCTATGAACCTCATAGCAATCCAGGTTCCACAAATTGTAAACAATGCTTCATCGCCATAAATATTTGATGACAACAGCCCAGTTGTGGTACTGAGCAGGGCAAAGCCATAAAGTGATGTTTTAGCCACTGACCGCAATAACAGCATTGCCTGCAGACTTTTATTGCTTATTATTATTGAAGCTATAAAATGCACAGTTGGCTCTTGAAAGCAAGTTAAAGGTCCAGCATTAACACAATGCAAGCAGCCTTCATACAGTATAGAGTATATTGCATAACTGACAATAAATATACAATATAGTTACTAAACCTGTGAAGGATATGTTATTCTTGCATGGCTTCCTGGTTAATATGCCTACTTAATATATTTGGGATGCTTTTATTAATGTGTTTTAATAATTATTTTACAGGACAAAATTGTCCACTGGATTGCTCTAAATAGGCGTGACAAAGCTTTGTGAACATGGCTCTTAATCATCCTTTCTTTGGAACCTGTGTCTGAGTCAGTATCTTTATGCATTGCTAAAGAGAAATATTTAAACAAGTTGGAGGAAAGGAATGGGCTATATACTATTTTTTATTGGCTGCTTTGATCAATGCAATATCTGGTCTCTGTGTATGTGGTCAAATCACATCTAATCCAGACAGTCAAACTGAAAATCAAATCATATTGCATGGAAATTTTTTTGTGTGGTCATCTCAACAGTTTTCCCCTGGTGCAACCAACTAGCACGTGATATACGCGTGCCTGTAACTAAAAGTAAACCAAAAAAGAGGACTATGAAAAATGTGATAGATATTTAATGAAGTAGTATAAATATATCTTATTTATAGGTAAAATTTGTTTTCCCCTTCTGCCAGACAATTTTGTTTCAGTAATTTGTATGCAACTGTGGTATATCTGTGTATTTACATGTATTGGCAGCTTCCCAGAGCAAGGTAAGTCACTGAAAAGCAGTAGGCAGTTACATTTGATGCAATAGGTGAGTTGAAGCCTGATTCATTGCTATGGCTTACTAGATCTGATACAAAGGTTGCAACTGTTATTTTCTTTCCCTCATAGAGTCTGACAGACATTCAGTGTAATTACTACAGAAAATGGATTACAAGCATATCAACCACAGATGTGCCAGTATAATAACAACTACAGGATAAACAGCATATTAACCACTGATTTGGCAGTATAATAACTTTAGATATGACCAATGAGCACTTCATTAACTCTAGACATTCCAGTAAGATGAATGCAGAAACTGAAAGACTGAAAGCATTTCCTCATCTACACCAGCACAAGCAAAATACCAACCCCAAAGTTCTTTCCTGCTACCCTACCAATGAGATCTTTGTCCTGAGACTACTGGTACTTTAAAGGTGCCCTATTGCTTAGTCATAACTGTAATGTGACATTATTAGATATATTTACAACGTATAGCACATATTCTTGGTGGCAAATTTATCAAAGTGAGAGATTAGAACTCACCACAGAACAAATCACTCACTTTCTATTCATTCATATGGGATAAAAGTAAAGTAAATTTTTGCAATACCCGAGTTACGCTTGCAAAAATAGCTGAGATTGTGTTACTGCTTTGACCTACATGTATCTTCATGACGAATACTATTATTGTATACAAAAATTTGTAGATGTGTTTAGACCAAGGATAATAATTTATGATTTCCTTATAAAATTAGAAGGCTTCTCCCAGGTTGGTGAACTGCCATTGAAGAAGTGAAACCATTTTTTAAACATTATACTATTTATATCCTGGTGGTAATATATGAATAAGATTTGCCATTACAAACCAAACGGAGGCATCTGGTAGACATCAATAAATCAAACATACTGTATCTTTAGCTTCCATTTGTTATGTTTCTTTTCCTGGTTGCAAAAAGACTTTAAGGCTTATGGCAGATAAGCCTGTACTTGTACCAGCAGTAATGACCATTATATTCAGTAGAGAACAGCTTGCTACTTTTTTTGGACGTAACCAGTAATGATGCATTGTAACAGCATTTTTTGGAGAGAAAGAAAAGTGCCCCGCTTTTACCAAGTTATCACTCACAATTGGTCACCCCAGAATCAATGTCTAATTACTTTACCAACGGGTAACCACACAAATCAATAAATTTATTGTGCAACAGTGCAGATTGTCCCACCTTAATGGGAACTAAAACTTAATTAATTTCTAATGTGCTTATAAAGTGCAGTGCTACAGATCAAATTGATAGATTTAATTAACTAAAAAAAATTCCTTCAATAATTACTAGAGGATAATTAATTAATAATTGTAAATAGTATTTATATGAATTCATTAGAAATTCATTAGGTACCTTTCTATAAATCGATAAATCCAAAGTGCAGTGCAAATAAATAGTTATAGATTCTCTTCAAAAATTAATTGTGGTTAATAAATAGTAAAATTAATTAGTGATCATTAGGGAAAAGTAGAATACAATTATATCACAAACTGCTCAAATTCATGAATATATAGTAAGGAAAATTAAATAAAGGACGGTGGAGTTGTCCCAATTGTTACTGCCTATAGTTTTCTATTCCTGGGACACCACAAAGAAGGAGAAGGCAGGGTAACCAGGACTGTGATCTTGGTAATCTTACTATGATCTTACTATGCCCTAAATTGATGAATGACTTAGCCTCAAAAACCACCAATCCTTGGCCCCTTAGAAATATGATAAAGGAAGAGATAAAGAGAGTAAGACGATAAAATTGAAATGAGCAGTTTGCCACTAAAAAACCACCCCACACAAAGTATCGAACAAATATATATAATAAAACCGCATTAAGTTTAAATCTTTTTAAAACCAAATATATCTCAGCAGAAATCCACCAACACGTGTTTCTCAAAGCTTTTTCAAGGCAAATTCTCTAACTTTGCGTATTTACTATTCAACCCTTAATTAATCTGCCGCTAGGATAATTTAGTCACTTGTACCTGGTTTCAAATGAGTCTGTGATAGTATCAGAAGGTGCACCTGCTATACATATTGCAACTTACATATATGCAGTAAAAACAAGATCAACAAAATAGAAGAAGGGTACTGTATATGACATGCTAAAAGCTTGACCGTAACTTTATTGCATATTTATGGTTAGATACACAAGTGAACCTGCCATACATATTGCCTCTTACATCTATGCAAGAAAATAAAGATCAACAAAATATGAGGATGTAGGAGATGCTGAATGGTGACCCATGACTTTATAGCATATTCATGGAATGATAAATGCCTGCAGGGTGTGGAAAACATTGTACCTCTGCATGCATATGGAATAAAGTAGCATTTTTAGAATTAATCTATGGATTGCATCAGCCTTCTAGATTATATTAACTGTCTGGTTGCATCTAAATTATTTTGACGTTTAGAACCCATATTCATCAGTGACTATTCTTTACATATGGTATAAACTTAACAGATAATGCTGATTGGAGCAACATTCCAGAGGATATATATTCTCAAAGAAAGCTTTACAAGTTATTCTAAATTGAAAAAGCCAATTGGATGACTGGTGAAACAAGTAATAAACTGGTATATATCACCCTTGTATTTTCTTGAAGGTATCTTAAACCCCTGCTTCCATCCAAAGCTGAATCCAATAAAGCAAACGAAATGGGGAAAGAATACCAATAAGCGCTTACAGCTGCATAGGTGCCTTTATTCACCGTCACACTTCATAAAGGCACTGCATAGGTGCCTTTATTATAGTGTGACGGTGAATAAAGGCACCTATGCAGCTATAAGCACTTATTGGTATTCTTTCCCCATTTTGTTTTCTTTAATGACTGGTGAAATGACTGGCAAGTCCAGTTGATTTGACTTATTTCTATAGATATACCATGACCTGGATGAATGAGAATCTTCACAAACAGTATAAATTTAAATACAAAAAAAAACTTATATATATTGATTTGACTTACAGAGGAACTAAAAATTATGGGCCAACCTACACATACACTGGACTTAGAAACTGCTAGTATGGTAGGACCCTTGGATGAATTCTTGATTTGCATTTTACATATGTACTGATGAATCTGGTGGTAGATCCAAATAAGATAATACCTTGTAGAGTTTATACATACACCTGGCCACTAGTAGGAGCTTGTGTAACAGGTCACATTATGTGGTGTTGTGGTTGTAATGTTGATATAAGGAGAATCACAATCTATGTTCTGTTAATTGCATCAGAGGAAGGAACCATGTGGTCCGAAACATGTTGTGCTATGCATCTCCAATAAACTAAAAAACGAATTGCACTACGTAGCACTCCAGTGACTCGTTCATTATACAAGATATCTGCTGTGGAAGTGGTAAACCTACAACACTGTTTGAGCAGTTGAACAACACCTATCTGATGTGTTACATCGCCATTTCAGTTCCACACTCTGCACACCAAAAAATAGGTATAGCATGTTTACTGTTTTTCAGTACCCCATACATTTAAATTTAAAAGAATTTTTTAAATACAAATCTAGCCCACAAAGTCAAGGGCATATTTTATTCTTAATTGCATATTAAGATGGGTCAGCATTTTGTAGGGGGGCTGTTCTGTGAACAAAAGATATACTAACACTTTATTACTGTAGTATTGTATACAGTACCTCTGATAGCAGCAGGGTCACAAACAGGTGTGCAATTTGTAACTAATTTTTAATTTTAAAAAAATTTGTGGCAAGAAATATTGAAATTGAAGAGATGTTCTTTTCTCAAAATATGCATAATTAATTCTACAGATGGGGAAATAAGACAGGGAAACTCTTGGCTGCCCTCACTAAGCCACGCTCCACAGCTAGACATATCCTTAAACTACATTCACCAGGGAATGGATCACCAATTTGTACTCCTCAAGCTATTAAAACAACACTCGAAGAATACTTTACAGGAGTATATGCAGCTGAGGACCCGCAAGCAGAACTAATTAACCGTACTCTACACAAAGCTTCTCAGTCAGAGATTACCCAAACACAAAGAGATATGCTTAATGCCCCCATTACAACTGCAGAAATAGTGACCACAATCAAAAACTTAGCCAACAATAAATCACCAGGCCCAGATGGGTATACTGCTGAACATTACAAAATTCTAAGCCCACATGCCATACAACTAATGACAAATGTATACAATACCATATATCAAAAAGGAGTTATCACTAAGGAACAAATAGAGGCTTACACGACGCTACTTCCAAAGCCTAACAAAGATCCAACTCAATTACACTCATACCGTCCAATCTCCTTGTTGAATGTCGACCTTAAAATATTATCTAAAATCGTAGCCCAAAGACTGCAGCTGTTACTACCGGATCTTTTAACACAACATCAACTGGGCTTTGTGCGCCATCGCCATTCAACAAGGGGTATACGAGCAGCTATAGCCGCAACACTAATTTCTACACGTCAACACAACACCAGAAATGTCCTGCTCAGCCTTGATGCGGAAAAGGCATTTGACAAAATATTGTGGCCTTTCCTGTTTCAGGTACTGCAACGTAGGAACTTGGATACCATTTTCGGAACATACATACGTAATTTATATACTAATGCACAAACTAGACTACTGATAAATGGGACCATAACTGATCACATAAACATACATAGAGGCACAAGACAGGGTTGCCCGTTATCACCCCTACTATTCAACCTGACATTAGACCCCCTTCTGAGTATTCTCCAAGACATGACGATCTTTAGAGGCATCAAAATAGGAGAACATGAAACAAAACTCACAGCCTTTGCCGATGATCTCCTCTTATATATAGCGAATCATAAACAAGCTCTGTCACATATCCTTTCCACTATACAACAATTTGGTCAAGCCTCGGGGTACTGTATTAATGTCGCCAAATCGGTAATAATGCCTTTGGGGACCAAAGGGAAACCCAGATGGGGTAACAAATACCATCTAACATGGGCCAGGGATGAGGTCACATATTTAGGCATCAAAATACCGAAAACACCACATGAACTGTATACCCTTAATATCACAAGCAGTATAGAGGAAATAGCGCGTGACCTAAAAAATTGGCAGTCCATCTTTCTGCTATGGGAAGAGCGAATCTGATCAAAATGGTGGCGTTCCCTAAATTATTATACAAACTGCAAAGCCTCCCCCTCTTAGTCAAGGAAAGGGACCTCCAAGCACTCTATAAATTGTTTAGAAATTTTATATGGAATGGGAAGAAAGCACGAATTAGCATAAAAAACTTCAACAACACACCTTAAACGGAGGTCTCAATTTTCCCAATATAAAACAATACAACTTGGCAGCTACAATTAGGCACTTAAAAGACTGGAAACATAACTCGAACATCTATACCAACACAGACCAGGAACAACAGTTTATCCCCCACACAAATCTATGATATATCCTACACATGCACAAAGCGGAACTTCCAAATGACGTCACGGACAACCCCTTATTATACTCTACATGGCAAACATGGAAGGTATTGAGAAAACAAAATAACCTAAATAGTAACCACTCACTGCACGTGCCCTTTATATTAAATCCTGACTTCCAAAGTGGGCGGGCACTAGCAGTATATCAAGGTTGGAGGCTAGAGGGGATGATGACGATCCGCCAACTGACTGAAGTTAGCACTCTAAAATTTGGACGCTTATACAATTTCAAACCAAATTTCCCTTCGCTCGGTACAACATATTTGCCTTCCTACAAGCTCAGATGTATACCAGTAGGACCATTAGACTCTTAACAGACAAAGATTGGGACAATTCTTTAGACAAACTTCTCTTAAGAACCAACTCTACTAGAGGAGCTATCTCACAAAACTATAAATTCTTACAGGACAACATTGACTATGACAGCCTACCTGCAGGACCCAAACAATGGACGATAGATATACCAGAATTGACAATGGAGGACGTATTTAGAATGTACAAACAATTATGGTATACCTTACCCTCAAGTATCTACAGGGAAATGTTTCTCAACCTGTTGCACAGAACTTATCTGACTCCAGAAATACTTTTCAAAATGAGTAGGAGGGAGAGCAGTGTTTGCCCGAAATGTGGACAAACCAGGGCCAACCTCATACATTGTCTGTGGGCTTGTCCATTTATACGAAGGTTCTGGAACCAGGTACGAGACTATGCAATGAGACATTTGGTTAATTATATCCCACTGTCAGCAGCCTGGGCACTTTGGGGCATAACTCCGAATATCCATACCAAAATCACGCGGGTTGCGAAAAGGCTTCTACTGATTATTACGGCAGTGGCAAAGAAAACAATACTGCAAGTCTGGATATCTACTACCCCTCCTACTATCAAACTCTTTCTGGAAAAACTAGTCAGAGTCTTTAACATGGACTGGGTAGAAACGTCTCTCAACAAAAAAACAATAGTTCAAAGATTTTTTGATACTTGGGAGACGTTTATTGAGGTTATCCCACAAACAGTAAAGGTTACATGAATGCTTCCAATATACAGAATGGTATACCACAAGAACTGTGAGGGGAGACCCTCCTATTAACTTGTAACTGAAAGTGTACGACGTATAGATTAGACCTCCGGCACCGCAGCATTGTAGACAAAATGAGACCTGAAAATAGACAAAGAGAAAGTGAACTGATTATCACTACTATATTGGTTATAAAAACAAAAGGTTAATGTGTTATATATGTTAATATGTTTTACACAAATTGAAAAGACCGTTCATATGACTGTATAACCTGCATTTACGTCTACATCTCGTTATATATCTATCGTGATGGCAACACGGAATGTACAAAATAGAAATTGCCAGTAACAACTATATATGTACTATATGATCTTTCTGTCACTGCCTTATCGCACTCTTTTTATGTACTTCTGCATTGTAAACCTTCTTGAAATGTACAGAACAAGTGTAAATTCTTTGAGATGGTAACATCACACCGGACTATTGCTCGAATAAAAATGTTTTTATAAAAAAAAAAAATATGCAAAATTAAAAATTATGTTGAAAAATAGTGGCATAGTATTTTACAATACATTACAGCCAGTGAATAAGAATGCAGCATAGTTAACATGACTTGGTTATTTGGACAGTCTTAGAAGTTGGTCATGTCCAAATAATGAAACCAGTGTCATGCAATCCACTGTCAGACAATATCATTCCTGAAACATTAATGTGAAGCTTCCGTTTGATGGGTGGCATTTATTTATACATTACCGGCTTTGTATATTCCCATCAGGCATCTCCACATCACCTTTAGCCTTTAGAGTGAAATGTGGAAGTTCAAAGATTTCATTTAAAGATTAGATATGATCTGCATGGTTAAATCAAAGAGGTGAATTTAAAATGTTCAAAAGTGCAATGTATGATTAGAAATCTAAACCTTATGACAGAGCAAAATGAATGTGAAGCAAATGAGGGTTGTAATGGATTGTTTACATGCTGTTAACTACAAGAAATGTCTTGAGTCATTCGACAAGTGCATCATGCAGGTAATTAAGGAGCATCCCTGCAGTGTTTCTTGGATTCCTCTGTATAACTTTCCCATGACCGAGACAAATCTCTTTGTTTTTTGTCCATTTTTAATCCTCTGCAATCAACTTGTGTAGTCACAATGCATAACAAACATGATGGAGACGTACATCTTCAAATTTAAGCAGATTTGTTCATGTTCTTCGTTGAACTGTAAAAATATTAAGCTAACTATAAAGAGATGTGTCCAAGGACAGCCATTAATTAAATTAACATGTAGTGAATAACGGTAAATGCTGGAGAACTGTGTTTCCCCCCCCCCCCGCTAAGATCAAAAAATGATCTACATAACTGTGCTCAGTGCAAGGGAATGTGTGAATCATGTGTAGTTAGCTTTCCTGTAGGCCATAATTTTGTGTGCCTTTCATATGACAACTCTCTGCCATATTTAGTCATGCCCCTAATACTCTACAAAATACCTTTTATTTATAGTCCTATTTGTGTGAATGTATCCATTTTACAACTGTTTTCTTATCCATCATCTTATTATTCTACACCTAATAATTATACTCACTTTTTGCCTACAGGAGCATTGTGATAATTAATATTCTGCTTACTGATTTACTGCTTACTGACAAGCTAAACTAACCTCATTATTACCAAATTTTATATTAATGTACAAGAGAGTGCCAACAGACCCTGCGTTTCATTGTTTCTCAACCTTGCTTGTCTCAAAAGGCAAATGATCAGCCTCTTGCATCAATTTAAATTGTTTGTAATATACAGGTGAATAATGTGCAGTTCTGAATGGGTACCCAACAAGCATTCCCAATTAAACTGGCACTAAGTTTGAAAGATGTGCTTTGAATAGTATATTTTAGCCCCACAGTAAGTGCACTCCCTATGTCCCTAATGTAACTGACAGAGGCTAACAAAAGATACCTAAGATTGGCTTTCAGGCAGTTCGTTTTATTTAGCAAAACACTTTTTTTTTGTATAAAAGTGATTAATCCTCTAGGAATATATTATGTGTGCATGGTGCATGAAGAATAGGAGTCGGCACTCACCAGTAGGGAAGGGCGAATTTTTTCGCTTTGTTTCACCGTGGAAATGACGCCCATAGACTTGTATGGCGTTGTGCAACAAAAAAAAGGACAGGCGACAAATTTTTTTTGATGCCCATCGACTTTAATGGGTGTCCAATATAATCAGGTGCACGTCTCAGGTAGTCACTTCCACCTGAACTGTAGACTCAATGTTAGCAGATAGACAGCACCACGCGATCAGATATTTGAATTTTTCTATAGTGAGCTCTAATCTGCCCCTTAGTAAACTGACAGAGAGAAAGCATAGTTCTAGATGTTCTAAAAACAACGTACAAGATGTATGTTGGACTACAAAATAAAATGTATAATAAACCACTGGATAAACTCAGGGACAAATGGGAAGTTGACGAGTGGGAAGAATTTATGGAATACCCATTAGATCTGGAATGATACAAGCTTACCTTGTGCACAGAGTGTATTACATCAGGTGTTTCTAGTACCTCCCCAGAATACCATAGATGTCAGCAAGATTCTCTTCTCTACATGTTATCGGAATGTACAACTATTGGCCTCATATTATTGACCAGCTGGATATGACTGTAGAAAAAAAATATTCCCATGCTAAACCAGTTTGCCTGCTGGGTATATGGCTCAAAGAAGTCTTCAATATATATATATCACACTCTGATTCAAGAGTTAATGTAGTTTTACTACTGATTTGTACATTTGTACAGACATTGGTGCATAGTATATGCTTGTTAAAATGTGTTTTTATTCAGCTTCTACAGTAAACTGCCTTCATTATATAAAGCTAGTTATGTCTGTTTGTGGAGTCCACATTTTAAACAGGTTATTTTACTAATACCAACCAATAGGAAAATAACAATCAACAGTCATGTAACAACAGTTGTGTCCAAGTAACAAAATAGAATCAAAGATCTGATTGATTTGTACTGGCTATTTGAACTGAGCAGTCTGAGTGAGTTACTTAACTGGAAATAGTATAATAGATCATTTAACCTTAATCAATAATATTTTGTGAACTGATAAAGATTTGTTATTATGAATTAAATGTTCTTTATACAATTTATTACATAATAGTTAACACTTAAATATAATTTCTAACACAAGCGAAATCATCATATCTGTCACGTATGGTATCCCAATACCCAGAGCAAACCTCAAGGTCCCGGTCTCGGCTCACTCTTCTGCCTATAGCAGCTGCCTTTGCCTTTTGGAGGAGCCCTCCGCTACTCAGATGCCGACAGGACTAAACGTGAGAGGACCAAGGAGAAAGCTCTGGGTAGGCAAGGGAACCATAACGTATACAGAATAGACAGGGAACAAGGAGCATGGTCAAGGGACTAGCCAGGTCAAACCAAACAGACAATACGGTACCGAATCAGGAAACAGACGTGTAGTCAAGGTCACAGGCCAAGGTCAAACACAGATTAGAAGCGCAGCACCAAATCAGGATCTGAAGAATAGTCAGTCCATGTTTATAAAATCAGAGATCACTACAGCTGGTGAAAGGGACCAAACTTGTGGCTGTTGTGTTGGGCATGTGTTGTTACAGGGATTACTTAAGGATAAGGCATTTGTTCGCAAAGCTCGACATATGACATATGTTGTATAAAAGTAAAATAATGCATTTAAATGCTAAAATGTGATTGTAAATATATGAACGCAATATGCTACGCCTAAATACTTTACGTATACATTTTAGGCATACAAGCACTAATACTGTAATTTAAAAGTTGTTTAGCACAAGCAGGTAAATAAGAATTAGCAAAAAGCACATTGTGCAGTTACTGGCTGACAACACACTATAAAATGTTCTTGTAGCTTTAAGAAAATTAATGAATAATTGACTTAATATTTTTTTTACAAAACCTATAAACAGAAAAGGCCCGTTGTTATTTCTCATCTGCCGACCCAACAGGCCATTAATTGAGCTCAGTGCAATTCTCCTGTCACTGGTGGCTGAGCTGAAATGCTGGAAGCTGCAATTTAGTAATAGCTGTTCTGTCACTGGTGTGCTACCTCAGCTATTTACTTTGCTAATGTAACTTTTTTAAAACACATGTACTGTATATTTTCATTTTTACTAAATTAGTGGTATGCAGCTTAGAATTAAAGTGAACCTCCACCTAAAGAAATTCAAAATTTATAAAACATTTGTAAATTTAAAGGGGACCCGTCACCCAAAAAAAATTATTCGAAACCCTATTTTATCACATTAGTCAAGCAAAATTAACTTTAACGGCACTATATAAATTATTTGAATCTTGTTTCCTTCAGTCTGGGAATTCATAATTATAGCAAGCAGGCAGGAGCCATTTTGTTGACACTGTTATTATGGCAAGCCTTGCATCATCTCAGGATCTTCTTTGTGTACCAGAATGGGGGACCTGATGTCCATCCCTATGCACTGGCTACACAATTAAATGGTGAAGAGAACGGGTGACATCTAGGAAGGGCTGAATGGAAAGTGAAAGCAATTGTCTGCCTATTCCTCTATGCCTAAGGCATAGAGGAGGGGCAGACAATATTTGATTGACAGCTGAGATTTTAAATGAGCTTACAACAGCTATGAATGCTTTAATAAAAAATAGAAATTGGATTTCATGTTTAATTTGAAAAAGACTTTTATTATACAGATTTTTGTGTCTGGGTGACAGGTCCACTTTAATTGCTATAAAGACAGTTTCTAAGGCTTATTTACCATCACATGCACAAGCACAACATGGTAAAAGGACCCAAAATTGGCCAAACATTGAAGCAGTACTTGAGCTCTTACATGCTCCCAGACCTGTCTAGCCTTCTGTGATAATCCTACACCAGTGCATACATTTACTATGGAAACCTGGAAATTACTGCCAGCCTAGATGTGGTAGTAGTTCCATAGTTTCATTGTTCAATTAGCCTGACTTGCATTAGCAAATTGTTCACTAATGCATCTGATACTCTGGAAATGTTTTCCTTAACATGTTCTCTAATTATAACAAGTATTAACATATTGTGTGCAATTGTGACTGATGCAACTTAGGGGGTTATTTATCAAGGTCCGAATTTATCTCAATATCGGCTGCTACAAACTCCGATCTACACCGCTCAGGTTTTTAACGCTTATTTATTATTACATTTTCCCCAAAAAAAGCTGAGATTTTCACAAGTTTTTTGGGAATTTCCCCCGAAACTCAGAATTTTTGGGGTTTTCATCCGAAAGCTCCGAAAACGTTGTGAAATTGCCTGAAACCCCCGACACAACCAAAAATCAATGGGACTGTTCTCATTAACTTTTATGCAACCTCGACAGGTTTGAGATGCCGTGTTTTTATATTCCGACTTTTTAGCCCTTGGGGTTTCATAAATTCCGAAAAATTTGTGATTTTTTTAAAAAGCCTATTATAACACAAAAAAATCAGTAATTTTTCAGATTTCGGGGAATTTCGGGTATTCAGAGCTTAGTAAATAACCCCCTAAGTGTTCAGCTTTAAATTACCCCAAAATTACTGATGTTGAAATGGAGCCATCATTAGATTCCAATTTAAATATTTTTGTGTGTGTGTAACAAAATGACAATGTCCTCACAATAAGACTGCTGCAAATAATCTTGGATGAATCAGCTTTTATACTGGGTAAAAAACGATTTCCAGTTTGATAATAAATTTATTGACCAAGTCTGTCATAGGTGGATGATTTGTTCACATTCTTTTAAAAAAGTTTAGAAAGATATTTCCAATTGTAATAATAATTAATGGAAATAATAATATTTTCAGAAATAGTTTTCATACCAAGAGAAGCCAAACATGCCAATTTTCGGGGGCAGATTTGCATTACATCACAATAAAAGTTGACAGTCTGTGACCAGGCAAATTCATTTGCACAGGAAAACATTTTTGGATACACAGTTACATTTTTGGATATGCAAAGTTGCATAATAACAAGGGGATTAACAAGGATTTGGATCTAGTAGCAGTAAATGTTGTGTACTAGGAAACATTCACCTGTCTATTGAATAGGACATTAATAAAAGTAAAACTGGCAGCTAAGATGTATCTGTTTACTTATGTGTTAGTTACTAATCTTCTTTCTGTCTATTTTATGTTTTCCAACTTAATTTTTGTCTTGTACATGCCCTAAGTTGATGTCCTGTTTTACCCTTTTCTACCATTTTCCATTACTCTCCCATGCTTGGCCTTGTACTGCGATATTGGTGTGTTTAACTCTGTCTGTGACCTTGACTACTCTCTCGTCTCTTGAATCTGTACTGCTTCTCCTGGTATAGACCTGACCTGTCCCTCGACCACGCTTCTTGTTCTCCGTTCTAGTACTACATTTGGTTCCCTTGCCTGCTCAGAACTCTATCCCTAGTCCTCTCACAATAAGACCTGGCAGCACCCGAGTAGTGGAGGTCTCCTCCGTAAGCGAAAGGTGGTTGTCATAGGCAGAAGAGCTGTGACTGGGACCTTGGTGATAGTTCTGGGTTTGGGACTCCGTCGAGTTTCATCCCTTAACCACTTGTCCCATGTGTGCCTGTTAAGACCCTTAAACATTACCATAACCAGTGGAATCATGTGCTGACATGTGTGCCCTTATCTATTGGTCCTATTTAGGGTAATGATCATTAACAGGAACCCTGCTCCATTGGTCCTCTGTGTAGGTGACTGGTACCTTAATATAAGTTAACATAATTTTCATAAAAATTCTCTGAGGAAAAAACATTAATTTTGAATTTTTGCTTAGCTATGCTATGATATAATTATCTTACACAGATTGCAACAGTCTCGCAGTAGCAAGGATTGTGATTGGCTACAATTAAAATAAATTCCCTGTTACCATGGAGTATTTAGCAATACTGCTTGGGTACACTAGATTAGTACAGGTCATTATGTTGCACTTAGAACACATAGCTTTGATTAGTGTATTGAGTTCCTGTTCTTTTGACAACCATATTTAGTGTCTGGCAGCAGCCATGGGAAGAAAACAATTTTACTCATCATTTAAGATACGCAGAAGAATTATTGAATTGTTTTAAAATCTGGAAGCTTGTGCTTTGCTAGAATCTTTGAAGTGCTTCACAGATATTAAAATTAATTTGATATATTTTAAGGACTACACCCATTATTTCTTAATTTAAGAAAAAGGGAGAAGATATTAAATGAGTTATCAGCAATAAATATTGTTTGCATGCTTGTAATTGGTAACACCAGCTAGAATCACTGTACTGTACTTACAACTTGGATAGATACCTCTATCTGACGATTCAGCAGTGGCCGGTGTTCAGATGCCTTCAAATGCGTCCAATCAAAATTTTTCATCTTGGCATGAGATCTTGGTCGCCGTGTCTCCCACCATACATATATACATACAACTATGTTTTGTATGATAATATCTGTGCACATATGGCCATCTTTACATCTTTACTTTGTAGGGAATCCTGGTTGTTCACGTTGTGTTTGACAAACACAACCATTTACATCCCATGTCCATCTTTAATTGTAAATACATCCCAATGTATACCGAAACTGGATGTAAGATGCCATACACAGTCACTATTTATGGGCCTGTGGGGGGCCTCTGTGTACCTAAAAAGGCAGGGCTTACTTTGAATCTCAGTCCAGCCCTGCCCCAGTGTACCTCCTGTATATCTTCTTTAGCTCAATGCTCATCATCCGATCTCTGCCAGACGGAAAATGTCGGGACTCTCCACACACTGTCGAAAATCGTACGAATCCCCTATTCGTACGATCGGATTGTTGCGTCTATGGCCAGCTTTAGACTGTTGTATTAGCAATTGGTTGTTGGATGGCGGTCATTATCATAAACTTTTCTTTGATGCATTAGAACTCATTGCATGCAGTTCCATCAGAGTGACAGGTTTCAGTTCAGAGCCAATGGGTCAGTTATATATCCTTTATTTCCTTCCACTTTATAAGATTTTTTTTCAGAAGCTATCTATAAAGCACATATTTCTTTAATCATTTTATTGTATGTGTGTTAACTGGATTAATGTAAAAGCAGACATTTTCAAGGATAGTTTCTCTAAATAATGGTAGCAACATGCAAAGGAATCCAATAACAATAAGGTTAGTGAAAGAAAAGCCACAAAGGTGTAACAGATATACTAACACAAAGCAACAAAACCCAATGTTGCTTTCAATAAGGCCTACTCATTGGTTGGCATGGGTTATGTAGATTTGTGCAAAATGAAATAGATTACCTGCATAAAAAAGATCAGTTTAGTTAGTTCATTAACTGACCAGTATAATGCTAACTCTCGAGTGATTGTTATAGGTTCCTGGATTAGTGCATATGTTACTACAATTAATTAATAAAACGGGACCTAGGGACCAAAAACCTGCAATGATGCCAATCATTGATGTACTCCACTCCAAATAAGGAACTTTTTACAGTAGTTGACAAACCAAGAAAATGTCACCAGTAACATTTCTTTTTTATTTGTAACAGCTCTGCATTACTTATGAACCAATTGCTAAAAGAGACTTCATACAATTTTCTGTTTACATTTCATCACCTGTTATTCCATTTTCAGAGTTCCACATTGAACAGCTCAGTCTCTGTTCCTGTCATCGACAGAGCCCACTATAGTTTAAGGACATTGGGGATTTGTAGAGCTGATATAATCTGTAAATTGTGATTACCCTTGCCTGAATGAAAAGGGCAGTCAGCATCAGTGTGGGGCCACATATTAGACATTGCTGGCTACTATGGTTACAGAACTTTATCTGGTCATGATAAAACCAAAGGACATTGTTGTTGAAAAATGTTAGTGAAAAATGCCTTTTCACTTTCTGTGTTGGATACATGGGATTGTCTGAAGATTATTAAGATTCTCAAATTCATGTTTACTCCCTGATGCATGTCTATCATTCTGCTAACTTTTTTTTATATATTGGATTTTAAATTTATCATACATACAGTATTCATGATATTTAAAAATAAATCCTTTTTGGCAGGAGATGTTAAACTATCCATATGTTCCCAGATTCGATCAGGGTGAATGGCTGATTTCAAACAAACTGCTCTATAGACCGGGTATGTATGGCACCTCTGGAGGGGCAGATTTTGAAATGCCATTTATGCATCAAAGACTGTACTTAATTGATTTTGGGTGTCAGTGTAACACAGCACAATTGTTATGGTGTGAGCAAAAAGTTCAAATATATTACAATGGTGCTCTTGCAAAGCAACCTTCTACATACAGGGGAAACCTTGCAAACATCATTTGAGTTCTTCCAAAAATATTGTTTTGTAAATGCAAAGTAAGTGATACATCATTGTGTTGTCCCTATAATTAATAGGCTATATGCAGTATAATTCCACGCTCAGTTTGTATTAGAGGGGCTGCTTGAAAATGAAATTCTTATTATGGTATTATTGTAGAGCTGCTAATCCTAGTATTCTTTCACAAAGCAATACAAAAATAAATAACACAAAGGGTGCTGTGCAATAACAGCAAGGTTGCTGTTTGAGTACAAACATAAGTATGATTGCCTTTAAGCCTATAGAACTCTATTGCAGTGCGCTAGTTCAGCTTTTCTGAACAGTGTCTATTTATCACCGCCTGTGCCTGCTGTTACCAGAGTATTTCCAGTTTATTGCCAGTTTAAAACGTATACAAACAAGTAATTAAATGCTCTTTAGTTCCTGATCTGAAAGACTATTGTAGAAGGATGTTTTTACAGTATTTGTCTAAAGGTAGGACTGGGTATTGGTCAACACATGTCCTAGATGTGTTTCAAAGCTTTTAATCCTACAATTTATAGGGTTTCTGTAAACACAGAAAAATGCACCATTAATTTGCCATTTGTAAAGGAAGTACCTGGTGGTCTAGCGGGGGTGCACTGGGGACGCCGATGCACGCTCCTCACTGAAAGGAATGGCGCACACGCCACTTCTGGGTTTACAATCAGCTGCGCGTAACGTCATCACACTGTGGCAAGAAATTCTAATATTTAAAGGGGCATTGGGCAAATATTCACTGCTAGATTTTAGATCCCCTTTTAACAGATTAAAGCAGTGAAACAAGAAGGTCAAAGTGTCAGAGCAGGGCTGTAGATGTTTATGAAGTAGATACAAAGATGTGGCATTGGTTTGTTTTTTATGCATGTTTAATATTAAATTGGCAATAACTCAAACAAAAGGTTTAAAAAAACACAGCGCAGAACTAATTTATGCCTTTAGTGCTCAGTTCATCAGGACAATCTCAGCTATCTGCCTTGTCTTTCTATTTCTATATAATTGGAGGTGACATTTGACACATTTACTACTTTAGGGCAGCTGTCAAATGGTTCCTGGACTGGTTAGTGATGTCAGAAGAACTTACTTTACTTAGTGGTGACCGCTGATGCCAATAGTTTAGGTGAGCCCCATTGTTCTGAATCGTTAGAGCAATCATTTATGAAGTTTTTCTGTGCTTTTTAATAGAACATCAAAAATGGATTTGTGCAAATTAATGAAAATGAATGGGAAAATGTTCCATGACATTTGATCCCCTTGTGAAGTGTTTGGAACACCTAAAATAAATTTGTGATCTCCCCTGTTCTTGCATATTAGCCATGAATTTGCCTTTATTTCATATTTGTTGGGTACCTTTACCCTGGCCATAAACCATTAGGTTAAAAACCATAATGGCAGTATGCAATTGCCTGAGGAGACTATTTTGTAAGGGTTTTTTCATACCTGTATGCCTTCCTGTATAATCAAATCAAATGAAGACTCTGGGGCAGATTTACTAAGGGTCGAATTTCGAAGTATAAAAAACGTTGAAATTCGACCATCGAATTATAAAACTTCGAATTCGAATATCTTATTCGAAGTTTTTTCAACAAATTTGGCAATCCTACGATTGCATAAAAATCATTTGATCGAACGATTGAATCGTTCGATTCGAACGATTTTTAACGTTAATGGCAGTATGCAATTGCCTGAGGAGACTATTTTGTAAGGGTTTTTTCATACCTGTATGCCTTCCTGTATAATCAAATCAAATGAAGACTCTGGGGCAGATTTACTAAGGGTCGAATTTCGAAGTATAAAAAACGTTGAAATTCGACCATCGAATTATAAAACTTCGAATTCGAATATCTTATTCGAAGTTTTTTCAACAAATTTGGCAATCCTACGATCGCATAAAAATCATTTGATCGAACGATTGAATCGTTCGATTCAAACGATTTTTAACGATCGATCAAAGGATTTTTATTCAACCAAAAAAAACTTAGAAAAGAGCTGTGGAAGGTCCCCATAGGCTAACATTGCACTTCAGTAGCTTTAATTTGGCGAGGTATGAAGTCAAAGTTTTTTTTAAAGAGACAGTACTTCGATTATCGAATGGTTGAATATTCGAACGATTTGTACTTCGAATCAAAGTGGAAGTAAATTTGAAGTCGTAGTATCCTTTTCGATGGTCGAAGTACCCAAAAAAATTTCTTCGAAATTCAAACTTTTTTGTAACTTCGAAAATCCACTCGAGCTTAGTAAAGCTGCCCCTTTCTTTATCAGTTTTTGTTGAGCGCTCTCCCTGACAAACCTCTGAACATTTGATTTTTTTAAAAAACCTTCCTAGCAAATGTCAATCCAGTATTTGCTACTACCAGGGTCCTGGTAGTCGTGGCCCAGCAATAGCTTTCCCTTAAAGTTAAAGGGATACTGTCATGGGAAAAAAATTTTTTTTCAAAATGCATCAGTTAATAGTGCTACTCCAGCAGAATTCTGCACTGAAATCCATTTCTCAAAAGAGCAAACAGATTTTTTTATATTCAATTTTGAAATCTGACATGGGGCTAGACATTTTGTCAATTTCCCAGCTGCCCCATGTCATGTGACTTGTGCTCTGATAAACTTCAATCACTCTTTACTGCTGTACTGCAAGTTGGAGTGATATCACCCCCTCCCTTTCCCCCCCAGCAGCCAAACAAAAGAACAATGGGAAGGTAACCAGATAACAGCTCCCTAACACAAGATAACAGCTGCCTGGTAGATCTAAGAACAACACTCAATAGTAAAAACCCATGTCCCACTGGGACACATTCAGTTACATTGAGAAGGAAAAACAGCAGCCTGCCAGAAAGCATTTCTCTCCTGAAGTGCAGGCACAAGTCACATGACATGGGGCAGCTGGGAAATTGACAAAATGTCTAGCCCCATGTCAGATTTCAAAATTGAATATAAAAAAATCTGTTTGCTCTTTTGAGAAATGGATTTCAGTGCAGAATTCTGCTGGAGTAGCACTATTAACTGATGCATTTTGAAAAAATTTTTTTTTCCCATGACAGTATCCCTTTAAGTGTTAGAATGTTACTGCTAATTGGCAATATGAGGAGCTATTCTTTTCAGACTTTATACAGCATTTTAGTTTACTTTTCCAGATGGTGGGCAAGAGAGAAAGCTTTAAAAAATGTATGAGATTCATCAAAGAATAGAGCAAAAGATACACAAAAGGATTGACTGTGTTTTTGCAGATGTCTTGAAAGTGCTTTTTTAAGGGCACAGTCATTATGGTTGATCCATAATCTTGTTTAACTGCAGCAGTTCCCTTATTGTCAAGCCTGAATTGTTGCCTTTATATTTTTGAGCTTTTAGATTTCAGTAATCTTCTCAACATCATAGTGATATTTTCCTCCTAAGTTATATTTCATGTGATGCTCTATATACATACAGTATTCGTTTTGTTTTGTTCTTTCATTTGAAGATTTCTCTGTTTATTGGCTTTTCCCCAGTAAATGCTCCGTTTCATCTTCTGCATAGTAACAGTGATATATGTTAACAAGCCCTATAAGTCTTTTTCTGCAATTTGAGCAGAAATGTGAAACTTTATATATGAAGGGAATATCAGTTCTTGAAAGAAGAATATATTTGGAGTTTCAATGCATTTTATTGTTTGCTGTGTTTGGTTTACTAAATTGGTTTGTTTGTTTTTAAAGGAAAGTTTTAATAAAAGAGAAGTATTTTTTGTTACATTACCATATAAGGGGGATTGTAATGTGTTTCGCTAGCGCCAAAACCTTGTGCAAAGACGCATGTGGATGTTAGTGACCATGTTTTCATCCTTTTTGGCTGATTAAAGACCATAATGACTTCATCGCAAAGTTTGACATTCGCAGCATATTAATTACATTTCTTTCTTTGGTCTTTTTACCAACAAAATCTTTAACTCTAGAGCAGGTGTTAACACTAAGCCAATGTAAAATAAACCATTTTTGTACTAATATACTTTCTTAGTAGTACGTGCCCAGGGGCGTTTCAGTATGTGATGCCTTAATTTACCAATAATTA
Source organism: Xenopus laevis (assembly GCF_017654675.1). Lineage (NCBI taxonomy): Eukaryota > Metazoa > Chordata > Amphibia > Anura > Pipidae > Xenopus > Xenopus laevis. The sequence continues at coordinate 62,119,858 of NC_054372.1, read as the reverse complement.
TTCTCTATAAAATCGGTGCGACCAAACGTTGCAAATAAGAATTAATTCGAATCTTATAACTTTTTCGAATTGCCGATCTGGAAACTCAAATTTATTGAGTTGTAGTCTGAAAAATTAGAATTTATCAGACTTTCGAACTAAAACTAGCGCAAACCAAAACTGTTGAGAATCCTGAAGGTAAAAAACATGTTCCAATTGCTAAAGGGACCATATGCCATTAACTTGGACATGATATGAACAGGTTTTAGCTGAAATGCAACACTGCTAAGACTTTAATATAGAGACAGCGCTGGAAACCCTTAAGATTTTCATGTTTGATTTCTTGTTTTTGTCTTTATGAATTTTACAGTCTCACCCTCATTGCACCCCCCTGCTTAATACAATCTAAATTAAAGTTGTTTTGCAATAGTTTCTTCAGAAGCATTGGCCATCTATGTGTTTCTTTTTGCACCTTTTATCAAATCTCTGTTAATGTGAATTTTTGGTACTTATGCTAACAGCCTAACATAAACATGCTCATTATGGCAATTATCATTAAAAATTGATTTAGCCATTTAAAATGATGTGCCTGTGTCTGTGATTGATGTGCCTGTAACTGCAGATAACAGTTTATCATTATACAGAACACTGTGGTACCCTCTACTTTTCCAAACACTGCACAAAGCAATATGTGGGATATACCAGCTATTGTCTGAGGTGGAGGATTAGCGAACACACATGTCCTTTTAATTTGAGCTAAGATTACTGGATTTTTAGGTTGAAAATAGGGATGCACCGAATCCAGGTTTCGGTTCGGGATTTGGCCTTTTAAAAGGACAAGGAAAGGCAAAAAAATAAAATCCCATTTTTACTTTCTTTAATGAAAAAGAAACCTATCTCCAATATATATCCAGGTTTCGGTTCGGGATTTGGCCTTTTAAAAGGACAAGGAAAGGCAAAAAAATAAAATCCCATTTTTACTTTCTTTAATGAAAAAGAAACCTATCTCCAATATACTTTAATAAAAAAATGTGTACCGTTTTTATAAGAAACCTGACTGTCTGCAGTGGAATTCTCCCTTCATTTACTGCTGTGGATAGGAATTGTCAGATGGTCCCTAACTGCTGAGCAGGAAAACAATCATACTTATGAATAGCAGGGGGAGAATTCAAGCAGCTTTGTTTATGACGATCCATAAGCAGCCCAGACCACACTGAGCATGTGCAGGGTCAGGGTCAGGGAAAGATGTTTAACAAAGTTACATGATGACAGCCCCCTGTGGCCAACTTTGAAAGCATAAATCATTTGTTTGATTAGGCTTTGTGGTGCAGTAAGTTCATGCTTATGTTTAGTATACATAATACAGCATTTCTAGCCTTATTCTATTTTAGACTTTCTGAATTCGAATTTGCATATGTAAATTAGGGGTGGGGAGGGAAATCACATGACTTTGTGTCACAAAACAAGGAAGTAAAAAATGTTTTACCCTTCCCACCCCTAATTTGCATATGCAAATTAGGGTTTGGATTCGGTTTGGTATTCAGTCGAATCTTTCGCAAAGGATTCGGGGGCTCAGCCGAATCCAAAAAAGTGGATTCGGTGCATCCCTAGTTGAAAACAAGAAGGCTCATTTGTGTCCAATACTGCAGTTGTGCAATAGGAAAGCAGCAGCTGCAAGTGCAACTATACGGAAGAGCAAGGAGCACATTTTGAGCAAGTACCTTTAATGAATGGCATTTTATGCACAAATGACGAGGCCATTTATTAAAAAAAAAATGTAAAACCTCATCTACCTAAACGTTAGCTCTTGGTGCACTGCATGGTCTATGACTTTAGATCTGCAGTACAAATGCAATTTACTTCTTTATAAGTCTTTATTATCATCCTGAAATTACCCAGATATAAAGAGGCAGGTAAAACAAAGAACTGTAGACACTACAACAGAGGATATGGAGCGTCGACCAATTTCATTGCTGTTTAGCTGGTTCATTTTAAATATGTATCTACTCTGCACTGAGCACCAGATGAAAGTACAGTCTGCAGGTTTCTCTACTGCGAAACGGAGACCAGAGGCCTGCGTTTTTTGTTTTTTCAAAATGCCCCACATGGATTATGAGATGCACAGAGCAAGGCCATATTAAGCTTGGTATTTGTGCATGATTTTATGTATGCTCTACTCGTATTTCCAATCCTGTCAAATATAAAGGCATTATACTGTATAATATATATATATAGTGGAAATAATCATTATGACAGAATTCAGTACAGATCATAAACAAATTAGGCTTCCTAACTGGTCAATGGCAGGTATTGCCTTAAACCACTCTGCCTTTCACCTTGTGCCTGATTTAGAATTATAAGTTGCAACAGTGACAAGTTCTTTATGACATTTCAATGTGTGGACACTTGTACTCGCTAACAGAATAGCCTCTAATGATAAGGTTTCTAAGTGGAGTTTGCCTTCATACATACATACAAAAAGCCATAATCATAAAACCCATAATCACATCTACCTTTTATTTACTTAACTTGTATTATTCATATTCATGGATTCGCTGGAGGATAACGAGATCAGCATGAGACAAAATGATTAGCCATGTATTTCTGCTTTACAAAATTCCAATGCTCTCTGTTTTAAATAAGTTTACTTTTAAAGGGATACTGTCATGGGAAAATTTTTTTTTTTTAAAATGAATCAGTTGAAGGGGACCCATCACCCAAAAAAAATATTCAAAATCATATTTTATCACATTAGTCATTAGTCAAGCAAAATGAACTTTAATTACACTATATAAATTATGTGCATCTTGATTTCCCTCAGTCTGGGAATTCATAATTATAGCAAGCAGGCAGGAGCCATTTTGTGGACACTGTTATTAAGACAAGTCTTGAATCATCTCAGAATCTTGTTTGTGCACCAGAATGGGGGACCCGATGTCCATTCCCATGCCCTGGCTACACAATTAAATGGTGAAGAGAACGGGGGAATGTGTGGAGAGCAGTGACATCTAGGGAGTTTTGAATGGAAAGTGAAAGCAATTGTCTGCCCCACCTCTATGCCTAGGCATAAAGGAGGGGCAGACAATATTTGATTGACAGCTGAGATTTTTAAATGATCTTACTACAGCTATGAATGCTTTAATAAAAATAGAAATCAGATTTCATGTTTAATTTGAAAAGGACTTTTATTATACAGATTTTTGTGTCTGGGTGACAGGTCCACTTTAATAGTGCTGCTCCAGCAGAATTCTGCACTGAAATCCATTTCTCAAAAGAGCAAACAGATTTTTTATATTCAATTTTGAAATCTGACATGGGGCTAGACATATTGTCAATTTCCAGCTGCCCCAAATCTTGTGACTTGTGCTCTGATAAACTTCAATCACTCTTTACTGCAAGTTGGAGTGATATCACCCCTCCCTTTCCCTCCAGCAGCCAAACAAAAGAATAATGGGAAGGTAACCAGATAACAGCTCCCTAACACAAGATAACAGCTGCCTGGTAGATCTAAGAACAGCACTCAATAGTAAAAACCCATGTCCCACTGAGACTGATTCAGTTACATTGAGAAGGAAAAACAGCAGCCTGCCAGAAAGCATTTCTCTACTAAAGTGGGAAAGCTGGAAAATTGACAATATGTCTAGCCCCATGTCAGATTTCAAAATTGAATATAAAATAATCTGTTTGCTCTTTTGAGAAATGGATTTCAGTGCAGAATTCTGCTGGAGTAACACTATTAACTGATGCGTTTTGAAAAAAACATGTTTTCCGATGACAGGATCCCTTTAACAAATGGCTTACATTTAAATATTTTTCCACTGAGTATTGGGTGTCTCTGTGTCCATAGACTCCATATTTATCATATTTTCAGTTATGTTTCTAGGTTTTTTTCTTTATGTCTTTTTGTCTGCAGTAATCATCTGAGACCTCATAAGTAGTGATTTTGTTCTGACAGTATTGCAGTTATAATTTCACATCAATTTATTGAGGTACACTGGTGTTTATATACATATAAGTACATCATCATAAATAGCTTGGCCACTGATTACAGAAGGCAGGCTCCACAACCCAGAAAAATGTATGTGCTGTATTCAGCATGGAAAAATCAAATTACTGAAAAACATTGAGTGCCCATTGCAGATACTGTAAGTATTGTTATTTACTAAATAATTATGAAAACAGAACAGAAAAAAACCCAGAAACGTGGCAACTCATGGGGGATTGTGGTTCAACTTTGTACACAGTTCATTTAATAGCATGCTTATTATCTGTTTCATATTTTACATGTTATGGTGCAGTGATGCTAATGTTTGCACTAGCAATGGCTGAAATATTAAACATTTCTTAGAGAATGGGGTCCTGACAGTAATGTAGGAAAAAATGTTTTGCAATACAAGTAGTAGTTACATAGTTAAAGAAGAACGAAAGGTAACAACTAACCCCTTCCCACTGTGATAGTTCACACATAGTTCTAGCGGATCGCTAAGTTTTTAGCCCACAAAACTAAATAAATAATTACTTTAGGTTGATCGTAATTACAGCCTTTGTCCATGTGCACATGTGCGAATGTTCCCTCCCCTTGCCCGAGCTAATGTTAGGTGCGCCATCATAGCTAGGAGGTGCTCTTTGTTTTTTAGGCATGCGCACGGAGACTCAAGGCTGCCCGAGGCAGTGGGGAGGAAACAGAAACTTATTTTGGTGATGTCATCCGACTGAGAGACTTTCCATCTTGAAGCAGTGCGCTTACTACAGAATGCAAGCAGCAACACACAGATAACTAAGGGCAGTAAGTGAAATAGAAGGATGCCTTTCTATAAAGAAATACTTTTAGTTTACCTTTCGTTCTCCTTTAAGTTGGGTTCAAAAAAGACCAAAGTCCATCAAGTTCAACCCCTCTAAATGAAAACCCAGCATCCATACACACACCCCTCCATACCCTCACATAAATTATATATACCCATATCTATACTAACTATAGAGTTTAGTATCACAATAGCCTTGGATATAGAATAGTGTTTTATAGTGTATAACTTTGAACCTGTACTTAGAAGTTTTGTGGATATCCTCTGAAATCTGTAACATATTTATCCAGTAGTACTTAAGCATATGGCTGGTCCCTTTTATAAGGAAAAGTATCAGGAAGGGTCTCTAGCAAAGTTCATTCTAATTCCTTCTCGGCTATGTAAATAAAAAAGTCAAGTCAAAGCATATCCAAGTGGCTACTCACATATCACCAGCCAGCCTGAAAAGAATATAGTACCCAAACTGTGGCCTTTTTTTTTGCACTTTGCACACTATGTAAGACATTTTGAATAACCCTGCATCTCACATTAGACCAATATTCCTTTTTGGTTATGCACACAATCAATATAAATTGGAAATAGCTTTAATCTATATACACCAGATGTGTTTTTCTAAACAAAAGCCAACACATGTAGCAGAAATGTTTTTTTCTTTTTTTTTGCTTAAAAGAGATTTTGGCATATATGACATCTTCACCAAGATGACTTGCATGGTTAAATTATCTTGTTTTGCACTGTCAGTCTCTTTTTAACTCAAACTGGATTATTCCCTGCAGAGATATAAAATCAGACAGCAGAAAAACCAGAGACATGTCACAAAGATGGTCTAACTTAAGGGACCTTTGCCATGACCTGTATATAGGATGAATGTTACACTTCCAGTAAAGTTACTCAATCCATATCTTGAGAATGATAAGATGTTACATGCTTACAGAGTTACCCTGGGCTAATATTGCCATCATGAAAATGTTAATGTCAAATAGGTAAACTAGAAACATAACAGCAGTTTAACGTGATTATTCAAAAATACAGATTTTTGATTACAGATATGTATTTATTTTCTGATATTTAGCTATGCTACAAAGTAGTTATAGTATGTATTAGGGTAGAACTCCATGAGTGTTTTTTGACGGATCGATGCCCACCGACAAAACGCACGGGACAAGTTGGGTGGAGTCGCACACTTCAAGATATAATTGGACTGAATGAAAAGTCTGAGGTAACGACTACACGGTCCGACTGTCGGATGAAGACGCTGCTTTCTGCATCCACATCTGACAGTCGCATTCAATCAGAATCTTGTGTCTCTGGTGTTTCAGTTTGGCAGTTTGGTGATCCAGTTGCGGATTCTGAACTGGTACTATTTGCTACAGTTAGTTGATACATTTCTCAGCAGCATCTGTGGAACCATTATATCAATTATAACAGCTGCCTTTAATTAAACTTAGGGATACTGCTAGCGAAAATGTGCCAGCACGGAAGTTTCTATAGCGAATGTTCTATAGTTTTACTTTCTGCCTAGTGAAACTTCGTTAACATATTTGCGATTGCATCAATTTAAATATGGTGGGTACGTACAGGTCATATGTATGTATGTATTTATTAGTTATGTTGGTGAATTTGCTGAAAGCGGCCATTTATTATTAAAAATGTCCAAGGAAGCAAAATAAAAACAAAAGAGATCCTTTATTTTCGTAAAAATGAGCCTACCCTAAAAAAAATCCTGGCATGCCCCTCAAATGGTTAAAAAAGTATAAATAAAATTTATTTAACAGTTACATTATTTTTAAACATATTCCCACATTAAATTATAAAAAAAAGCCAGCGTTTTGTCTTTTTTTTATGACTTTTTTTGAATACAGGATAACATATCACTGACATAGTCATGTTGAGGATGTAGCTTCATTTTAACAATTCGTCAGGTAGAACCAGGCGAAGTAGATTTTGGAGATTAAATTTGGATAAATTTGTGGATTAACGATCGTTTGCCTGAGCGAAAAAGTTCTCTAGCCGTGAGCTTTTTCACTAGCGAATAAATAGTGTGGTCTGACATGAGAATGAGACATTTATGAGGATTTAATTTACAGCAAGATGAATTGTGAAATATCACTATTTAGAACATGATTATTTGATAAGAAATGTATAACCTAATATAATCTGCGGTCATGATTTAGCCATTATAGCAATATACAACCTAAAACACCAATTTTTATTTTTGCTAGCTTACAGCTACCATTATGTCATTATCTACTTTGTACAGAAACATTGGCAGGTACTGAATGAGATTTTATTTAGAATGTCCCAGCTGTAAGAAGCATTGTTACCTATTATTATTATTATGTTGTTATTATTCAGCCAAAGTTCAGAGAAGGTGATGGCACAAATGTAAGCAGATGCTTGTAGCTGTTTTTACCAGATAAATGTATATATTAGCTTCAAGAAAACCACAACAGATTTAAAGAAACAATATCACTGTATGTCTGCCCTGTCAAATAGACTTTTTCTAAACATACTGTAATGTTAATGTTAGCAAATCTGTCTCTATTATTTAATAAATTGCAGTTGTTTGGTATTGTGTAAGGTATAATCCAGCAACAGCTATAGAATCACAAGTTGAAAAGTCCTGCTGTGGACACTCCCTTTTGATAGTGATCCACGCTCAGGTGGAAGGCTGGAAGTGGGACATAAACGTCTGTTTTAAGAGATGAAAAGCAGTCTCAAAATGTGAGCATCTGATCTGTCTATGCACATCCTACCCTATCTTCTTCTCTACCAATACCCATTTTCCGCAAGACCTCCTTTAGCTTTTTGGCCAATGAGCAGATTAATCCACGGTAAGGTGTCTTATATTAAGTAACCTTTTACGCCCTTGAGTAGCCATTGGCGGATTTGGAACAAGATCTAGGGGGAGTGTTAGTGATTTATGTTTGTTTATAGTAAGTCCAGAATATACATAAAATTTCTGTAGAGCTTTGAGTTCTGCAGGCAAGGAGTTTTGACAATCAACCATAAATAATAACCAATAGTCAGCATATAATGCAAGTTTATCCTCTAAGGGGCAACTTTAAATCCTGTAATGGTACGGGCCTGTCTAATATAGAGAGACAATTCCTGATAGGGTTGGCAAATAGTAGGGGAGAAGGGGCAACCCTGCCTAGTTCTCCATGTAAGGGTACAAAGGGGGGGGGGAGCAGGCCATTCAATTCTAACCTAAGAGTATATTTCTATATAGGAGCTAAATCTAAAGTGTCAAAACATTTTCCATAATTTCAGCCACTCTACTGAATAAAACACTTGGCTGTGTCTAGAGAGACTAAGATCCTAGAGCCAGGTGCAGGTGAGTAAATATTTGCCTGAGGTTGGTTGATGGAAGTTTTGCAGGCATGAACCCAGATCAGTTGGGTGGATCACTGATGAGACAACTTTTGCCAGTCTCATCCTCAAAATGTTGGCAACGTTTTTGGCATCAGTGTTAATCAAAGTGATTGGCATTGCTTTGGGTCTCTGTCTTCATTAAATATGAAAACTATGACTGCAGTGTGAAATGAAAGCAATTGATTTAATTTCTCCCTTTGAGGTATTTATTTCTAACTTCAACAATCATAACACATTTTATAAATAAACATATGCATATATAAACATAAACATATAATATTCTTGTAATAAAAATACCACAACAGAATAAAGTAATCTCACAAAGCAAACACATTTAGTAGTTTCTGAATGAATAATTCTAAAAAAAAATGTTTAAAGATTTCTTTACAAAACATTTTGACAAGGGTATTTATGCTCCTTCATTTTTCTGTAACAGTTCAGGTTCACAATGTACCAAAGAGATGATATGAGAATCATCCATCTTGTATTCACAATTGTTATAAAAAACAATAACCATAATGATTTTGAGTTTCATAAAACAATGTAACTCTTTATGTAGGCCGTCTGTGGAGCAGTACTGCTTTGGATGATTGTTATGTATTCACTGATATTCCCATAGGAGGCCATTACTGATTATTAATAAAGGAGCTTTTTTGTGGCCAACACAACCCATGACTGTATTACAATATTGTACATTTAGCTCTCAGTAGGAATTTTCAATTGAAGAAATAGCACTCCTTTCCCAGCAGACAACTGCACATGCTAGAATAAGAAAAATAGTAAAATATTGTATGCTATTTTCATCTAATTAACAGCAATGATTGTCATGTAATTAGCAAAGATGCTGCACAGCACTTTCAGCAGACCAGTTTGCTGGCCTCTCCTTTATAGATATTGAATGGTATACATTATATTTATGATTTTAAATGTTATGTGAAGTAATTTACAATCAGCCTTTATACATATAGGGGCAATGAAGATTGTGCCACCAGCTGTTTGGCTTACAAGAAACCAGAGCTAGTTATAGGGTACAGAAGAGTCTGCATTTGTTCTTGGCTTCAAGATTCAAACGGGCACCTTGGTCGATCAGAATATGTCCTATGTAATAGTAAAAATTACATAATCCTACATTGTGAACTTTTTGTTGTCTAACAACAACTCCTAGGGGGCTATTTACTAAAACATAATTTTTTCTCATTATTTTATTAAAACAAAATCAACCAAACTCCCATCCACAATTTTACCTTATTTATCAAAAAAAGAACTCGAAAAATTGAAAACGTACAAATTCGTACTTGACACCTGAAAACTCTAAATTTTTCGGATAATCGACCTAAAACCACATATTATTCAGATTATTGTACAAAACCCAGAGCAGATCACGATATCTTCTAATTGTAAAAGGGACATCTGCTATTGACTTCTACATGACCTCAGCAGGCTTGAGATGAAGTATTTTCAGATTCTGACTTTTAGCAGCCTTGGGTTATAAGAAATATAAGAATTTTCCACAAAAAATTTGTGTTTTCCCCTTTAAAACCCGACCCGAGTGTCCAACAAGCAGCATACAGCAGTAATTTTATAAAACCCTGTAACTTTAGGAAAGCATTTGACTGGTAGTCTGGTGTAGAAAGACAAATTTACTTATTTGGTATTGGTGCGTGCAGGAGACACGGGGCTTTTCTGTATACTGTATTATTCTTTAAAGGACCCCTTACAAAGAAAAACATATTAAAAACATTATATTAAAACTGATCTCCGGTTGCACCAATTTACTTAAAACATTTATTTATTTATTTATTTAAAGGACCCCCAGGTAAAATTACAAAGAAAAACATATTAAAAACATTATATTAAAATTAAGAAACCATATTGAGTAGGCTTAGTAGCTAATCCTTATCTTTTGATTGGTCTAAATCCTTGAACGAGAATTTCAGAGCTGTTACTAGTACTCGCTTACAAAATGACTAGGGATATAATTTATAAATAATTTAGACACAATGTGGCTACAAACTCCAAATCCAGGTCCCTAGATCAGTGCATGATTAATCTCCAGCATACTGCGGCGCTGTCTAAATCTAAAACTAACCTTTTGACAAACACATGAATTTGTGCGTCTTCAAACCAGGGCAGATAATGATGCACTCAATACTTTCAGCTCATAATTCTCACAGAAATGTCATGCATGTGGATTGCAAATCTATTGTTTATGGACAAATACTTTTATTGCAATAAATGTCTCAATCTGTGATTCACATTAAAGCAGTAAGTGCTGAGAAAGCTTTTTCAATACCACAGACATTTTTCAAAAGATACATCTTGATCATTAAGATGCACTGGAGTAAAACAAATCTTGCCTTTTCTAAAGGCAATATGAATATTACTGTGATATTGTTTTGAAAAACCTTCTTCTAAATCTTTGTCTATCTAATCAATATGTACCTTGATGTCTATGTTTTCTTCTTTTCCAAAACCATGTCCATGATGTCCTTTTGCTTTAGATGCAGAAATTGAAAAGAAAAACACCAATCATGTAGTACCATGTAATATTTAAAGGGCATCTCTACAGAAAGCTCAGTGTTTTGCAATGTGAAAGAAAATGTAATTCTAATCAACTTTCCAATCTACCTCCGTTTACCAGAAATACTGTATGTATTTTTGCTATGGTAGCAGTAGTTTTATTTATTTGGTTTTATAAGGTTAAATCAGGGGTGCCCGAAAAATAGATCTATTAGACTGTTTTCCTGGTTGCTTCTACTATTTAATTTTCATATTTCACTTTCTATAGATCCATAACAAAACCCAATTAATGCTCTTCATGTGCATCTATTGTTAGAATATGATCAGTAAAAAGTAAACTTACATCAATAAAGTCTGAACACCCCTGAGTTATATGTTAAATGTATGCCTCCCTCATTTTTTTCTTTTTTCACTCCTCTTCTCTATTGTGCTTTTAATGCACTTTATTTAGATTTATGAAGGATATCTTATTGCAAGAAAATACAATGCTGAGCAGTATAAAATATTACAAAAAAGAAGGAGGAAGCAGCATCTGAATGTTGGAAGATGAAGGGTATTAAAGCAGTTACCATCTTATAAAGCATTTCGGGAGATGCAGTCTGTAAGTCAGGTGATTCAAAATACAGGTAGGGGACCTGTTATCCAGAATGCTTGGGACCTGCGGTTTTCTGGATAACAGATCTTTCTGTAATTTGGATCTTCATACCTTAAGTCTACCAGTAAATAGAAAATAACTCCAATAGGCTGGTTTTGCTTCCAATAAGGATTAATGATATCTTAGTTGGGATCAAGTACAAGGCACTGTTGTATTATTACAGAGAAAAAGGAAATCATTTCAACACAATTGGATTATTTGATTATAATGGAGTTTATGGGAGACGGCCTTTCTGTAATTCGGAGCTTTCTGGATAATGGGTTTCGGATAACAGATTCCATAACTGTATAGGGTTTGCGAATGGAAAATGTTCTTTTGGTCACAGAAACAACAGGGACTCTTCCAAAAAAAGATGATTAAGTATCCAAATTATTTTAATAAACACTTTTTCTTAAATATTAAAATTATTGTTTATTATTATAGTTGTATTGTTTTATTATTACAGTATATTTCTTTATTATTAAAATTATTATTATTAAAGTATTGAAATTAGTATTTTGTTTTTTTCTTGTATTTCTACAACATTATTTTAAGAATTTAGACTAAATAACAAAAATATCCTTGCATGTGGTTCTTAAACAATATAATAATATATCCTTTGTTGCTTCTTCATGGGCAATGGTATTTACATACTTGGCAAAATCACGTTTACTTACTGTTTATTTCAATGTCAGGGAAAGTTATCTCAGTATGTTATGGCAAAACAATTTGTACACGGTAAAAAAATTGTTTGCGCAAAGGCATTTTCTATGTATATATTATATTTTATTATATTGTCATGCTAGGACTCCTACCTGTCCTTAGTCTCTACTAAAGTAGAGCCATAGCCTTTTCTAAGTGAAAAGACCTTACGCACTAACTTATGTCTGATTTAATCAGATTTCTTCCAGCAGTGTCAGGCCATGCCGGGGGGTGCCCTATGCAACTGGCCTTTCTGCTCTTGACTTGAGCGAGTGCATGCGAGAATTGATGCAGTAGGAAAATAGAATCACAGCACCATCCAAAGCGTATTTTTTCTTAAAAAGCCTTTATTGCATTCTCTGGCTTGGATCTCGAATAAACAACGTTTCAGGCCTATGTGGCCCTTTGTCAAGTTGCTGACCAATTACTCAATTGATGCAGTAGCTCTATCTCTCTCTCTCACTCTCTCTCTCTCTCTCTCTCTCTCTCTCTCTCTCTCTCTCTCTCTCTCTCTCTCTCTCTCTCTATGGGGCCATATGAGTGAGGGGAGTGAAGACGGGACAGGATTAGGGAAAAACAACAGAGAAGGTATGTGCCTACCGCTCCCCCCCCCAGTTTGTGCCCTAGCCATATGCCTCTTCTGCCTCCCCATAGCTCCAGCCCTGACATCCAACCACACAATTGAAACATAAACTTATAGTAAGGCACCATTATGAAGGGGATTCATTGTATGTAATTGGATTTATTTGTTAACCCTTACCCATTAACATGCTGTTTCTCCATAAACAAATTTATTTGCAGTTACTTATGTAAAGGGAAAAATTATACAGGGGGCAGATGCTCAAAGTATATAATTTAGTAAATTATGAACATTGTAAAATAAGCACTGTAGTAGAACTGTATGAACCGCAATTTCCTTTTTAGAAATGGCCGAGAATTGATTCCATTCAAATAGAAATATTAACACGAGTATGGTTTTCTGTTATATAAAACTACCAGGGCAAGGGCATTTATTTTCCTTTCTCTCTTGGTGATTTGATAAAAAAACGAATACTATTGCAGGACACACCGTTGCTTTTTATTTCCACACAAGGTCATGTTAGCTATGAAGGACTGATGGAAAATATATTGCTACTTTAGCAGTGGCAGCAATGATACTTGAAACAGCATTATTAAAAGCCAAGCGATGAATGAAATGCAAAATAAAATCACAAATACTCAACATGTATAGGTAAATTCACTGTCAGAGTAAAAATGCCATAATGAGAAATGATGGAATATCCTGAATATTTGCTGATGAGTCAGCTGTTTCCTTGCTTAGAACATTGACCATTTTTTCATAAAGACATTTAAAAAAATAATTTAAAGTTTCATATAGTTTTCAGAAGAATAAGCACATTTTACATTATTCTGTTTAGTTTATTTCTCTGCACCATATAGTACCATCAGTTAGATCATACCATTCCAATGAAAATGAAAAATGATGTTCTGTATTATTTTCATTTATTCTTCTTTCTTTATATAGCACCAATACTGTATATGTATGCAGTCCTTTACATATATTGTTTTATTTATCACTCCTTGCCCCACTTGAGTTACTTTTTACATTCATAAACACACACATAAGCTCACAGGAGGGTCAATCGCATCAGGATTTAGTTAACCCCCTGTATGTTCTGAGTGTGGACGGAAACCAGGACATCTAGAAAAACTCATGCATTCATAATTTTAATTCAGTAGCCTATTGTTGCATGGCCATTCCGCTCCCCTCAAAAACCCATAATTGTCAAAAAAATTTAATTGAAACGTGAACTATTTACTAAGCAATATAACAAGACCTAGATTATATTAAGAAGAATATTTTCAAGGATATAGCATGGAACTCAAGAAACTATTTTGCACTCACATATTCACAAAATTATTGAGTCTATACATGCTCTTTACATTATGTGCTAATGTGCCTGGTTAGCCTGCTTTAATGAATTGCACTAAAGGTGCAAAGTGCAGGGCCCAAGTAAAATTTATATGCATTGATTCCGAGTGGTTGAATTTACTTTACTTGTTTATTGTAAGAGACTGGTTAAGATGTTGCTAAATGAAAGATAGATGGAAAGACCTATTTATCAAAATTCAAATTAAAAATACATTTAATTTTAATTTTTTTAAAAACACTGTGTTTGTTTTGTATATTTTGAGAAATAATTTCCTTTTTCAATGTAATAAAATATTATTTTATAGTTAATCCCAACTAAAATATTATTAATCCTTATTTGGTTTATTTAATATTTTAAATTATATTTTAGTAGATCTAAAGCAGGGCTGTCCAACTGGCGGCCCGGGGGCCGCATTCGGCCTGCGCCCCCCCCTTGTGTGGCCCTCCACATGAAAGTTCACACCTGAGACCCAGGCTGAAACTGCCCACATTGTTCACCTGTTCACCTGTTCACACTCATACAAACTGCTGAAAGGCACCAGCACTGTGTCACTGTATGTAGTAATCTTAGAATGGTCCTGATGGGTTTCCCTGTCTCCTGCTCTGTTCTGCCTTCCCTATGTTCCCTGTGTGTGCCATGCTCTGCCTGCCCTATGCACCCTGTGTGTGCCATACTCTGTCTGCCCTATGCTCCCTGTGTGTGCCATACTCTGTTTTACCCATGCTCCCTGTGTGTGCTATGCTCTGCCTGCCCTATGCTCCGTGTGTGCCATACTCAGCCTGATCCAAGATGGCGGCGCCCATGCTGAACACATGGCTGCAGCGTCGCTGCATGATGATGTTATCACTGGTGCCAGGATCTCGTCATAAAAGGGCTCCCAAAACATTGTGAAGGTGCCCAAGAATAGGATTCAAATCACTACTGATCCTGGGTTCCTGTACTGCCTGTTTTCCAGCCTTGATTCCTGCTCCCAGCCCTGATTCCTTCTTCCAGCCTTGATTCCTGCTCCCTATCTGTGATTCCTATTACCTGCCTGTGTTATTGAACTCTGCCTGGACTTTGGACTTTTGCATTTGATCTGCCTGCCCTCGTTAACTCCTGCCTGTGACCACTACTACTGATTCTGCTTAACCCTTCGGATACCGCGACCTTGCTCCCACTAGAGGGCTTCCTCCTTGATCCTGACTACCTCCCTGGAGGGAGCTCCCGACTCCCTGACATATATATTCCCACAGTACCCGCACTCAAATCTGGGCGATTCCAATGGTGCCAGATCAAAAATATTCAAATAGTGAAAAGGAGGATCGGCACTAACTGTGATAGTAGTGAAAAAAAGAAGATTATTTATTTTTCAAACAAAAGTTACATCTTAATCCGACGTTTCGGACCCGCATGGGGCCCTTTCTCAAGGATAGTGTGTAGTAGCATTGGACATTTTATGGACAAAGGAAACCAAAAAGAAAATTTGTATTTGGCACTTCATTATGGACATGTGACGTCATTTTTGGTGCCAATATTCACAGATGGGGGTGGGTATTTAAATGCTTTCAATGCTACTACACACTATCCTTGAGAAATAATCTTTTTTTCACTACTATCACAGTGAGTGCCGATCCTCCTTTTCACTATATATATATATATATATATATATATATACACGTATATATACAATCCTTAATATTCCACACACCATTTATCTTTAAATTACCTGGGTGCTACCAACAATAAGTATTCCAAAATAAGTAGGTGCACACCAGGAACTTCTGGAGCAATTAAAAATCTTCATATATATTGAAACAACTAAAAACAGGCCAACGTTTGGCTTCTATCTTAGACCTATATATATATATATATATATATATATATATATATATATATATATATATATATATATATATATATACACACACACACTGGTGGTTATGTTTTTTTTACTCAATTAACTATGATTTATCTATTTTTGAAAGTTTATGTGTTGTCAATGCTATCTGGCAGATGATATGAATATTAGGCCAAGACTGTAGCAGGGACATGGAAGTTGCTTGACTGACCAGAGGAGATAATATCTCTATTCCCCATAGTGAAATATTACAACTCATTTTTGTCCTTGTTTACATAATTGGTTTGCTGATTTAATACAAATAAAGAAGGAAAGCACCACTGAACTGTTTAATCCCTGTTTTATACTCCGATTACACTGACCACCCCAAAGGATATTCTAAAACATTTTAGCTTAATACTCTTGCAGCACCTTGACCTACAATTTTGTGGAGTACAATGCCTATGTAACTAGTATTTATTCTGCTTAGAGATAGGCTGCCGAATCCAAATTACAGATTTCCTTTAATTTTTCTGAGCTATTCTTCAGTGTCACATTTTAATCAAGCCGAATTCAAAAATATTCAATAACGAGATTTTTTAATGACGAAAGCATTTTATCCCAAGGCTTATATTGCATATTCTGAATATAACCAGTCTACAAAATTTCGATGGAAAAAACGTACCTGGAAAGCAATCATGTTCTTATAAATCATGTGAGTGAACAGGGGAAATGCTATTCATCTCTAGTTCTATAAGTGATTTCACTCACAAAATGAGCAAACATTGCTCATACATTTCATCTTGGAATTATTGAAAGATTCCCATAGAGCTTTGCTTCCCGTTTCATTTAACAGTTGATTAAAGGAGACAAAAACCTTCCTTAAAGGAACAGTAACACCAAAAAATGAAACAGATCCTCCCCTTGTAAGGGAATTATAATATATGCACACACTATTCCAAATCTAGATTGACATTTACTTAATTTAAAATGATTACAATTGATTTGCAGCTATTTACCCTCTCTGAGGATAAAACATTTTGAAGATATGAAGTAAAAGACTACCAGACAAAAAGGCTTTTCTTGTTAACACAGCTTTTTTAGACTTTATTACAGATGATAGTGCCTTGAGCCTTTTCATTGCCTTCTCCAGCTGCCTTGTTTAACTTCCATTTTCCTAGCACTTGTTTAATAGTAGCACTGGCTAATGAATTTATATGCAGCTGATTGGGAAAACCAGACCCTGATTGACTCATTAATCAATTGATGAGAGATCAAATCAAGCAGGCTATATAGGAAAGGACCACAAAAAAAAAACCCACTACAACCAAGTTTTGTCAAATAATCTCTTGCTCACTGAGGAATGAGAAACAAATGCGAGTTTGAGATAGCTTTCACAAGTATGAAAGTGGACCTAACAAATGAGTTATTTGGGTGACATTTTTGGTGTCAGGTGCTTATTTATAAAGATCCAAGGCAAACCATCCTAAAACCACAAATGTTGGAAAAAGCAGAAATTTAAATCACAACCTCCTTATAAAGCTGCTGCTTTCACCACAACACTATGGGAGTGCCTGCCTAATTTGAAAATATTTAGTGTCAAGTGCTCCCTTTTAAAGAACCAAGCCACCAGTAAGCACACCTCACCACTGCACCCTTAGACTTGTGCATTAGAAACAGAGCAGTAGGGGGCTGCCAGGTGGCATAATGGTTAAAGCAACCCACTGTGGTGCAATACATCCTGAGTTCAATCCCACCCATGCCGCCCAACAGGATGACGATTCTGCACAAGAATGGAAAGTGTACAGGGAAGAAACCAGCTGCTGGACAGAACAGGAGCCTTTGGGAGAGAAGCCTGCATCCTGCCAGGGGATGTCCCCCGGAAGCCCCCTGGGGGAGGAACCAGCCACGGGAGCCAAGGGCAGGGCTGGGCCTAGCAGCCAAACAATGCCTGCTTGCAAAGACCTTTGGTTGCTGAGTGATGGATGCCTGCATAAGTCCAGATGATAACAATTTACATTGCCAGCCCCAGTCGCAGTTTCAGGAGCTTGGTGAACTTCGGGGCAGGCCAGGTCCCTGCACAATGCTTTCATGCTACAACTTTCTGGTGTGGGCAGGAGACTAGGGAGTCTAGGGGAGAGTAGCCAGCATCCTGGCATATCCGGAGCCTTTAGGAGAAAAGCCAGTAGCCTGCCCTCTACCTTCCTACCAGGGGATGCCCTCTCCAGAAGATCCTAGGTTTAGGAACTGGCAACAGGAGCCCAGGCCAGGCAGCCAGGAGCCTTTGGGCAGCCCAGCCTTATGGTTCCCACCTGGGCATGCCCCTCTCCGGTCCACAGGGAGAGCACCCCAGCTGTGGAAGCCTAGTTCAGGGTTCCAGGAGCCTTGAAGAAAGGAGCCAGCAACCCAGCTTCTTCTTTCCCGCCAGGAACCGAATGCTGCCACCTAGGTCAGGAGCCATCTAACCACCGTCACTACCCATCTAACCCACCCAAGTACATAGTTCCCAATCAAGACTTTGCCATTACCATGCCCGGCATCTCAGATCCTGCCATGGTATGCTCCAGAACATAAACAGAGATGTTTTAAACACTGTGTACTAACATTCTAAGTTATAGCTTGCACAAATGTGGTCATATTAGTGGAACTCTAAATAACTGTATATTAGTAATTTATATTGAATATTTGATTTGAGTCTGGAAACCTGACTAATTCCTTCTCTGGCTTCTGGCAATTTAACCATTTATTGATAATTACTCAGAGTGTGTTGGCTAATTCTGTGTTGCATAAGATGTTTTAATTTTACATGCAGAAAATTATATAGATTCTTGTGACAAAGTAGGGCCATTCAGAAGCAGTCTTTGATATGAGAATGTATTTTCATTCACTATTTTATCTTGGGATGGCTGCAAAGTAGTGTGATTTTTGGGTGATTATTTTGTAACTTGGGCATATATAAAATCCATTGCTAAGAAGCAGTGAAGCATCTAGGACCTGGCAACTTTAAAATGCTATAAAAAAGATCAACCTTGATCACAAACATCAGATCCACAAAATAGCCACATTTATTCCCTATACATGCTGGTTGGAAAAATCTGGGTTTGCCACCTGATAAACAGCTGATGAAGCAGGGCATAAACAGTATTAAATTAATGCTCCCATTTACTGTAATGTGGCTAAAAATGTTTTTTTTTCAGTATATATATTTTCTAGTAAAACAGCACAAATTAGAGTAAAGGCAATGTAAATAAGTTTCTGTGAATAATTAGAAAGCCTCAAAGTGTAGTATTCAGGTGGAGGATACGTTACTATGGTACTATATTAGTGATGGTGTACATTTACAGCTATTCTTCAAGGCCCTAGATTTATTCAGTCTTGCCATTGGCGGGGGAACTTAAAATGATGCGTTTTTTTTGAGTGGTGGTCCTTGTATTGGGATAGGTTATAGGTTACCCGATAGGCATGGTAGGAAGAAAGCTTCAGGATGAATATGTAGCTTGGGTAGTCCTGGAACTCAATGGGTAGTAGACAGCCCTAGAAGTAGTTTTGGTTGGTGTAGGAGTGTAACAGTACAGCTTGTTATTTTGTTAAATTATTTAAAATAAAATGTTGTTTTTATCCAAAAATCATAGTACAGTGTATTTATTATTCAGTTAGGATAGTTTTGATGTTTAGACACATACATTTCTATAATACCCTAAAGAAGCATTTTCAGCTACACAATTATGTGTAAAGTTGATTATGTGTTTGTGTGGGATTTCTGTTATTTCTGCAATAGAAAAGCTGGTCAGCAAAATATGAACTTAACAATTTAAAACTTTTGTTTATAGAATAAAAGGAAAAGCATGATTCATGACAAACAAACAAACTGTTCAAAGAACTGCAACGTATAAAAATTAAAATGATCTTTCCCTCTAGCTCTGAGCACCAATAAAATACTTTGATGGACATAATCACATTTGATGGTGAAAGGATATATTTTATTTCTCGCATAGAATACTTACAATAAAAATGAAAAAGTTGCAGGACTCTTAAGGTTGTTGTTTTAGCAGCCTGGTTTCATGTTTTTTTTACTCCTTTTATGAAAAATGTTCTGCCTATTATCATTTTATCCTGTATACTGTGCAGTTTGTTTTTTATTTCAATATTTTCAAATTAAATCTGTAAATCCCCCTTTGATAAGCTGTCTCCTAAATTGAAACTGTCTTCCAACCAACTAAAGCCCAAATAAAAAAATCACCACATACTTATTGTATGATGCTGGTGTATGTTTTTGATTTTATTACAGCTCTATATATGGATATAACCACTATGAATTTTACACTCATCCCTTTTGCCTCTGATGTGTACAGTAGCTCAATAGTTAGCAGAAAATATCTGGACACTCCTCCACTAAGGTAGTACCAGTACCCAGTATAAACGAGTCCCCCAGCCAGCTTGCGTACCCCCACTGCTGGCCATCTTTAGTACTGTACAGATGGAAGGGGTGAGTGTACATTTAAGAGAACACTACACAGAGCACTTGTACAACTGGCATAGTCAACCCAAATATATCCACCTTAATCATGGGATCTCCATCTTATCTTAAAATTGATGTCTTTTTGAAGTCATCTTTACCCACTTATGAATTTTGCATGGATGGAATCAATTTTATATCCAAGCTCATTATGCATTGTGTATTACTGATGGTAACCTTTAACATGATTTGCTATAATATCTGACATTAGCGATGGGGGGTGAATCTGAATCATTCACTTTGGTGAAAAATTCCACTCATCACTATATGTCTTAGGGTGGTGGCAGACGAGGCTACTGGGGGGAGATTAGCTGCCCAGTGACAAATCAGACAACTAATCTCCTCTAAATGCTAGAATGTAAATCGCCGGTGGGATGGCACTCTGAACACTTCGTTTTCTGAAGTCACAAAGAACTATTGAACTACAATCACGAGGAAACTTCGGAAAGCCGAATCGATCCGAGTGCCATCCCGCCGGCAGGAAGGCATTTAGGGGAGATTAGTCACCCAAAGAAAAGGCGATTTGTCGATGGGCGACTAATCTCCCCCAGTAGCCTCGTCTGGCACCATATCAGATGAAATAACCAAAGGTTCACAAGGTTCAACAATTTTCTCAAAGTAACAATAAAGTAAACATTTACTTCTCTAAAGACATTTCTCATACTGTAAAGCTGAGACACTATTATAATTCCATTGGATGACTAGAATTCAGTTGCCAGGTTCTTCATTTTTCTTAATCTAGGAATTTCCCCACTTCCATTTCTGTCTGCCCTTTTCTTCTGACTTTATCTGAAAGGACTTGGTCATTTGGGCAGATCCACTTAGCCTGATTAATGCCCGAATGACTTTAAAGGCATTTAGGAAAGATTATTGTTTTTGTCCCATCCAATTCTTAGTGGTCTACTAGTTCAGTCAATAAAGGCTGCGCTATTATCTAGCCTCTGATGAGATTTGTCAACCATATTCTTCTCTAAGGACTTGTTGTATGCATATTTCTCATTATTATTTTGAAAAACAAATAAGCTAATCCCCCCATTGATATCCTTATAAGACAGACAAATGATCCTGGCAATCAATTAGAGAAAAGCCAAGCACTCACAGGGTAAGGGCACACGCTAAGATTCGGGGAGATTTAGTTGCCCGATTGCAAATGCAAAAATTACGAAAACATTTGTAATTTTTTTTATATAAAATCAGACTTTTAACAAATCAAGAATTTTTCGGGAACTTATTAAACCCTGAGGAAAAGTTTGAATCTGAAAATCCGGCATCTCAGACCTGTCGAGGTTGCATATAAGTCAATGGGAAAAGTCCCAATGATTTTTCGGGTGAAAATTCCGAACAAATTGTGAAATACGTGAAAATCGGATGAAAAAATTCGAAAACATCGTGAAAATCTGATTTTTTTCCCGCAAAACTAATCTTCGGGAAAATTGATTGATAAATAAGCATAATCAACCCAAGCGGTTTTGATTAGAGTTTGTAGCAGAAAATATTGAGATAAATTCGGACTTTGATAAATAATCCCCTTAGTGTGTGTTGAGAGAGATTTGGTCACAGGTTTATGCAAACTTTTTTACATCCACTTAATACTTGACATACTCACAGGGATGTGTAATGTGTGCTTTTGTTTAGAACAGCACAAAGTGGGTCACATTCTCCTACAGGTTTTATAGACATATGAAGATCACTGTAACACAATGCTAAATGATAGCCCCAACAGCTTTAAGATTAAATCATTTATAAGCAGAATTTTTTAAGAAGGTATTATTAATGGAAATTTATTAATAGTAATGATAAAGTTTCCAGCCAAAAGCTCAAAATACACAAAAATTAAAGCATGTAACAGTTGGAACTCCACTCCATGTAGAACACAACATATAATGACTTTATATAGTTGTATATCAGGGGTGTCCATACTGCGGGCCCGAGGGCCACATGGGGCCCAGGATGCATATGAATGTGGCCCATCTTGAAACTCTTGGTTCCTGAGGAAATAGGAGGCGGTGGGACTCTGCCCATTGCCCAGTTAGTAATAATAATATAATAATAGGTCTATTTAATATCCAGGTATCCCATATTCCAGTGTATAGCTCCATCTGGTTATCCAACTGGCATTGTAGTTCTTTTCTGTATATTTCCTTTACTTTTACAAATTAAATGTGTTTGTGTATTTCATGTGTGGCCCCAGACAATTTTTCTTTTTCCAATGTGGCCCAGCGAGCCAAAAGTTTGGACACCCCTGTTGTATATCAATAGTTCCTTGTGACTTCGGAAAACAAAAATCAGGGAAAAAATTGAGTTTTCGGGTGGAATATCCGATAAATTTGTACAATTTTCGGGAAAGTGTATTAATAAATAAGGCAACGAAAACCTGGACTTGGACAGAGTTTTTATTCAGAAAACATTGAGATAGATTCGGACTTTGATAAATAACCCTCTATATGTTTGCTCCTCTCCTTTGTGTATTCTGTGACTGCATTCAGGGTAATCTTGTGGGAGGTTATCCTAACCCAAAGACATAGTTAGATAGGATTGGAAACCAAAAGCATCTAAAAGCCATCTAAAGCCATAGGCAATGCTTCATTCATTTTGCACGTTAAAGTACCGATTGTACTAATGACAAGATGGCGAGGAAAGACACAAGGAATTAAAACGATGTGTTATGAGCAGCAGACAAAACTGTCATGGCTGCAGTATTATAGAAACAGATAAGCAGGATTGTGATTGCTTAACTTGTACACATACTTAATAGTGAATAGGCAGAGACTGCAGCTAGAGGGCAGAGGTATAAGAAACTTTCAATCATTAGCAGGTTAATTTAAAGTTCAATATAGTAGTCATTTTTTCAAACTATAATCTAAAGCAAAAGATTTGTGATTTTGCTGCTGCACTGTAAGTGCTATGGTAGACCAGGAGATTTGTCTCCCACAATAAATATCCTTTTCTGTGGGTGACTAATCTCCTGCAAATGCTTTTCCACTGGCAAGAATGTAAATCGTAGGTGGGAAAAACATATGCATTGCTTGTGGATTTCAAAGTTGAGAGATACTGTAGATGGTAGCCGCACCTTCTAACCAGTTGTTTTTCTTTAGGGTTGCCCCTTGAACCGAGAGTTAGAAGCAACTTGACATGGATGTGCTGACCACTCCTATATAGATATTTGGTTTGGTGCTCAAAGGAGAGACAGAAAGCGGAGTATATAGCGTCGCACAATCCTGAATTACCCTTGTGTTGAACAATGTGTCTGCCTGCCTGAAGCGATCAACTTGTATTGAAATAAATAAATAAAGTTATTGTGTTCGTGTTGTGCTCATTGCAGTCATATCTTCTGTGATTAACAAAACAAAATTAAATAAAGTGCATTTTTAAACAGTTCATGGTGACTTAAATATTTAAAGTGCATGGTGCTTGGTTGTGAACATGGGAATGTGCTTGAACCTGCGGCTTGGACTAATTAAAGAGACATCGTAAAAAGTAACTTTTATTTCATCTACTAAAAATTCATTGATAGAGAGGAAGTTAATTATTAAAACCACTAAAAACAAGTAAAACTCAGGGTGGAAATCGGATCTAGATTTGGTATAGAAAAGGGGTGACAGTAAAAATGTTTCCTTTAAACTGTATCATCCGATCCTTCCCCCCTGATCCTCTAACCCACTGCGTGCTTTAGTAAGATTCCTTATAGTCCCCAGAATTTAAACCGCTAAGTTAGCGGCTGAGCTACGGTGCCTGACGCACGTTTCGCCGGTTAGGCTTTTTCAAAGGCCTTTGAAAAAGCCTAACCGGCGAAACGTGCGTTAGAGGATCAGGGGGGAAGGATCGGATGATAATTTCTGGGTGGGGGAACCTATCCTCAGAACGTCCTGTTCAACGGTTCTGTCAGTGCGATGTGTCGCTTTTGTAGTGTCTAGGGAATAGGCCACAACTCATTAGGTGCCTCTGAGAGGACACAGTGTCAGATAAAATATTGCGCACACCATACTGTACAGTGGCTGGCATATCACGCTTGTTCATTTAAGGGGCACCTCCCCACAACCCCCAATCCTCACTTACCTTTGCTCAGTCGTTTTGGAGATCACTGCAACAGTGCTAACTTATCCTTAACGTACTCCCATACTACTAATCAGCCAGTATAGGGAAACGGGTGTTGTAAGATCGATATGGGAACAGTTTAAAGGAAACATTTTTACTGTCACCCCTTTTCTATACCAAATCTAGATCCGATTTCCACCCTGAGTTTTACTTGTTTTTAGTGGTTTTAATAATTAACTTCCTCTCTATCAATGAATTTTTAGTAGATGAAATAAAAGTTACTTTTTACGATGTCTCTTTAATTAGTCCAAGCCGCAGGTTCAAGCACATTCCCATGTTCACAACCAAGCACCATGCACTTTAAATATTTAAGTCACCATGAACTGTTTAAAAATGCACTTTATTTAATTTTGTTTTGTTAATCACAGAAGATATGACTGCAATGAGCACAACACGAACACAATAACTTTATTTATTTATTTCAATACAAGTTGATCGCTTCAGGCAGGCAGACACATTGTTCAACACAAGGGTAATTCAGGATTGTGCGACGCTATATACTCTGCTTTCTGTCTCTCCTTTGAGCACCAAACCAAATATGGATTTCAAAGTTGCCTGAAGGGGTGGGTCTCCTTTAAGTTAACTTTTAGGGGGTTATTTACTAAAATCCCCAAATTTCTCATTATTTTCTTAAAACCACTTTGATCATTCCTGTGCACATTTTGTACCGTATGTATCAATAAATGTACTCGAAAAAATCTGGTTTGGGAAGAATATTTTTCCGATTTCACACAACCGAAAATTGAGATTTTTTTGGATAATTGCCAGAAAACCACAAATTCTTTGGATTATTGTACGCAGGCACACCATCAGGGGTTACAGGGGGGACAGTTGTCCCAGGTCCTGTGGTTTTTTGTGGCTTAGGAGGCCCGGCTGTGCCAAACTTTCTTGTTCAGCCAGGCCCCCCTGCTGTCAGAGAGCTGCAGACTACAGAAGGGTAGGCAGGAGCTCACACGCCAGTATCATCTTCATACTTGCAGATTTTCTTTACTGCCAATTGGTCACTGAAGTCACTGAAAGCTGCATGGTGATTGAAAAGGCTGGAGGTGAAGTTCAAACTTGACCCATCCAATCCCTGTGCAGCTGTACCGGGATTTAGACTTCAGTGACCAATCATCAACCCTTCCTTCTGATGTCTGCGTTTTTCTGACAGCACTGGGGGGTTAATGAAGTAAGTAATGTATGGGGAACCCTGGCCACCAATGATTGTTGTTTCAACTTCTAGGGGGGGTCCTGGCCACCAATGTTTTTTTTAACTTGTAGGGGGGGGCTGGCCACTAATAGTTTTTTTATTAACATTTTTTCTTTGATTAAACTAAATTACTCTTATTTGTACATTAGAAATGCAGGCAAATTCTAAACAAAGTGCAATTTAGGTTAGAGTAGGTACCTGTTTAAAGAGTATACCCTGATGTGGTGGTAGGTTTTTAATCCTTTTGCCAAAAGTGTTTTTACTGTTTTAGTTCTCGTGTCTATGTGGCCTTTTTACTGTGGGGTAGGAGGGGTCTGAGGTGGAGCCTGGGGATGACCTCTGGTGGGTAGAGCCCAGAAGATTTGATGTACAGGGCCCCACAATAGCTGATGGCAGCCCTGATTGTACAAAACCCACCGCAGATCAGGATATCTTCCAATTGTAAATGGGACATCTGCCATTGACTTCTACATGACCTCGGCAGGTTTGAGATGGAGTCTGCATAAGGAACACCACTTAAGTTTATTTGTTTGTGAATAGCAAAGATAACATTATTACATAGTACTGTATAGTAATCCTGATGAATCACAATTATCTAACACTTTTAACTTTTTCCTCTGCAAAACAAATTATAGTCATAATTGCACTGATTGCTACTAATTATGCAGAAATCATTTCAATATAATTTACATACAGTGTATAGCTTTTCTATTTAAAACAGCATATTTTCCTCCCACATTTACTTTTCTCAGAACCATACCATCTGCTGTGTTTGTTTTTCTAATTCAGTTTACAATTTTTTCCCCCTTTATGATTCAGGTTGTTACATATATATATATATAGACACCCTAATGGTCAAAGCCAGAACCAAGTGCAATATTATTAATGGTGACAAAAATGAACGTACTCAGCAAAGAGACAATTTCACATTTATAAAAATTCAATACAGCCTCTTTGGTAAATGTTCCCATTAAGGCATAAGGAAGGGAATAGAGTGAAAATGATTTGTAGAAAAAAAAGCAAATGTCAATAAGAGGCACTTTGATTTAATCTTGAAAACTGTCTTCTGAAAAGGGAAAGCTAAATGTTGTATCTGTGGGAAATGCATTAGGACTCTGCAAGCCGTAAGGTTTTCAACTGAAATATCATAATAATGCACAATAGCAAATTGACAGAACAGGAGAAAATGGGACAGCAGCAGAATATCAAAGAGCGGAAATAATGTAATGCAATTTTTTTACCAACCCAAAAATCATTTTGAAGATTTTTTTTTAAATCATGCTGTTGCTGCAGAATACAGCCAATGCTTTGCAATGTTCATTAGATGTTTTTTGTAGCTGAGAAAAGTCTGTATTATACCAGACTAAATTCCAAATTGTGTATCCTTCTGTAACAACTGCCGTTCCCTCTTACCTAACCTTTTGTGTGTATCCTCATTAAAAATTTTAAAGCTACTAAAGTGATTTAGCTCAGAAATAAAACGGTAATCGTATCCTATCCCTGTATAATGTTTGGTTAATATTAACGTTAGTGTTATGTTCCCATGGGCCAGAGCATCCTACTTAATGCATCTTTTGTTCCTTTCTCATTAATTAGAGCCATATAATATTAACTTTCCATTTCTTTTCATTTTCACATTTATCCAAATAGCATTTAATTAAGTGTAACATTTAATTGTATCTATGAAAGTGCCTGATTGGAATTTTCTTTTGAGACATGAAATAGCAATTATTCTGTCTGTCAGATGTATTGACTTGCAAAGTAAAGCACTTGTCGAAAATGACATTTCTTTTCATCTAGGGAAAATCAAACTATTCGTTTTTATGATATCTACTAAAATCAGGCAATGTCTTTGCATCCGTTTTAAATTTCAGTGCAATTCAATTTCTGGTCCTGTCTGTTGGTAGTAAAAACTGCTTTTGTATAGTATATGCTGCAGAGAATAATAAAACTTTAATAGTACTCAGATTAAGGATGCGTTAGATGGTGGAGCTCACCTCCATGTAGTAACGTCTCCTGGACCTGTCGCAGCTCTAGCGAGAATTCAGCTCTAAAGGAAGTGCAGAGTTTTGGAGGCAAGAAACAATATACCACACATATCAATTGGTATATTGTATTCATTGTTTGACTTGGTCCTGTGATTTGGTTAATGAACTGTGGTGCAATCACACCAGAGTTTTGCAACAGTCAAATCTGCAGGGGGGGGCACTCACATAAAGAAAATAGAATTCTGTCAAATTTTAAGGCACTTTGGTACATACAAGACATTAGGATCATGATGTAACTACCCTTGAAATGCTTGGAGGTGCAGTGCAATGCATGCTAGACATCACTGATGTATATATATTGAATACATATGTAACGATTTTTATAGTTGTTTTTCCTTGCCAGTGGCTCTTGTGGAAAAATGTTGCATGGGAGAAAGAACAAACATTTTTGAAAGATCCCTAAAAACTATTCCTAAACAGCGGGTCTGCCCAAATATTGGTAGCTTACCTAGACTGAAAAAGGCCAAGCACATATGATTAATCATCCACTTAAAGGAATAGTAATACCAAAAAAATGAAAGTGTATTAAAATAATGAAAATATAATATACTGATTGTGCTGCACTCGTACAACTGTTGTTGTGCAGAAACTCTACAATCGTGTATATAAATAAGCTGCTGTGTAGCCATGGGAGACAGGCATTCAAAGATGAAAATGGTACAGGATACACAGCAGATAACAGATAAGCTCTGTACTTTACAATGAGATTCTTCAGCACTTGTCTGTTATCTACTGTATGTCCTATGCCTGAATGGCTGCCCCCATGGCTACACAGCAGCTTGTTTATACTGTATAAATGATAGTGTCATTTCTGAAGCAAACACGCCCGTTTTGCCAGTGCAACACAACAGTACTTTATATTGTCATTCCTTTAAAACACTTTAATTTTTTGGCATTACTGTTCCTTTAAAGGATGAACCTAGATTTTCTTTATTTTGCCACAAAAGCCTAATTCTATGATGTTTCCAAAAAAAATACTACCGGTATGGGACCTGTTATCCAGAATGCTCGGGACCTGGAGTTTTCCGGATAACGGATCTTTCCGTAATTTGGGTCTTCATGCCTTAAGTGTACTAGAAATTAATTTAAACATTAAATAAACCCAATAGGCTGGTTTTGCTTCCAAAAAGGATTAATTATATCTTATTTGGGATCAAGTACAAGCTACTGTTTTATTATTAAAGAGAAAAGGGAAATCATTTTTAAAAAATTTGAATTCTTTGGATAAAATGGAGTCTATGGGAGACAGCCGTTCCGTAATTCGGAGCTTTGTGGATATCGGGTTTCCGGATAAGGGATCCTATACCTGTATTTCCTTTGAAAATACATGGTCAGTAGCAGGTATGGCTCATTCAACAGAATGGGGGTCATTTATAAAGTTCACGCAACGCATATTTTTCGCAAATGATTGTACTGCGCATTTTTTTCCTGAGAGCAAATATATTGAACTGCTCTGCCCGTCTTTCCGGTTTTTGCAAATTCGCATTGTGAATACATTTTCGCAAATGAGACGGGAGTTTGCGCGAGCGCACCCAATGTGCGAGGTTGTTGTGCGCGTAAATAGCGTTGACAGCAACTTAAATTCGCAGTTTGCAAAACTGTTTAGCGAATATTTTATCCGCCACCAAAGTTGTAGCGTAATTGAGTCTCAGAGTGTGCACATAGCTATTCGCAATTTGTGAATTCTGACATATTTAAAAAGCTCCTATAGATATTCGCATTGTGAAAAAAAAATAGCAATTCTTTTTGCACCCTCTTATTCAGCTTTATAAATATATCCATGCGCAGGGAAAATATATTCACTTTGCAAACCAAACTGCCCTGCGCGAAGTTTATAAATGACCCCCATTGTGTTCAATTACTGATCACCTGAACCTTATTTTGTTCTTTTTCATGGCATTATTTCCTACTGATGATTATAGACAAGTGGCATTTGCTCGTCCTATTGCATCTATTGTTTGTAGTTGCAATAATTCTCATAAAACTACAGGGTTTGCTTTACAGGGGAAAATGTAATGTAACTAAATTCGGTGCTCCTAATCTAGACTGCATTTGGTATTCATTTCTACAATTTCTAAAACCCTGAGAAACCTTATATTCCAGAAGACACCGTGCTTGGCTTTAAAAAATTTTTTCATTTAGGACTTTAAAACAATATGAGTGCTAATAAATTGGAATGTTGTCTATTGAAAATGTAGTGCAGCAATATCAGAGAAAGCCTGAAGCTAAACTCGAGCATCTTATAAAAGTAGGATGCCAGAAAACAATGCCACATACTTACCCACAGATAATGTTATTCTTGCACATAGCAAACACAACACTTCGAGGAGAAACAATTTCGGAACCTGGCTTCACTTTTTAATCCATTTCTTTATAATGATCTGTCAGAGTACAAAATTATACTCCATGAACTCTAAGAGCCTGTATGAGATGTGAATCCACCTGCTCTATATTCTTACAAGTTCTGTGGGAAATGCTCCAGGCAGCTTAGTTGTGTATTCTGTAAGTATTCATGGTAGCCTCACAGCAGTAATAAACATCTCCCTAAATGGAGTTCTTCTACACTACAGTAACACTTCTTTCATAAGGGATGCCTACGATGTAATTTCATTCTGTTCTGTAGCTTCAAGATCAGCATCATCATGTTCATTAAAGTAATTAGAAGTAAATAAAAATTCAGTATATGTTGATTGCTGTATTCATCTTCTTTTAAAGGAAATGCAGGGTGCAATATGTACTTGATATCTACCTTGTTCTTGAACTGCAAATACACACATACAAGAATTTTTATCTTTTCCTCTTGTTTTTGAATTTTCAGGTCTTTTAGGGGAAAAATTGAGGGACCAGTTACTTGCTAAAGATATTTACAAAATTGTTACTAAGCTACAACAAAGTTTTCATGTACTGAATAAGTAACCGTGTCATGAGCATAGTGAGTGGGAGTGCTAATGGCTACTAAAATGTTGAAGGGGCTTAGGGGATTCCCCTTAGTGTGCCCTTGACCTTAAAGGGATACTGTCATGGGAAAACATGTATCAGTGCATCAGTTAATAGTACTGCTCCGGCAGACTTCCGCTATGAAATCCGTTTTTCAAAAGAGCAAACTGTTTTTTTTATATTAATTTTGAAATCTGACATGGGGCTACGCATATTGTCTGTTTCCTAGGTGCCCCCAGTCATGCAACTTGTGCTCTGATTAACTTCAGTCAATCTTTACTGCTGCACTGCAAGTTGGAGTGATATCACCCCCCTCCCAGCAGCCCATCAGCAGAACAATGGGAATGTAACAAGATAACAACACTCAATAGTAAAAATCCATGTCCCACTGCGACTCCTTCAGTTACATTGAGTAGGACAAACAATAGCCTGTCAGAAAGCAGTTCCATAGTGCAGCGCTGGCTCTTTCTGAAAACACATGACCAGGCAAAATGATCTAAGATGGCTCCCTACACACCAAAATTACAACTTAAAAAAATACTTGTTGGTTCAGAAATTAAATTTACATGGTAGAGTGAATTGTTTGCAGTGTCAACAGTGTAATTTAGAACTTAAAACTACACCATAAAAATCATGACATAATCCCTTTAAACTGAAATAATCTGAAAATCACTATTATAGGATATAGGTTTCTCTAGTAGCTTCAAAGCAGTTGAAGTGGAAAACTAGATTGAAAGAATATTTAAATTAATTTGCAGAGTAAAGATCATTCGCCTGAGCGGAAAATCGCCTGCTGATAGGGGCGAAAATTTGTTAGCAATGTAATCTTTCGCTAGTGAATTGTCCTCTACGCCTGTTAGTAAATTGGCATGAGATTGTGGATGAGATTTCTGGCAATTTTTTGCTAAAGACGGCCACTTCGCCCTTCAGTAAATCTGCCCTATTGTGTCAACACCAAATTGCAAACTGTCGCATTTAGGACATAAATCCACCACATGTGCCTGCACCCAGGCTGACGCAATGTATCCAGGTGCAGGCACATCAAGAAGTATAGGAGAAAACTTTCAGGCTGCCTTTGTCCATAGGAAAATGTATGCTATATGTGACATTAGCCTAAGGGTGTGACTATTATTATAGTGTTTCCATATATCTGTAACCTTGTTTTGAGCTAAGGAGCAACCTATTAAATGTTGGATAGTTACTAAAACCAAAAAGCCTAAAGGCTCTGCTCTTGTTTTTACAAGCTAGATAATTGTAATGCTTTGCAGTTTGAAGGTCGCAGTAGACAGAATGTCACAAACTGCTTTATTGACTCTTCACTTTTTCATATGTGATACATGTTGAACTTTCTACCAGTTCCTAGAAAACTGTGTTGAATGCTCCTCAAAACTACCTTAAAAGAGAAGGAAAGTTGTGTAACACTCGGGGTGCCAAATGTTAGGCACCCCCAAGTGAATGTATTTACTTACTGAAACAGTAAACTGTACTGGCCCGGGGTTATGCTAGCGAGCACCATGGAACGATCCTCTTCTGGCTTCTTCTTTCTTCAAATTTCCCTGGGGAGACGCATGCACAGTAGAATGAAATAGCCGACTTTTTAGTTAAAGTTCGCCTCTTCACTCTAATGTGCATGTGCAGCCGTGAGAAGAAAGAAGAAGCCGGAAGAAGATCACTCCGTGGTGCTCACTGGAATAACCCCGGGCCGGTGCAGTTTTCTGCTGATAGGAGCAGCGGACCAGGGTTTCAGGTAAGTCAATACATTCACTTGGGGGTACTTAACATCTGGCACCCCTAAGTGTGAAACTACTTTCCTTCTCCTGTAAAACGTATCACTTAATAGAAAAATGCATTACAGACTTGTTTTTTTTTTATTAACCAAAATACATCTGCTGCAGATGATGCAGATGATGCCCTATTACGGGACCAAGAGCTGAAGACGGAATGGATACAGCCAGAGATTCTTCAAATAAAGTTGCACAAATTCAAGCGCGACACCAGAGTCTACAAACGCGGGCGAAGTCTACACATGGAAGGAGAAAGAACATCGCAGAGTTCAGTTACATTTTTTTTAGGGGCAAGCCAAATACCAAGAAACAGAAAATCATGAGGGGATGCAGGAAAACTGCCCCTGCCTCCCTCTACCAGGTGAAGGCGTCTACACCAGGAACGCAGGTAAATTCTGTGTTTAATCTTTCAAGGTATGAACATCAGACATTTAACTAAGGGGCAAATTCACTAACCTGTGGCAATTCGCCAGTGACAGCTTTGCTCACATCGCCACACTTCGCCAGGCGAAAATTTGCCAGAACAACGCTAATTCACTAAAATGCAAAGTAGCGTCCAGGGCGCGGAACGCTGGCAACGTTTTGCTAGCGTTAATTCGGCAAGCAAAGTGAAGTTGCGCTAGCGTTGGCTAATTTGCATACAGCGGGAAGTTAAATTTCAATGGACGTATATGTTGCAGAAAATACATTACACTACACAAGCCCAGGGAACCTTAATAAAATAAAATAAAGTTGTTATAATGCCATGTGCTATATGTAAGGAAATGTAGCAGGAGCCGGGTACCCTAAAAAAAATTACAATCTTTTGCAACCTATCACCTTGAAATATGAAAAGTCACCAGCATTTTTTGGGACTTAGAATTTTTTTTTTGAGGAACTCCTATCTAGTCTATTGCACTTCGCCTGGTCTGAGGTGGCGAAGGCAAGTATTAAAATCTGCATCTTAGTGAATTTGCGTAGTTATGTCCATTCGCCAGAGCAAAAATTCGCCTGGCACTAGAGTGCGAAGAAGCGCTACAGTCTATCTCCTTTGCTAGCGAATTTTCACCAGTGAAAGTCACGTCGCCCTTTAGTAAATTTGCCCCTAAGTGTTAAACCAAGGGTAAAACTTTTTTCCCACTTTTACTGCTCTTGCATTCACCCAGTCTGTTGACTAATTTAAGTTTATCAGGTCTTAAAAACTTAAAGCTTATAACAGGGTAACAAAACAAAGGATACAATGTTGCCTGTGTTTAAAAATAAATTAGGTGCAAAAAGTAACTTTGCTCCACCTGGCAGTTCTCCTGTATTGAAACGTTTGAGTCTGTTGTAACACTAGAATTGTCTAAAGCACTCGATAAGAAAACTAGGAGAATTCCATGTAACCTAACTAAGGGTGAAAGATGTGCTTTAAAAATCACTACAGACTAATAGTGTGGTTACTATTATGAAAGCTGTTCAGTCGGGAGGTACTGTTATGCTCAATACTACAAACTATGACAGTGAGGCTGAACGACAATTAAGTAATCGGTTACATTATAAAAACTTAACAGTGACCCTGCCATTAAATATAAAAATGAAATTAATGTGTTGTTGAATTGTGGTTACGGAAGGGATTATAACTTTGGTCTACTTTTATATCCACAATTTCCAAAGGTACCTCGGGGAAAATTTACTAAAGGGCTAAGTGACTAACGCAGGCGAAAATTCGCCAGCGAAGGAGATAGACTCTAGCAGTACTTCGCTCCCTAACGCCTGGTGAATTTGCGCTCTATCGAATGGACGTAACTATGCAAATCCCCTAAGATGCCGATTTTACTGAATGTTACCTCTTGCGCCAGACTTGTCTTCACCACCTCAGACCAGACGAAGTGCAATAGAGTAGATAGGGCTTCCTAAAAAAATAGTTGAACATTTTTCTAAGTCCCAAAAAACGCTAGCGTCTTCCTTTTTCAGTGTGATAGGTTGAAAAAGAGCGTACATTTTTTTTGGGTAACCGGCTTCCCCCCTACATTTCCTAACATATGGCACATAAACTATACACTGGGCTCATGTGTAGGGCAATATAACAACTCTATTTTATTTTATTAAGGTTTCCTGGGCTTGTGTAGTTTAATGTATTTGCTGCAACATATACGCCCATTGTACTTAGATTTCCGCCGTATGCAAATTAGTCAACGCTAGCACAACTTCACCAGGATTCGGCGCCCTTTGTGTAACTTTGTATTTTAGTGAATTAGCGTTGTCCTGGCAAATCTACGCCTGGCAAAGTGTTGTGCTGTGAGCGAAGCCGTCGCTCGCGAAGTTTCGGAAGTGTGTGAATTTGCCCCGTCATTTCTACTTCCTCCCAAAAATTTTAACAAACAAGGGAAAGTTGTGCTCACCACTAATTTTTAAACTATTAGGCACGGGTGCAATGAGGCTGTGACCACAAAATACATATAGACAAGCACAAGAGTCCTCTGCACTCAACCCATTATCAAAATATTTAGGACAGAGACATTTTGTGCATACTGTACTGAAAAATGCGTTACCCTTTGAAAAAAACAGGGATTGTTTGTCCTGCAAAATATTTAAGATGGCCAACTACGTCAAAGTGATCTCATATCTGGCCAGTCCAATGCTTAATTTTCATCTGATTCATTAAGAATTATATTGTATTCATTATACATTTTACAAAAATGTATAAGTGCCTTTCCCACCCCCAGGGAGACCAATTATTACTAATGTTGGTTCTATTTGACAGCCCTTGTCCATTTACTTTGATATATATCTACAGGAGGTTTTACCGACTCTGGATTCGTGTTCCACTGAGTTTTTTTTACTAGACTTGAAACAATATATGTGCCTGCTGAACCTTTTTTCCTTTGTTCTTTAGACATGAAGGATCTCTTTACATCCATACCACACGATGAGAGTATTGAGTGTGTACATTCATACCTATCCCATGGAACCTTACCTGCCTCTGTGGTTAATTTTCTATGTACGTTAATGGAATGAGTTCTCACTAAAAATTATTTTTAATTTTAAAATGAGTTTTATCTTCAATTACAGGGCTGTGCCATGGGTGCCAACATGGCACCTGCTTATGCCAACATATTTATGGATTATTTTGAAAAAAATTTGATGTAAAACATCATCCACTCATATATGCGTTATGTGGATGATACATTTTTATTTGGACAGGTTCCTAAATTGCATGATTACATACCTGAATAATACACATGGTACAATCAAATTCACTTTTGAAGCTAATGCCAGTGAATTACATTTCCTGGACGTGAATATTCTATACACCGGTAACTCATTTGTAACCTCCATGTATACTAAACTCACTGATAAAAATAATCTTGTAAGATCCACTAGTTTTTCCTCTGGTTTTCTTAAAGGTCTGCCTAGGAACCAATAATTACGTGTAAAACACATCCCTTCCACTGATGTTCTATTTGAAACAAAATCCAGAAGTTGTGCAGAAGTTTACTGAAAAAGGTTATAATGTAAGTTATCACTTATCTGTCAAAGAAGAAGTCAGATTGATCCATAGAAATGAGACGCACAGGAGGAAAGATAACATCAGCAAGGAGATGTCCCAAATACCACTTATTTCTATTTTTATTTCTAATTCTAAACTTTGCAGGAACATAATTTTAAAGTATTGGGGAATATTGAAGGCTGACCCTAAATTTGGACATTTGTTTTCACTTATAGGAGAGGTAGGAACATTGGGGACTTAATGAAAACGAAGCCATCGCATAAAATGAATATCTATCACTCAGTAAAATCTAATGACACTTTCCCTTGTAGAAACTGCTGTCACTTTAATGGCATCATTCCAGGTGACGGTGTTCTGCATCAATCTCTTTGCTCTAAACATAAGATCAAAGGTATTTTCACTTGTGACAGCTCTAATGTGATATACTGCATCAAATGTCCTTGCTGCATGGTCTATATAGACCAAACCACAAGACCCATAAAAATACCTCTCAATGAGCATAAATCTATGATAAAAAATTATAAGCCATCAACTACTTTGCCAATGGCTACCAGTGAATATAAAAAAGGGAAAAGAGAAAAAAGAAACACTATTGGCCAGGCATTTTTTTGCACCGGTTGGCGCAGGTGTGTTGGCAGATCCTTGAAAAAGGTAGTAACAAAACAGGGGCATGATATAAAAAGGTTACTGCTCCAGAGAGAATGTTATTGTATATGGTTTATATGATTGAATGAGGAATATAATTCGTCTAACTTCCTGTTATTAACCATATTGGTTTTATTTTTTGCAGATGAACATATAATACAGGTATTTTGTAGGTATTGCAGGCCCCTTACCCATCATCGTTTAGGGTAAGATCTGTTAATTTAATTTTCCTTTAACACTTTTGAATGTTTATGTCTATATTGGGAAATACATGGACTATGGTTATTTTGCTATCACGTGATTGATGGACTTGATTTCATTGGTCTTTTCACCATTGGACTTTTTTTGAACCTCGTTAACTTGCACCAATTGCTGTAATTGTACTGCTTTATATTCTATATTGCACTAATTGTCCGTATGCTTGACAAAGGGGTGTGCTCCCGAAATGTTGCACTTAAATGTGCCGCATTAAAGCTGCAAGGTTTTCCTTGCTTGCAGCAGTTCTGTTGTGTGCCTTTGATTTTTTTTTCTATACATTCGATTTGTGGTTGCCAAACCTCTACCATTGTGCACCATGTCAAGGAGGCATGGGGGTGCATGAGCCAGTTTTGTTCATTTACCCTTGTTTTTGCCACAATCCCAATTGTTTTTTTTTTATTATTACACAATGTAGAATAGTTCTGTATATATATGAAGACCAGCAGCCTACATGGATAAAAAGCAGCTTGTTTATATAAACTACAGTTTTAAAGTACAGTATTACCAGTGCAGTTTTACCAATGCAGGGAACAGTACATTATATTTCCATTACTTTAAAGTTTAATTTTTTGGTGTTACTGTTCTTTTAAAATAGATTTGATAGGCAGGTAGATGATTTGTAACTGACTCCTCAGTACCAAGACAGTAACTGCTTGACTGCATCAATAAATCATCTCTATTAGTTCCCTTGGTATCAAGATGAATTGCAATCACCATCACCATCTTTCCCATACATAAACCATGGACACAATCTGCTTGCACATTCAGGGTACTATCTTTCTACCACATTTGTTCAAGTTCTTCAGGATGAGGATACAACTCCATTGCTTGTATCACTTCTAATGGATGCAATGGGCTAAACCTCTGGATCTCAGGGGACATTATTTGGCACACGGTTCTTCAGAAAACAGTTTTTGCCAGCGATGCTTCTCTTTATTAAAATATTTACCAGTTAGCACCTGCCAACACAGCTCATATCAAACATATGTTGTTTAAAAAATAAATGAGATCCATAGTTAAATATAAACACACACCAGTTGGCAATTAAACCTCAATCACTAGAATATATTTTCAGAACATTTCTGATGTATGATATTTTATTCTTTTTCATAATAACTAATGTTAATAATAAATGGACAATTTTTACATACATCTTTTTGTATAATTTGTTTTTCTGATTTAACTAACATTAAATCAACTTCCCTACTGTCAAAACATGTTTTCCTATAACACAGGGTTAGGCCCCATAGCACATACTAGTCTCTGCAGAAAACAAGGTTTTTTTATGTACAGGTATGAGATTCGTTATCCGTATAGTTCCAAATTACGAAAAGGCGGTCTCCCAATTTTTAAAAATGTTTCTCTATAATAATAAAACAGTACCTTGTACTTGATCCAAACTATCCAAATTAATCCTTATTGGAAGCAAAACCAGCCTATTGGGTTTATTTAATGTTTACATGACTTTCTAGTAGACTTAAGGTATGAAGATCTAAATTATGGAAGTTTTCAGTTTGCTAAGAATCATGACCACTGGAATAAAAAATCTGTCTATTTATAGAGCCTTGTCATTTAAAAAGAGAACCTCAATGTAAAGATACAACCCAAGCTGTCATAATTAGCTTGGAATCATGCACTGGAGTGCAAAGATTTAGTTACAGACAACATTAGACTACTGAAGCATAAAATGAAGAACATAAATGGGTTCATAACCAGGTTGCTTATGCCATACCACCACACAATGGTTGACATATACTTCACGTGTTATATACACTGACACATTCTCCAGGTCAGTAGGGCATATCATTAGAGTAACGCTCAGAGAGGAACTGGACAGCAATGCTTGTCAGAAGCTCCAGGTACTCTTGTCAGTAATTCCTTGGCCATCTTTTGACAGCACTTGTGTATGTTCAATAGGTTTTGTTCTTTCGGCTGATCTACCAAATGTAACAGGTCATCGGAGTTTGAAGATGCGTAATGATAAGATTGAAACATCACAACTTTGCTCTGACAGGAAATGTATCAATGGCACAGGAATCACGTTCAAATGTCATTCATTTAAGAGCTGTGACAGCTAAACAGGAGATGTGTATATACCTGTAAATAGAACACATTTTGTAACATGAATAAAACATAGTCTTGCAGAGGTTGTTCATCTTTAAATAAACTTTTAGTATGATGTAGATCAGTTGGATTTAATGCTATATTATTTGTTGTTTTCAAGTTATTCAGCTTTGTATTCAGCAGCTCTCCAGTTTGCAGCTTCAGCAATCTGGTTGCTAGAGTCCGACTTACCCTTAGCAACCATGCAGTTATTTGAATAAGAGACTGGAATGTAAATAGGAGAGGACCCGAATAGAAAGATGAGTAATAGAAAGTAGGCATAACAATAACATTGTGCCTTGCAGAGCATTTGTTTTTTTAGATGGGTCAAAACTGGAAAGAGTCAGAAGTGGACAAATAATTAAAAAACTATAAAACACAAATAATTAAGGCCAACTGAAAAGTTACTTGGAATTAGTCATTCTATTACATTCTAAAAGTGAACCACCTCATTAAGTGATATACAGTTAAATAATAGCAAGAGGCCTTGATCATTTTCAATCACTATCCGACAATCTACCAATACTTAGATGATTATTTACAAAAAAAGATCCAAAAAGGTAAGAAACAACCTTATGTAGCTGTTCCTGGGACCCCCCACCTTTGCTTTATGCATTTCCCAGTTAGCAAGTTCAAAGAATGACCGGGGTTCATTTTCATTATTTGAAAAACTTTGTGTGTGGTGTCTCTGCATCCCATTTTACTTGGAATGGGGAGAATAAGTGACCTTTCACATTAAGATTTTTGTGTACCACGCTTGTAACAAAAACATACAATAAAGAACAGTGTGCAATTTTTGCAGTCATGGCATAAAGTACAGAAACTGTATGCAGATGTATCAAACACCAAAGTCTATAAACTTAACCAGTTCAATGGGGTTAATATCAAACAAATGGAATCATATCTTCTTAAATTACCCAGAGCTTCAGAAGTAAGTCTGATAGATGGAAAGGATTTATTAACTAGGTTAACCAATTATCCAACTGTAGTCCCTGGTGTTCCAATCTAATTCATACCCACTAATATCTTGGCAGTAGAGTCCTAGAGAGAGCTAGTTTTATTCAATGGGAACAAGTCCTCTACCAGTTCTAATAATTATATTGTAATGTATGGTATTCCAAAACCCAGAACAGATGCCAAGGCTCCCGTCACAGCTCATGCTTCTGCCTATAACAGCCTTTCACTTCGGGAGGAGCCCTCTGCTACTTGGATGGCGCCAGGTCTTAAAGTGAGAGGGGCAAGAGTAAGCCTAGTCAAGGAAAAGGCCAAGGTAAAAACCAATCAGTAAGAGCAGTACAGTCAGAGTCAGGATCCGGAAGAATAATCAGTTAACAGGCAAATGTCTGTTCCGGCAGCGATACAACAGTAGTCAAGGACAGGCAAGGGTCAAAGAACAGAGAATCAGACTAGAAGTGCATCAGAAATAGACCTACTGAGCAGTGAGAATTAGGTTGTGACACCTTTAAATATTTAAACTTCGCTTCGTGAGTGATGACATCATCTGGCACGCCAAGTATAAAAGAGTGTGCGAGCAGTGCACGTGTCAGTCAGGAGCTGCTTACACCAGAGCCTGCCGCCTCCCAGGTACCCTAACACATATTTCTCCGTGTATAGGGTTACTTCCTTCCAGTAAATTTGTAGTGGTGGACATTCCTATGCCAGGTGCAGAAAGGGAGGCATCCAGACCCTGACATCTAGGGCAGTCAGCCTCAGTTCAACCACCCATCCTCTTGAGTTTCACAGGGATAATGTTAATCTGGGTGGCTATTAGGGAAGATTAGTTGCCCAGCGACAAATCTCCTCTTCTTCGGGCGACTAACGAAACCGAGTGCCATCACGCTGGTGATTCACATTCTAGTCGGCAGGAAGGCATTTCGGGGAGATTAGTCGCCCGAAGAAGACAAGATTTGTTGCGGGCAACTAATCTCCCCAAATAGCCACATGTGCCACCACCCTTAAATTGTACAAAATGTTAGTTATCTGGATACCAAGTGAGATTAAATAGGAGACACATATCCTCTTGTCACTAGCATTTGTTAAGGGCTATCTCAGTTATCTGAATGAGGTGGATATGAACTGCTTATGGAACTGTGGGGAGGCTGAAACTCTGGAACATTTTTTGTTTGAATGTCCAACAACAAAAGCGTTTTATGAGCAAGTCAGTTGGAAACTGGGACTGGGTTTTCTCAGTCACTTATGTTTCTCTGAAGCTGCATGTGGGTTACTGAGGAGGGACTGCCTGTGTAATAAGGACATACTGTACATTATAATTGCAATAATCATCTTATTTATGGCATTCAAGTTGTGATAAATCAATAGGACAAGATGTAGCTTCCATTAATATACTGCAATAAGAGAAATACTCTTTGTTAATCATTGGATGCAATTGGACAATGTTAATATTTCTGTAATATCCTGCCTGGAGTTGAACCAGGGCAGGTGCTTCTGGGCTGCCTGAGTTACCATTGCTCTATGTGAGCAGACAGCTCAGGCCCTGGTTCACTACCATTGCTATACTTTTAATTGCAATTAGGGCAGAGCTTTGTTCACCTGTTATCTATCTGACTCCATGTGATCAGTGTAAGCCATTAGGCTGCCTATAAAGACCCCTGCCCTGCACTGAATCTTTGCCCAATATAGGTCCTGTTTGCTAGTTCCTGGGTGCTATTCCAAGTTGTTTAAGCCATGTTTTGACCTTGCCTGTACTTTGACTATTTTTTCAGATCCCACTCTGTACTTCGATATTGGTGTTTTTTGACCTGGCCTGTGACCCCTACTACCCATCTGTACTGCCTGCTCCAATTTGGTATTGACTCGGCCTGTCCCTCGACCACGTTTCTTGTCCTCCGTTCCTGTACCACATTCCCTTGTCTGCCCAGAACTCTCTCTCCCTGGTCCTCTTATGCTAAGACCCGAGTAGCGGAGGGCTCCTCCCGAAACGAAAGGTAGTTGTTATGGGGAGAAGACTGAGTTGCGACCGGACCTTGGGTATTGTTCTGGGTTTGGTATTCCAATTGTAACAATTTCTTTCTGATGTTTCATTCTGGTGATTAAATGTTCTAATTGCATTTGTGTTTCTTTATTTATATGAAATTGATTCTTAATAAAGAAAAAAATCCTCGTCTTGCCACTGCTCAGAACCCTAGTGGGGTACAGCCCACAGTTTGGGAACCTCTTTAATATCCTCTATAGGGCTGACTTCAAATCAGCTCTATTGCATCCTTCTGATTGAATTGGTTTTGATGCAGTCCTACAGTGGACATTCCTTTGTGACACAATGCACTGAGATGCATGCACGCCAGCATGGATGTTGTGCAACTGTACCTATTGACACTGAGGAACCCTGGAGCTACCGGCAAGCTCAGGGCCAGAACTAGGGGTAGGCAGAGTAGGCACGTGCCTAGGGCGCAAAGCTGGGGGGGACAAGGCACGTACCTTCTCTTCCTCCTACCCCTAGTCCAGTCCCCTCTCACATAGGCGTGTGTCCTTTTTGATACGCATGCGCCTATTGGGTGCTGCCGGCCTGGCCCGGCACTGTGCACCCTGTACCTGGTAGTATTTTCTGGGTTTTCACAGCGAGTTGTGTCATTAGGTGCAAGAGACATGGGCCCAGTGTATTGAATGCAAACACTGTTTTAAATGCGCACTCTGAGCGAGCAACCCCTGCTCTGAAAATGATATCTGCAACTTGAATCAATTTGTATAAGTCCAGTTTAACCTTTGTACAGAAGATATTTACATGTCCACATTTAACATCCTTTGAAATAAACATTCACATTAAGCAAATACTGAATTTATTTTGTTAATTATGCATTACAACAGGAGTTGTTTAGATGTAATGAACACCAATGGGATATGTAATGGTGTATGTGTGT
Source organism: Xenopus laevis (assembly GCF_017654675.1). Taxonomy (NCBI): domain Eukaryota; kingdom Metazoa; phylum Chordata; class Amphibia; order Anura; family Pipidae; genus Xenopus; species Xenopus laevis. Next base: position 62,077,168 of record NC_054372.1, on the reverse strand, counting down.
CAAGGATTAGGTAGGGGGCACTGGGAGACTGATGGGGAAAGGGTGAGTCCTTTCAGGAGCTGTGTGTGCCTAGGGCACATGTAAACGGAAGGCAGGAACAGGTTGATGAGGGCAAAGAGTCAGACTGGATCAGGTGCAGAGCAGAACAGGATGGAGAGGGCGAAGATCAGGACTGGACTAGGCAGGATGAAGAGGGCAACGACTCAGGACAGGAACAGACTGGATGGGACAGGACGGTGCAGGCGTAGATCAGATCAAACTGGGGATAGAGTGCAGAGGGAGACTAGAGCGGATATAGAGAGAGGACTGGAGAGCAGGATAGGGAGAGAGGACTGGAGAGCAGGATAGAGAGAGAGGACTGGAGAGCAGGATAGCTGGCTAAATGGTTAAGGCACCAAGCCAGAAATCCAAAGGTCCCTGGCTTGAATCCCAGCAATACCTGACAACATGCATGCTCTGCTTAATCCCTAGTTGCCATTTGCCAATGAAGGGAAATTGATGCAAAACATGAATTTTAGCATAATAAAACTGTTGTTTTTCACATGGCATATTTTCTTGTTGCCAATATAAGACAACTAGCAAATCAGTCTGAATTTAGAAGAATTAAAAGTGTTGTGTTCATCACATGTGCTTCTGCATATCAATTTAGAAAACCAAATAAATGAATATGACGAGCCTTAAGAGGAATACATTAACATAATGTAGTGTTACATAATTAAAATAAGAAATTAAACTTCTATTTACTTTCTAAAAGAGAATTATGTATACATGCATAGTATCAACATTTAACTATTCACTATTTGTTTCTTTCCTGCCATGAACAGGAGTTCTACTGCAATAGTGTGCTACAAAAAATGTCACCAATATACATGAGCCATGTATGCTATGATGCAAATTTGTCTCTTTTGGAAATGCTCTTTTTTACATTACCTTTAAAGGTATTGATGAGAACTGTAACTAATAAATGAGAGATGACTGTAATAATTACAGCCTTATAACGCTTGTGTTCCTATGCTGTCTTCACTGGCCCTGGAAGCTAAGTGGTCCCTGCTTGGCAGAAACTATTAGTGCTAATGGCATATTCTTTCAGCACAACATTCGTAATAAAGGCTTAGAAACACAGGAACCAGATTTCTTAATGCTTGATATTCTGTTTTTTCCTGTAACGCTGAGGTTAATTACCAAGATATTGAGTAAAATGTGGCAAGGGGCAATGTGCCATGTTTATAAACTGCTTATAACTACACATGGTGGTAGTTTAGTGCCAATGGATAATTCTGGAAAAGGATTTGAAAGATGGCATTCATATTTACAGGAGGTCGGTATAAGCATGTGAATGTAGATACTGTGCACTGTGTTTTGTTTGGACAGGTTGAACTTGATGGACTTTCAACCCAACTTAACGGAGCACTAACCCCCCCCCAAAGAAAATTCCTTATCCACTAGCCCCCATTCGCCTCACTCCCTGCTTCCTCCCCACATAGTCCATTATTTAAAAAAGTGTTGCTAAATGTCACACAGACCTCTCCATGCAGAGTAGCAGTGGAGCTCACAGACGCCATCTTCAGTATATTTGCATACGTTAGCTAAAGGACTGCCGATGCTAAGCTTTTTCATGCATGCACAGTTCAAGCTAGTTTGGTATTGGCGTCTACTGCACATATGCTGAAAAGCATCCTATATAGCTGAAGGGAAGAAGAGGATACCGAAAGGTGGTGCCCATGAGCTCTGCTGCACTACTCTGCATGGGGAGGTTGTGTGTGAGATATTCAGCATCACTTTTTTAAAAAGTTGACTATGTGGTGAGGAAGCGGGAAGAGGGGGTGAATGGGGGCTAGTGGATGTGGACTTTCTCGTTAGGAAGGGGTTAGTTCTACCTTAAAGGGGAATTATTGCAAAAATACAAATGTAATATTAGCATACTGAAATAAACTTTCTAAATATAATTCAATTGAAAATTCTGTACTGTTTCTGAAATAACCAAGTTTATCTTCACTATTCCTCTCTCAGCATCTGTTTTTCTTCATTCTGTCTTCATTCAGAAGTTGGGTGTCAGATCAATGATCCAATATAACTTAAAGGGGGGGGGATCCCTTTCCTAGCAGATGTATGAGAGCTCACTCAAATAACTGATCCCAGTACAAACAAAATCTGCATATAGAGAGACATGATGTCTGGTTGATTTTAATAGAATGAGCTCTAATGTATCTTCTAGGCAAAAGGAGCCCCACTATAAGATATATTGGATCATTCATCTGACCCAATTCCTGAATGAAGACAGAACTAATCGAAACAGATGCTGAGAGAGGAATAGTGAAGATAAACGTGGTTATTTCAGAAACAGTACATCATTTTTAATTGATTATATTTAGAACGTTTCTAATTTCAATATGCTGAAGTTAATATTACATATTCATTTTTGCAATAAATATTTATTTAATAATATGTAACTATTCATAATATAGAAAACTGGTGAGAAGATACAAAGAGCAAGGCAAACTGCGATTGAGTGGGGTGGCTGGGAATATCCTAGACTGGTAAGAAATCATAGAAAGCAAGCTTTCTATAAGAATATCAAGAGTCTTTATTCAGGAACAAATGAAACATAATAAATTGATCATATGTTTTTTTTCCATTTTGAGCTAGAGGCCTCACAGTGGCGAAAATTGCAGTGTAGCCACAGTTGCATTGCAAATTACATAATCATTACAGAGGCACACATCACTCACAAACTCCACTTAGTAAACCAGTGCCCACCATCAGTTAAAAAACTCCAATTTCCATATTACAACATCAGTGGTGGCTGGTGAACCCTGCATTTTTCATATATTGAGAGAAAGTTTCCCTTCTTGCACCTCTCTCCTCTCTTGCACCTCTCTCATATTTCTGCACACTACGGGGCACATTTACTAATGGTCGAATATCGAGGATTAATTAACCCTCAATATTCGACCCTCGAAGTTAAATCCTTCGACTTCGAATATCGAAGTCGAAGGATTTAGCGCTATTCGTTCAAATGGAAGGAATAATCGTTCGATTGAATGATTAAATCCTTCAAATGGAACGATTCAAAGGATTTAAACCCATCGATCGAACGATTTTCCTTCGATCAAAAAAAGCTAGGAAAGCCTATGGGGACCTTCCCCATAGGCTAACATTGATGCTCGGTAGGTTTTAGGTGGCGAAGTAGGTGGTCGAAGTTTTTTTTAAAGCGACAGTACTTTGACTATCGAATGGTCGAATATTCGAATGATTTTTAGTTAGAATCGTTCGATTCTAAGTCGTAGTCGGAGGTCATAGTAGCCAATTTGATGGTCGAAGTTCAAAGTATTTTTTATTCTAATCCTTCACTCGAGCTAAGTAAATGTGCCCCTACATGTTTTGATGTCCATAGCGTTGTAGATGTAGAAAGCAAAATGATTTTTATTTTTCACAATGGACGATCAAGGCAATAAAGGCAGCTATTCATGTTGCAACCATGCATATGCATAAATATTATACAGATTACCCAATTTACCGATAACCCTTACGATGACATTATGAGCATGCTAAAGACAACAGGCTGTACGTACTTTAAATTAGGAGGAAAAAAAGGCATTATTTAACTATTAACATAGCATAACAAGACAAACAATCTGGCACAATATTAACACTAGTAGCAACATCTTTCTCAGATAAACATCCCGAGGCATTCCTTCTGTCTTATTTGCTTGGAAATAGTGTCACTTGCCCCAAAGGAGGATTTCTTAATGGCAGATTTTTTAGAACATAAAGCTTTGTGAATGTTGTTTTTCGATCCACATGTTCAACATGATGTTTATATAAATGATTTATTGAGCAGTTTTCTTTATTTTTCCTTCTTAGTGCTTAAATTTTATCAAGCAGCATTGCTCAATTTTATACTGTTTTGATTTCTTTCAGCAAATAATTAATACTTTTTCTTCTTTTTACAGCAGTCTTACACTTTGGTAGATTTATGTCCACAAGTGCATGGAGCAAAGTACAATTTCAAGCTCAATTGCTATGTTTTTCCCAGCAATGCAGGGATTTTTCCCAGAATTCCGGCATCATTATGGTCACAAGGGGACAATGCTGTTGATGTAGTTGAATTGCACCGGGCACAATTGCAGGTAATTTGCCAAAATAAATGCAACTTCAGTTGTATTTCATTGCAAATCCTACGCAATATTGCGGAAGTCCATCTTGTGTAATTTCCATCATGCGAGTGACGTTTGCTCCCGATTAATTAGGCACCTATTGACACTGGACGCAAAAGGGAACTTCTCAGTAGGTGCAGCAGGGCTCAGTTTGGAATTAAAGGTGGGACGGATGGAACGGATCTGAGTGCAACTAAAAGTCAAAGTAAACTTTATTGTCATCTCAGCAGTATACGGATACACAGTGAGACGAGACGACGTGGCTCCAGCAGGTACATATCACAAAAAGGCACTTAGAATACACAATAAATATGTAAACATTTGAAATATCTAATATATTGGCTGAAATTGGATATACACATGTGTAAATCTTTAGAATTGTGCAAATAAATTAACAGTTCACAAAGTTAAGTTCAAATGTGGAATGTAGTGGGAGGGCAGGCAGTGAGTTGAGGAGTCTGAAAAAAGCTTTTGTGCAGTTTGGTTGTTCGGTCTTTAATGCTGCGAAATCGCTGCCGGATGGGAGCAGCGTGAACAGTCCGTGTGAGGGGTGTGTGGAGTCCAGTGCAACTCAGGAGGCCTTTCTTTCACAGCGCTTGTGGAAGATGTCCTGCAGTGATGGAAGAGCCCCTCCAATGATGTTGCCAGCTGCTTTGACGGTGCGCTGTAGACTTTTCCGGTCAGCAGCACTGGCACTACTGTACCAGATGGAGATGCAGCTCGTCAGGACACTCTCTATGGTGCCCCTGTAGAACACTGTGAGGGTGGGAGGTGGAAGGCTGGCCTTAGGAAGTGAAGACGCTGCTGAGCCTTTTTGGTGATGGAGGCGGTGTTGGTGGTCCAGGTGAGGTCATCAGAGATGTGGACTCCCAGGAATTTGGTGTTCTTTACTGTCTCTACCGTGGAGCCGTTGATGTTGAGTGGTGTGTGAGCAGGGCGAGTTCTCCTGAAGTGGACGATCATCTCTTTTGTTTTATCCAAATTCAGTGACAGGTTGTTATCACTGCACCAGACCGCCAGCTGCTGAAGCTCATCTCTCTACACCGACTCGTCGATGTGGCCGATGAGCCCCACCACAGTCGTGTCATTGGCGAACTTGATGAAGTGGTTTGAACTGTGTCTAGCTATGCAGTCATGTGTCAGCAATGTGTACAACAACGGGCTGAGAACACATCCTTGAGGAGCTCCTGTGTTCAATCTGATGGTGCTGGAAATGTTGTCACCGATACGAACAGACTGAGGCCTCTCTGATAGAAAGTCCAAGATCCAATTGCACAAAGAGGTGCTCAATCCCAGCTCGCTCATCTTTTGAGGGATGATTGTATTGAATGCTGAGCTAAAGTCTATGAACAGCATTCTCACATAACTGTCTTTCTTGTCCAGATGAGTTAGTGAGAGGTGGAGTGCAGAAGATATGGCATCCTCAGTTGACCTGTTTGGCCGGTATGCAAATTGTAGTGGGTCCAGTGGGCGGGGGAGGGTACTCTTGATGTGTGCCATCACAAGTCTCATTGAAGCATTTTATGATGACCGGGGTTAGTGCAACAGGGCAGTAGTCATTCAGGCAGGTTACTGAAGATTTCTCTGGCACTGGAATGATGGTGATGGACTTGAAGCATGTGGGGATGATCATCTGGCTTAGCGATGTGTTGAAAATGTCAGTGAAGACATCTGCCAGCTGATCAGCACAGTCTCTGAGCACATGACCAGAAATGTCTGGTTCAGCAGCCTTCCGTGGATTGACCTTGGTTAAGGTTCGCCTCATGTCGGCTGTGGGTAGACAGATGACTTGGTCGGTGAGAGGAGGTGTGGTTTTCCTCACATGCTCTTTGTTCAGTATGTCGAACCGTGCATATAATTTGTTTAGTTCCTCTGGGAGTGTTGCGTTTTCGTCGCTGCTGCTCTGCGCAGGCTTGTACTGTGTGACAGCCGGAATGCCTTGCCATAAGTTGCGTGAGTCTTTTGTGTTGTCAAAATGATTTTGAATCTTCAGTGTGCAGTCCTGTTTTGCTTTTGCATGTCAGATGGTTCGAGAGAGGTTGGCCCTGGCTGTTTTAAGAGCAGCTCTGTCCCCTGACCAGAAAGCAGCATCTCTCTCTCTTAGCCGTGCACAAACCTTTGCTGTAAACCAGGGTTTTTTCGTTGGCTCTCGTGGTGACAGTTTTGGAGACGGTAACATCCTCTATGCATTTGTTGATGTAGCACAGAGTCTGTGTACTCCTCCAAGTTGATAGAACCGTTGTGGGTAGAATCCTCCCTGAACATGTTCCAATCTGTGCAGTCCTGAAGTGCTTCCACAGCTCCACTCGGCCAGACTGTGATGGTTTTTCTGGCTGGTTTTGTGCTTTGAGCAGCGATGTGTATGCGGGTGATAACATCACTGTCCGGTGGTCGGAGGAACCTATGTGGGCGCATGCAAAGGCTTTGTAGGCCCCGCACACGTTTGTGTAGACTTTGTCCAAACAGTTCTCTCTCCTTGTAGCAAAGCTCACTTGTTCAAAGAATTTGGGAAGCACTAACTTCAGGTTCGTGTGGTTGAAATTGCCGGCAACAACGATAAATCCGTCCGAGTGCATTGTTTGAAGCTTGTTGATAGCCTCATACAGCTCTCCTGGTGGCAGAGAGTACCACTAGTACTGCGGTAAATTCCCTCGGCAGATAGAAGGGCCGACATTTAACAATTAAAAATTCCACTTGTGGTGAGCAGTGGCGAGTCACTTCAGCAGAGGTCGTGCACCAGAGTTTGTTGATATAGACGCACAAACCGCCACTTCAGCTCTTGCCGGACAATGCGGCGTTTCTGTCGGCTCGGTAGCAGGCTAGCTGGGCTAGCTGGATAGCTGAGTCAGCAATGTCTGCGTTTAGCCATGTTTCCGTGAAAATAAAGATACAACAGTCCTTTATTTCTCGCTTGCTTGAATGCTGGAGCCACAGATGATCCATCTTGTTGTCCAAAGAGCGAACGTTCGAGAGCAGGATTGATGGTAGTGCTGGTCGGACCGGGTTAGCCTTTAGCCTGGTGCTAAAGCCTGCGCGCTTTCCTCGCTTTTGGTTATGAGCGTAGCGCTTGCATCTTGGACAGCAGCGTCTCGCGGTCCCGGTGTTTGTTCTGAACTCTGGTGCTCTTAGCAGGCGCAGACTCCGCAGAATCTCCATCGGCAGATTTGGCATAGAAGTTGTGCATTTCTTCCTGATTTCAAGCAGATTGTGTCTGTCGTAGGTGGTACGCATGGTGACTAATAGTAACACAAAAACAAACCAGACAAACGTACGTATACTTCCTTATATGGAAGTATAAGGAGTGCATTTCGACACAAGCTTTAATGAAAGTGCTTGTGGGGAAATAGTTTTGACTGCAACTGTACTTGAAAATGTAAATGAGTCCATGTTTTATTAGTAACCGATTTAATACAAGTTACAGGTTTATGGTTATTAAAGAGATACTGACACCAGAAATTAAACTCTTTTTTACTCCTATCATAATAATAATCAACATGACCTATAGGTAACTTTTAGGGGCACATTAACTTAGGGTCGAATATCGAGGGTTAATTAATCCTCGATATTCGACTGTCGAAGTTAAATCATTCGACTTCGAATATCAAAGTCGAAGGATTTACCACAAATCGTTTGATCGAACGATTGAAGGAAAAATCGTTCGAACAAACGATTCGAAGGATTTTAATCCATCGATCGAATGATTTTTCTTTGAAATTTGTTAGAAAGCCTATGGGGACCTAACATTGATGTTTGGTAGGTTTTACTTGGCGAAGTAGGGGGTCGAAGTTTTTTTTAAAGAGACAGTATTTCGAATGGTCGCATAGTCGAACAATTTTTAGTTCAAATCATTCGATTCGTAGTCGAAGGTCGAAGTAGCCAATTCGATGGTGGAAGTAGCCAAAAAAACACTTCGAAATTCGAAGTTTTTTTCATTCGAATCCTTCACTCGAGCTAAGTAAATGTGCCCCCTAATGTACGTTCATGTTTTAAAAAGTAGTTTTTTAGTGTCAGTATCACTTTAAGTTGACAAGACATGCTAACGACCAATGCACTGGTCTCAGGGGCTTATCCTCTTAAAACTATACCTTTTATAAGGTAGAGATCTCAAAGATTAACCATCATTTTTAAAGGCAAAACATCACTGTTAAAAAGAATTATGCAGGGCTGCTACAACAACACGGAAGTGTGGCTTTTCATCCTGCAGGATAACTGTGCTAATCACAAACATATAAATGGGATTTGGGCAGCACTCCATGCCTTATTAAAGTACATGTAAAGTATAATTAAAATGCAGATTACCTGGCCAAATGTAATAAATATGATATGCAAAAAAGGGTAGATTAATCAATGCACGTTACTCTCTCCATGTTTAAATTAGCTATTCATTTTTTTCATTATATTGCAGGGGTACATAGCTCTTAGCCTCTCCGGTATTTCCATTTTTGTCCTATCTTTCAGAAGACATGTTCCTACAAATGGGTTCAAAACAGGCTGTAGTTTGTAGTTATGAATATTAAGGATGTATATGGGCTATTCTGGATGCAGAGTTGGCCTTAGGGACATACAGAAGCAATTTGCATGCCTTCTCCTATGATTCCTTGATTGGGTATTAAAAAGCTCTGATTTTTTTTTAAGTAAATGCTATATTTGTAGCATGGATATGAACACCTTTTGTTAGAAGAAGGCTGTCGCTGCACCTGCTGCATGGTGGAAGGGCTTGTTAGGTCCTTGTAGACCCACTCATTCTATCCTCTTTTTTAAACTGGCCATAGCTGTGCAGATTTTAGCCTTATATCTGACATACGTCGCAAACTTCTGACCTGCAATTTACCATACAGATTAAATAAAGTAGTAAAAGAACATATCAGACAATGCTCTGGCTGTGACAGCAGTTGTACAAACGTTATGTCTGACAAATAGTTGTGGCAGTAGTGTCCGAATGACTAAACGACCATGGTACAAAAAATGGCCGGCCATTCACGGCCCGAAAATCTTTTATCCTTGCGTCCATGGCCAGCTTAATTCTGTTTGCATTTGCTGAATACAGAATGTAGAATTGTAGAAAGCACTGAACTAGTACAGTGCAGACTATTCCTGTCCTATAAAATAATGTCTTTAGTTTAGTATGTCACATTTTGCTATTTGTGTTTCCCTTTTCCAATATAATGCTGAATCCAGGAGCAGCATACTAAATCCAGGACAATGCCATGTCCAGATAGAGGAAGAGCAAAATGATGCAATACTTGCATGTGTAATAACACTCAATAACACCTTTATTCCAATTTTACCATGCCGTTGGAGGTGGGGATTCTTGCACAGCCTATTTTCTATAGGGAGACCATAAACTCCAAATACAGTTTTACTCATGTTTCTTGTGTAAATAGAATATCTGAGAAAATAATATATTGTTTTTGTCAAGGTTTCCCTGAACATAGCACATTATTTTGCTAAACACTGTCTGTCACAATCTCCTTTCCCTGTGTTTATGTGCATAATCCCTCACTTATATTATATAAGTGTTTGGTAGTGATGCATTGAATCCACTGTTTTTGAATTTGGCTGAATCTAGAATACTTCATGAAAGATTTGGTCATATACTGAACCAAGCCCTAATTTCCATATGCAACTTAGGGGTAAATTTATCAAAGAGTGAGGTTCCGCCACTAGAGTGAAATTCCGCAGCTCTCAATTCATTTCTATGGGATTTTGAAAGGCGTATTTATCAATGGGTGAAAGTGAAAGTTCACCCTTTGATAAATACGCCTATAAAAATCCCATAGAAATGAATGTAGAGTGACGGAATTTCACTCTAGTGGCGGAATTTCACTATTAACTTCACTCTTTGATAAATATACCCCTTAGTGGGAGGAAGGGTTAAAACGTTTTTTAACTTCTTTGTCATTAACTTCAGACTTGACAGTAAGATTACTGCAGGAATAGCCATGAAAACACCATTTACTCCAGACATGTCAGTAAGATCACTGCAGAAATGGCCAGGATAACTCCATTAACTACAGACTTGCCAGTAAAATCTTTGCAGATATGGATAGATTGAATGCACTACCTTACCCAAGCAGAATACCACAAGATTTCCCACTTTCTGTCTCTGTGTAGCTGTGTAACATGAGTTAAAAAAAAAACCCAAGATGGTTGTGGAGTCCACAGTGGAAGGCACTGCCATCTCTGTTTCCAGTTGAAGGGATGTGAGCAAAGTTGGCTCACAGATGGCACAGGCATGCTATTCTATCATCATTTCAGACCCTGGTGGCAAGAAATTAAACCCTAAAAACCAAGGGTCTCACCCAACACTCACAAGGTCAGAATCAAGCAGACAAAGTCACAAATGCCCAATGTGCACTGACCCATGAAATGGCTTCCTCGCAAGTACAATGAGTATGCCTAATCCACAGCAGATTTACATACCTATTTGCATTTTTTGCATATTATCTCCTTTATTATTCATTATTTGTGCATTTGCACACCTTAGTGCAAGGTCTATGTAAATTGTTCTTTTTAATGTCAGTGGATTGCATTTTTATTCCATTCCAGTTAATATTTTCCAAATAAACATTTGCTGCCTTGCTTAATTACTTACTCTCAATCTGTAAATAAAAAAACATGTTTAAAATTAATTTTGGTTTAGTGGATTTTTGCTTGAACAGCTGAGAACAAAAGCCTGACAGTGCTTGCTGATAAAGTTAATAAATCATTCAATAAATGGATTTTATTTTATTTAACTTTAGTCTGTCTGGGAAATTATATACACTATTTAAACATTTTTTTTAGAGCACATATTTGTTTTGTTGCAGTTATAAACAACTCATTATTATACTATCTGGACATCTCAGTGCTTGTTTCCAGTTATCTTTTTAAGTAAAACTGCACATCATAGTTTATTAATAATATATTATAATATATATTATATCTAACTATTATAAAAAAAACACATATTGTATTGCATTTTCATTTTTTTCATGTATTTTTTTTCTTACAATTCTAAAAGGGAAACATGGTGAGTTCTCTGCATTTGATAAGTCTTATTAGTCAGTTTAGTTCTCCATCTCCTCACCAACCTTCCTACACCACATGGCTAATCATACATTATTGATTCTGACCGTGAACTAGTGAAGTCAAAAAGAGTTTCTTAAAAAATACCACATGCATGGGTGTCCGTACATAGGGGCAAGGGTGGCACTTGCCCCTCCCTGGAGTTTGTAAAAATGTTCCGGTAGACAAAATCAGGATGTGACATCACTGACAGGAAAAAAGGCAGTTTGTTTAATGCAAACTTCCCAAAGCTCACAGAACACTGTACCATCATGCTTTTACACTGCAGGCAAAAATACCTTCTGCCTCTTCCTTTGGCTCCATTGGTTCCACCAGTTCCACACACTCGGAAGTGCCTACAGGACGGTGAGGGCACGACTCGAGGGCAGAGCTGCTGTGGCAGCAGCTGAATAAGCAAAGCATGATTTCTGGCCAAATTTTGCCTCTTTATAGATCCCTGGTAAGGCCTCACCTTGAGTTTGTGGTGCAATTTTGGACTCCAGTCCATATAAATGAGCTGGAGAGAGTGCAGAGAGGTGCAACTAAACTGGTTAGAGGGATGGAAGACTTAAATTATGAGGGAAGACTGTCAAGGTTGGGGTTGTTTTCTCTTGAAAAAAAGACACTTGAGAGGGGACATGATTACACTTTACAAGTACATTAGAGGACATTATAGACAAATAGTAGGAGACCTTTTTACCCATAAAGAGGGTCACCACAACAGAGGCCACCCCTTCAGACACTGCCGGATGATGTTGTGATGGCCGATTCTGTTAATGCTTTCAAGCTTAGATGATTTCTTGGACAAACATCATATCCAAGGCTAGTGTGATACTAAAATCTATAGTTAGTGTATGAGTTGATGTGAGTGTGTGTAAGGATCAGTGTGTGTATGGATGCTGGGTTTTATTTGGAGGGGTTGAACCCCGCTTAATCACTCAAATAACAGTAGTCACAAGATGACAAGATGGGCCAACTTGTGGCCTTATTCAATTACCTTAAAGCTGAAGTATAAATATAAAGTGCAGTGCTATTTTTATATTAAATTCATTAAAAAACAACTATTTAGAGTTGATCAGTAATAACTTAAATAAAGTGCAGTGCAATATTGACCATTAAGTGATTCAATTTTGAGGTCAAAAAATTGATACATATACCTCGGCTTTAGCAGTTTATAAGCCACTAATTACCCTTAGCTAATGATTGTGAATTTTATAAATAGCAACGTTGCTTGAGAATTAAATTAATAAATTATAAAGTGCTTAATAATGCAAAAAAAAATTAATTAGAAGGTAATAAGTTGAATTAATTAGAGTGACCACAATTAATAGGATAAATTTTTTTTCTAATAAATTCTCAGTTCATGAAAACAAGAGAGAAATTGGAAAAGAAGAGGAGCCAGAGCAACCGGGACTGGTGGTCTCAAATTTAACTAAGCCCTATTGCTGTTGAGGGCTATTGTATCCTAAAAAAACACAAATCCTATCGGTCAACTAGGAGGGGTGGTGGGAACTGCTCAGTTCATATCTATATCTCTCTTACTGCATATCTAATTTCCCAGGAGGCCATGGATTTGTGTTTTTTTAGGATACAATAGCCCTTTGAGACCACCAGTCCCGGTTGCTCTGCCTTCTCCGTCTTTGTGGTGTCCCAGGATAGAAAAACAATAGGCAGCAGATTTGGGACAACTCCACCTCCTCTTCTTTTCCAATTTCTCTCATGTTTTCATGAACTGAGCATTTATTAGAAAAAAAAATTATCCTATTAACTGTCCTATTAAATCCGTTTGCTCTATTGAGAAATGGATTTCAGTGCAGAATTCTGCTGGAGTAGCACTATTAACTGATGCGTTTTGAAAAAAACATGTTTTCCGATGACAGGATCCCTTTAAAATCATTGACATTTTTAATAAATGCATACAAGAAAATTACTTGGAAAAACATTATCAGCCGTGATAGGTGGAGCCACCCATAGACACTACAGATTCTATGCATGGTAGTGGGTTTCTACCCTTGTACTTACTGCTAACTATCATGTATGTTGAGTACATTTCCTAGAATGATGGCAAAATATGTGTCTATTTCGCTTGTCAGAATATCAAATGAAAAAGGTTGGCACAAACTGGATCACTCTCCACGATGTAGTTAAAAAATGTATTTATTTAGGCATCCTAAATGCCTTATGCGTTTCGTGCCTTTTGGGCACTTAATCATATCTATTCCGCTTGTGTTCATCTATTTCTATTACAATCATTATTTTGTTTTAAACTTATAAATACAGCTATGGGATCCGTTATCTGGAAACCCATTATCCAAAAGCTCTGAATTACAGAAAGGCCACTTTCCATAGACTCCATGTTATCCAAATAATCCAAATGTTTAAAAATGGTAAAAGCAGAGAAGAGTATTCAACAATTTCAGCACAGCTGCTATCCAATGATCCAATGTTAGGTAACGCTAAACTTTGCAATTCAGTCCTTTAATATATCTTCCGAATATATCTTATATACTGGAGCCTTTTCTATATCTTTCCTTTGAACCATAAATCAGTTTTTTTATTTTTCCTCTGGCCTGGTTTATAAACCCAAGCTCATATAGGAATACCTGGCAAGGTTATAAAAGTAGCATTACAGTTCAGGAATAGTTGAGGAATTATTTGCTTTTATAAAATCTGATATTAAACACCATTTTCCATTGCTAATTCAAAGGTATGACATTTTATTTTACTTGGTTACTTTAAACATTTGCAGATGATTTTGATGATGGGAATATCATAATCTGCATTGAAAATAACAGTATTTCACAGTGCTAATATTCAGAAGGTGCTACTTGCCCTACAGGTATTTGACTTGTTATCCTGAATTCTCAGGACCTGGGGTTTTCCAGATTTGGATCTTCATAACTAAAGTCTACTAGAAAATCATTTAAACATCAAATAACCCCAATAGGCTGGTTTTGCTTCCAATAGGGATTAATTATATCTTAGTTAGGATCAAGTACAAGATACTGTTTTATTATTACAGAGAAAAAGAAAATACTTTTTTAAAACTTGGATTATTTGGATAAAATGGAGTTTATGGGAGATGGCCTTTCCGTAATTCGTAGTTTATAATCTGTGTGCTTTTACTTGAAAAAATGGCTGTGTTGATCATTTTAATTTATGAATTTCATAATATAATTGTGTACATTAAAAATTGGTTACTGATTGCTGCCCAAAACCAAAAAAGTCAAAAACAAGGGGTTATCAATATGAATGTATTAAAAAAACATTTTCACCAGACTCCCTGCTTCTCAGTCTATAAATGAACTCTACAGTGAGTCTTTCTTAACCCAGACTGGCTGATAACAGAGGGCAACAGCTGCCAGTAAAGTAGATAACAAGGTTATATACAGTGTCAGGCATGCATTTTCATATTAAACCACTATTAAATATTTCAGTTTAGCCCTCTCAATAGAAATATGCAAAATTATATTCTTTTTTCACTCTGCACTATGCTGCCATACTTTACAGATATTATAATTATGAAAAAACTATAGTTGATATTTGTTTTAAGGTATGAAGATCCCAGTCTGTATTAGTTAAATTAAAACCATGTAACTACATTCCTTTAGAAGTTTTCAATATGTTTATGAAACTGGGCTATGGGGAATATTATCCTACATTCAGTAGAGAGAGATCCTATTTGTGTTGGTATGGGTCATGAAATTATCACAAATTATCACATACTGTACATTGATTAATAGCAAGGGACAATTTCTCAAAACAACAGATTTGCTTATTCAGGTAGGGCATCAGTTATTCAGAAAGCTCCGAACTACGGAATGGCCATCTGCCATAGACTCCATTTTATCCAAGTAATCCAAATTTTTCTAAATTATTTGCTTTTCTTTGTAATAATAAAACAGTACCTAGTAGTAACTTGTACTTGATCCAAACTAAGATATATTTAATCTTTATTTTAAGCAAAACCAGCCCATTGGGTTTATTTAATGTTTACATCATTTTTTTAGAATACTGAAGGTCCAAATTACAGAAAGACCCCTTATCCAGAAAACCCCAGGTCCTGAACATTCTGGAAAACTAGTCCCACACCTTTATATAGAAATATAAATGCAGAGAAGGAATATAAAGTTATGTTGTAAAAGCACACCCATTAATTGTTCAATGAACAGTAAAGGTTCTCCTTTAATTAAGGGATATTTATCAAAATCTGAATTTTTTTAGATTTTTTAAATAAAAAAAGAATGACCAAACTAGAATCCATGGTTTGACCTTATTTATAAATAAAAAAAAATTGGATCAGGAAAAACAGCTGCTTTTTCAGATTGTCGCAACGAAAAATACAAATTTTTCGAGTTTGACACCCAAAAACCATGAGTTTTTGCAGAAAAACCAGCATCAAACCCCAAAAACTCAGAACATTTTGTGAGGGTTAAAACATCTTCACATGGTTAAGGTGACATTTGCCATTGACTTTTACATGAATTCGGTAGATTTTGAGATGTACAGTATTTTTTGGATTTTTTCGGATTGAACGTAGCCTTGGGGCATAATAAATCTCTAAAACATTGCGTCTTTTTTACCGCACCTTTTTCAGGTTTTTGACTTCAAAAACAGACACTGCAGAAAAATTGTGCCTTAATAAATAACCCCCTTAATGTTTCTTTTTTATTTAATTTATCTTTTATAATGTTACCCAAATAGTTCTAAAATCTAAAATCAGCCAGTTTTATATGTCAGAGAATTATAGCTTAGGGCAGTGCATGCCACTATATTTTATAAAGTGCTTGTCCTAATTGGTATTCATTATATAGTCCAACTTTGTTCTTTTACCGATTTTCCTTATCTGAGAGCTTTGTAGTTTAATTATACAGCATGTTATAAAGTTTTAAAGAAAAGCCACGACTTTAGATTTGCAATTAAGAAGAAAGAACTATTTTAAAAGAGTAAAACCGTGCATAAATAGTATTGGACCTAACAATTAGGCACATGCTTTTATTTCGTATCTATCGATACTTTTCTTAATTTGTCACATTTAATTTAACTGTTAGAAATGTTGAAAAGTGGAATAATTCTTATACATAACACCATCGGGCAGATTTATCAAGGGTTAAAAAACCCTCAAATTCGACCCTCGAAGTAAAATCCTTCGAATTCGAATATCAAATTCGATGGATTTTAGTGCAAATACTTAGATCGAATGATTGAATAAAAATCATTAACGATAAAATCCTTTGAATCGAATGATTCAAGCGATTTTAAGCGATCGATCGAAGGGTTTTTATTCAACAAAAAAAAAAACTTAGAAAAGTGCTGGGGAAGGTCCCCATAGGCTAACATTGCACCTCGGTAGGTTTAAAGTGGCAAAGTAATTATGTCAAAGTATTTTCTAAAGAGACAGTACTTCAATTATCGAATGGTCGAATAGTCGAACAATTTTTACATCGATTATCGAATGGTCGAATAGTCGAACGATTTTTACATTGAATCGTTTGAGTCATTCGATTTGATCGAATTCGATCGAATTTGACCAATTCGATGGTCGAAGTACCCAAAAATTTTTTCAAAATTCTAATTTTTTTTCAATCGAATTCTTTACTCGAGCTTAGTAAATCTGCCCCTTTAAATGTTACAGCATTTATATACGTATCTACCTCCACTTAAGACAGCATCCGAGGTTGACAGTTGTGTTTAATATTGTGAATAAAATAAGTAAAATATAAGGATATTAGAAGTCACATGGTCAGTCCCATGACCATATAAAATACAGTACATAATTTATCACAATAAACAAGTTAAATGTAACAGAAATTACATCACAAATCACAAGTTATAAATGATGATATCACTAAGCACTGTTTATAAGGATACAATTTACAGAGCAATCCTGTCTTAGGTAATAACCAACCTTTGGTCAACACATATTCAAGGATTGCTGGTTTAGTCACAGCAAAACTCTGGTGGTTACATACATGGTTTAAAGATACTGAAAGCTCCTATGGTTCTTAATACAACAATACCACACTATAGAGTTTATATGTCATCTGCTATTTGTATCCCTATTTCAGCTTTATTGGCTGCCCCCAAGGGTACATAGCAGAATTTGATAAAAAAAAAACCACACAAGTTTTATTAGTGCAGAGTAACAGTACATTATATTTTAATTACTTTTAATTTTGGTTTAAATGTTGTATTATATTGAATACAATGAAAATCACATGAAAATAACATGTGCAGTACATATAATATGCTAAAGAGAAATGATAAAACTAAATTATCTTCCATTATTAACATATGTATATCTAAAACTAGACAAACCATCTAAGCTTATGCTAGGTCACTTTATATTGAGTGTAAGACACTCGGTATTCTCATCACATTCGGCGCTAGTCCAGGACACGGTATGTAGGCAACAGCATCGGTGCAAAATATTAGGCTTTATTTCAACACACACATGAATGAGGGTTACAGCGGTGGGTATACAGGGCTGACTGACTTACGCGTTTCTTGCCGGACCTCCCGGCACTTCCTCAGAGTCAGTAAAAATCACATGACTCCAGACTTAAATAGCTAAAGTGATTTACATCTGTGTTAGAAATACAGGTGCATTTGGATTATATGTGTAATTAACACTCTTATCTAAACTATCGTTACTTAAAATGTGCATATTGCTCTTGTATATTATATAATATCTTAAAACAAAGAGCAATTAAAGTATAAAACATTGTGTTCATATTTTAGTATAAATAATTAAATAAGTGTGATAAAACAAGTGAAAAACTGCACCACTTGGGACACCTTTCACCAGAGATCAATGGAACTTTGGGATAGACTCACATCTAGGGGCTATGAAACAGATTGTGTCAAAAAAGCCTATGAGAATGCGATAATGAAAAATAGGATTGACTTATTAAAAACATCAAAAAATAATAGACACAAACAAAAAGATAAAAGGATAAGATTTATAACGACATTTAGCACAGAGGCCAAACAAATACAAAATATAATTCACAAACATTGGTCAATACTCTATAGTGATCCTATTCTATCCACTATGGATCTTAAGAAACCACAAATAGTATACAGACGTGGCCCTAACCTGAGGGATAAAGTGGCACCTAGTATGCTGCCAGATATTAACAAAACGGATAACAGCAATTGGATGTCCTGGGCACTTATAAATGTGGAGCGAATATATGTAAATGCTGTCGTTTTATTAATAAATCAGATAAATTTCAGAGTACAAACACACAAAAGTATTATAAAAATAGGATGTATGCAATTTGTAAAACTATGAATGTTATATATTTAGCCAACTACAAGAGTCCTCTGCACTCAACCCATTATCAATATATTTAAGACAGAGACATTTTGTGCATACTGCTACTAAAAAATGTCTTACCCTTTAAACAACACAGGGATTGTTTGTCCATATATTGCAATATATTTAAGCTGGCCAACTACGTCAAAGTCATCCCATATCTGGCCAGTCCTACGCTTAATTTTCATCTGATTCATTAAGAATTCAATTGCTTAATTATACATTTTACAAAGGGACTAAGTTTTACCTGCAACTTACTAGCTGCTTTCAAAGTAAACCTCCATACTTGGCTGCCCTTTTATTAGACACCAGTGGGATCACCTGACTATAGCTGGGAAGGGTGGGAGCTACAACATGGAGCTGGTCACTGCTCCTGTATAACTATAACAAACAAGGGAAAGTTGTGCTCACCACTATTTTTTTAAAAACATTAGGCGGGGGTGCAATGAGGGTGTGACCACAAAATACATATAGACAAATACAAGATTCCTCTGCACTCAACCCATTATCAATATATTTAAGACAGAGACATTTTAGTGCATACTGCTACTAAAAAATGCCTTACCCTTTAAACAACACAGGGATTGTTTGTCCATATATTGCAATATATTTAAGCTGGCCAACTACATCAAAGTCATCCCATATCTGGCCAGTCCTACGCTTAATTTTCATCTGATTCATTAAGAATTCAATTGCTTAATTATACATTTCACAAAGGGACTAAGTTTTACCTGCAACTTACTAGCTGCTTTCAAAGTAAACCTCCATACTTGGCTGCCCTTTTATTAGACACCAGTGGGATCACCTGACTATAGCTGGGAAGGGTGGGAGCTACAACATGGAGCTGGTCACTGCTCCTGTATAACTATAACAAACAAGGGAAAGTTGTGCTCACCACTATTTTTTAAAAAGGGCAGCCAAGTATGGAGGTTTACTTTGAAAGCAGCTAGTAAGTTGCAGGTAAAACTTAGTCCCTTGTAAAATGCAGCCAAGTATGGAGGTTTACTTTGAAAGCAGCTAGTAAGTTGCAGGTAAAACTTAGTCCCTTGTAAAATGTATAATTAAGCAAATGAATTCTTAATGAATCAGATGAAAATTAAGCGTAGGACTGGCCAGATATGGGATGACTTTGACGTAGTTGGCCATCTTAAATATATTGCAATATATGGACAAACAATCCCTGTGTTGTTTAAAGGGTAAGGCATTTTTCAGTAGCAGTATGCACAAAATGTCTCTGTCTTAAATATATTGATAATGGGTTGAGTGCAGAGGACTCTTGTAGTTGACTATATGTATTTTGTGGTCACACCCTCATTGCACCCCCGCCTAATGTTTTTAAAAAATAGTGGTGAGCACAACTTTCCCTTGTTTGTTATATATTTAGCCACATGTAAGTGTGGACAACAATATGTAGGCAAAACTACTAGGAGATTGAAAGATCATGTCTTAGAACATCTGGCTTGCATAAATAGAAGGGACTTTTCATCTGCAATAGCTAAGCATGTAATAGATAAACATCAGGCGATGGAGCAGTATGTAACTTTCCAAGTAATTTAATCTATCAAACTTGGTAAGAGAAAAGGAGATATAGAGGATAAATTAACAAAGAGGGAATTTCATTGGATATTGACTTTAAATACTGCTAAACCAAAAGGACTTAACAAAGAAGGGGATATAAAGTATTTCATAAGATAATTGTATGTACCAAACTTCCATATTATTCCAGCCTTAATATTATAACTATAAAAGAACTAATGTGTAACAGTCATATTGACTCTATCATCATTATAATGGAGTTAATATGTAACAGTTTTTTACATAATATTTCTATGGGGCCGATTCACTAAATTCGAGTGAAGGATTCGAAGTGAAAAAACTTCGAATTTCGAAGTATTTTTTGGGCTACTTCGACCATCGAATGGGCTACTTCGACCTTCGACTACGACTTTGAATCGAAGGATTCGAACTAAAAATCGTTCGACTATTCGACCATTCGATAGTCGAAGTACTGTCTCTTTAAAAAAAACTTCGACCCCCTAGTTCGTTGAGGATGGTCCCCATAGGGTTGGCTAACTTTTTTTGATCGAAGGATATTCCTTCGATCGTTGGATTTAAATCCTTCGAATCGTTCGATTCGAAGGATTTAATCGTTCGATCGAAGGAATAATCCTTCGATCGTACGATCGCAGTATTTGCGCTAAATCCTTCGACTTCGATATTCGAAGTCGAAGGATTTCAATTCCCAGTCGAATATCGAGGGTTAATTAACCCTCGATATTCGACCCTTAATGAATCAGCCCCTAAGTGTAGAACCCCCTTCATTTCCTAGGTACTTTGAGAAATTCATAATAGCAACTATGTTGATATTGATTGTAATAATTTTCATACAGTAATGGTATTAGTTCAATTTGGTTAAATTTTTTAATTTTTTTATATATAGCCTGTCCAATACATTGAATTTAATAGTATATAAAAAATGTATCATAAACAAATAATGGAAATCAAAAATTGAATGAATGATCTACTGTATGATAATTAGTCGATTGCCTGTTCTAGCTATCATTTGGCCAATATATATATAAAAAATAAAAGAGAATGAATTTGAACAAAAACTTAAGCTTTATTAAATCAGTAATATACAATAGATTTTTAAATATAATCTTCTTGCTCTACAAATGACTTTAGATACTAAATAATAGTTAAGAAGTTACAATTGTTTCCTTTTTCTGAAAAAAGTGACAGAAAATAAATAGATTTAATAGATACATGAATGTATACAAAGAAATGTAACTTTATACAACATAGTAACATAATTAGCCCTCGTAGGAAATACACTTGCTTTTATATTCATGTTTATGTGCATTTAGTGATTTTAAATATATAGTTCATTATAATATTTGGACTTGAACAAGGGGATTGGATGAATACAGATTTCTTTTTTTATTTACAAATAATTGTTTTTCTCTTTTTTTCACTTGTTTTATCACACTTATTTAATTATTTATACTAAAATATGAACACAATGTTTTATACTTTAATTGCTCTTTGTTTTAAGATATTATATAATATACAAGAGCAATATGCACATTTTAAGTAACGATACTTTAGATAAGAGTGTTAATTACACATATAATCCAAATGCACCTTTATTTCTAACACAGATGTAAATCACTTTAGCTATTTAAGTCTGGAGTCATGTGATTTTTACTGACTCTGAGGAAGTGCCGGGAGATCCGGCAAGAAACGCGTAAGTCATTCAGCCCTGTATACCCACCGCTGTAACCCTCATTCATGTGTGTGTTGAAATAAAGCCTAATATTTTGCACCGATGCTGTTGCCTACATACCGTGTCCTGGACTAGCGCCGAATGTGATGAGAATACCAAGTGTCTTACATTGAATACCGGCAGGAAGCGGCTGGCGTCTCACACAGGCTGCGGCCAGGAGGACACAGCAACACTGGGTGAGCTCCGATGCGAATCGCATCATTTTTTGTACAGTCACTTTATATTGAGTCCTTTATAACGTAGTGTGGTTATTTAGACTGTAAACCCTACAGGGTAGGGACCTCCATCCTTTTGTCTCCTTGACACTGAGCACTTAATCTGTATTGTAATTATCTTTTATACTTATGTGATTGTATTTCTAATAATGCACTTATTGTTACTTTTTATTGCAGTAACCCCTTGTTTGTTACTACTAATTTATTGTTTTGCTTAACTGTGCTTTGCCATCAAGGAGTGCCATACAAATAAAAAGATACATACATAGGGGCACATTTACTTAGCTTGAGTGAAGGATTAGAATGAAAATTACTTCGAATTTCGAAGTATTTTTTTGGCTACTTCAACCATCCAATTGGCTACTTCGACCTTCGACTACGACTTTGAATCGAATGATTCGAAACTAAAAATCATTCGACTATTCGACCATTCGATAGTCGAAGTACTGTCTCTTTAAAAAAAACTTCGACCACCTACTTCGCCACCTAAAACCTACCGAGCACCAATGTTGTATGGGGACCTTCCCCATAGGCTTTCTAAGTATTTTGTGATCAAAGGAAAATCGTTCGATCGATGGATTAAAATCCTTCGAATCGTTCGATTCAAAGGATTTAATCGTTCGATCGAATGATTTTTCCTTCGATCGTTCGATCGAACAAAATGCGGTAAATCCTTTAACTTAATTTAACTTCGATGGTCGAATATCAAGGGTTAATTAAATTTGTAAATTTGTTACAGAAATATTTTCCATTTTACCCAGTATTCTTAACACACTTTGCTGTTCCTGAATCTGAAGTTTATTGCTTCATGAGAGCACAGATCAGATAGTTCTTTTCTGGTAAGTCTGAGGATTAGCATCTATCCATTTATTTAAAATAGATCTCTGCGATACTGCTAGTGGCAGGATTATTGATATATTACTAGGATCATTTGGTGATTTATGTAGCTGTCTTGAGATGTTGTCTATTCCTAATAGAACTAGAGCTTGGATGAATAGTTATTTGTAACTTTAAAGTAGAACTTTTGTATTTCTGTCCAAAAAGTTTTTCACCTTTATTTTTTGATGCATTGCATTCAGCCTACTGAAAAATAAACAAACAGTTTTATTAGTAAGTGAAGATACTTGGGATACTGGATAACCACACGGAGCAAACTTATAGTGCAGAAATGACATAGTAACGAAGCAACAAAGCAAGTAAAGGAAGCAAAGGCTATGTATGTATTTTCCACATACATCTGTTTTTTCTATCAATATAGTCAACATTCAGTTTATTTCTCTGGTGCCCTAATAAAGATAATAGTGCTGTTCCAGCCGAATTCTGCACTGAAATCTGTTTCACAAAAGAGTAAACAGATTTTTTTATATTTAATTTTGAAATCTGACATATTGTCAATTTCCCAGCTGCCCCAGACATGTGACTTGTACTCTGATAAACTTCAGTCACTCTTTACTGCTGTACTGCAAGTTGGAGTTATATCACCCCCCCCCAACAGTCTAGCAAAAGAACAACGAACAAAAGAACAATGGGAAGGTAACGAGATAACAGCTCCCTAACACAAGATAACAGCTGCCTGGTAGATCTAAGAACAGCACTCAATAGTAAAAAGCCAAATCCCACTGAGACACATTCAGTTACATTGAGTTGGAGAAACAACAGCCTGCCAGAAAGCATTTCTCTCCTAAAGTGCAGGCACAAGTCACATGCAGGACCGCCATCAGAAATCGCAGGGCCCCATACGACAAAATTCCCTGGGCCCCCTGGGCTGCACCCACCGCAAGCCCCACCTACAGGTCTGCCCTCCCCACCCCCACAGGTCTGCCCCCCACCACACAGTTAAAAATCAAAAAAATATTGGCTAGGTGGTTCCCACATGTTAATAATAAATAAAAAGATATTGGTGATCAGGGCCCCCCATAAAAAAACATTTGTGGCCAGGGCCCCCACCATTAAAAAATATTGGTGGCTAGGACCCCGCATGAGAAAAGAAAAATTGGTGACCAGGACCCCCCCACATTATGAGAAAATTGGTGGCGAGGGCCCCTTAAACGTCCATGCCTTCCCGAAGTCAGCAGCTCTCAGAAAGATGGGGGCCCGGCTAATCAAGTAAGTGTGGCGTGGCAGGGCCCCCCTTAACCTTGGGGCCCCATACAACTCTCCCCCCTGTCCCCCCCTGATGGCTGCCCTGGTCACATGACCAGGCAAAATGACCTGAGATGGCTGCACACCAATATTATAAATTTAATAAATACACTTGCTGGTTCAGGAATGAAATTTTACATGGTAGAGTGAATTATTTGCAGTGCAATTTAGAAATAAAAACGACACCATAAAAATCATGACAGAATCCCTTTAAGTCTATTAGAAAATCATGAAAACATTAAATACACTCAATAGGCTGGTTTTGCTTCCAATACAGATTAATTGTATCTTAGTTTGGATCATTTACAAGGTACTGTTCTATTACTACAGAGAAAAAGGAAAATATTTTTTTAACATTTGGAGTCATTTACACACCTGTATCATATTTGCACTGGAGTTTGTTCTCTGTTGTTATCTTTATTGATCCAGTACCCAGAGCATCCTCACCTACTAATAAAACAGTTCCACATTTTAAAAGATTCTGAATGCATTTAGCTGACAGATATAGTCCTCCTTCAGCACTATCAGATATCATAAAACTTAACCAGCAAATGGTAATAGTGTACCTGCTTTAAAAATGTAGGGTTGTGCAGCAAGATTAAGTTGGATTGAAAGCAGTGTGAGATGTTGCCTGTCTAACCCACTGAACTGCTCTGTATGTTTAAAGCAGGTACACAGATAAGCACAATAGATAGAGTAAAGGGTGGTGTTGGGTGGGGCTTGGGTTTGTGCAGGGAGTTTTGTTCTCCTTTAAGGTACAAGAATATTGAAGGATTTTAGATTACATACTGAATTAATAGATTTATTATTTGTATTAGAATTAATAATGGATGAGTAAGAACTCGTTTCATTATGTATCTAACAATAGATACCAGAAACCAAATTTCTGAATGCAGTCATTTGAGACTCCTCTTTTGATATAAACATTTTGATAGACACTTTTTACTAATGGCAAAGACTAAATACAGATAGATTTGGGATTTGGAAAGATAAAAAAAAAAGCCACAGTTTTCTCTCTGTAAAACTCTGACATTTCATTCTTATTAAAGATAAATTCTATGACAGAAGATCAGTCATATGGCTCCAGGATGTTCTTGTTACTTTGTGCCCTATTGTGTGTGTTTTCAAGTGGAAATCAGATATATCTGTGAATACCTTGTACAAGGTTTATGTCATGGAACGGAAACATTCTAAGAATGTACATGATGCTAGGTTCTGCCTCTCTCTCTCTGTCTTGATGCCATACGAGCCCCCCCAAACAGCCTATATCCATTATTTTAATATCAAGTTTTATTATGAAAATACTAATCTAAATGACAGTAGATCTAGACCAGTCATCCCCAACCAATGGCTCGTGGCGCAACATGTTGCTCTCCAACCCCTTGGATGTTGCTCTCAGTGGCCTCAAAGCAGGTGCCTATTTGTGAATTCCTGGCTTGGAGGCAAGTTTTGGTTGCATAAAAACAAGGTGCACTACCAAACAGAGCCTCCTGTAGGCTATCAGTCCACACAGGGGCTACCAATAACTAATCACAGCACTTATTTTGCACCACTCTAAATTTTTTATGCTTGTGTTGCTCCCCCACTCTTTTCACATTTGAATGTTGTTCATGGGAACAAAAAGTTTGGGGTCCCCTGATCTAGACAGTGTTGGCCTGGAGGGTCCCAAGCCCATTGGGCTACTCCCCTATTCTTGCCTTAGACTCCACTCTACTGCATACCACCCTTCCACCAAAGCGGGGACCCTCAGATCCTGGGCATGTAGCAATCCTGGGTCGACACAGTCCAACCAAAGATCTAGATGACAAATGTGGTTAGGTGAAATATTGATTTTAAACTATTTATAATAGAATAGGTATATAGGCATTTTGGCTGGGAAAATTATTACATTTTTAAACAGGCTTAGCGCTTTCAGTGACATCCTGTTTTCACACTGTATGTTAATGATAAGACAATCTCATCAACATCTTATGCTCTTTTGATTTACTGGCTTTATCAGAGGGGAAGCTTTTAGTTTACTAAGTAAACTGTAAATAAGACAGAATCAGCTCCCTTAATTCACACTTAAAAGATAAATGTCTAAAAATTGAAGGGCAAGAAAAATTACAAACAGGTGGTACAAAGGTGATACCTTTATTGGCTAAGTAAGATAATCATAGCAAGCTTTCAGAACATTTTAATACATTTTTCAATCTGAATACAGAAAAAGGAACTGAAATGTTCTAAAAGCTTGCTATGATTAGCTTAGTTAGCCAAGAAAGGTATACCTTTATTCCACCTGTTTGTTATTTTTCTTGTGACTGGCTAACACGGTACAACAACTTTATCTAAAAATTTTATTAATTCCAAATTTGTAATAACATAGCAACATGCGTGGGTTATTTATGCGTGGGTCAAATTGTTCTGTTCTGATTTTGTTAATAAAAAATCAGACCAAACTAGAATCCACGATTTGACCTTATTTGTTATTAAAAAAGCACGATTTAATCAGATCGAGCGAAAATCCAAATAGTTTTTATTTTCAGGCTTTTCCCCGAGCAGCCTACATTTTTCCGATTTTTGCCTGAAAACCCCAAAATAGTTGGATTTTCTTGCTAATTCCAGCACAGACCACAGAAACCTCTAAATAGTATAGGGACCTCTCCCATTGACTTATATACAACCTCAGCAGGTCTGAGATGGTGGATTTTCAGATTCGGACTTCTTGCACCATCGAAATCATGAAAAAATTGAGTTTTAAAAAAAAAACCTGAGAAATTAGAGTTTTGCACCAAATTTACTGAGGTTTCTACCAAATGTCCTTAGGTACAGAGACAAAACATTGTTGTCAATATCACGGGTTACGATAGCTTAATATACAATATCTATAGAATTAACCAACTATGTGGTCTGTAGAGACATTAAAACAAAAACAAGGCAGCATCATTACAATACCCATTTCAAATATAGAGCCAAAACTATTTTTCAGCAATGTAGTGGTGGACACTGTAGAGCAAAGATCCAAGAGAAAAGATCATAAAAGCACAATGGTAAACTGTGAATAACCAACAGTTATGTTTCCTTCTTCTGTTCTGATAGTTGATACTTTATATCTGGGCCCTAGCACCCTTGGCATTCTACATCACATCAATGCTGGGAATAGTCCTGTGGAATGTTGTAGAAGGTCAGACTTCTGTCGCATTATCAATGACTAAGCGATACTTGTGCCATTGCTGTTGTTGTATTGCAGTCTCACAACTTAAAAGTTACATTTATTTATTAGAATAAACAAGTAGGAATAGTCATGCTGCTGGAGAATTGATAGAGCTTGGCTTTGTTTCAAGTACACTCTGATTCACTTGTATATAAATCACGCCTTTGAGGAGGAACATCCTGTATATTGTTTATTCCCTTGCTTTAATTTTGTGTTTAATCTTCAATGACAACATCAAAGTCATAAAGAAGTCAGTTATAAAGGTGTGAAGTACAGAATTCTTAAGAAGTCAACTCCTTATTATGTGTAGATAAAACTCAACCTATATCAATATAAACATTTTTTTCCCTAGAATGAAATTTTTTTTGGACAGTTAGGTATATAGGTATATGAGATGTATGTTTTTATTGGTGGAAGCCATGGCAATTACACAGCAAATATAAAGTTCACAGCAGATTAGAATCCATTGCTAGAATTCATGCTGAGGCAAAAAATTTTACATACATGGTGGCTAAAACTTTGTTTTGCAGCTTAATGTTTTGTGATTATAATAGTTATCTGAAAACAATGTTACTACAAAGATTCGTTTTAGAGATAACCCTTTTAGATGTGAAGAGAAAAATCACATTACATCGTAGTTAATGAAAATCCCCAGTGGGTATTTAACATTTTGCAGTATCGTAACCTGAAACAGTTGGAGAATGATAACACAGTGTTAAGCAAAACAAAGTCTGACTGAAGTTAGTTTAATAAAATGGGGAGATAACGCATTTAAAGCTTTTGGTAAAAAAAAAAAAAAAAAGAAACAATTCTTATCTGTACTGCTCTGTAACAGCAGATCACAGTAGAGTATGGGGGCACTATTCGCCCTGTGTGAACACAAATTTTAATTCCAGCGCACACAGCAAATCGTGGTGCACACAAAAGGGGAAGCCTCGCAAAGCTTTGCGTCACTTTGTCAGACATTAATTCAATGCGCATATGCTAATTCATCAAAATGTAAAGTTACGGCTTGGCAGGCGAATGCTGGCGAAGTGTCGCCAGCGTAAATTTGTCAGCTTGAGTATTTCATAGCCAACTTTCGCTAGCGTTAATTTCTGCCTAATGAAACTTCCTTAATACATTTAGGCTTATGTCAATTTGAATAGGGTGGGTACATGTAGGTCATTATATACTGTATGTCTTTATTAGTGATGTTGGTGCAAATGCTTGAAGTGGCCACTTATTATAAAAAATGTCCATGGACAAAAGAGATCCTGTAATGTCCTAGATATGAGCCCACCCTAAAACAAATGTGGCATGCTCCTCAAATGGTTAAAAATACAAAAATTTTTAACAGTAATAACTTGTAAAGACAATCCCACTTTAAAATATGAAAAAACGCCAACATTTTTTTTTTCATTTTTATAACCTTTCGGCATACAGGATATGATGTCACTGTCATAAGAATGAGGAGGATGTAGCTTCATCTTATCAGTTCACCAGGTCTAACCTAGCGAAGGAAATGATGGCGCAAGGGGTAACGTAATGGAAAATTCAAATTTTAGTGAATTTGCAGAGTAACGTTCGTTCGCCTGGTGAAAGGGCGTGAATATTCGCTAGCGATGAACTCTTTCGGTAGCGAGTTGTCCTCTACTCCTGTTGGGACCTATAGGATTAATATGAGCCTATAGCTATAAATCCCTACCCTTCCTCCTTTTCCCTAGTTGCAAAAGCCCATGTTTCTAGTTATATTTACATATCCAGTGTTATTGGCCAAGAGGTATAATGACCACTTTCTACCACACTTCAATATAGTGCTGCTTTGGCTGCTGGTGTCCTAACCATCTGGATGTTCCTGGGTACACCAAGGCCCAGTAAAGCCATTTGCCCTAAAGGGACATCACCTTTAGTGTCTAAGTCGGGGACCAGGGAACCGCGTGAATGAGGTTAGCTAGAATAGGTTATATCTGTTATAGACTCTCTAGGGGGTAAATTTATGAAACATCAGATGTATTGTAGATGTATTCTATTGTAGAAAAAACAACAGCAGAGGAAGGCGGGCATACCAGAGGGAAGCAAGCCAGATGCAGGCAATATGAAGGAAGAATAGTTAGAATTACAAGTTGCTGAAGCACGAAAGGGCCAGACAGGTCAGGAGAGCAGTATGGGCAGCCATAAACCTTCTTTTCAAGGCAGGCTTGCCATTGTCTGGTCTGGAATGCCTGCTTTCCCACTGCAATAAATTCAGGTACCTCAGCTTTTCCGATTTTTATCATTGTTTTTATTATTTTTCTGAGCTCACATACAATATCATTTAGATCCACACAGAGAACTTGGCACGCAATGTAACATCAACATACAATTGTAATTCATGAATTTATTTATGCGAAGTCAAATTGCACTGCACTAACCATGAGACCAATGTTTCAAGGTTTGTAAATGTAGGTTTTCAACAGCTTGAACTGTATATACCCAAAACAAGGATGTAATGGTCACTACAATTGCCTGTGAGTAAATGGGTTAAGTAGCCTAATTACAACTAGCTGTATGTTTTTGCTACATTGCTGTTTCTATTACCTAATTGTTTAGCGCTGTCAGGGAGCTGGGAGGTCCCTCCAGGGAGGTAGTCAGGATCGAGGAGGAAGCCCTCTTGAGGGAGCAAGGTCGCGGTGTCCAAAGGGTTAATCAAAAGAGTAGTCGGAATCCAGGCAAGAGTTCACAGGCAGGCAGAAATCAGCAAAGTCCAAAGTTCAGGCAAAGGGTCAGGATATCAATCAGGAACAAGATTTAGCAAATAAGCTCACAGGAAACCCAGGATACACTTAGGGAAAGTATTCCTATACTTGGGCGCCATTCTGGCGTCTAGATGGCGTTTTTATTTTGAATTTGGCGCCATTGTGATGTCATTGACGTCCTTGCGCCGACGTCGGCGCGCTGACGTCATCGCGCCGGCACCGCTACCCACGTGGCGGCCATGGGCGCCGCCATTTTGGGAGCGACGCCGGCAGCGGAGGACGCGCCGCCCGAAGCTCCAGGACCTGCTCCGGGAGGTGATCGTTACAGTACCCCCCCCTCACGGGGGGCCTCTGGACCACCAGGACTTGGCTTCTGGGGAAATTTAGAGTGGAAATCCCTCACAAGACGAGGAGCATGCACATCAGAATGTCCTTCCCAGGAGCATTCTTCAGGGCCAAAGCCCTTCCACTTGATGAGGTACTGAAGAGAGCCCCTGGAGATTCTGGAGTCAAGGATTTTCTCCACCTCATATTCTTGTTGACCATCCACAGAAATAGTAGGAGGGGGAGACTGGTTCACAGAAAAGCGGTTGGAGGTAGCGGGTTTCAGCAAAGAGACATGAAACACCTTGGGAATTCGCATCTCAGGGGGAAGCTGAAGTCTGAAAGCCACAGGATTGATCACCTCCGAGATGGAGAATGGACCCACAAACTTCGGACCCAACTTAGGAGATGGCACCTTCAACCGAATGTTCCTGGAAGACAACCAGACTTTATCACCAACCTTGTAGGGAGGAGAGGGTCTACGTCTACGATCTGCAAACGTCTTGTGAACCAGAGCGCTCTTCTCTAAGTTCGACTTGGTTGCAGCCCAAATAGCAGACATGTGGGCTGCATGGTCATCAGCAGCCGGGACGTCAGACAACACAAAGTCTTGGGGGAAGGCTTGAGGATGCTGACCATACACCGACATGAACGGAGACCTTCCAGTGGAAGTGTGGCATGCATTATTATGAGCAAATTCCGCCCACGGGAGGAGATCAGACCAGTCATCTTGACAAAGGGAGACGTGATTCCTCAAGAACTGTTCCAAAGCTTGGTTTACTCGTTCAGCTGCTCCATTAGTCTGGGGATGATAAGCGGAGGAGAACTGGAGAGAAATACCCAGATCTTTGCACAGGGAACGCCAAAACTTAGCAGTAAACTGAGAACCTCTGTCAGAGACCACTTCCACAGGAAAACCATGCAGACGGAAAATATACTGGATGAAGAGCTGAGACAACTCCACAGCAGAGGGAAGCTATCGCAGGGGAATGAAATGGGACATCTTACTAAAGCGGTCAATCACCACCCAAATCACAGTGTTACCACTAGAGGGGGGAAGTTCAACAATAAAGTCCATTGCTAAATGAGTCCATGGACGAGAAGGGATAGGCAATGGTTGTAATAACCCACTGGGGCGAGAATGGCTAGGTTTGGATGTAGCACAAACGGTACAAGCAGCAACAAAGTCTTTGACATCTTTTCGGATAGTCGGCCACCAGACTAAACGTCGAAGGAGTTCAAGAGTCTTTTCAGGACCAGGATGTCCTGCTTGCTTGGAACAGTGGGTCTGTTGAAGAATGGGCAGACGTAACTCGGAGGGAACAAACGCCATCCCAATGGGGGTATCAGGAGGAGCAGA
This sequence comes from Xenopus laevis, assembly GCF_017654675.1. NCBI lineage: Eukaryota > Metazoa > Chordata > Amphibia > Anura > Pipidae > Xenopus > Xenopus laevis. The sequence continues at coordinate 62,045,406 of NC_054372.1, read as the reverse complement.
AGATTGACCAGCCAGAATTTGATCAGCGAATTGAGGGTACAAGGAAGCGATGATCTTGACAGGAGGAATAATAGGCTCTTGTCTTTCAGGAGTACGATCCACCGGAGTGAAACTTCGAGACAGAGCATCGGCTTTCCGATTCTTGGAGCCAGGGCGAAAAGTCAAGACAAAGTTGAAGCGGGAGAAGAACAGGGCCCACCTGGCCTGACGAGGATTCAGTCTCTTGAGAGAATGTATGAACTCCAAGTTCTTATGATCAGTGTAAATCGTGACCGGGATTGAAGAACCCTCTAGGAGGTGACGCCACTCTTCGAGAGCAAGTTTGACTGCCAGAAGTTCTCGATTCCCTACATCGTAATTCTGTTCTGCAGGGGAAAACTTTCTGGAGAAAAAGGCACAGGGGTGCAATTTCCCATCGGCAGAATGTCTCTGGGATAGAATAGCCCCAGCACCTACTTCAGATGCATCCACCTCAATGCAAAAGGTTAACTTAGGATCCGGAAGACGGAGGACTGGAGCAGAAGAAAATGCGTCTTTTAGGGACTGAAAAGCTTCTATAGCAACTGGAGGCCAGGACCTGGGATTACCCCCTTTTCGGATGAGAGTAAGGATAGGTGCGATACGGGAAGAGAACCCCCTGATGAATTGCCGGTAGTAGTTGGCAAATCCGATGAACCTTTGAATAGCCTTGGTGCTCAAGGGAAGAGGCCACTCTTGGATTGCTGACACCTTAGCGGGATCCATCTCGAAACCTTCTGGGGAGATGATATAACCCAAGAAAGGAATCTTAGACACTTCAAAGACACATTTCTCCAACTTGGCGAAGAGAGAGTTCTTCCTCAAACGAGAGAGCACTTCTTTCACCTGGGAGCGATGACATTCAAGGTCTTTCGAGAAGATTAGGATGTCATCCAGGTACACGACCACAGACTTTCCCAAGAGATCCCGGAAAATGTCATTCACGAGCTCCTGAAAGACAGCGGGGGCATTACAGAGGCCAAAGGGCATCACGAGATATTCATAGTGCCCATCCCGAGTGTTGAATGCCGTCTTCCATTCGTCCCCTTCACGGATGCGGATGAGGTTGTACGCCCCACGGAGATCTAATTTAGTGAAAATCTTAGCCCCTTTCAATTGGTCAAAGAGTTCAGCAATCAAAGGCAAAGGGTATCGGTTTTTAACAGTGATCTTATTAAGGCCCCGGTAGTCAATGCAAGGACGTAGGCCTCCATCCTTCTTTTCCACGAAGAAGAAACCTGCCCCGCTGGAGATTCTCCTGAATATAGTCTTTCATAGCGGAAGTCTCAGCCGGAGAAAGAGGATAGGTGCGACCCCTAGGGGGCATGGTTCCTGGCAGGAGATCGACAGGACAATCGTATGGTCGATGTGGAGGAAGGAATTCTGCGGATTTCTTACAGAATACATCAGAGAATTCCCTGTAGAAGGAGGGTAGAGTCTTCAGATCAGACATAGAGATATTCACCCTCTGGAGGGGTTGAGCAGGAAGACAATGCTGCTGGCAAAATGGGCTCCAACGGGAAATCTGTCCTGCGGACCAATCAATGGTGGGATTATGCAGGCGCAGCCAAGGGAGACCCAAAACAACAGGAACGGATGGGCAGGAAATAATTAGGAACGATAGTCTTTCTTTATGCAGCGTCCCAACCTGCACAGGCAATTCCCCAGTCGTCTTAGAGATAAATTCAGCCTCCAGGGGTCTGTCGTCAATGGCAGTGACACGAAGCGGAGTGGACAATGGGAATAAGGGAACTTCCATGTGTTTGGCGAAAAGAGCGTCCATGAAGTTCCCAGCAGCTCCAGAGTCAATGAAAGCTGAGCCGACAATTGTCTTAGTGGCTAGGCGAATCTGTAAAGGAAGGAGAAACCTGTGAGTGTTCTCTTGAGACTTCGGAGTAGTGCCCCCTACATGAGTTACCCTAGATATACCTCGGGGAACAGAACTCGTGGGCTTCACCGGACAAGAGTTCGCAAAATGAGACTGTCCGCCACAATACAGACATAAGCCAGCCATTCGTCTACGGAGTCTTTCTTGTTCGGAGAGACGAGCCCTTCCAACTTGCATCGGTTCCTCCGGAGGAGAAGGAGAAGCTTGAGCAGCTGGAGTTTGCAAGAGAGGTCTCTGGAAGCGAGGTGCCAACAAGGGTTGAAATCGTTTACAACGCTCCCTCTCTACTTGATGCTCTCTAAGACGAGTGTCCACCTTAATGGATAGTGCAATCAGATCTTCCAGCAGATCAGGGAACTCCCTGGAGACAAGATCATCTTTAATGCGAATAGACAGACCTTGATAGAATACGGCCTTATAGGCATCGTCATTCCAGGAAGTCTCAGCCATCAAAGTTCTAAAGTCAATAGCATAGTCACTGACACTGCGGTTTCCCTGTCGGAGTTGCAGAAGACGAGAAGGGGCATTTGTGACCCGACCCGGGGCATCAAACACAGTACGAAATGCTTGAAGAAAAGCCTTGGCATCAAAAGTCAGTGGAGAATTCTTCTCCCAAAGAGATGTTACCCACTCAAGCGGTTTGCCCACCAAACGAGACATCACATACCCCACCTTGGAACGCTCATTGGGGAAGTGCGAGGGTTGAAACTCGAACTGGATCTGGCACTGTGTAGCGAAACCTCTGCAGGCCTGTGGGTCCCCACTGAAGCGAGGAGGAGGCGGAATACGAGGCTCACCAGACGAGAAACCTGTGCTAGACGAGACGTCCGCCATGGGAGGATTTACAGTCACTTGGGAAGCAGGAGGCGTTGGAGGCACTCGGGAGAGAAGGGTATCAAGTGCCTGTCCTATGCGGTACTGCTGGGCTTCATATTCCTCCATGCGGGATGCCAGTCCGCGGAGCGCTCGTCCGACATCAGGCGTAGCTTCCTCAGTAGGATCCATGGCCCAAGTATAATGTCAGGGAGCCGGGAGGTCCCTCCAGGGAGGTAGTCAGGATCGAGGAGGAAGCCCTCTTGAGGGAGCAAGGTCGCGGTGTCCAAAGGGTTAATCAAAAGGGTAGTCGGAATCCAGGCAAGAGTTCACAGGCAGGCAGAAATCAGCAAAGTCCAGGCAAAGGGTCAGGATATCAATCAGGAACAAGATTTAGCAAATAAGCTCACAGGAAACCCAGGATACACTTAGGGAAAGTATTCCTATACTTGGGCGCCATTCTGGCATCTAGATGGCGTTTTTATTTTGAATTTGGCGCCATTGTGACGTCATTGACGTCCTTGCGCCGACGTCGGCGCGCTGACGTCATCGCGCCGGCGCCGCTACCCACGTGGCGGCCATGGGCGCCGCCATTTTGGGAGCGACGCCGGCAGGGGAGGACGCCCCGCCCGGAGCTCCAGGACCTGCTCCGGGCGGCGATCGTGACAAGCGCATGAATGTCGCATGAATAGTATTTTTCATGATAACGAGTGGTACTCACACTGGGGCCTTGTGTCTTTATATGGTCACAGAACAACCCCTCAGTGACTTCTAATATCCTTATCATTTACAGTAGGGGGTACATTACCCCTTATAATACATGAGTGATATTCAGATCTCCCTGTATATCTCAGCCTGCAGCCTTGTGCCTTTATATGGTCACAGAACAACCCCTCAGCGACTTCTAATATCCTTATCATTTACAGTAAGGGGTACATTTAATACATGAGTGATACTCAGCGTTCCCTGTATATCTCAGCCTGCAGCCTTGTGTCTTTATATGGTCACAGAACAACCCCTCAGTGACTTCTAATATCCTTATCATTTACATTAGGGGTACGTTATCCCTTATATCCCTAAAATACAGTGATACCTCAATTTTACGTCATTACGTTTACATTAACTTTTAGTATGTTATATAATGGCAAATTCTAAGCAACTTTTCATGCTCTTATCACTAGCTGGACATTGACCCCTTTTCGGTCTGCCTAGCCAAATTAGCGTTACACTCCTGTTCATGAATTGTCGATGTCCCTGAGGATGGTATTTCTGTCGAATTTTCGCTAGTGACAGCCACTTCGCCCTTTAGTAAACATGCACCAAAGTATTTTGTTTGAAAACAGAAATTTGTAATCCACCCCCCTCTCTGCACACACAGTTTTTAAACATGCGCATGTGACACACGGAGAGAAAATTGGGGATACTTTAACTCCTGCTGCACTGCAGGTAAAGCACTGCTACATGCAACTGTCTCTCTCTCTCTCTCTAAAGAAATCCCGGTTGCTAGTGGTTCTTAAACAAGAACATCAGATGTATTGTAGAAAAAATAAAAGAAAAAAGAGTTAGCTCATTTAGTACATAAAGTAGATTATACAGCACCTTTGTTCCCATATAAATCATTACTATTATCAGATATACATTGGAGGTATAGGACAGTTCCTTCATAGGTTAATCACACCACAGTGTACTGGATGCTTCAGTGATTGTGACCCAAGGGCTACAAAGTACCATTCCTTGCTCTGGTGAATACTAACCCACAGTGTCTGCAGGGAATTGATTATATTAACTATCCTGACTATCTCATGCTCCTAGATTGTAAACCCTCATTTACTGGGTCCCATTACCTGAGGTTGGCCTTTTTCTCCTTCTTCAGGCACTTCATCACATCAACCTCCCTCCTAAGAGTGAAGTTCAAAGAGGATGAACTATGGCATCCCTTCCCTTTTATAGAGCCATAATAACTTTAGGCCAATGGAATCATGTCCTTAGGCCACACAATAAGGGAGTTAAACACTCTACATCTACTACAACTTTTTTTTTCTGGTCATGGTCTATAGTTCTAAGGGGAAATGAAACTTCAATACCAGCATTGCTTGACCAGAATATTGCTGCACTATAGCTCACAGCATTCTCCAGCATATTATGATTGAAGCATAATGGATCTATAGTCCAGAAACTACAGACATTACTCTCAAGCAATCAAGGCTTGATTAATGCAAGAGAATCCTGCTCTACTTACACATACCCCTCTCTTCATGGTTTTATACAAACATTTTAACCATATTCTTTTTGCTCTTGGTCTCCTGAGGTTCATAAATGTTATAATAATGACTTTTAAGTCACATTAAAAAGAATAAATGTAAGAACTCCACAATAAAATGTTTCTTTCTGTATCACGTTAATATAATTGAAGCATCAAAGCACATAAAATGGGATGGAAACCATCCCTAATAGAGTTTTTTGCATGTGCTGTAGCTCTCCAGAGTAGGCATCTTAAACGTAATTACAAATGCAAGGAAATTCTCTAATGGGAATCATCCTTGCTAGCGCTATGTCAATCATCTCTTTGATTACATTTACTTCAGAATATTTGCTTTCTATTGTTATGCTGATTTCAGATTTTAGAAGAGGATATAGTTCTTCAGAGCTACAAAATGATTGTTTAATAGCATTGCCAATAGTTGCAGGAAATCAAAACAACAGAGAGAACCTAGGCTTCTCATTGAATCTTTGTAAAAACTTTTATTATGCAGTTTTGCTTTAAGAATCTATCGCTGTGAATGATGGACTACAGTTCCCACCCTGGATTAACCTTTTATAATGTGCTGGAAGCTGAAGATATGAGTGTAGCAACACTACTATAGAAGTTTTGTTTTTCAGCCTAGCTTATTGTATTATACTATGTGTACCTGTGAGAAACAAGTACATACAGTATATGCCTATTATGCTGTGCATTCTTCCAGCATTTTTGTCATTTTTCAGAACTGAGACACCCTGGGAAATGTACTTGGCAGATTATTGTTTTTCTAATAAAGACCAGAAAAAAAGAAATCAAACATAGCAGTGTCCAGTTGGGTAAATTAAGCACAAACTATTCAGTAATGAGAAGGGATTATGTGAGTTCTTCATAGTTAAATTTTTATCCTTCCCTGACCTTCCTTACACCTTTTATTCTCAACCTCTGGTAAAGATAATTAGTTGTTAGCTTTTTCTTTTTATACTCTAGAAGTAATTCTAAATATAATGTAATTCAAAAATGTTCACATATTTGTCTACTGCATATAGGATATGAATATACAGTATAAACGGAGATGATTGATTGTCTTTAAGGATGATTCTCATTGGAAAATATTTTTATATCTCAGTGTTGCTTTACTCAGATGACATTTTCTAGCATTCCCCAGCAACCAAGGCATGAAGCATGGTGAGAGCTGTAGTCCAGCAACCACAGAGATTTCTTTTTAAAGCAAAAATTACAATAAAACTTTTCTCTGATGTCCAGTTGAAATTATTGGACCCACCAATGAAAATCCTGCCTGCTTGGTTTACAACTGACTCTCTGTTCTTGGTTCCACTTGATTGTTGCCAAAGGTATGAAGATAGTTTTTGTTCTAGCTCTGACCATGTCAAAAACACTACATCTACCTTTGTGATGTTTGATTACAGTTTAATATTGACAAGCAAAAGCTGTGTGGTAGGGATGTAGCGAACGTCGGAAAAAAAGTTCGCGAACATATTCGCGAACTTGCGCAAAAACGCGAGCGGTTCGCGAACGGTTCGCGAACCCCATAGACTTCAATGGGAAGGCGAACTTTAACATCTAGAAAAGACATTTCTGGCCAGAAAAATGATTTTAAAGTTGTTTAAAGGGTGCAACGACCTGGACAGTGGCATGCCAGAGGGGGATCAAGGGCAAAAATGTATCTGAAAAATCTGCCTGTGTGTGCTTGGAAGAGATAGTGTAGGGGGAGAGCTGTTAGTGATTTCAGGGACAGATGATAGTAAGTTTGCTGGCTAGTAATCTGCTTGATACTGCTCTGTATTGGAGGGACAGAAGTCTGCAGGGATTTGAGGGACATTTTAGCTTAGGTAGCTTTGCTGGCTAGTAATCTACTGTTCTCTTTAAACAACTGCCATACGTTGACCTTGTAGGCATTGTTTGCCCAGTTTTTTTGGACGCAGCCACTGAAGCACAGTTGCCATAAAAAATATGCCATATAAATGCTGAAAATAGTCATTTTTCGCCATACGTTGACCTTGTAGACATTGTTTGCCCAGTTTTTTTGGTTGCAGCCACTGAAGCACAGTTGCCAGAAAAAATATGCCATATAAATGCTGAAAATAGTCATTTTTTGCCATACGTTGACCTTGTAGGCATTGTTTGCCCAGTTTTTTTGGTCGCAGCCACTGAAGCACAGTTGCCAGAAAAAATATGCCATATAAATGCTGAAAATAGTCATTTTTTGCCATATACGTTGAGTCAACGTATGGCAAAAAATGACTATTTTCAGCATTTATATGGCATATTTTTTCTGGCCTCTGTGCTTCAGTGGCTGCGGCCAAAAAAACTGGGCAAACAATGCCTACAAGGTCAACGTCGTTGACCTTGTAGGCATTGTTTTCCCAGTTTTTTTGGCCGCAGCCACTGAAGCACAGAGGCCAGAAAAAATATGCCATATAAATGCTGAAAATAGTCATTTTTTTGGTCGCAGCCACTGAAGCACAGTTGCCAGAAAAATTATGCCATATAAATGCTGAAAATATGCATTTTTTTGGTTGCAGCCACTGAAGCACAGAGGCCAGAAAAATTATGCCATATAAATGCTGAAAATATAAATTTTTTTGGTTGCAGCCACTGAAGCACAGAGGCCAGAAAAATTATGCCATATAAATGCAGAAAATATGCATTTTTTTGGTCGCAGCCACTGAAGCACAGTTGCCAGAAAAATTATGCCATATAAATGCTGAAAATATAAATTTTTTTGGTTGCAGCCACTGAAGCACAGAGGCCAGAAAAATTATGCCATATAAATGCTGAAAATATGCATTTTTTTGGTCGCAGCCACTGAAGCACAGTTGCCAGAAAAATTATGCCATATAAATGCTGAAAATATAAATTTTTTTGGTTGCAGCCACTGAAGCACAGAGGCCAGAAAAATTATGCCATATAAATGCTGAAAATATGCATTTTTTTGGTTGCAGCCACTGAAGCACAGAGGCCAGAAAATTATGCCATATAAATGCAGAAAATATGCATTTTTTTGGACGCAGCCACTGAAGCACAGTTGCCAGAAAAAATATGCCATATAAATGCTGAAAATAGTCATTTTTGCCATACGTTGACCTTGTAGACATTGTTTGCCCAGTTTTTTTGGTTGCAGCCACTGAAGCACAGAGGCCAGAAAAAATTAAACCAGTAGGGTTTGTACCCTAGTTTGTAACGGTGGCGGAGGGAGGAGGAGGACGCTAAAGGACAGCTGTGTGTGGAGTCATGAGGCTTGAAGAGAAGGACAGCTGCATAGAAGTCAGAACAAGTCTTCCGGCGTGCAGTAACCCTCCGAGATCCACCCCTCATTCATTTTAATAAAGGTCAGGTAATCGACACTTTTGTGACCTAGGCGAGTTCTCTTCTCAGTTACAATCCCTCCTGCTGCACTGAAGGTCCTTTCTGAGAGCACACTTGAGGCTGGGCAAGACAAGAGGTTCATGGCAAATTGTGACAGCTCTGGCCACAGATCAAGCCTGCGCACCCAGTAGTCCAGGGGTTCATCGCTCCTCAGAGTGTCGATATCTGCAGTTAATGCCAGGTAGTCCGCTACCTGCCGGTCGAGGCGTTCTTTGAGGGTGGATCCAGAAGGGTTGTGGCGCTGCCTTGGACAGAAAAACATTTGCATGTCTGACGTTACAGACTGGCCAAAGGGCTTTGTCCTTGCAGGTGTGCTCGTGGCAGGATTACTGGCACCTCTGCCCCTGGAATGTTGATGAGTTCCTGAAGTGACATCACCCTTAAAAGCATTGTACAACATGTTTTGCAGGCTGGTTTGTAAATGCCGCATCTTTTCGGACTTGTGGTATGTTGGTAACATTTCTGACACTTTATGCTTGTACCGAGGGTCTAGTAGCGTTGCGACCCAGTACAGGTCCTTCTCCTTAAGCCTCTTGATACGGGGGTCCTTCAACAGGCATGACAGCATGAAAGACCCCATTCTCACAAGGTTGGATGCAGAGCTATCCATCTCCGCTTCCTCATTATCAAGGACTGCATCATCCACGGTCTCCTCCCCCCAGCCACGTACAAGACCAGGGGTCCCCAAAAGGTCACCACTAGCCCCCTGGGAAGCCTGCTCCTGTTGGTCCTCCTCCTCCTCCTCCACAAAGCCACCTTCCTCCTCTGACTCCACTTCTGGCACCTCTCCCTGCGTTGCAGCAGGTGCCTGGGTTCGTTCTGGTGATTCCGACCAGAAATCGTGCGCTTCCAGCTCCTCGTCACGCTGGTCTACAGCCTCATCTGTCACTCGTCGCACGGCACGCTCCAGGAAGAAAGCGAAGGGTATTAGGTCGCTGATGGTGCCTTCGGTGCGACTGACCATATTTGTCACCTCTTCAAAAGGTCGCATGAGCCTGCAGGCATCGCGCATAAGCACCCAGTAACGGGGGAAAAAAATCCCCAGCTGTGCAGATCCAGTCCTACCACCCAGTTCAAAAAGGTTGACGGCCCTTTGTTGTTGCAGCAGACGTTCCAACATAAGGAGCGTTGAATTCCAGCGAGTCTGGCTGTCAGAAATCAAACGCCTGACTGGCATGTTGTAGCGCTGCTGAATGTCAGCAAGGCGTGCCATGGCTGTGTAGGAACGTCTGAAATGGGCCGACACCTTTCTGGACTGGGTGAGAACGTCCTGGAATCCTGGGTACTTGGAGACAAAACGTTGGACTATTAAATTTAACACATGTGCCATGCAGGGCACATGTGTTAAATTGCCTAGTCTCAACGCTGCCAACAGATTGCTTCCATTGTCACACACCACTTTTCCGATCTGCAGTTGGTGTGGGGTCAGCCACCGATCGGCCTGTGACTGCAGAGATGACAGGAGTACAGATCCGGTATGGTTTTTGCTTTCCAGGCACGTCATCCCCAAGACAGCGTGACAACGGCGTACCTGGCACGTCGAATAGCCTAGGGGGAGCTGGGAGTGCACAGGTGTGGAGGAGGAGAAGGAGGACCCAGCAGCAGAGTAAGAAGAAGAAGAAGACGAGGTAGAGAGCGATGGAGGAGTAGAGGTGGTGGCAGAACCGCGTGCAATCCGTGGCGGTGACACCAACTCCACTGTTGTTGTTGAGCTACCCATTCCCTGCTTCCCAGCCATTACCAAGTTCACCCAGTGGGCAGTGTAGGTGACATACCTGCCCTGACCATGCTTGGAGGACCATGCGTCAGTAGTCATATGGACCTTTGGCCCAACACTAAGTGACAGAGATGCGGTAACTTGGCTCTGCACATGTTGGTACAGGTGTGGTATTCCCTTTTTAGAAAAAAAATTGCGGCTGGGTACCTTCCACTGCGGTGTCCCAATTGCTACAAATTTGCGGAAGGCCTCAGAGTCCACCAGCTGGTATGGTAAAAGCTGGCGGGCTAAGAGTGCAGACAAGCCAGCTGTCAGACGCCGGGCAAGGGGGTGACAGTCAGACATTGGCTTCTTACGCTCAAACATGGCCTTCACAGAAACTTGGCTGGTGGCAGATGACTGGGAATGGGAACAGGTGGTCAAGGTGGAAGGCGGAGTGGAGGGTGGTTCAGACGGGTCAAGGAGAGCAGAGGTAGAGCAGTAAGATGCTGGACCAGAAGGAGTGTGGCTTTTAGTTTGCCTGTTGCCTTTGAGGTGTTGCTCCCAAAGTGCTTTGTGCTTGCCGCTCATGTGCCTTCGCATAGAAGTTGTACCTATGTGGCTGTTGGGCTTACCAAGGCTCAGTTTCTGACTGCACTCATTGCAAATTACAATGCTTTTGTCAGAGGCACACACATTAAAAAAATCCCACACTGCTGACTTTTTGGAAGTGTGCGATCTGGCGGTAACAGTAGAAGTTGGCGGCATTGGCGGCAATGGCGGGTGCGTTGGCCGGCTGAACACAGGTGCCGATACATGTTGTTGCCCTACTGATCCCTGCGGGCTGTCCTCCCTGCTTCTTCTAAGTCTTATTCTCCTACTGCCTCTCTGACTCTCCGTCTCTCCATCTGAACTACCCTCCTCTTGCTCTCTTCTACTAGGCACCCACAAAACATCAATCTCCTCATCATCATTCTCCTCAGATGCATCAATTTCTTCTGACACATCACAGAAGGAAGCAGCAGCGGGGACCTCCTCCTCATCACTCATTATGTCCATCTCTATCGTGTTCTCTGCCAGAATTAAATCTGGTGTAAGGTCCTCATCTCCTTCATCTTCTTCTGGCAATAATGGTTGCGCATTACTCAGTTCAAGAAACTCATGGGAAAATAACTCCTCTGACCCCAGTGAAGAAGGGGCACCGGTGGTGGAGGAAGTGTTACGTGGGGTGGCCATAGCAGTGGAGGATGAGGAGGATGTTGTGGTAAAGTTAGAAACGGTAGAGGATGGGGTGTGCTGTGTAAGCCAGTCAACTACCTCTTCAGCATTTTGGGAGTTCAGGGTCATTGGCTTTTTAAAACTGGGCAATTTGCTAGGGCCACAGGATTGCATAGCAGCACGGCCCCTAGCACGGCCTCTGCGTGGCGGCCTGCCTTTGCCTGGCATTATTTTTAAAAAAACAACAACAACAACAAAAACTCAGTTGGTTTTTCTGGAAACGATAATACACACAGCTAGATGGCGGGTTGAAGAAAACAGTGTGCAAATAATGCCTACAAGGTCAACGTATACACTACTACAGCGGTGGATACGGATTACGTAAAATATATGAATGCTGCTTGAAAAAAAGTAACTCAAGTGGTTTTTCTAGAGACGATAATATAATCAATATTTAGACAAAATGTGAACAAGGTCACACAGCTAGATGGCGGGTTGAAGAAAACAGTGTGCAAATAATGCCTACAAGGTCAACGTATACACTACTACAGCGGTGGATACGGATTACGTAAAATATATGAATGCTGCTTGAAAAAAAGTAACTCAAGTGGTTTTTCTAGAGACGATAATATTATCAATATTTAGACAAAATGTGAACAAGGTCACACAGCTAGATGGCGGGTTGAAGAAAACAGTGTGCAAATAATGCCTACAAGGTCAACGTATACACTACTACAGCGGTGGATACGGATTACGTAAAATATATGAATGCTGCTTGAAAAAAAGTAACTCAAGTGGTTTTTCTAGAGACGATAATATTATCAATATTTAGACAAAATGTGAACAAGCTCACACAGCTAGATGGCGGGTTGAAGAAAACAGTGTGCAAATAATGCCTACAAGGTCAACGTATACACTACTACAGCGGTGGATACGGATTACGTAAAATATATGAATGCTGCTTGAAAAAAAGTAACTCAAGTGGTTTTTCTAGAGACGATAATATTATCAATATTTAGACAAAATGTGAACAAGCTCACACAGCTAGATGGCGGGTTGAAGAAAACAGTGTGCAAATAATGCCTACAAGGTCAACGTATACACTACTACAGCGGTGGATACGGATTACGTAAAATATATGAATGCTGCTTGAAAAAAGTAACTCAAGTGGTTTTTCTAGAGACGATAATATTATCAATATTTAGACAAAATGTGAACAAGCTCACACAGCTAGATGGCGGGTTGAAGAAAACAGTGTGCAAATAATGCCTACAAGGTCAACGTATACACTACTACAGCGGTGGATACGGATTACGTAAAATATATTATGGCTGCTTGAAAAAAGTCACTCCGGTGTTTTTTCTGGAGACGGTAATATTATGGATATTTAGACAGAATGTGAACAAGGTCACACAGCTAGATGGCGGGTTGAAGAAAACAGTGTGCAAATAATGCCTACAAGGTCAACGTATACACTACTACAGCGGTGGATACGGATTACGTAAAATATATTATGGCTGCTTGAAAAAAGTCACTCCGGTGTTTTTTCTGGAGACGGTAATATTATGGATATTTAGACAGAATGTGAACAAGGTCACACAGCTAGATGGCGGGTTGAAGAAAACAGTGTGCAAATAATGCCTACAAGGTCAACGTATACACTACTACAGCGGTGGATACGGATTACGTAAAATATATTATGGCTGCTTGAAAAAAAGTCACTCCGGTGTTTTTTCTGGAGACGGTAATATTATGGATATTTAGACAGAATGTGAACAAGGTCACACAGCTAGATGGGGGTTGAAGAAAACAGTGTGCAAATAATGCCTACAAGGTCAACGTATACACTACTACAGCGGTGGATACGGATTACGTAAAATATATTATGGCTGCTTGAAAAAAGTCACTCCGGTGTTTTTTTCTGGAGACGGTAATATTATGGATATTTAGACAGAATGTGAACAAGGTCACACAGCTAGATGGCGGGTTGAAGAAAACAGTGTGCAAATAATGCCTACAAGGTCAACGTATACACTACTACAGCGGTGGATACGGATTACGTAAAATATATGAATGCTGCTTGAAAAAAAGTAACTCAAGTGGTTTTTATAGAGACGATAATATTATCAATATTTAGACAAAATGTGAACAAGCTCACACAGCTAGATGGCGGGTTGAAGAAAACAGTGTGCAAATAATGCCTACAAGGTCAACGTATACACTACTACAGCGGTGGATACGGATTACGTAAAATATATTATGGCTGCTTGAAAAAAGTCACTCCGGTGTTTTTTCTGGAGACGGTAATATTATGGATATTTAGACAGAATGTGAACAAGGTCACACAGCTAGATGGCGGGTTGAAGAAAACAGTGTGCAAATAATGCCTACAAGGTCAACGTATACACTACTACAGCGGTGGATACGGATTACGTAAAATATATTATGGCTGCTTGAAAAAAGTCACTCCGGTGTTTTTTCTGGAGACGGTAATATTATGGATATTTAGACAGAATGTGAACAAGGTCACACAGCTAGATGGCGGGTTGAAGAAAACAGTGTGCAAATAATGCCTACAAGGTCAACGTATACACTACTACAGCGGTGGATACGGATTACGTAAAATATATTATGGCTGCTTGAAAAAAGTCACTCCGGTGTTTTTTCTGGAGACGGTAATATTATGGATATTTAGACAGAATGTGAACAAGGTCACACAGCTAGATGGCGGGTTGAAGAAAACAGTGTGCAAATAATGCCTACAAGGTCAACGTATACACTACTACAGCGGTGGATACGGATTACGTAAAATATATTATGGCTGCTTGAAAAAAGTCACTCCGGTGTTTTTTCTGGAGACGGTAATATTATGGATATTTAGACAGAATGTGAACAAGGTCACACAGCTAGATGGCGGGTTGAAGAAAACAGTGTGCAAATAATGCCTACAAGGTCAACGTATACACTACTACAGCGGTGGATACGGATTACGTAAAATATATGAATGCTGCTTGAAAAAAAAGTAACTCAAGTGGTTTTTCTAGAGACGATAATATTATCAATATTTAGACAAAATGTGAACAAGCTCACACAGCTAGATGGCGGGTTGAAGAAAACACTGTGCAAATAATGCCTACAAGGTCAACGTATACACTACTACAGCGGTGGATACGGATTACGTAAAATATATTATGGCTGCTTGAAAAAAGTCACTCCGGTGTTTTTTCTGGAGACGGTAATATTATGGATATTTAGACAGAATGTGAACAAGGTCACACAGCTAGATGGCGGGTTGAAGAAAACAGTGTGCAAATAATGCCTACAAGGTCAACGTATACACTACTACAGCGGTGGATACGGATTACGTAAAATATATGAATGCTGCTTGAAAAAAAGTAACTCAAGTGGTTTTTCTAGAGACGATAATATTATCAATATTTAGACAAAATGTGAACAAGCTCACACAGCTAGATGGCGGGTTGAAGAAAACACTGTGCAAATAATGCCTACAAGGTCAACGTATACACTACTACAGCGGTGGATACGGATTACGTAAAATATATTATGGCTGCTTGAAAAAAGTCACTCCGGTGTTTTTTCTGGAGACGGTAATATTATGGATATTTAGACAGAATGTGAACAAGGTCACACAGCTAGATGGCGGGTTGAAGAAAACAGTGTGCAAATAATGCCTACAGGGCAAATAATGCCTAAAAGGTCAACTTATACACTACTACAGCGGTAGTAAAATAAAAAAAAGTAAAATAAAAAAAAAATGAATATTAAAAAAAAAAAATTAAAGTTGGTGCTGCTGAACTACTAGGAGCAGCAGATTAGCACACCAGTCCCACTCCCCAACACTGCTAGACTAATAGCACTGGGCTCTTATAGTAGTAGTAGTAGTAGTAGTAAAACAACAAAAAAATAAATAAAAGCAGTCCTTACAAGGACTACTGTTATTGCAGCAGTCAGCAGATGAGATCAGAAGCAGGACAGCTGCCCACTGCAGCTACATACAGAGCACTGCAGTAGAAGGTAGATTACTAGCCAGCAAAGCTACCTAAGCTTAAATGTCCCTCAAACCCCTGCAGACTTCTGTCCCTCCAATAACAGAGCAGTATCAAAACGATTACTAGCCAGCAAACTTTCAACTGTCCCTGAAATCACTAACAGGCAGCAGCTCTCTCCCTACACTATCTCTTCAGCACACACAGGCAGAGTGAAAAAACGCTGCAGGGCTTCGGTTTTTATAGGGAAGGGGAGTGGTCCAGGGGAGAGCTTCCTGATTGGCTGCCATGTACCTGCTGGTCTGGGGTGAGAGGGCAAAAAAAACGCCAACAATGGCGAACCCAAAATGGCGAACGTCGCGCGACGTTCGCGAACTTCCGGCGAGCGCGAACACCCGATGTTCGCGCGAACAAGTTCGCCGGCGAACAGTTCGCGACATCTCTACTGTGTGGTAATCCCTATAGATATTAAGGGTCACATATGGTTTCCCAAAACCAAGAACACCTTGGTTCCGGTCAGAGCTCATGCACTCCGTTACTCAGATGCCACCAGGTCTTGAAATGAGAGAACCAAAGTGAGAGTTTTGGGGAGACAAGAGAACCATAATGTGCAAAAGGCCAGGGTCAAAACCAATCAGACAGGGCAGTACAGAACCAGGAAGCTTAGTCAAACAAAACAGTAAACGCAGTACAGAGTCAGGATCCAGAAGAATGGTCAGTAACAGGCTAAGGCAGTGAATCAGCAGAAGTCAGGGACAGGCAAGGGTCAAGAACAAAGAAACCAGACTAGAAGTGCACCCGGAAACTATGTACAATAGACCTATGTTGGGCAATCAGTAATTGGCTCTTTAAGTATTTGAATTTTTGACCAAAGATGACATCAGACTCAACGCCTGAATATAAAAGGAGTCAAACCTGGAAGCGTCACGCAGGAGAGGAGGTGTGCAGGAGAGGAAGTTTTGGGCATCCCCACAGCCTAGGCATCAGGCGTCCCCGCCGCCTCCCAGGTATTATTACATGACCCCTCCTCTAGAGGGGACCACCCTTGGCTTATAAGGAAATTAGGCATGAGTCTGTCTTTCATCAGAACATCCGAGTCAGGGACCTTCTCTGGACCATAACCTTTCCAGTGCACCAGATATTGTAATTTACCTCTGGAAAGGCAAGAATACACTAACCTCTGTACCAAATATCCAAACCTGGAGGCAGCGTGCAGGTGATGATGTACTGCAAGTAGAGATGATTCTCATTGGAGTTTTTTTTTCTGCCCATATATTTTCTTAAATAAACTAGTGGTTAAAAAAAGGGAAACGTCTCTTGTGTTTTGTCTGAATTTTTCCATGCTCACTTTTTTCCCCTCTAATTAAAATTTTCCTAAATTAGCCTCCTCGTGGGGTTTATATTTATTAAGGTAATCGTCTGTATTGAAGGGTGGAAGCCGTAAAGTCTAACTTTTTTAAATGGATCTTGTTCCATTGTTGCACTCTGTCACCTACTTTTATAAAGAATATATATATATATATAGAGACACATACACATATAGGGGCATTTATTATGTGGTGTAAAATGAAATACACCACAAAAACAGTGTAAAAAATGTCAATTTTATCAAGGTGTGTGTAATTATACACCATGCAAACGCCAGATTTGATGCCTTTATTTTACATTGCTTCCGGCGGAAGTCACATAAGAAATAAATGCGTAAAAATGTTATGCTACTATGGATTAGTGATGCATCACATGCAATATGTAAGATATCAGATAAAAGGAAGGACCCCAGGGCATAAGCGCAAAGATACCAGCAATTCTGCACATATGTAGATCAAGAGGAAACCCATGAGAACATGCAAACAGCATACAAATATAGATCTGGTTGCATAATAAAAGTTTCCAATACTGCTAGGTAGAATTGCTAACCACTATACCAGTGCTGCCCTGTTTATTTTCACATCTCTGGTTCTAGTCATGATAAATGGATTAAACTATTCAGACAGTAATGAAACTGGATATAACATTATGAGGTGGTCCATAAATATGGAAATGACCTTTTCTTTGCTCTGCGGCATATGTATATATTCCCAATGTTTCAGTTGCTTGAGGAAATGATAATGTGAAATAAATAATTTCACAATATCTGCCGATTTCTTAAGATCTAATGATATTAATAATTAAAATGTCAGGCAAGACCAGATTCTACACCTGCTGTTAGAAAAATGTTAATATTTAATTCATGCAAGAATAAAACTGTGATCATTTCTTAATGTAAAATGTATTATCAATATGTCTTTTGTAGTTAAAGGACAAGTCAAGTAATACTCACTTTGGGGTGCCAAATTGTACGGCACTGCCAGTAAATATCATCTTAAGACCCCAGGTTGGTGCACTGACAAGTGCGCTGCCCTAATATACTTTTCCTTGAGCACCACAGTTCCATCTATGCCAGGTCCCCAACAATCCTCTTCAGTGCTCGGACAGCTGGCTACAACCTTTAACAACTTCTAAGTCTATGTGACCCTGTGAATAAACACAGGGAGGTTTCTGTACAGTGTTTCTTACTCCACAACCGGTAGCATTTAGATGAATTGATTGCAACTGTTTGTTGCCTTAGGCAAATCGATTGGATTCAATTTAGACTGATCATTCACTGTGCTTCCGTCCAATGAAGACAATAACTTGTAGGAAAAGGAGTGATGAATTCAGTCGGACGCAGTGGGTTGCTGCAAAAACTGTGTTTTTTATTTTAACACAACATGTTTCGAGCTGTGCTCTTTGTCAAGTGTAATACAAAAGAAACCCAATACAATCTTAAATAGTTTAAACCCCACCCTTCATTAGTGGTAATCAAATGCAGGTTATTGCTGTTAGATAATTATTCAACCTGGCCAATTTCCCAAAACAGAAATAGTAAAAGATTTATATGAATATATAAAAAATCCCATAGCGTGTAGACAATATTCATGTTAGTGACAACACGACGATTAGCTGTGCAATCCCAAATCCATGATGTGAACATGAATCTGTAAAAATGACATTTTAAAAAAATTTTCGTTACAAAAGTTTAAAATCAATTTCCAGGTACTGCTCCAATGGAGCCTACCATAAGCCAGCTAAATTTATTCATAGGACATCAAACGATATCTCACTATCCATAGATAAATAGAATCTTTCTTACCCTTAAGTAGAAAATTTCACATTCTTATTATTAGTCAAACAGTATCCAGTTTATCTGGAAAGGAGAAGGTCAACAAATGTATCAAATAAAGGTTATTGTTTATAAAACGCCAATATATATTATCATTTCAAAGAAAACTGCTAATACTCCAGTATTCATTTAAACCATCTGGATATAAACTATTTAACCTTTTAATCCACTTTGCTTCTTCTTGAAGTAATAGTTTGAGTACATTGCCCCCTCTCTGTGGTTTGCAGATCACTTCCAATACCTGCCATTTAAGCTGTGAAAGGTTGTGTTTAGAAACAGAGAAATGTCTTGAGACGGAGGTGTCTGTTTGGGTCCCTGTTTTAAAATTCCGTATATTGGATCTATGTTCTTTGATCCTCTCTTTAACTGGGCGGGATGTCTGTCCTATGTATACAAGTCCACACGGGCATTTCAATAGATATACTACATTTACACTTTCACAAGTGGCATAGGTGTGGAGTTTCAATCCCTTGCCGCTAATGGGATGATGTACGACTTCCCCTTTAATAATAGATGAGCAGCATATGCAATTAAGACAAGGAAAAGTTCCCCTTTTGGGGGTCCTTGGAAAAGAGACTGTGACTTATTGGACTTACGGGGTTCTGCTGGACACAGTTTGTCACGTAGTGTTTGCCCTCTTGTATAACAAAACAAAGGGGTTTCATTACAGTGACGTTTTAGTGATTTGTCCTGTTGTAAGATGGTCCAAAATTTTTTAATCACCTTTTCAATCTGAGTGCTTGCCCGTGAGAATTTGCTAACAAATGTCATTCGCTTATTATTTGTTTTGTTTGACATAGGTTTATGCGTTAATAGTTCGCCTCTAGGTAACGCCCCAACTTCATTTGCTGTTTTGTATAAATTTTGTGTATTGTACCCTTTAGCTTTAAATCTATTAATGAGTGTATCTGCAGCCTTCCAGTATTTAGTATCGTCTGAGGCGATCCGTCTTGCTCTTAAAAATTGGCTTTTTGGGATTGCTGAAATGCAGCGAGGGTTATGATAACTAGAGGCATGAAGAAGGCTATTTCGGTCTGTAGCCTTTTGATACAGGGCTGTCTCAATAATGCCTTGGTTAAGCGTTAGTTTTACATCAAGGAAGTTAAGCGAATGGGTCGAGGTCTCTAAGGTGAATTTAACTGATGGATGTTTGGTGTTAGCTTTATTTACCATGTCGTGGAAACCAGAAATGTCACCTTTCCATATAACCAAGATATCGTCCACAAATCTGAGATAAAGTGCAATATGCTCTTTAAATTCCTCATTAAGGAAGAACATTTTTTCAAGTTTGTGGACAAATAAATTAGCAAATGAGGGGGTGACCGCCGCCCCCATTGATGTACCTTGACATTGCCAGTAAAATTTGTCTTCAAATCTGAAGTAATTACGTTTCAAGATTAATGTTAAACAATCAATCAAAAAATACACCATGGTTTGAGGTAAATTTGTTTCGAGGAGACAATCCTCAATATGCATAATCCCTTCATCTTGAGGTATAGATGTATATAGACTGGCAATGTCAATGCTGCATAAGGTACAATTTTTGTCTAATTCCTCCATTGTGGACAATATTTGTAATAATTCGTTTGTATCTTTCAGGCAACAGGAAATATTTTGCGCTAGCGGTTGTAAATATGAGTCCACATATTTTGATAATGGCTCCAATACGGAGCCTATCCCTGAGACGATAGGTCGTCCCGGGGGATTTATCAAAGTTTTGTGTACTTTGGGAAGGAGGTATAGTACTGGGACACGAGGCTGATCCACTAGGAGAAAATCCCTGGTATCTGACGTAATGAGACCATTTGTGAAAGCGTCAGTTACCAGGGACCTAATCTCCTTTTGTATATCAAATACTGGATCTTTCCCAATTAATTTATAGTGTCCAGGAGTCAATAGTTGGCGGTATGCTTCCTCAATATACATTTGTTTATCCATAAGTACAATACTACCACCTTTGTCAGCGTTTTTAATTACTAGCGAATTATTAGATTGTAATTTTTGTAGTGCTTGTCTCTCCTCATAAAATAAATTAAACTTGGCCTTAGTCAGGCTAGGTTTCTCACAAATTTTTTTAACTTCAGCAATAACAACTTTCTCAAACGCTGACAAGGTATTGTTTTGTACAGGTGGAATAAACGTACTTTTTTTCTTTAAAGTTTCCACAGCAATATCATTAGTCACATTACTTTCAAACCAGATTTTTAGTTTCAATTTTCTTAACAATTTATGAAAGTCAATCTCCCAGTTCAAAAGTCCATGTTATAAACTGGAACAAATCCTAACCCCCTATTTAAGACAGATCTTTCTTCAGGGGACAAAACATGGGAGGAAATATTAATCACTAAATCTGTTACCTCTTCTGCTTGTTCCGTTGTGGGTAAGCCTCCCTTGGCGTAGGAAACCTTGGATTTTTCTTTTCGGTGCGCTGATCTAAAAAAGGAGAGGTAGAAGAGGCCTGTAGTGAACCCGCATGCTTCTGCTGGCGAGGCCGTTCCGCTTGTGCTGCGGGCGCTCCCGCATCTCTATTTATATCTGAATTGGAAGAAAAGCCCCCCATGGAATCAGAAGAAGAATCGCGTGTATTCCTTTGTTGATAGCGGTTCCAGCGTGGCTGTCGGTAAGCAGTGCCGCGTCTCTCTCCCATGCTGCGCCGCATACCTCTATCTTCTTGCCAGGTGTAGACTTTGGCGCGCAAGTACGAGAGAGACGCGCTGGATTATTGGCATAACAAAGTCTACACCTGGCAAGAAGATAGAGGTATGCGGCGCAGCATGGGAGAGAGACACGGCACTGCTTACCGACAGCCACGCTGGAACCGCTATCAACAAAGGAATACACGCGATTCTTCTTCTTCCTTTTTTAGATCAGCGCACCGAAAAGAAAAATCCAAGGTTTCCTACGCCAAGGGAGGCTTACCCACAACGGAACAAGCAGAAGAGGTAACAGATTTAGTGATTAATATTTCCTCCCATGTTTTGTCCCCTGAAGAAAGATCTGTCTTAAATAGGGGGTTAGGATTTGTTCCAGCTTATAACATGGACTTTTTGAACTGGGAGATTGACTTTCATAAATTGTTAAGAAAATTGAAACTAAAAATCTGGTTTGAAAGTAATGTGACTAATGATATTGCTGTGGAAACTTTAAAGAAAAAAAGTACGTTTATTCCACCTGTACAAAACAATACCTTGTCAGCGTTTGAGAAAGTTGTTATTGCTGAAGTTAAAAAAATTTGTGAGAAACCTAGCCTGACTAAGGCCAAGTTTAATTTATCTTATGAGGAGAGACAAGCACTACAAAAATTACAATCTAATAATTCGCTAGTAATTAAAAACGCTGACAAAGGTGGTAGTATTGTACTTATGGATAAACAAATGTATATTGAGGAAGCATACCGCCAACTATTGACTCCTGGACACTATAAATTAATTGGGAAAGATCCAGTATTTGATATACAAAAGGAGATTAGGTCCCTGGTAACTGACGCTTTCACAAATGGTCTCATTACGTCAGATACCAGGGATTTTCTCCTAGTGGATCAGCCTCGTGTCCCAGTACTATACCTCCTTCCCAAAGTACACAAAACTTTGATAAATCCCCCGGGACGACCTATCGTCTCAGGGATAGGCTCCGTATTGGAGCCATTATCAAAATATGTGGACTCATATTTACAACCGCTAGCGCAAAATATTTCCTGTTGCCTGAAAGATACAAACGAATTATTACAAATATTGTCCACAATGGAGGAATTAGACAAAAATTGTACCTTATGCAGCATTGACATTGCCAGTCTATATACATCTATACCTCAAGATGAAGGGATTATGCATATTGAGGATTGTCTCCTCGAAACAAATTTACCTCAAACCATGGTGTATTTTTTGATTGATTGTTTAACATTAATCTTGAAACGTAATTACTTCAGATTTGAAGACAAATTTTACTGGCAATGTCAAGGTACATCAATGGGGGCGGCGGTCACCCCCTCATTTGCTAATTTATTTGTCCACAAACTTGAAAAAATGTTCTTCCTTAATGAGGAATTTAAAGAGCATATTGCACTTTATCTCAGATTTGTGGACGATATCTTGGTTATATGGAAAGGTGACATTTCTGGTTTCCACGACATGGTAAATAAAGCTAACACCAAACATCCATCAGTTAAATTCACCTTAGAGACCTCGACCCATTCGCTTAACTTCCTTGATGTAAAACTAACGCTTAACCAAGGCATTATTGAGACAGCCCTGTATCAAAAGGCTACAGACCGAAATAGCCTTCTTCATGCCTCTAGTTATCATAACCCTCGCTGCATTTCAGCAATCCCAAAAAGCCAATTTTTAAGAGCAAGACGGATCGCCTCAGACGATACTAAATACTGGAAGGCTGCAGATACACTCATTAATAGATTAAAGCTAAAGGGTACAATACACAAAATTTATACAAAACAGCAAATGAAGTTGGGGCGTTACCTAGAGGCGAACTATTAACGCATAAACCTATGTCAAACAAAACAAATAATAAGCGAATGACATTTGTTAGCAAATTCTCACGGGCAAGCACTCAGATTGAAAAGGTGATTAAAAAATTTTGGCCCATCTTACAACAGGACAAATCACTAAAACGTCACTGTAATGAAACCCCTTTGTTTTGTTATACAAGAGGGCAAACACTACGTGACAAACTGTGTCCAGCAGAACCCCGTAAGTCCAATAAGTCACAGTCTCTTTTCCAAGGACCCCCAAAAAGGGGAACTTTTCCTTGTCTTAATTGCATATGCTGCTCATCTATTATTAAAGGGGAAGTCGTACATCATCCCATTAGCGGCAAGGGATTGAAACTCCACACCTATGCCACTTGTGAAAGTGTAAATGTAGTATATCTATTGAAATGCCCATGTGGACTTGTATACATAGGACAGACATCCGCCCAGTTAAAGAGAGGATCAAAGAACATAGATCCAATATACGGAATTTTAAAACAGGGACCCAAACAGACACCTCCGTCTCAAGACATTTCTCTATTTCTAAACACAACCTTTCACAGCTTAAATGGCAGGTATTGGAAGTGATCTGCAAACCACAGAGAGGGGGCAATGTACTCAAACTATTACTTCAAGAAGAAGCAAAGTGGATTAAAAGGTTAAATAGTTTATATCCAGATGGTTTAAATGAATACTGGAGTATTAGCAGTTTTCTTTGAAATGATAATATATATTGGCGTTTTATAAACAATAACCTTTATTTGATACATTTGTTGACCTTCTCCTTTCCAGATAAACTGGATACTGTTTGACTAATAATAAGAATGTGAAATTTTCTACTTAAGGGTAAGAAAGATTCTATTTATCTATGGATAGTGAGATATCGTTTGATGTCCTATGAATAAATTTAGCTGGCTTATGGTAGGCTCCATTGGAGCAGTACCTGGAAATTGATTTTAAACTTTTGTAACGAAAATTTTTTTAAAATGTCATTTTTACAGATTCATGTTCACATCATGGATTTGGGATTGCACAGCTAATCGTCGTGTTGTCACTAACATGAATATTGTCTACACGCTATGGGATTTTTTGTATATTCATATAAATCTTTTACTATTTCTGTTTTGGGAAATTGGCCAGGTTGAATAATTATCTAACAGCAATAACCTGCATTTGATTACCACTAATGAAGGGTGGGGTTTAAACTATTTAAGATTGTATTGGGTTTCTTTTGTATTACACTTGACAAAGAGCACAGCTCGAAACATGTTGTGTTAAAATAAAAAACACAGTTTTTGCAGCAACCCACTGCGTCCGACTGAATTCATCACTCCTTTTCCTACATGTTTGTTGCCTTATTTTGGGTTCACAATGGTGGTATATTGTATATAATAAAGTGTTTTCAACTTATCATACCATTTAATAAGGTGTAGACATTGATATTCTGAAACAATTTGTGGTTGGATTTCTGCTTATTTTTAATAATTTGCCTTTCTAATCTGTCTAGTTGCACACAGAAGGCAGGCACTCAATGGATTCCAGTCATTAAATTAGTGCAGATCAAACAATATTCGGCTTGGTTGTATAACCATCCATTAAGGGGGGGGGGGCTAGACTGGGATTGAAAATAGGCCCTGGAATTCGAGTACAAAGAGGCCCAAACCCATCTCCCAGGCCAATAAATATTGACTGTCAATGGCATCTTCCAGCAGCCCCTCTGGCATTTGTTAGAACCCACAGATTGACAGTATGGTTCAACAATTTGACCAGGGGCAGCTGGGAAATTGACAAAATGTCTAGCCCCATGTCAGATTTCAAAAGTAAATATAAAAAAATCTGTTTGCTCTTTTGAGAAATGGATTTCAGTGCAGAATTCTGCTGGAGTAGCACTATTAACTGATGCGTTTTGAAAAAAACATGTTTTCTGATGACAGGGTTCCTTTAAGTTAAGAGGTTTTGCAATCCTAGAGAAAAGCTCGTTTGGTACCCTGAGATGAGTTGTAGTCTCTTGAATTTCCTAGTGCATGAACTAAGATTGGGAAACTTTCATTAACTGGTTCCTCATTTGTGTAGATAGTTAACTAAGAGACACATAATGTAGGCTAGTACACACAGACACATACTTTTAGGATGGTACAATGGCATAGGATGGAATATGAAACAATCGTATTAGCATTGATTGACCCAATTAGAAGAGCCCAGTCTAGTGGTACATGGAGACACTTTCTGAGCCACATATAATCCAATCCACTGTCCTTATGATCTGAGTGATGGCCATTTATGTGTGCATCATATTACACAGTATCCAACTTTAACTTCAGAATTATAAGTCAGGTATATTAAAAGTCAGCTGTTGGTGGCTACCACTACTATTAGAGTTTTT
Source organism: Xenopus laevis (assembly GCF_017654675.1). Classification (NCBI taxonomy): domain Eukaryota; kingdom Metazoa; phylum Chordata; class Amphibia; order Anura; family Pipidae; genus Xenopus; species Xenopus laevis. Next base: position 62,020,072 of record NC_054372.1, on the reverse strand, counting down.
TTTATAAATATGACTAAAAGGAGCAGGTTAATAAAAAATGGCCTGTATTAAGTAATAAAGGGCACGAAGTTGCAAATGCCTATAGCAAAGAAGCAGGTGGGTTTGTATTAGGTGCAGTTAGGATAAAGAAAACAAATAGTTTATTTGTTGCTTTGGGTATTTGCATCTATGAGGCATAAATACTAAAGTGTATATTTTCTCACTTCCTAACTTTGCCAAATTTTTGTCTCAATATGGCAGGTGTATTTTCCCAATCAGCCAAAACTTATTGTACTTGCCTTTTTTGTACCATATGAGAGAGCTGAATGTGAGAAGGTTTTGAGGATATACGCAAATTAATATGGTGTATGATAAATCATTTATTGTGATAATATAATAAAAATGTAGTCCACTATTAACCGAGTTTGAAATGCCGTAAAACCTTGGTACAGGTATGGGTTTCTTTTGGTGATCCTGAGCACATTGGATTCCTTCTATATTTTTTTCGCATCTGCTCTCAGATGTTTTCTCAAGTACATGGCTTCTTGTCACTAATGTTGCCAGCAAAACCTGAGAAAGGAAACAACCAGGGAAAGAAATGGTAAAGGGCTCCTTGCAGGGACACAGTCACATAGTCACAATGGCATAATTAATGGGTGTAAAGATCAGATCACTTAAAAAGTATTATTATAAATAAATATTTTAAGGAGTGTTTCCATTTATTGCTCTAAGCACAATGGGGAAAATTTACTAACCTCCGAAAATTCGGAAGCGTCGGCTTTGCTCACATCGCAACACTTCGCCAGGCATAGATTCGCCAGGACAACGCTAATTCTAAATCTGAAGTCTAGGGCGCCGAGCGCTGGCAAAATAGCGCTAGCATTACTGCAGCAAGCGAAGCGAAATTGCGCCAGCGTTGACTCATTTGCAGACGGTGGGAAGTTAAAGTTCAATGGACGTATATATTTTGCAACCAGTACATTACACTACACAAGCCCGGGAAACCTTAATTAAAGAAAATCGAGTTGTTATATTGCCCTACACATGAGCCCAGTGTATAGTTTATGTGCCATATGTTAGGAAATGTAGGGGGGAAGTGAGTTATCCCAAAAAACCCTGAAAAAGGAAAAGTCGCCAGCGTTTTTTGGGACTTTTCAAAAAATCTTCAACTATTTTTTTAGGAAGTCCTATCTACTATATTGCACTTCGCCTGGTCTGAGGTGGCAAAGGCAAGTCTGACGCAAGCAGTAACGTTCAGTAAAATCCGCATCTTACTGAATTTGCGTAGTCCATTCGCCAGAGTGCAACTTCGCCAGGCGAAGTACCGATAGAGTCTATCTCCTTCGCTAGCGAAGTTACACAAGGGACCGTTAATAAATCCGTGAAGTACCGAAATGACGTTGCACTGGCGAATTTTCGCCCGCGTTAGTCGCTTCGCCCTTTAGTAAATTTGCCCCTATGGCTTTATGTTAAAGGATATACATGGGGTGATCCGTTAAACTATATATTAATTTATAGAGAAAGGGAAAACTGTCACATACATTGCAGTATAAAAGTCCCGTAATTCAATCTTATTCTGTTTTCTGCCACTTCTACCCATACTCTTTTTTTTTTTCTAATTGTTTTAAAGGAGAACTAAAGCTTAACTAAAGAAGTAGGCTAGAAATGTTTTTTAGAAATGTAATTATGTTTCGGGCTTCTGTTCCAGCCCAAGGCAACACAGATCTGTGTCTCCAAAGATGTCCCTGTAGATCCCCATCTTCGTTTTTGCTGATTCACTGCACATGCTCTGTGCTGCTGTCACTTACTGAGCTTAGGGACCCACTCACAATATACAGTACACATAGAATAGAAATGTCACAATATAAGGCTGATTAGTTATTAATACAGACAATTACTACATGACAGTACTGAAACCAGTGCAACTAGCAACATCATTTAATAATCAGCACTGTAGCATCAGGTTACATTACTGGCCAACCTCATTTTCTGCTGGATAATTTGCAACGGCCCCTAAGATGAGCATCTCAACAGCTGCTCAGAGCCCACTGAGCATGTGAGTGTTGCAGGCACTTTCCAAGATGATGACCCCCTGTGTTAAAGGAATAGTAACACCAAAAAAAGTGTTTTAAAGTAATGGAAATATCATGTGCTGTTGCCCTGCACTGGTAAAACTGATGTGTTTTCTTCAGAAACACTACTATAGTTCATATAAACAAGCTGCTGTGTAGCATTGGCGGAAATTGAAAAACGGCTATATGGCACAGGTTAACTAATGGATAACAGATAACACCATTAGACAGACAGAGCTTATTTGTTATCTGCTGTGTAACCTGAGCCTTTTCTCCTTTGAATGGCTGCCCCCATTGCTATACAGCAGCTTATTTATATAAACAATAGTAGTTTTACCAGTGCAGGGCAACATTGCATTATATTTTCATTACTTTAAAACACTTTTATTTTTTGACGTTACTGTTCCTTTAAGTTTGAAGCCCTGGATCATTGCTGTGACAAGCTGAAAGTTTAGACTTGTGCAATAAATTCACAATATAAAATATGGCATTTTAGTCACATTCATTTTTAAAGTTTAGTTTATTTTAATAAATGTGCAAAAAGAACATTTGCACAGAGCCTACCAGGATCAGCTGGCCCAGTTCTTAATTACTTAGAATGAGCTGAGCTTTAACCAGCCAAATATTTACCCACATACTGTGTGCCAATGTGCCTATTTGAATAGATTTGTGTCATTTCCTAGTACTACCAGAATTACTCAGCAGGGCAAAACTTGTTTTCAAGGGTGCAGAGTTAGTTATACATGTCTCCAATGCTATGTAATAAAAGTTACTTTGGATACCAAAAGGTAAACATTTTTAGCTAAAAGGTGTCCCAATTTAAATTATTATAATCCACCATCTTAACCTTAATAGCCAACTTCCACTGTTTTATGAGGAAAGGCCTCTCACAGTGCTTAGAGGGGATATTGCCTCTCTGCTTATACTGAACATACAATAATGTACATACACAGATGACAAAATACTACATGTAGGGGCTACAGCAATTGTGCAGGTATGGTTGCTACTACAATAATAATTATTAATAATTATAGATGTTACAATTCAGACCAGCTTGTTAAAAGTAAACTGCACACACCGAACATTTTCAGTGATACACTGGCATTAGCAATAGCTAATTGGCTGCTATGATGATGATCTCACGGGCATTATGGGCAAAGTAGTTTTCCTCACACTAGTAATGAACGACTATATTAAGAGCGCAATACTGTAACTCATTTGATAAGATTCACAGTGTAATGTCTAATTCTGCTACTCTCATAGAAGAATAAAATCACACAATACAAACTACACAATTCACATTATAGGGCATACAGTTCATACAAATCAGTATGGCAACATATTAATGGCATGTGACAATTCTGACCACCTTTTTAAACTACAGAATTAAAACTTGGGCTCTCTGCACTAACATCCTGGACTCTCCTGGACCCCTTTTCCAACATCATGGATCCCTCCTCTGGTGCAAAATGGTGAGCATGCAGGACAGGGTGGCAGCAGCAAGCTGCCTAAGGTAGCAGATGGGCCAAGAGCGACTCTATTTCTTCTCTACCCTTCTATTTTGAGTCTATACACTTCTCCTGTCTTCTTCCTACTCCTCTTATCACTCAGAATCTCTTCCTCCTCATCACTCTCTTCCTTTTAATATTTTTTGGAACCCTCTCCTCCCCTGTCTCCTTTCTACTTATCCATCCATCAGTGGTATAACTGTAAAGAAAGCAGACCCTGCAGGTCCCTGCACTCCATTTGGAGCATAGAGCTCTTCCAGGAACCCAACTTGAAGAAAGGGCTGCCTGCATTTGGCAGTGATCTATCCAAGAGGGATGGCCCAAGGAGTGCATGTAGGCCTCCCCTATATACTCCTTACCCATCCCCTAACTTGTGTGCTGTCAGAATGGGCATTAAGGGGCACAGTCCTGCATCCCTTGGTGCCGTTGCACTTCTGCCCAGGGATAACATGAATGACCCCTACTGTGTTCATTTTAGAAATAAATATTATTGATGATCACTATTCTATACTGAGTTCATGAGCATTACAAGAGAGCCAGTGAATGCATTCTTCTAATGATTCCTCAGATGCCTGCAGAAAAGTTTCATACCACACATCAACATAACAAAACTTTTAGGTATACTCAATACTCAGGTCATGATTATCTTAATTAGATGGCAAATAGCTAAATTATTGTATTTTCTCTTTTCCACAATTTGGCTATGCAACACAACATTTCACAGACCATAGAAGATGATCAGAGCCTTTCCATTCCAGGCATACCTGCTGCCTCTGAGGATGCAACAGATGGTGGATGGTAGCAAAATCTCATCTCACTGTTTTCATCTCCAGTTGTAAGTCTTTAGGCAACATTTGTTGAATTAATTGCTTATTCACAAATGCTATTTATGCATTGAAACAAAGCCAACTTTTATCACACCTAGTACAAAAGCCTTCCATCTTAATGAGGTTGTAAAACAATGTTACCTGCATATATAAAGCAAACATACTTATAATGCAAAGTTGAGGGTTTCTGAACAGTTCCTTAACACCCTTTTTGTTTCTCAGCTGCACCCAACATTATCAGTAGTCCTCTAGTTAATTGTAGGAGGCATTCAAGTAAAACGGATGTGTCTGCTACCATCTTGCTACCTTGTTCCCAAGAGTTCAGTGAGAGTAGATAGTAATTGAAAAGGGCCATAGAGACAGTAAATTGGAACTATGTTGCCATTTTAATTAAAGGGATACTGTCATGGGAAAAAAACATTTTTCAAAATGAATCAGTTAATAGTGCTGCTCCAGCAGAATTCTGCACTGAAATCCATTTCTCAAAAGAGCAAACAGATTTTTTTATATTCAATTTTGAAATCTGACATGGGGCTAGACATATTTTCAATTTCCCAGCTGCCCCAAAAAACATGTTTTCCGATGACAGGATCCCTTTAACTATAAGAATGAAGTAATATGTTAGTGAAACAATGTATTAACAGAAAGCTAGTTAAGCACCCACAGTAACTTTGGTAAGAGTGCTAATTGTATTAGTTGGTCTATAAGTTTTTAGATATATTTAATCTTATCCAATTGAGGTATCCCTGGATCCCAGCAGGGGAAAGAATTGTTCCACTTACTCTTCAAGCCATTGTGAATCTGTCCCATACCAGCAGGTAAGCATCTCCGTGAGAATTTAGGGTAAGGTGGTAAGGGGAATTTAGGGATAACATTTTTATTTTAGTTAAGAGTAACATATGCTTTTTGTTATTACAGAAGCATTCTTCTTCCAGTAAGGCTGATCACATCCAAGTGAATTTTTGGTGAATACTCCAGACATTCCAGTAAGATGAATGCAGAAATTGATAGACTGAAAGCATTCCCTCCCCTACATGTACACAGACAGAATACTAACACCAAAGCTCTTCTCTCCTGCTGTGCATACATTACTCTCGCTATCTGCCTCCCTCTGCTGGCTCCTGTAAAAACACAGTGGAATGTGTGGCCATCTTGGATATTTTATCTTCTAGAGGCAGGCAACACTTAGGTTATTACATCATATTTATAACCCTGTCTGAAACATTAATTATATTGAATTAATTAAAATGAATGCTCGATTCCAATGTTATTATTTGGAAGGAAGAATAAAAAGGAAGGCTAGCCCCTACATACACTTTGTAAATACACCCAAAAACCACACCCAAAATATACCCCAAACATGCCGGTATAATTACTACAGAAAATAGATAAGGAGCACATTAACCCAAGACCAGCCAGTATAATCACTAAATAAAATCAATAACGAGCATTTTAACCCCAGACGTGCCAGTATAATTGTTACAGAAAATGGACAGTCTACCTATTAATCCAAGACGTGCCAGTATAAGTGCTAAAGAAAGTGCTTTTATAAATGCTACAGAAAATGGATACTGGGCACATTAACCCCACACAAGCCAGTACAATACATACTATTTAAAATTGGAATATTAATCTATTTAATCGATTTCTATAGATAATGGATGGTCTGCTTATTAATCACAGATGTGCCAGAATAATGATTGTCGAAATGGTCAATGATCTCCCCATTAACTGCAGACATTCGGTAAGTTCAAATTTTCCTGCTGCTTCCGCTCTGCTTCTCTCTCTCTGCTTCCCATTGACTGGCTCATGTAAAACAATCCAAGATGGCTATGCATGCAACAGTTATCTATTTTTCTTCAGAAGCGGGAGCTGAGAAGAACTGAGGACAAGCAGGGCAACTATCCCCAATCTGTGATAGGGGGCTGTGAGCTATTAGGTATGCAACATTTCAGGGAATGCCCCCCTTTGCTCCTATTTGTAGACACCCTCTCTACGCTCACTTTCCAAATTACCAGTTCATGCTTTCATTTACAGAAAAAAAAAAGATTCTAGTCTGTTAGCATTGTTTTGCGGCTGAAAAGTGCCAGTATTAAAATTGTTATGCATTTTCATTTATGTAAATAGGAGGCAGTTGCTCCACTGTCAATATTCAATATTCAAGTGACGAATACTGTATATGTCCTGTGTGTCCTTATTCTAATAGGGTTTACTCAGTTACTAATCATGCTATGTTTGATCCTTGCAAGGCAGACAATTACATTACAAGTGCACAGATAATTCCCCTGCATAATATGCTTTTGCTTACAAAACAGTCCCAACAAAAAGTGAAGGGGAGGTTGTTTACTGGTAAATGTATTATCTACCTCACAAGGACTAAATACAGAAAAGCTTCACTTTACCTGTTTGCCCCATTGAACTCAATGAATAACAATTTTCAGTGATTAAAACAGTAGGCAAAATGTATGCTCAGCAAATGATCTGCAAGTACTTGAACAAAGAGAAAGGTAGCACTCCGGATAAAAGATGGTGGTTCATTGCAACAGATCACAGACCAACAAACACTAACGCGTTTCGAGAACTCCTCCCTTAATCATAGGCTTCAATAGCTAGAATCTCATCCATAAAGCATGATATAATTGGTGCTGTATTAGAGCTGGAGGAGGAGATGTACCATTTAAATACAATTGCCTATGCAAGCACAAAAGCAAATATAAGATACAATAAGCAAATATTAAGCAAACACTGTCTTACTAAGCATTAGATTAGAGAATATGACATGATCTGTACTACAGTATTTATAAGTAATTTCTCCAAATAACTATTCCCCTATTATAATGTTACTAAACAAAGAGGCAAAGAGATTTAATAAAGGTATAGTAGCAAAGAGCATAATTTAAAGGAGATGAGTGGCCAGGAAATGTAATACTAAGAAAGATCAGATACATTATTATTAATGAACTTTGAAGTGTTATGGATACAGGTACAGATTTGTTTAACTATTAGTCTTCAGTAAAGAACATATTCAGTGTTTAAAAATAAAGTGCTTCATGCATAATTTATATTATTATCACTGATTGTAGTCTTAAAGGAGTATAGTGCTCTCCAGAGCAAACAACTACATCACAATGCAAAATAATCCTCAGTTGTTATGGTTTTGCAATTGCAATACAGCACCAAAGAAGCATATTCTCCCTCTCCATGTTTAATTACAGTTTGATTAACTTGTAATATGTAACAGCAAGATGGGTGACATAAGTGTTATTATACAGCATTCTCATTGTGTTCTTTTGTAAATGCAAATAAAACACTTTACTACCAGGAAATTTTCTGAGCAGCGCTAATTTAAATCTTTAACCCTAATGCAAATTTGCATTCTGAGAGTAACAGCTTGGACCTTATTTTGCACAAAACCAGACAGTACAACTCTTAAAATTATAATTTATTATTAAAAAAAGACCTCACAGTATGATAAGGCTATGGTTATGGATGCTGTTACTTTCAAACTGAGCACAGTACCCTCTAGGAGTTGTGTACAAATGGCTATGCCTGTTGCTGATCTATAAAGATAGAGATAAAGATAGAGGAAGCCTAAATGAAACACCCCCGAACATACAGCAACACTAATTTATCTTGGAAATAAATGGTACACATAAAAGTGTGTTTTTTTGCCAATTATGCACTTGTGTCTGATGGGAGCTGAGTTTTTATTAGTCTAGGTCAGGCAAAAAAAAACAAAGCTGATATTGGACGTTGAACAGTATAGGCCTACTTCTGTATCCCCATTACCCAATTAATGATTGCTGTCATTAATTTGGGAACTTGTCTGAATTCTTTTTGTTGAATGTCCTAGGAGGCCACTGACCTATTGTTTTTTTATCAAGAGATATACTGTAAGAGATCTTCCAAATGCATCCCAAAATGCATCAGAAAATGTATTTATTCATTACACCAACCTGTCAGTCACAATAAACAAATGTAATATAAACAAAACAAAAAGTGCTTGAGGCCTCTGTTATGAATGTGCATACAGTATGTAGCTATTTGATATAAATAAATCATTTTCCAATGAAGTATATAATTGTTATACTTTAGTGCAATTATTTGTGACACCTTTGAAGGGGAACTTCAGCCTATGCCTATGACTAAGTACCAGAGGGAAATGCGTCAGGCAGAATACCATGTGGTCTGTATGCTTATTACTCTTTTAATATGAATTTTGAATAAAATAAATTTTAAAGTAAGGTTTTGTTACGGGATACTTTTTTCTACTGTTGGCCTTGATACTGGAGGCTGTTTCCTGTTTACTATTGCCCTTTTTTTGACTGGCCATTTCCATTCCATAAATATTTCAAATATGTCAAAACCAGTAAAATATGCAGTCAAAGGTCTATGAATCAACTGCATGAATACAATCAGACTGGAAACCTTTAAGTCATCTGAAGAGCTCTTAAAGGAGATGGAATACCATTTTACACTTGGGGGTGCCAAAAGTTAGGCAGTCGCAAGTGACTACTTTTACTTTCCTGACATCCTGGGCCTATGCTACTATCAGTGGTTTTCTGCTGATAGGAGCACGGTCCGGGTGTCAGGTAAGTAAAATTAGTCACTTGGGGGTGCCTAACTTTTGGTACCCCAAGTGTAAAATGGTATTCCTTCTACATTAAAAAAGTTGCTGAATATGATTAGTCTGAAAGGGGTCATGTGGATGTCAAGGCTCTGACTAACAAATCGAATACGACCAAAACTATACTTATTAAAGCTTAGAATAGTGATGACTCTTAGGGGCACATTTACTAAGCTTGAGTGAAGGATTCGAAGTTAAAAAACTTTTTTGGGTACTTCGACCATCCAATAGGCTACTTCGACCTTCGACTACGACTTCGATTCGAACTAAAAATCGTTCCACTATTCGACCATTCGATAGTCGAAGTACTGTCTCTTTAAAAAAAACTTTGACTACATACTTCGCCACTTTAAACCTACCGAGCTACAATATTAGCCTATGGGGACCTTCCCCATACGTTTTTTAAGCTTTTTCTGATCGAAGAAAAATCGTTCGATCGATCAATTAAAATCCTTCGATCTATCGATCTTTACTTAGATCGATCAAAGTATTTCCGCAAAATCCTTCGAAATTGATATTCGAATTCGAAGGATTTAACTTCGAGGGTCGAATTTGAGGGCTAATTAACCCTTGATATGCGAACCCTTAGTAAATGTGCCCCCACAGTTCTAATAGGTTGACACTGTAAAGCCAGTACAAAGAACCGGACCACTGTTTTGTTGAAGCCTGTGAGGTGTTATGTATATTAATCTAATATATCAAATTGTAATAGTCTCTTGAACAAAGAGTGAGATGCAAGATGTCCTTTAGGACATGTTTTTATAATGCTTGTGTAAGAACCAGAATGTCCAATGACCATTTGTTAAGGAGACTAATATTTTTACCATTGAATCTCTCAATTTATATACGTTTCTTTGTTACAGGTATTTTAGACCCTCTTGTAATGGCCAGTCATGTGCAATTAATGTAGTATTAACAAATACCGGGTGCTTCCCAATAGATTCAAGTACATCCTGCATCTCACTCTTTGTTTGAGAGACTATTCTATATTATTCAACATAGAACAAATGCAGCATATTAATTTTTTATATTAAATATATTAAATTAAAAGTTATTTTCACTGAGGATAATATATTTCTTATTTGTGATAGCAGCAGTGGAGAGAGTTTTTCAGGAAATGAAACAGCATGCTATACCAATTGATGCCTGTGTAGATGGGTGTCAATTTTGAGGTGGGCCTTTAAAAGAAACCATTAGAATATAACAATATATTGAGATCATTCCATTTTTCTACCACTGCTACTATCAGAGGAATAACTAAAGAACACTTTTTGCACAAATGATGCATTGGCTCTGATGATGAGAGGTATATGGAGGCCTCTGATGTTCTAGCTAAGAAAAGGACATGGCAGGGGTAAATTAGAGGCTTCAATGAATAAAATTATTGATAATAAAAGAGAAACATTGTTAATAGGCAACCTGAGAATTCAACTGGCCCATTAAATAAGCAGGTGCAGGCAACAGTGTCAGTAACTGACCCTAAGTATACTGTATGTCAAATGTATACTTGGACTAGTGCAACAATATGCATCTTAAGTTGTACAGAGGACCTAAGAAAGCAGTTTGAAACATTCTACAGCCTCTCTGGCCAATCGGGGTCTAAAAAAAGCATATTTTCTTTCACTTCCTACATACTCGTTCATATCGCCTGGTTCTCAGATATCATTTATAAATTCAGGTTTGTGAGATTCAAAATAGAAAGGACCATCTGCAAAAGAAAATGAAGGTCACTTGCCATTTGGTACAAAATGTCTATGCTTACATGAAGTACAATTACCCCTTTAATTTAAAGGAGTGGTTCACCTTTAAGTTTTCTTATAGTAGTTTATATAATGGCTAAGTCTAAGCAACATTTCAATTGGCCTTCATTTTTCTTATAAACTCAGTCTGCATGTTGATCTGTTGAATGTCAATGAAAATTGTTTTGTTTATGGCCACCTAAAAGAGGAATGTTAAGAATGCTTGTACCAAACTACAATACAGTTTATGGGCATTTTTTTCTTGGCACCTTGTTTCTGCTGTGGGGCTACCAATAAAAATTGGGATGACAAAATCACATGCATTTTTCACTGCTACACACATGCCCTACATTGGTACAGCACCTCCTATCGCCTAGGCTACAACTGCTTTTTCAAAAGAAAAAAGGCTCCTATGTTGCCAATTTCTTAAAAACATGTTTGTGATTTTTGACATTATGTCTGGTCGACTGGTAACAGTATCTACTACTACACTTAATAACATTTGGGTGCTTTGTATCCCACATTAAAACAAACCATATATTTATGTGTATAGGACAGCTCAGATGCATCTGGTTAATTTGAAAGGAGAGGGGTTGGATAAAATGATGTACGTGTTTGTCCCGCTTCTTTTTTTGGTTGTGCGTTTTTTTTGTTTTGTTGCACAAATCGAAACAAGTCGCATGCCGAATTATTGCAGCAGTTTTGCTTAATTTTTTTAAAGAGGGTGAAACCCATAAGTTTGCATTGAATCTGTACATAGGGAAATTTTTCACTCATCACTACACTATGGGGTTAACACTAGCGACATTTCGCCAGAAATCCCATCCACAGGGGCATTGCCAATTTACTAAGAGGCGTAGGCGACAATTTGCTAGTGAACAGGACCATCACTAGCGTTTGTTCGCAGCTCTATTGGCAGGCGACTTTTCACTCTAGAGAATGAGCGTAACTCCGCAAATTCACTAAGATGCGATTTCTACTGAATGTCACCTCTATCGCCAGAGTTTTCTTTGCCACCTCAGACCAGTTGAACTGCTAAAATGAAGCTACATCTTCCTCAATCTTATGTCAGTTACATCATATCCTGTCTGCCGGGAATACAATAAAGTCCCCAGACATTTGAGGGTCATGGAACATTCGTTTTAGGGTGGGCTCATGTGTAGGGCATTAGCTTTTGTCTTTATTCAGGTTCCTTGGACATATGTAATAAAAATGGCGACTTCAAGCATTTGCACCAATATCTCTAATAAAGACGTTCATACGACTTTAATGTACCCGCCCTATTCAAATTGACCTAAGCCGAAGAGGACTATGAAATTTCACTAGGCAGCGTCATTTCTCTTTTAAATGCTTGCACAGCCGAAATAATACTAGCAAAAAGTCAACACCGTTCGGCGCCCAGGACGCAACTTTGCATTTTAGTGAATTAGCGTATTGGTAACTAATTTCCGTCTGGCAAAGTGTCCCGAAGTGTGGCGAAGTGTTCGATGGTGACAATTCTCCCTTTACTGATTTTGCCACATTCTGTCTCTTGGCATGCATCTAGCTTGCATGTCATGCAGAATCCTCAAGCTAGGAGTAGAGATGTCGCGAACTGTTCGCCGGCGAACTTGTTCGCGCGAACATCGGGTGTTCGCGCTCGCCGGAAGTTCGCGAACGTCGCGCGACGTTCGCCATTTTGGGTTCGCCATTGTTGGCGCTTTTTTTTGCCCTCTCACCCCAGACCAGCAGGTACATGGCAGCCAATCAGGAAGCTCTCCCCTGGACCACTCCCCTTCCCTATAAAAACCGAAGCCCTGCAGCGTTTTTTCACTCTGCCTGTGTGTGCTGAAGAGATAGTGTAGGGAGAGAGCTGCTGCCTGTTAGTGATTTCAGGGACAGTTGAAAGTTTGCTGGCTAGTAATCGTTTTGATACTGCTCTGTTATTGGAGGGACAGAAGTCTGCAGGGGTTTGAGGGACATTTAAGCTTAGGTAGCTTTGCTGGCTAGTAATCTACCTTCTACTGCAGTGCTCTGTATGTAGCTGCAGTGGGCAGCTGTCCTGCTTCTGATCTCATCTGCTGACTGCTGCAATAACAGTAGTCCTTGTAAGGACTGCTTTTATTTATTTTTTTGTTGTTTTACTACTACTACTACTACTACTATAAGAGCCCAGTGCTATTAGTCTAGCAGTGTTGGGGAGTGGGACTGGTGTGCTAATCTGCTGCTCCTAGTAGTTCAGCAGCACCAACTTTAATTTTTTTTTTTAATATTCATTTTTTTTTTATTTTACTTTTTTTTATTTTACTACCGCTGTAGTAGTGTATAAGTTGACCTTTTAGGCATTATTTGCCCTGTAGGCATTATTTGCACACTGTTTTCTTCAACCCGCCATCTAGCTGTGTGACCTTGTTCACATTCTGTCTAAATATCCATAATATTACCGTCTCCAGAAAAAACACCGGAGTGACTTTTTTCAAGCAGCCATAATATATTTTACGTAATCCGTATCCACCGCTGTAGTAGTGTATACGTTGACCTTGTAGGCATTATTTGCACACTGTTTTCTTCAACCCGCCATCTAGCTGTGTGACCTTGTTCACATTCTGTCTAAATATCCATAATATTACCGTCTCCAGAAAAAACACCGGAGTGACTTTTTTCAAGCAGCATTCATATATTTTACGTAATCCGTATCCACCGCTGTAGTAGTGTATACGTTGACCTTGTAGGCATTATTTGCACACTGTTTATTTCAACCCGCCATCTAGCTGTGTGACCTTGTTCACATTCTGTCTAAATATCCATAATATTACCGTCTCCAGAAAAAACACCGGAGTGACTTTTTTCAAGCAGCATTCATATATTTTACGTAATCCGTATCCACCGCTGTAGTAGTGTATACGTTGACCTTGTAGGCATTATTTGCACACTGTTTTCTTCAACCCGCCATCTAGCTGTGTGAGCTTGTTCACATTTTGTCTAAATATTGATAATATTATCGTCTCTAGAAAAACCACTTGAGTTACTTTTTTTCAAGCAGCATTCATATATTTTACGTAATCCGTATCCACCGCTGTAGTAGTGTATACGTTGACCTTGTAGGCATTATTTGCACACTGTTTTCTTCAACCCGCCATCTAGCTGTGTGAGCTTGTTCACATTTTGTCTAAATATTGATAATATTATCGTCTCTAGAAAAACCACTTGAGTTACTTTTTTTCAAGCAGCATTCATATATTTTACGTAATCCGTATCCACCGCTGTAGTAGTGTATACGTTGACCTTGTAGGCATTATTTGCACACTGTTTTCTTCAACCCGCCATCTAGCTGTGTGAGCTTGTTCACATTTTGTCTAAATATTGATAATATTATCGTCTCTAGAAAAATCACTTGAGTTACTTTTTTTCAAGCAGCATTCATATATTTTACGTAATCCGTATCCACCGCTGTAGTAGTGTATACGTTGACCTTGTAGGCATTATTTGCACACTGTTTTCTTCAACCCGCCATCTAGCTGTGTGAGCTTGTTCACATTTTGTCTAAATATTGATAATATTATCGTCTCTAGAAAAACCACTTGAGTTACTTTTTTTCAAGCAGCATTCATATATTTTACGTAATCCGTATCCACCGCTGTAGTAGTGTATACGTTGACCTTGTAGGCATTATTTGCACAGTGTTTTCTTCAACCCGCCATCTAGCTGTGTGACCTTGTTCACATTTTGTCTAAATATTGATAATATTATCGTCTCTAGAAAAACCACTTGAGTTACTTTTTTTCAAGCAGCATTCATATATTTTACGTAATCCGTATCCACCGCTGTAGTAGTGTATACGTTGACCTTGTAGGCATTATTTGCACACTGTTTTCTTCAACCCGCCATCTAGCTGTGTGTATTATCGTTTCCAGAAAAACCAACTGAGTTTTTGTTGTTGTTGTTGTTTTTTTAAAAATAATGCCAGGCAAAGGCAGGCCGCCACGCAGAGGCCGTGCTAGGGGCCGTGCTGCTATGCAATCCTGTGGCCCTAGCAAATTGCCCAGTTTTAAAAAGCCAATGACCCTGAACTCCCAAAATGCTGAAGAGGTAGTTGACTGGCTTACACAGCACACCCCATCCTCTACCGTTTCTAACTTTACCACAACATCCTCCTCATCCTCCACTGCTATGGCCACCCCACGTAACACTTCCTCCACCACCGGTGCCCCTTCTTCACTGGGGTCAGAGGAGTTATTTTCCCATGAGTTTCTTGAACTGAGTAATGCGCAACCATTATTGCCAGAAGAAGATGAAGGAGATGAGGACCTTACACCAGATTTAATTCTGGCAGAGAACACGATAGAGATGGACATAATGAGTGATGAGGAGGAGGTCCCCGCTGCTGCTTCCTTCTGTGATGTGTCAGAAGAAATTGATGCATCTGAGGAGAATGATGATGAGGAGATTGATGTTTTGTGGGTGCCTAGTAGAAGAGAGCAAGAGGAGGGTAGTTCAGATGGAGAGACGGAGAGTCAGAGAGGCAGTAGGAGAATAAGACTTAGAAGAAGCAGGGAGGACAGCCCGCAGGGATCAGTAGGGCAACAACATGTATCGGCACCTGTGTTCAGCCGGCCAACGCACCCGCCATTGCCGCCAATGCCGCCAACTTCTACTGTTACCGCCAGATCGCACACTTCCAAAAAGTCAGCAGTGTGGGATTTTTTTAATGTGTGTGCCTCTGACAAAAGCATTGTAATTTGCAATGAGTGCAGTCAGAAACTGAGCCTTGGTAAGCCCAACAGCCACATAGGTACAACTTCTATGCGAAGGCACATGAGCGGCAAGCACAAAGCACTTTGGGAGCAACACCTCAAAGGCAACAGGCAAACTAAAAGCCACACTCCTTCTGGTCCAGCATCTTACTGCTCTACCTCTGCTCTCCTTGACCCGTCTGAACCACCCTCCACTCCGCCTTCCACCTTGACCACCTGTTCCCATTCCCAGTCATCTGCCACCAGCCAAGTTTCTGTGAAGGCCATGTTTGAGCGTAAGAAGCCAATGTCTGACTGTCACCCCCTTGCCCGGCGTCTGACAGCTGGCTTGTCTGCACTCTTAGCCCGCCAGCTTTTACCATACCAGCTGGTGGACTCTGAGGCCTTCCGCAAATTTGTAGCAATTGGGACACCGCAGTGGAAGGTACCCAGCCGCAATTTTTTTTCTAAAAAGGGAATACCACACCTGTACCAACATGTGCAGAGCCAAGTTACCGCATCTCTGTCACTTAGTGTTGGGCCAAAGGTCCATATGACTACTGACGCATGGTCCTCCAAGCATGGTCAGGGCAGGTATGTCACCTACACTGCCCACTGGGTGAACTTGGTAATGGCTGGGAAGCAGGGAATGGGTAGCTCAACAACAACAGTGGAGTTGGTGTCACCGCCACGGATTGCACGCGGTTCTGCCACCACCTCTACTCCTCCATCGCTCTCTACCTCGTCTTCTTCTTCTTCTTATTCTGCTGCTGGGTCCTCCTTCTCCTCCTCCACACCTGTGCACCCCCAGCTCCCCCTAGGCTATTCGACGTGCCAGGTACGCCGTTGTCACGCTGTCTTGGGGATGACGTGCCTGGAAAGCAAAAACCATACCGGATCTGTACTCCTGTCATCTCTGCAGTCACAGGCCGATCGGTGGCTGACCCCACACCAACTGCAGATCGGAAAAGTGGTGTGTGACAATGGAAGCAATCTGTTGGCAGCGTTGAGACTAGGCAATTTAACACATGTGCCCTGCATGGCACATGTGTTAAATTTAATAGTCCAACGTTTTGTCTCCAAGTACCCAGGATTCCAGGACGTTCTCACCCAGTCCAGAAAGGTGTCGGCCCATTTCAGACGTTCCTACACAGCCATGGCACGCCTTGCTGACATTCAGCAGCGCTACAACATGCCAGTCAGGCGTTTGATTTCTGACAGCCAGACTCGCTGGAATTCAACGCTCCTTATGTTGGAACGTCTGCTGCAACAACAAAGGGCCGTCAACGAGTACCTTTTTGAACTGGGTGGTAGGACTGGATCTGCACAGCTGGGGATTTTTTTCCCCCGTTACTGGGTGCTTATGCGCGATGCCTGCAGGCTCATGCGACCTTTTGAAGAGGTGACAAATATGGTCAGTCGCACCGAAGGCACCATCAGCGACCTAATACCCTTCGCTTTCTTCCTGGAGCGTGCCGTGCGACGAGTGACAGATGAGGCTGTAGACCAGCGTGACGAGGAGCTGGAAGCGCACGATTTCTGGTCGGAATCGCAGGCACCTGCTGCAACGCAGGGAGAGGTGCCAGAAGTGGAGTCAGAGGAGGAAGGTGGCTTTGTGGAGGAGGAGGAGGAGGACCAACAGGAGCAGGCTTCCCAGGGGGCTAGTGGTGACCTTTTGGGGACCCCTGGTCTTGTACGTGGCTGGGGGGAGGAGACCGTGGATGATGCAGTCCTTGATAATGAGGAAGCGGAGATGGATAGCTCTGCATCCAACCTTGTGAGAATGGGGTCTTTCATGCTGTCATGCCTGTTGAAGGACCCCCGTATCAAGAGGCTTAAGGAGAAGGACCTGTACTGGGTCGCAACGCTACTAGACCCTCGGTACAAGCATAAAGTGTCAGAAATGTTACCAACATACCACAAGTCCGAAAAGATGCGGCATTTACAAACCAGCCTGCAAAACATGTTGTACAATGCTTTTAAGGGTGATGTCACTTCAGGAACTCATCAACATTCCAGGGGCAGAGGTGCCAGTAATCCTGCCACGAGCACACCTGCAAGGACAAAGCCCTTTGGCCAGTCTGTAACGTCAGACATGCAAATGTTTTTCTGTCCAAGGCAGCGCCACAACCCTTCTGGATCCACCCTCAAAGAACGCCTCGACCGGCAGGTAGCGGACTACCTGGCATTAACTGCAGATATCGACACTCTGAGGAGCGATGAACCCCTGGACTACTGGGTGTGCAGGCTTGATCTGTGGCCAGAGCTGTCACAATTTGCCATGAACCTCTTGTCTTGCCCAGCCTCAAGTGTGCTCTCAGAAAGGACCTTCAGTGCAGCAGGAGGGATTGTAACTGAGAAGAGAACTCGCCTAGGTCACAAAAGTGTCGATTACCTGACCTTTATTAAAATGAATGAGGGGTGGATCTCGGAGGGTTACTGCACGCCGGAAGACTTGTTCTGACTTCTATGCAGCTGTCCTTCTCTTCAAGCCTCATGACTCCACACACAGCTGTCCTTTAGCGTCCTCCTCCTCCCTCCGCCACCGTTACAAACTAGGGTGCAAACCCTACTGGTTTAATTTTTTCTGGCCTCTGTGCTTCAGTGGCTGCAACCAAAAAAACTGGGCAAACAATGTCTACAAGGTCAACGTATGGCAAAAAATGACTATTTTCAGCATTTATATGGCATATTTTTTCTGGCAACTGTGCTTCAGTGGCTGCGTCCAAAAAAATGCATATTTTCTGCATTTATATGGCATAATTTTTCTGGCCTCTGTGCTTCAGTGGCTGCAACCAAAAAAATGCATATTTTCAGCATTTATATGGCATAATTTTTCTGGCCTCTGTGCTTCAGTGGCTGCAACCAAAAAAATTTATATTTTCAGCATTTATATGGCATAATTTTTCTGGCAACTGTGCTTCAGTGGCTGCGACCAAAAAAATGCATATTTTCAGCATTTATATGGCATAATTTTTCTGGCCTCTGTGCTTCAGTGGCTGCAACCAAAAAAATTTATATTTTCAGCATTTATATGGCATAATTTTTCTGGCCTCTGTGCTTCAGTGGCTGCAACCAAAAAAATGCATATTTTCAGCATTTATATGGCATAATTTTTCTGGCAACTGTGCTTCAGTGGCTGCGACCAAAAAAATGACTATTTTCAGCATTTATATGGCATATTTTTTCTGGCCTCTGTGCTTCAGTGGCTGCGGCCAAAAAAACTGGGCAAACAATGCCTACAAGGTCAACGACGTTGACCTTGTAGGCATTGTTTGCCCAGTTTTTTTGGCCGCAGCCACTGAAGCACAGAGGCCAGAAAAAATATGCCATATAAATGCTGAAAATAGTCATTTTTTGCCATACGTTGACTCAACGTATATGGCAAAAAATGACTATTTTCAGCATTTATATGGCATATTTTTTCTGGCAACTGTGCTTCAGTGGCTGCGACCAAAAAAACTGGGCAAACAATGCCTACAAGGTCAACGTATGGCAAAAAATGACTATTTTCAGCATTTATATGGCATATTTTTTCTGGCAACTGTGCTTCAGTGGCTGCAACCAAAAAAACTGGGCAAACAATGTCTACAAGGTCAACGTATGGCGAAAAATGACTATTTTCAGCATTTATATGGCATATTTTTTCTGGCAACTGTGCTTCAGTGGCTGCAACCAAAAAAACTGGGCAAACAATGTCTACAAGGTCAACGTATGGCGAAAAATGACTATTTTCAGCATTTATATGGCATATTTTTTATGGCAACTGTGCTTCAGTGGCTGCGTCCAAAAAAACTGGGCAAACAATGCCTACAAGGTCAACGTATGGCAGTTGTTTAAAGAGAACAGTAGATTACTAGCCAGCAAAGCTACATAAGCTAAAATGTCCCTCAAATCCCTGCAGACTTCTGTCCCTCCAATACAGAGCAGTATCAAGCAGATTACTAGCCAGCAAACTTACTATCATCTGTCCCTGAAATCACTAACAGCTCTCCCCCTACACTATCTCTTCCAAGCACACACAGGCAGATTTTTCAGATACATTTTTGCCCTTGATCCCCCTCTGGCATGCCACTGTCCAGGTCGTTGCACCCTTTAAACAACTTTAAAATCATTTTTCTGGCCAGAAATGTCTTTTCTAGATGTTAAAGTTCGCCTTCCCATTGAAGTCTATGGGGTTCGCGAACCGTTCGCGAACCGCTCGCGTTTTTGCGCAAGTTCGCGAATATGTTCGCGAACTTTTTTTCCGACGTTCGCTACATCCCTAGCTAGGAGCACACAAGTCATGGGAACCTTGAACTTATGGTCTGCTTATTATACCAGAATTGGTGATCTGTTAGCATTTTTATATTGGGAAAAGATTGTCCTGACCAAAGCATTGGTTTCAAAAACTGCCTTATTTTCTCTCAATTGCTCTCTATTATGCTGTTACCACCTCTTCTACCCTCCCATCTTCTCTACATACAGTAGATAGTCCGTCTTTCCATGCAGCTAGGAAACTTCTGGCAAGTTGCTATACCATCCTCTTTATTTATTTATTTTTCTTTCCATTTTGTATACTTAACCATATCAAATGAAGCCTATATTTAAAGGACTGCTTAGAATAACCACATTAAATCATTCTTCCTATTTAACTGTAACATTTTCTGCAGCTGGGAATCATTAAACAGATTTGTTGTGTAAAGTGTCTAAACACATCCTGTTCTAATACTAAACTAACTGTAGATCTTGAGATCACTATAGCCTTGTATATTATGCTTGTCCAAGACGTTATCCAAGCCACTCTGAAGGACATTCTCACCATCACCCAGCATGCGATTCCACAATGAGGAAACAGTTATTGATGATTTGTTTAAAACAACACCTCAATACGAGCTTTGTATGTGAAGCTTTACTTGTTAATGCATGGCATGATCACTTTATAGTTAATCAGAAATGTACATCTATAAAGTGCTCAGTTGCATCGGTTAGGTATCTCTTCCCATCTGCCACTAGCTGCAGAAAGGCACAAGCTTAGAGATGTCCTGCAACCTTTGCATCAGGAACATTAAGACACTGAGCAATATACAACAGCTCCGCAATAAAAGCCTTGCAGTTGTCATGAAGAGTAGAGAAGGTGCTGTTTCCTTGTCAGCAGTTTGAATCCACATTGAGAGTCTCTTCAATCTCCAATACAAAAGTGTATGGCTTCTACTAAGTGGAAGCTGTACATGAGGAATGTCGTAAACTTGGATCTTTGTGCTACTGACTATTTCTCCAGATGAGCTCTTGAGCCACAGTATTTGGACAATTATTTATTTGTAAATGTAGCTCTGTTTCTTTCATTTTTCAGTGTGCTATTATTCTCTGTCTTATTTCCCATTTGTGTAATAATCTCTACCCTGCTTTTTCTCAATCTTCACTTGCACATATAGGAGATGTGAACAATTTAGCTTCTCCTACTGTGTAGGAACGTTTTCCCAATGGCCAATGGGTATTGTGGCTATTATCTGGTTTTAGTAGTCTATAAAAGGGATAGGATCTCACAGTTATTGCTCAATGAGCTCCATCTTAAGCAGGTAAATGGATGTGCTGGAGGGACTTGACAAGAGGAGGCCTTAGTAAAAGAGATGAAGCCTAGAACCCTGACGGCAGCGAACACATGAATGAGGCTTTAGAGCAAATTCTGAGCTCCACCAAGAAGGAACAGTGAGGGTTTTATAATCTCAGAAATAAAACACAGGTTCACACATTAGCTCAGGCTAATACACATAATTATGGGATGCATTAACTGAAGGAACTTGGCACACTAAAAGGGTTAACTTGCTGGTAAGGCAAACCTTCAAAAATCTGTTATTATCATGATTATCCATGATTATCTCTTCTGTGAGATTTTCTTCCTTTTCGCATTCTCTTTCTTTCCTCTTAAACTGTGTTGTCTTGGTAGTAACCAAGTATCATCTTATACTCATATCCTTCAATATGCCAACGCCTCCACCTTTATTTTCTTTAAAGGCCCTGGTTTTAGACCAGACATATTACACTTTGAACTGGGCCAGACTATAATGTTTTGCTCATTTGTCTAGACACCAGATAACTGATTTTGCACCTCAATATATCAGCCAGGATGTCTTGGAATTCTGATGATGCAGGACATGTAATCTATTTTAGAGAGTTGTTTTGATCATAAGTACCCCATGGGGAAATCATATTTGTTAACTGCATTAAAAGGCTTGTCAAAACTAGCTTCAAGACAGAGCAATTGTTCTTGACATGTCTGTAAAGGTGTAATTAGCATTTATAATTCTTGAACCATTTCAAATGCATTAAACATCCTTATCGAGAACCTGCAGAATTGAGTTCTTTATAAGGAAATTATTTATTTCTATATTTTCTTTCACAAGGGAGAGGAAAAGAATTGATATGCTAAATAATAACAATAACGTTTTGCATTGACTTTGAAGAGGCCTGAGTATACTTATACAAGAATAATCGCTTGAAATCTGAGCTCCACACCTATTCCCATGGCACTTGTAAATTCCTACTATATTCCTGAAAGAACCCACAGGTTCATATGCTCACTAATGATGAGCAAATCTGTTCCTTTTCACTAAGGCAAAAAATATGAGAAACTGCGAAAAATTTTCGAAAAGTTTACGCGCAACAAATTCTTACTTGTGACAAATGCATTCAAGTCAATAGGTGTTCTTCTTGTGGCGACTTTTTGTTTTGTTGACAATTTTGTCCAAATGCAAAGCCAATAGGCGTTTTTTCTTATGGTGACATTTTTGTCTCAGTGACAATTTTGTCTTGACGACTTTTTCGTTGCAGCAACATTTTTTCTGGATTTTTGCCACAGTTTCACAAAAAAAAAAAAAAATAATGCTCACATGTTTAGAGGCATATTCATTAAAGGTTGAATTTTAGTGATTGTAGTAGGTTTTGAAACCACAAATAAACACATTTTTCTCTAAAACCACGAGTTCCATTAAATGTATTTAAATATTTCAATATAAAAAGCACAAATTAATAAAAAATCTGAACAGTGCGCTAAAATATATAAATACATCTAAAACCTTTTTCAGTTTTTCAGACAATTACTAGCGAAAAAAAATTAGAAAACCTCTAAAAGTCCAAATTGATAAAAAATGGTCCCATAGGATCAGCACAGCTCCCCTTGACTTCTATAGGACAACAAATTTTACCTAGTATTTTTTTGGGATGCATCGAATCTACTATTTTGGATTCGGATGAACCCCCGAATCCTTCGCGAAAGATTCAGTCGAATACCGAACTGAATCTGAATACTAACTTGCATATGCAAATTAGGGGGTGGGAAGGGGAAAACATTTTTTACTTACTTGTTTTGTGACACGATTTGATTCGGCCGAATCAAAATCCTGCTGAAAAAGGCCGAATCCTGACCAAATCCCAAACCGAATCCTGGCCAAATCCCAAACCGAATCCTGGATTCGGGGCATCCCTAGTGTTTATACTTGAATACTCGAATTTTAAAGAATTATAGAAAAAGCACACATTTTTAGAGGTTTGTGAAAAAAAGAAAATAGACCCCCATGGAGGCTTATTTATTAAGGGCCAGATTTAAGTCGTTTTGGAAACCACAACTACATTGTAACATCATGTTAGGTTGAAAAAAGACACACGTCCATCAAGTTCAATCTTTTAAGTCTATTTTAACCTGTCTAACTGCTAATACTGTAAATCTAGAAAGGCAAAAAACTCACAAACTCTAATACCTCAATTGTCATTGAATGAATTAAAAGATCCGAATATAATAAGTGCGAACAAAAATGCACTACGCAATCAGTAACGTAACTGGAGGGGGACGGCCCTGTCGCGGGACGTGCATCCGGGCCCCCGCCCCCTCCGTACCAGATTATATGCGCCGAAATTGGCCGATGCGGACGGAAATCGGCAGTGCACAAGCTGCCGGGGGGGGGCCTGGCCCAATTGCACCCCCTGGTCCCTCTGTAGTTCCGCCACTGTACACTAGGGGGCGCATTTACTTGTGTACTTTTACTACTTTATGATTTTTTTGGCTACTTCGACCATCGAATTGGCTACTTCGACCTTCGACTACAACTTCGAATCCAACGATTCAAACTAAAAATCGTTCGACCATTCGATAGTCGAAGTACCGTCTTTTTAAAAAAAACTTCGACCCCCTACTTCGCCACCTAAAACCTACCAAACCTCAATGTTAGCCTATGGGGAAGGTCCCCATGGGCTTTCTAAGCTTTTTTTGGTTGTAGAAAAATCGTTCCATCGATGGATTAAAATCCTTCGAAACGTTCGATTCAAAGGATTTAAACGTTCGATCAAACTAATTGCGGTAAATCCTTCGATATTCGAAGTCGAAGGATTTACCTTCGGCAGTCGAATATCGAGGGTTAATTAACCATCGATATTCGACCCTATGTAAATCTGCCCAATGTGTTAAAAAATATGAACACCTTGAAAAGCTCTAAGAAAGTTTTTAAACGGGAATAATTAAAATTTTTAGAGGGGGAAAAAAGCCAAATTTTTCGAGATTTATTATGCTCCAAAGCTGCTAAAAATTTGAATCCAAAAATACTCCAGCTAAAATCTGTTAAATTCATGTAAAAGTTAATGGCAGATGGTCCCTTTAACAACTGGAACATGTTTTTTTTGCCTTCATGATTGTTGAATGTTTTGAACTGTTTGAAGCTGGTTTTCATTCAATAATGTGATAAATTCAAGTTCTTTGTTCGATAATCCAAAAATGTGAGGGTTTTTTTTGGTGACAATTTGAAAAAGTCACACAATTTGAACTGTTGCATTATTTTGTTGTGACTTTTCCCACACAATCCAAATTTTTATTATTAAAATAATAGGAAAAAACCTCAAAATTACTTAAAAGCGGTTTATGCTCCCATTTACTCCTATAGCACCTCAACAACTTTTACTTGACAAAGTTTTGCCTGTGAGGTTTTCGAGGCTTTAACATTTAATAAATCTAAAATTTTTAGAGCTTTTAAGAAATATAGGAAAGCCTCTAAATGTTCTAGATTCGTGGATAAGATTGCAATTCGATTGTTAGTAAATGCCCCCGTAGATAAAGAGAATCTACGAAACAACCTGCGTAGCAATTACAGTTACAATCACATTGGTGACACATCTTATAAAGTATTTTATATCGAATTATCTCTCCATGGTAACCATGGTCTTCAAATTGTAAAAAATGTTTTACAGCAATGCCTAATCTGGAAGCTACAACATTCTCCATCTGTCTTAATTCATCTATTTTTTTGCTAAAGTGTTTTCCACTTTTGTGGGATCAGTGTTCTAGTAGAAACAAGAATGCATTCAGCTTAGGGATCATCAATAATCCTCTTATTACTAATATCTTATAACAATAAGATTGCTATAGGATCTATACTCAGTTTAGGGGTATATATGAAATGGATAATATTTAGTATGTTTTCAGGTTACACTTCCAACAATTTTCTTGTTTATTTCATCTGTTTAGATTTAAAGTGAATGTTTTTATGCTTTATTTTCCACTGGTTGACATCTACTGTTATCTGACAAGCTGTAAAAGTGAGCTACTTTTTGCCTTACACTGTTCTCCTTCTCAGCTCTTATCCCATTATTTTTGATGGAAAATACTTGAAAAGCAAACCCTTATAAATATAATTTTACAGACAGGACAGAGCTTTAGGGGAATTCACAGAAAACATTTTTTTTAAACAAACCAGCCTTTCCTACAATATTTACAGATAATGATGCCTAGCAGCACATGGTTAAAACAGAAAATATGTCTTTAGAGGGAAAATTTTAGTATGCTATACGCCTGTCCTGTTGAAAACATTCAAGGGTTGCACACTTTTCTCATGAATGATAATAGGATTAGAGCTGATCAGGAGAACGGAGGTTCACTTGGTCTTCATTTTTTATGCACTATTTTTAATAATTAACTTTTAAATTGTTATTTCTTTCCACTATGCAGGTGAAAATGCTATATATTTGCCATGGACAGTGCCAACTAGACAGGCTTTGTTATTGCAGTTTCATTGTGATTCTTATTTTTTATTGCTTGTATTGTTATTGAAGCCTTTATTATTTATCTTCTATTTAGATTTTTTCAAGTTATAGTCACAAGATAGCATTTTACATTCCACATCTGAGAAATGCCCAACAAAGACCAACAGCAAATTGTCATAAAATACTGCTAGCAGGTAGACCTCCTAACTCTCTAAGTATATATGCAAGGTATAGCATATTTTAAGAAAATGAGAATACAGTTGGCCAATTGAGGAAGACTTTGGCACAGTTAGATGAGAAATATGCCAATATATGAACTATTTCTGCACTTGAACCCTTTTCAAGACTTTTAAGGAATAAATGATAAAACATAAGGTCACATTTTTTTCTTCCACAAAGGATTGCAGCAAATGCAGGATTCAGTTCGGCATTCAGATGATTCAGATGAATTCAAGAGACAAACATGGAAGTTAAGAAAATTTTAACTACAAGCACAGTGCATGATTCTCTTTAACCCTTCCATATTTTGCATTAGCAAATTAGGATTTGGATTCGGTCTTGGAATTGGCCAAATCTTTCTTAAAGGATTCAGGAGATGGCCAAATCCCCAAATAACGGATTTGGTGCATCCCTACTGCCACATACTCAAAAACCACCAGCTCATTTAGGATTTAACAAATTGCCTTTGGCTTTGCTTATCACTACTCTAAGGAAACATGTTTAATCTTACTTCTACCTGTGATAAATGTGTAGATAAATACAGTAGGAGGATGAAATTTGTGTTTGGGACAGCTATCAATAGAAGGCTTTCCAATGAAAAATCATGTTTGAATCAGTTGGAGTTGGGGAGACTAAACCCTTTAAAGTCAAAGAAGGAGGATTGCTGGCTCCAGTGTGTCCTGGTCATTAAATGGTACTGCTGTAGATTCCCTGGAGTCTGTGTCACACTCCCGAAGTACATATATCATAGAGAAGAAAGGAATAAACAGCTTCAGGCAGTACTTAATAAACTGCAAGTGTTCATTTATTAGCAGTGTGCAACACTACATGTTTCGGGTACAAACCCTTTTTCAAGTGTAACTGGCGGAGGGCATTCTGGGATTAAAAACCCTCCCCTGATCCAGGGACCTCCCCTCAAACCACCTCCCAGTGACTGTGATACAGTGGAAATTTACAACAAAACCAAGGAGGGGGTGGGGGAAGAGAGACAAAAAAACAAAAAAACGAAAAAGGCAATTCACAAAGAATGTCCAGGTAATTTTCAGGTAATTTAAGAACCAGCTAGTTACAATTTGATTCACGGAACTCCTGCCGTCTAAGTATCATGAGTTATTACTTACAAAGGCTAACTTACTATTACAGGAGTTATATTCATATATCGAGCTGGTGAGTAGAAAATTTGTTTGATAGAAAATTGTTTAACTTAAAGTTTTCAGTGTATTAACCTTAAAGTTGTCTACATGCTTCTAATACAACCTTTTAAGTAGGCTTTGTTCAAGCAGTACTTGGTTTTTTCCTTTTTTTGCCTTTTCCAAATATTGGATTAAGGGATAGGTCTGCATGACAATTTCCCGATATGGACTTGTTTACTGTACTAATAGCAATTTTTGGACACTTCACACATCAGGAGGATCACCACATTGGCTCTATGGACTTGAATTAATTGGACATTCTTTGTGAATTGCCTTTTTCCTTTTTTGTTTTTTTGTTTTTTTGTCTCTCTTCCCCCACCCCCTCCTTGGTTTTGTTGTAAATTTCCACTGTATCACAGTCACTGGGAGGTGGTTTGAGGGGAGGTCCCTGGATCAGGGGAGGGTTTTTAATCCCAGAATGCCCTCCGCCAGTTACACTTGAAAAAGGGTTTGTACCCGAAACATGTAGTGTTGCACACTGCTAATAAATGAACACTTGCAGTTTATTAAGTACTGCCTGAAGCTGTTTATTCCTTTAAACCCTTTAAAGTCTTCATCATTCTCCACCTACAGAAAAACTCTTGCTGAACTCCAAAACTAGAGATTTCATCACAAAACATTAGTGTCCTATACACCAAGAGTATTAAATTGCGCAGAGAGGGAATATATGAATATTGAACCTTACACTTCCATGTTTTCAGTCTATTTTATCTGCTTGTGATCACTGCTTTGCTCAAGACACATAACACTTCCTGAATATTCTGCCAGTATACATTCTATATTCTATGGCCTAGATAAAGTAAAGGTACAACAAATGCCTATTCTCCCAGAAGTAATCACTCTATTTCAGTCAATGATACTGTCATTTATATTCCATATCTCTCTTTGACAGTGTTTTGCACAACACAGAGGAAGTAATCACAGCAACTTGTTACTTTTTGACAGATACAGAGATCTTGTGCTTTCGCTTCTTTCATTTACTGTATACGACAGTCCTCCAGAGAGTGTGTGTTGATTGAAATGCTTCCAAGGATGATTCTACTGACCATTGACAAATACGGTCAATTTGTGCTGAACTATAAGCTGGCAGGTGATTGGATTCTATTAGGAAGTGTAAGTGATGCAAGGACATGCTAAACAAGTAGCATCCCGATGCATTGATCATACCTTAAGCCACCAACAGCCAAGTGCAATGAGATTAGACTACAATCATCTAAGATAAACATAAATACAAGTTTCTGTTGTGAAGTGTGCTGTGTTAAAGGATAAGGAAAGCCCCAAATGCCTAACTGTAGTCCATCCTAGCCCCTCTCAATTGCTTTTTTTTATTAAAAACCCCATACTTGTAAAGAAATAAGCTTGAATAAAATCATTTGTACTGTAAAGCTTACATTGAGTATAATGTGTCATCCAGGCTTCCATTCATGTCAATTCTGCGTATGTGTGCATAGCCAGCTATGGGTAGTTACTACCACAAATGTCTTGGGCAACTGAGAAGGCCCACTTTTTCCTTAAAGGCGAATTCAACCTTGTATAAGAAAACCCTGTACCCGGGGGGGGGCAGTTAGCCTGGGGGGGAGGAGGGAAGGGGGTCTACCTGGGGTGGGGGTACTGTTTTTTTTTTTATACAGGGTTGAATTCTCCTTTAAAGGAGAACTACAGTTTAACTAAAGAAGTAGGGTAGAAATGTTGTACATTATATTTTGGGCTTCTGCACCAGCCCAAAACAACCACAGCCTTTTAGCAGTGCCCCTAAATGTGCCCTAGTAGCTCCCCATCTTCTTTTCTGCTGATTCACTGCCCATGCTCTGTGCTGCTGTCACTTACTGAGCTTAGGGACCCACTCACAATATACAGTACACATAGAATATAAATCTCACAGTATAAGGCTGATTAGTAATTAATACAGATAGTTACTACATGGCAGCACAGAAACCAGTGCAATTAGCATCAGAATTTAATAATCAGCCTTGTAGCATCAGTTTATATTAAAGGCCAACCTCATTTTCTGCTTGATAATTTGTGACGACCCCTAAGCTTAGCTTCTCAACAGCTGCTCAGAGCCCACTGAGCATGTGAGAGTCTGAGACACTTTCCAAGATGGTGACTTCCTGTGATAAGTTTAAAGTCCTGGATCATTGCTGCTATTGAGAAGCTGAAACTTTAGACTAATTCAATAAGTTCAGTATTTAAAATATGGCATTTTTACCCATATTCTCTTTTACGGGGTTAGTTCTCCTTTAAAGCAGCTCTGTCTTAATAATAGTCTGTAGGAACTATGATCTACAGGAAGGCATGCTCCGGGCTATAGTTCTGTACAGTGATTGCAATAAAGCCTGTAAAGGGGAATGCGTTGTACAGGGGAATAATTACCCAGTGCTTGCGAGATATAATTTTATTATCCACAAGAACTCCATTGTACTTCTCCATTAAGGCTTCCTCTGCACCATTAAGAGTATATTTATGATGCATATTTATAAATCCCATGTGCATAACCTTACATTTATCAGTGGAAATTTCATCTGCCACTTAACTATCCCAGATCCCCCGTTGGTGAACATTCCCCTTCAAAATTGCCACCTCCTGAATAAATTTCATTGATCTGCATTGTTCTGTCTCATCAGCAAATAAAGCCACTGAACATTATTTTTAGAGCCTTCATTAAGAAGACCAAAACTGCACTGCATCATCTTCTAGAGGGGCCCTCACCAATAAATTGTAAAAGGGAATAATTATCAATTGCTTACTAGAGGTAATTTTTATTCAACCTCAAGTACTCCACAGTCCTTCTGCATTAAGGCTTGGTTTCTTCCTTTGTCCCATTAAGGACATAAATGTCCTGCATATTTTAAAATCCCAAGTGCAGGACCTTGCATTTATCAGTGCAAATACCATCTGTCACTTTACTGTCCCAGATCACCACTTGGTCAATATTCCCCTACAAGGATGACACCTCCTGAATAGATTTTATTGATCTGTATAGTTTTGTATCATCAGCAAATACATTTTTGTCTTGACATTTGTAAGTATTTTGGGCTATTTTAGACTAAAAGGCCAAATGTCCAGCTAAACCAATAGGGTAAGGGTTACACTCTATTCTAACACACAAGGCAGGGTCTTTACTTGGTGGAAGATAAGAAGGAAGGGAGTAGTTGACCTACAACTCTCAGTTGCTACTGTGCTTAAAATAAAGTAAGGCACCAGGAGTTTCTTGCCGCAAACAATATACCAAGTTTATTTGTTAAAGACAAATGATCCACAGAGTTAATACTCACAATCCACAGAGGCAATGGCAGATAAGATGTTAAAATGCCAGGACAATCAGGCTGAGACAGCAAGATGTGACACCATGTGGAAGTCAGCGTCGGACTGCAACTCCCGTCCAGGACCCCCATTCAGCCCGCCAATAACAACCGAACTAACGTGTTGTGGCAAACAGGGAGGGCGGCAAGTAAGCAGAAGTGCAGGGAATGGGTCTGGGACGGTGGGGCCCAAAAGAGTCCGTTCCCGCTGGCCCAGTCTCACTCTGGGGGTGCAGTTTGGTTGCAGGCATAGTGAGTGCCCATACTTACAGCAATGCAGTCAGGCAGAGTTGTTCGATTTCAGCTGTAGTAGCCGAGTTAACAGGTACCAGCAGTACTGTGCTGTTGCAGTGTGGGTGCCAGAGTAAATGAAGAGAAGCTCTGACCCTAGTGTAAATAACAGCCTGCTGCGCCTCTGCGCTCCTATAAAAGGGAAGTGATTCCTCTCATTGCTCCCTCCCTGCACCCCAGAATCACTGACACTGTTGCTCAATGGACCCGGCGCCCCTCAAAGTCACATGACCTTGCCCGGAGCCCTACTGCCATGGTCATGGAGACCAGTGCTGTAGCTGCGCCTTATTAGCAGGGGATGCTGGGATTTGTCTAGCAAGCACATCACGGGAGCTGTAGTTGCACAAGATCTCCGGGCAGCACAGGAGTATATATAATGAGCAGAGTCTCTCTATCCTGCTTGAATCGCTGAATTTAGTGATCTATTAATTTTGCTGTGTGACCCAGCAAACCGTACTGAGATGCGGCACTGGGGCTGATGGGAGTTGTAGTTCCAGCCATTGTATGAAAGCCAGAGAAGCCTGCATGCCAACAAGCCCCTCGTTAGTTCCAAATCAATCCACTCCTAATAGAATGCGCATGTGGAACGCCATGTTGGCTGCCTCCTGCCTCACTGCCTGGAACATATAACTTACGTGCAGGCACAGTGAGGACAGCCCCTAGCACCATAGCCTCTGCAGGCAGCTATGGGCAGAAGAATCAGAAGTGATGGAAGCAAGAAGCGGGCGGCAGTGGGCCCACTGTTAATCACCGGTATCCACCCCTAACCATGTTACAGTGTGGCAGGATGTGGTCATAAGGCATGTAGGCCAATGATTGTAACATGGAAATTAGATAACTAGATACATGGGCATCTGCCCAGAAACTACAGAGATAAGTTGGTTGTAGGGATTTAAAACCATAGGTACATTAGTAAACCTATGGGTCCCTACACATTATTTTTAGATCCCTCATTCAACTAATGAACAACTTAAGTAAATGTGAACCCAAAACAGATTACCTGTAGGGATACATTCAGAAGTGATTACAATGATTTTTAAAGGACAAACCCTTGTTAATAACTGAGCCCCCCTCCAGGACCTTCCCTGCCCCCTCCTGAAAGTCAACGAGAGAAACAAATGCAAAAAAACAAGTCATTCATTTGGATATATAGCAGTATAAATCTTGCGCAAAAATAAAACACTGGATGCGCAAAGTACAAAGGGATTCCACCGCTAAAAAAATATTAAAACATTTGGTTTTGTATGCGCTTCCGTTTGCAAAATAAAATACACCAACTTTTGTGTCCCCCAAATGTCTCAAAGATTCCCTGTATTCTACAGGGATCCGGAGCCAAAGGATTTGTCCCAATATTACGTTCACAATCCCTGCAGCCAGCGATCGTTTCTTATCTTTAATAACAAAAGAAAAGAAAAAGGCACACCAATGTGAAATATCGTAGAAGCCGGTATCAGGGCCCTGCTTGGTTGGTACTTACAGGATTTCCCGGACACGGCTGCAAGTTGGTATAGATCCGCAGTGTGGTAAGGCTCAGCCCTTTCTTCTAAGCGGTGTCGCTGCTCTCCTCACGATTTCATAATATGCTGCGCTCGCTGTCCTTGCGATCCTGCTCATGGACACATTAGTTGCCTCGTGTCCCACAGTCTCGGCATCTTCTCATCCACTTCCTAGTTTAACCGCGGTCAGGTCCTCACGGGGTCAGTTAGCGGATAAAGGATGCCTTGTACTGCCTAACGCATTTCGTGAGTCAATCACTTCCTCAGAGCCTCTGAGGAAGTGATTGACTCACGAAACGCGTTAGGCAGAGTATTCTAATCTGAAGTGTAAGTGATTACTATGTTTTATGAATAAAAGACATTCAAATATTTGAGTTTCCCTTTGTTGCTCGTACAATTCCCCAGTAAAAGGCATCCTTTATCTGCTAACTGACCCGTGAGGACCTGACCGCGGTTGAACTAGAAAGTGGATGAGAAGACGCTGAGACTGTGGGACAGCGAGCGCAGCATATTGTGAAATCGTGAGGAGAGCAGCGACACCGCTTAGAAGGAAGGGCTGAGCCTTACCACACTGCGGATATATACCAACTTGCAGCCATGCCCGGGAAATCCTGTAAGTACCAACCAAGCAGGGCCCTGATACCGGCTTCTACGATATTTCAAATTGGTGTGCCTTTTTCTTTTCTTTTGTTTTTATAGATAAGAAACGATCGCTGGCTGCAGGGATTGTGAACTTAATATTGGGACAAATCCTTTGGCTCCAGATCCCTGTAGAATACAGGGAATCTTTGAGACATTTGGGGGACACAAAAGTTGGTGTATTTTATTTTGCAAACGGAAGCGCATACAAAACCAAATGTTTTAAAATTCATTTGGATATGTAGACAAGACCAACAAATACTTTTGATCACCCTACCCACAACAACCTGCCACTCAGAATACTGTAGGTTACAATCTAATGTAACAAAACATGTACCTAGGGATTTAATCTTAATATACTGCTAATCCCATGCCTGCTAATTAACCAATGCGACTGTACCATTCCATAGTATCAGAAAACTACACAGCTGACTAAATGAGAAAATGTAATCATAGGGTTTTTTAATAGCGTTGAGAATAATCTGCCATATGTTTACCCCAAAATTTACAGGCCTGACCAATCATATCGTGCTATTTCATAGTTTTGGTGATGTACTCATTGTGGCACAGGAAAAAGGATGTACCTAGGGGGTTTAAATGTGCTGAGGTTCATTTTGCCATTTACTCTAAAAGCACATGCCATCATCTGACCAATCAGATTGTGCTATTCCATAGTATTGCAAAAGTACTATATGCGTAACAATTTTTAAGGGTTGTGAGCTTGGTTATGAAGTCTATTACACTGCCCATTACATTGCAGCATTCTATAGCATTGGAGAATTTCTCAGCAGCACAAGTGGTTATGATGGGGTTTTTTTTTAAAAATTCTATTATTTGAAAATAATATATCATACGGGTAATTATTGATCATTATTTGTAAAGCCAGTGAAAGAGGTTACTTAAGACACGACTGGGGGTTATATCTTGCTGTTTAGATTTATAACGCTTTTTATCTGTTATTTATTGCATACTGATTATTTATTTTCCCGTTTTCCTTCTTTTCTTCTGTACCCCTCTTTTTTGTGAAAACTCAAAATAAAGAATTGAAAAAAAAATACATTTAAAATATGCATATGTCCTGTTATTTGTATATATCCTGACAGCTGCTGCAGTGGACATCTGAAACATTTAGAATTAAGGCGTGATATAAAAATCTATATTATGGTTCCTTAATCTTTTAAAAAAAAAAATTAATTAATGAGAAGTACCCATTCTTCCTATTACACATACTTACCTGCTATTACAAGGATTTGTCCATTGCACAAGATTTAGAAATGTGGAGGTTGTGTCCTGGCTCCCACTGCTCTGCACCTTTCCTTTGACAACTCCCTAAACTCTATGCTTAGCTAACTCTCTATAGCTCATAAAGCTCTATAAATGACTGATGCCTGCCATAGCTCCATAACTTCTGCTGTTCAATTGATCAATCAATCAATCAATCAATCAGACCTTTCACTGAGACCTCTCTTTGCCCTACAGACACTATCCCAGCCAACTACCAGACCCAAGCATTATTTGCTCAACCCTTTTCTATTACTCTATGGTGCCTCTATGACATACAATTTCTAATTAACTCCACTGGATTATTTTCTTCCTCTAAACAGTTTGCTTTCATATCTACTGCCTCCGTTTCAGCCTATATCCATATTGTTTCCCCACTGGTCACTTATTCTGTCCCCACTATTTCACTATGAACCCATTCTTGCTATGTTCCTGCTAGCTCTTTATTAACCTGTACTAGACCTGTCCCTACTCTCTATCCCTACTAGTGGCTAGCAGCTCATTAACAGCATGCAGGCAAGCACTGGATAAGAATATGCTCAATATGACATATTTGCTATGATCTTATATGATGGATTAAAACCAGTCTGCAATGTGCTGTGTGTATGTGGGGAGCTGCCGGTGAGGTACTAAACTAGTTCTGATGGCGGCACTGAGTTTCACTCACTGAATAATACAACATTCTTACTAGCAGCATAGGTTTTCCCTACCTACCCTAATATCCTAACGCTAGGCCTAGCTATGTTTCTAATACTATTCATACTAATTAATCTTGCAATATATAGTTATATTACATTTCCTTTTATTAAAATGTCTATATCGCCCTCTATTTATACTTATTTAATCATATTACTTTTTATTCCTTTTTTTAGTTATATCTCTGTCTCTATTTAAACTTATTGACCATATATAATTATATTTCCTATACATCTTTCCTTTATTACTATGTATCAATAACTTTTTATACTAATTAAAGCTATATTATAAAACATATTTTGCCTCTACCTATTTTTTGATTTTCTTATACTAATGTTTCTATTTATACTAATAAACCATAAATCAATATATTATTTATAACCCTTTCCCATTATAACTATTTTTACATTTTAATCTCTACTTGTATTGATGTATATAATATAATTATATAACCTATTCACATTTCTCTTATTATTATTCCTATTTTTCTCTATCTATTTGTTTATAAGCACCTTATTTAATTATATTACCTGATCCCTTACCCGGTTATTATTTCCCTGTTTCTATCTCTATTTGTTTATTTGAACTTTAGATGATTAAATTACCTGTACCTTTTCCCTTATTATTATATCCATGTTTCTACCTCTATTTGTTTTAATTAACCTTATATATAGATATACATATAATTATATACATATATTTATAACAATTGACCCTTACTATTTAATTTGTGTAAATGTTTTGCCTTTACCCTTTTATCTAGTTCAATCCCCGTCTCTCTCCTATACAGTATATCCTAATTAATTTGTGTTTTACCTATACCTTTTTTAGTTAAACTACTTAATATACTATTACTACAGTATGTCTGTTTTTTTAACAACCATATTAATTAGATAATCCATAAGTTTTTCTTTTATTCCTAGTTATGTTTCTATCTCTGTTTCTACTAATTAGATATATTACCTATTATGCGTGCTTTACCTTTTTAACTAAATTACTTTATATACTATTATTATCTTTGTTTTAACATTATATAATTAGATTATCCATACCCTATTCTTTTATTCCTATGTCTAGTTATGTTTCTATTGCTATTTCTACTAATTACATATATTAGCTATTTTTTTTACAGATTTTTTTAACAAAACTAATTTATTCAGTTTTCTAATTATCCATATTTTTCCTTTGTGTTTTTCCTTTATGTTTTTCCTTATGTTTATCCATATCTCTATTTCTATTATATACCTTTATACCATTACTTTATTACTACCTTTATATTATTACCTTAGCTATATTATTATTATTAAAACAAATTCTCTCCCTCTCTCTATTTATTCTCCCATAATATCGTTGTTGTTTTTTCTCAATGCTGGTCTGATGGACGATCATGATGTTATGTGATGCTGATGCAAGTGAATGAGCAGGTGATGAGGAAGATGATCTTGATGCATCAGATGGATGAGTTGAATGGCTGAGACTCAGTAATACAGTTGGCTCACTCCTTGTACCAGGTGAAATTCAAATAAGAAAAACCTGAATATTGTGACTCTCCTGTGTTGTGGTGTTGTTGTCCAGGAAATCCAGTGGTGACAGTGACTTTCCATAGCTCATCTTGATGAAGACTGCACGAAACACGTTGTGTGTTAATAGTAAAACAGGGTATGTTCAATTTATAAAGGGGATATTCACTTTATAGTGCCATTTAGTGAGCAATAGGCATTAACATTACAGAAAATTTAATTATCAGGCTTGAATTTTATTTTTGTATTTATCCCTGCATTAATGCCCTCTCCTGTTCTTCATTTCACATGCATACACATCAGGATTATTAATTAATATAAGTTACAAAAACATGTATTTAATTATTCAGATCTCACCCAATGTTTAAAGGACAATGAAACCCAAATTTACTGTGTGGGGGGTCCAATGTGTTATAAAAAATTTTTAGTTTTCCCAGCAAACTTTCCATTGTAATATTGTGCCACCCTCCTACATTGCTTTATGAATCTTACCTTGGGTAGACTGCAAAGTAGAGTATTATGTCTGAAATTCACTGGTGAGTGAATAATTAGAAGTGCATTTCCATTAAAATAGGCTTCAGTAATGTACTTACTTCTGTTCGCTGGACAGGTGGTGGTATTTTCTTCTGTTCCAGTTCCTCCCAATCAATAGATGAGTAAAATTGGTGGTATCGTATTTCTCCATATATGCCTGGGGATCCATCATCAGTAGCTAAAGGAAAGCAAACAATTATTTTAACTTTGAAACAATCCTGGCGCATGTGATATTAGCTCTAATGTGAATATATATCTATGTGCTTTTTTCAACAGCCAAGAGCAGCAAATTATAAATGGTTTCTAACATATTTTCAGAAGTAAGAATGTCAAAGGAAAAAGCAAAGCCAGAAAAATCTTATATTGTGGGAAATAGGCCATATTCTGTATGTGTAAATATACTCACATTTTTTAGAAGATGCTTTAGATCTATGCTAAGTGGAAAGTAGAAAGAGAATCGCACAGACACCAAATATGTTGCAGGTGGGGAGCGTCCCCTATTTTTTATTGTGACCACCTGTGCATCATTTTTTAGATTAGATCTATGCTAAGCCAGTCAGGTATCTCAGGCTCATTGCAGATGGTGTATGTGATGACCTTCTCTCTATCATGGCCATCATAAAATGGAGACTTACCTAACATTGTAAAGTGCAACATGTACTTGCTTTCTCTATATTAAACAATTAAGAGGATAATATTTTCTTTCCTCTGTTTTTACACCATATTGGGGCAGATAACATTAATATAATATATAATATATAAATTCGATCCCTTGATAAATCTGCCCCCTACTGTACCTGAGTTTGAAAGGCTGCAAAGCCTTGGCACAGGTATGGGTTTTCTTTGGCAATTCTGTCCAGATTTTCAAGTCGTCTCACATTTTTTCTTTAAGACTTTAATGGCAATGTATGGCCAGTTTGGGAAAGTAATATGCACACACATTTTCATTAGCAGGCATTAGCTGGCATTATTAGCAAGAGCTAGGGGTATCCTG
This sequence comes from Xenopus laevis, assembly GCF_017654675.1. Lineage (NCBI taxonomy): Eukaryota > Metazoa > Chordata > Amphibia > Anura > Pipidae > Xenopus > Xenopus laevis. Next base: position 61,982,438 of record NC_054372.1, on the reverse strand, counting down.
GAGTTCACAGTGCATCATGGGAAATGTAGTCTTTCTTCAAATTAGTAATGAAATACTGCTCTGTGCAGTACTGTGAATGCTTGTATGGGATTTATAGTTTATTGTTATTTCTAGTTTAGCCTGCTGCTCTCATAAGAAGAAAAAAAGGGACAGGAAATCACAGGACACAGTTCATATTTGTGCTAAAAGATTTGTACCAAACCAAATTGACATGTAAAATTTGGTACTATGGCAACAGATTAGGTGCAGTTGACAATTTTGGGCCACATTTTGGAAAAATTATAAATGTAAAAAGAGTATTTTTTCAAACTGATCTCCCTACCAGCCATGCTGTCATCCTTTCTGCTTCTCTTTTTTTTTATTTTCTCTAATTCTGGGGATTTGTGATAGAGGGATCTCATACCCACTAATGTGTAAAATAAGCCTACCAGGCAACATGACACGCTAGGTCCACTCTCACAGCTATAAGATATAGCGGGTGACAAATGGTATGGATTTTTATATGCAAATAAGGTTGGGGGCCCACTGGGAGATCCTCTGGTAAACTAATTTAAACCTAGCTGTTCTGTGTGTTAATATAATACTTCCCACACCAGTCAGTTGAACTGAAGAAGCTGCTCGGATGAGTAGTGAAACGTCTTCAATGATTATTCAGCAAGTCCAGTTTTTTTAGAACTACTTATACTAGATATTGTCTTTATGCAACTAGACTCAGCATTGCTTAGTATGAAGATTTATTGCATTAAAATTAAATCTGAAGATGTATAATTATTAATGTTTACAAATATGTTTGTTAACTTTGGGACTTTTTGGCTGCTCATAGGCTGGACTTTTTATTGTGTACAAAGAAAATGAAATTGTTATTAACTGAGGCTGTGGTACCTGAGCTGATAATAGAAGCATCTATGATGAGCGTTCTAAGTATACCTTTCCTCGACCTGATCTGCAGTCTGCTGTGAAAGGTGAACACTATACTTGTTACATGTTCATGTTCTGGCACTGAGTTTTATTTTGACTTGCTGCAGCAAAAAAAATTTGGTTTTGCATATGGCTGCTTGATTCTGGTTTGATATTCAGCATGTAAAAAAGAATAGAAATTAGTCCTAATTTAGTCCCAGTATTCTCTACTTTATATTGTTTGCCTACAGTGTATAAGCCAAGTGTGTGTGTATGAAATGCAGTTTTTGTGAATGCAGTGTAGTGCAAGTAGACTTACAGGGATACTGTCATGGGAAAACTTGTTTTTTTTTTCAAAACACATTAGTTAATAGTGCTGCTACAGCAGAATTCAGCACTGAAATCCGGTTTTCAAAAGAGCAAACTTTTTTTTATATTTAATTTTAAAATCTGACATGGGGCTAGACATAATTTCAGTTTTCCAGGTACCCCCAGTCATGTGACTTGTGCTCTGGTAAACTTCAATCACTCTTTACTGCAGTACTGCAAGTTGGAGTGATATCACTTCCTCCCTTTCCCCCAGCAGTCTAACAATAGAACAATGGGAAGGTAACATATAACAGCTACCTGACACAAAATAAGATGGTAAATCTAAGAACAGTACTCAATAGTAAAAAACCCAAGTCCCACTGCGATTCCTCCAGTTACATTGAGTAGGAGGAACAATAGCCTGCCTGAAAGCAGTTCCATCATGAAGTGCTGGCTCTTTCTGAAAGCACAGCATTAAGCAAAATGACCTGAGAAGTAAAAAAATATATACTACTTGGTTCAGGAATTAGATTTTATATGGTATGTGTGAATTATTTGTGGTGAATTATTTGCAATGTAAACAATGTAATTTAGAAGTTAAAAACTACGACAAGACAGTATCCCTTTAAGGACGACATTTACACATGGTTTGTACCTGTATTCCTGCACAGTGGTCTATAAAATATAATGTAGCTCTGATAAAAATGGAGCTCATTCCAGAATCCACTTGTATCTGAAATAATCTTTATTTTGTATTGGGTGCAAATTAGTAGGTTTCTATCACCTCAAAATATCATTTTTCTAACCCAAAAATAGATATGTTGTTGAGATCTTCCAACTGATTAACAAGATGGTCTTACATATCTGGAAGATGGTTCAAAAGGTATTGGAGTTGAAAATTGTTTTTTAAAAATATTATGTATTATGTCATGAAAATCAAAGTGCCCGAGCAGAGCCATAGATGTTTAGGAAGTAGACACAAAGATGTGTGATTGATTAGCTATCATACATGCTTAATTGGCAATAACTAGCGCAATAGAGGTTATCATGAATTAGCATAGCACAAAAACTAAACAAATCTTTGCCTTGAGTGCCTTTAGATAAACTGTTCTGCTTCCAAGGGCAAATATCTGATATGGAATTATATTTAAATTAACATTAAAAATAGCTTAATATTAATATATATATATAGGCATTGTATCCTTTGGGCAGAAAGATTGGAACCTTGGGTTTTACAGATAAAGTGTGTGTGTACTTCACAAACACATCTTTTCTTTCTGAAAGAGTTCAGAAAAATATGAATCAGTCTATGTGAAATAGATTTAATTCCATAGAGACAGAAAAGACTCCATGGCTGATTGCAGTTGAACACGATAGTGACAGCCTGCTGTCCTGCAGTTTTATCCAATTATCCTGCATTGTCACTACCACTCACTATCTCTCTCTCTCTCTATATATATATATCTATATATATAAATATATATATATATATATATATATACAAAATCCTCCATATAATTTCTGTCTTAAAGGTTTTAGGTTTTGTGCATTATAAGATTTTACACTATATGGACATTTTCTTTCTGCATTTCTGTGCCTATGTAATGCTAGTAATTTAGTGCCTGTCTTTGCAGTGCTTAATTGATTTATCACAATAGAGTGATGAGGTTTGACATGCTATTTCAGAGCCCCTAATGATCATTACAAAAAAATTCTTTAAGCCTGCAAAACTCTATGCAATGCTGAATTTGTTTCTGTTATAAGATTTAATTATTTGATAGCTTCCTTTATTTAGTTGAAAACTGATACTCAGTATATAACAATAAAGTTATAGAATATGTAGGCCAGCCTAATGAGTTTATAGCTGTAAATCGTCATGTACGTAAAATTAGAGCATCCCTATCACTTATAGGGGATCTGTAACCCTACCTAGTTCATATCACACTTGCACCATAATCTTTTTTGCATCTTAAATAGTTTCATATTTCCTACATGTTGGTTTTCCTACATGTTATCATTGCATCTGACGAGCCATTGCACCAATCTCCTCCAGGTCTTTGGATATGGCATATATACGTATGTATATAGCAATTATATGATACAAGAGCTGATTGATGGTCGAAAATATATTCCAGTGATACCTATATCAATTACTTTATGGTTTACAATTGTTTATTAGCTCAGAAAGCGTCAGACAAAAGTGGCATACGGTGCATTTCAGTATTCATAGTTTGGCAGGATGCAAATACATGTACAGTAAGGGATCCCTTATTCAAAAACCTGTTATCCAGAAAGCTCCAAATTACAGGAGGGTCATCTACCATTGAGTCCAATATAAGTAATAGACATAAGATATGGTGAGCGAAGTTATGGAAAAATACATTACCAGGAAAACCCCAGATCCCAAGAATTCCTGTTACTTCTAATATCCTCATATTTTCCAACAAGGGGTACTTTATTTATTATAATATACAAGTTTAAGTGAGTCATGTGACAGAAATTACATCACTACTCACCGTTTATATCTGATGACATCACTAGTCACCATTTAGAAGGATATCATTTACAAGCTATTCATGGCTTTGGGTATTATATATATATATATATATATATATATATACACATACAAACTTAGTGTATTTAATTTCATATGCTGGTAGGAGAATATTTGCACCTGTCTAAATAAAAATAGAAACCGGCCATATGCATGCCTTCTATACTGTAGACCATGATAAGTAACCAAAACAACATATCTCTCCTGTCTCCGAAATGGAAACTTCAACTTACCCCTTTAAAGTTGTGCTCAGCCATTTTAATGCAGGCAGCATAGAGATGGATACAAAAGTATTATACAGTAGAACCTTTTCATTGTTGAGTGCCTGCATCCCTTAAGCCCTCACAAAGAATTTAAAGTACTCACAAGAGAATATTAAGCCTTTTTTTTTTTTATAAGTAAGCCCAGTCCATTGCATTTTTTGTTTGCTATTACTGATGATAAGTAGGTGCAGTGGGTTTAGGATTTCCACATCATTTTCCTTAACAAGTATATTTTCAGTTGTGTTTGTTCAAGGCTTGAAAATAATAATAACGTATTGTTTAGATATTCTGATATACAACTAATTTCCACTTTTTTAATTTCACACCATATAATAAACTTTATTAATTTTCTAAGTATCTATACTAAAATGATGGCAGATGACCATAGCACAATGTTTTGGAGTACAGAGGACACATTTGAAAAAAAACACAGTAATCTGACATGCTGTCTGCTCCATAAATGGAATGCTGCCTGGATAAGCAGAGCTCCATTCTACAGGGGCAGGCACTCTACCTGCTGGTAAACACAGGGCTGTCCTGACGCTGCACTCTGTACTGTACTCTTTGCAGAGCGCACCTAACGCTGTACTCTGTACTGTACTCTTTGCAGAGCGCACCTGGAAGAGGGGAACAAATGCACCTAGAATGAACACTAAAGGGTACACTCTTGCTCCCCTTAGTGCTCTTGCACATGTGCCCCTGGGAATAAGTATGACCCCTATAGTGGCTCTTCACAGAGGGAAATAATGTTTCTGTGCTGTATCCTGTGCTTGAGGTTAATACTTCATGGGTGCTTACTATTACCCTGGAATTATGTGTCAGTCTTTAGCTGCTATCTGGAAGCATTTAGTTTAACTCCAAGCAGTTTCTTTTGTGGAAGCTCTTAGGTGTTCAGAAAAAATAGCTTTTTGCCACCGGGAATCACAATTACCCATGAGGACCAAAGTTGACAAGACAGTCTGACTTGGTTCTGTGTGTAAGTGTGACAGTGTGTGGTGAGAGGGGAAACACCTCTCTGCTTATGTGTACTGTATGTGTGCGGTTATGTACATTAGTATTTATGAGTGGTCATTACTGTAAAGTACTTGTAGGAAGCCATCAAATCCCAGCTGAGCATCAATGTATTTATTCTGTTTGAAGAAGGGAGGCTTTATTGTGTATATATCACTTCATGATTAAGCTTTAAATATATATATATATATATATATATATATATATATATATATATATATATATATATATAGATTTGTGGCTGTCCAGCCTTCTACATACTCTTTTTATATAACCCATATAGGCGCAAATTTAATAACTAACCTCCGAAAATTTGCCAGCAATGGCTTTGCTCACATCGCAACACTTCGCCACGCGTAGATTCGCCAGGACAACGCTAATTCATTAAAATCCGAGGTTGCGTCCAGGACGACGAATGCTGGCAAAGTTGTGCTATCGTTACTGCGTCAAGCGAAGCGAAGTTGCGCTAGCGTTGGCTAATTTGCATACGGCAAATGCATTACACTACACAAGCCCGGGAACCCTTAATAAAATAAAAAAAAGTTGTTATATTGCCCTACACATGAGCCCAGTGTATAGTTTATGTGCCATATGTTAGGAAATGTAGGGGGGAAGCCAGTAACCCCCAAATGTTACACTATTTTTTTCACCCTGAAAAATGAAAAGACGCCAGCGTTTTTTGGGATTTTGCCCTTTAGTAAATTTGCCCCATAGGGGAGAACAAATACATTACTATTTGCTTCTGAATAATTTTTTTTTTTAGAGATTTAAGTTCTTAAGGTTTTGAAAGGAGAAAGAAAAGCACCTCCCTATTATGCATTATTTTGAAAAAGTTCACTCTCCTGCCTGCTGGGTATTCAACAGTAGCCTAATGGATGCAGGATGGATCTTACAGCCTTTATCACAGCTGTACTATTATTTGTATGCAGTGCTGCTGATTTTACATTCATCTCTGTAGATGTAGTTTTGTGGCTCAGTAAGTATCGTGCTGATGTCAGAAGTAAAGGCAAATAATTAGTTCTCAAGGATCCTGTACCCCTAAGAATAACAAAACAACAATGGGGCTTTTGTTCCAAAATTATATAATGTATTATTGTGTTATGTATTGTACAATGTTTTTTTAAAAAAAATATTTACACATTCTAATCAAGCAGCACCCCCAGGTTTAAAATTATATAAACTCTGGTCTGCTTGCTGGGCTTTGCCAAAAAATACATTTCATATTGATCATCTCTCAGACTTGACATTACCTTAAAATCTTGTTATTCTACTTGTTACTCTAAACAGGCTAGGAAATCAGTTTGCATTCAGTTGATGGCTTAGCCCCTGCCCCTGCAGATGCCCATATTGGTAAAAAAAAGAGCAGTGAGTCAAGAGCAGGTAGAATCGTCTTTAATGGATCTTCTTGCATCAGCTGAGCCGATGGTCCTGGAGGTGCAACATGACAAGGGAAAACACTAAATAAAAGGATAAACTCCTGCATTAATGTGAGCTGCAAGTTGAAAAGAGTTAGGAAGAATGTCTAAAATAGCAGTGCTGCAACCCAGGGCTGGTGCATAATTTATAATAGAGGAGTTCTAGCCTCAAATTGGCACCCCAAAAAATTTAGCTTGCATTATTCTTTAAATATATTCTGACGAAATTATTAAAAAGATCAATATACTCTATGCTAGAGGCTGCACTCCCTCCTGCCCCTCCTTTGCAACAGTTAACATTATAAAAAGTTCAAGCATATTAAACAGAACAGAACGAAGCCCCTTTGAGCAGTTTCAATAATACATAGACAGTAGCTCATCCATAGTAGCAGAAGTACAGATGGAGAATCTTACACTTTGGGCTTTATTTGTTCAAGCAATGAATCATTATCATTGTACAGGAAAGGTATCATTTGGCAAAGAGGCATGTGTCATTAGCAGTGCACAGATTTAATGAATAAATATTTGCATGAGTCATTATAAGAATAAAGAGAAACTCTCCATCATAAGAAAATAAATATTTTGGGTCAGGTCATCAGCATCATTATATAACTATAATTATATCCTTATGAATGTAGCCAGCATCTATCTCTAAAATGACATACATTACCAGCTTAACACACGGTTTATGCACAAATGAGTTATACTTGAAATATTTCCTGTTTCTAAGAATGGTTCTATTATTTATATTATATAGTGCATGCCCAGTTAAATCTGTTAGCTTAAGCTATTGTCATTGTATTATATATTTTTATGTGTGTATTTTTATTAATGTGAGAACATACTGTACATGTGCACATATTGTATATATGTGTTATTAGTGTGAGCAGCCCTGCTTGCTTCTTTATAGAAAACTATTTAAAGTCTCTAAAGAATTGGGTGTCCTAATCTTCATGTAAATTGTAGCTTATTGTCTAGCATTTAGAGTTGATAACATTTTAATTGCACATTTCCCCTACTTCTTATTGGTAAGGTAAAAATAGGAAGTTTAAAGGATAATGAGAGCTGAATTTACTGGTGGTGTCAATGTTAGGTAAACTACAGTATTTCTTCCCTGGTATTTCTATTGTGAAAAATGCACTGGGGGAAGAAACACCACTATCATGCTCTACTGTGTATACATTTGTCCAAGTTTGATGGGGGATAATTGGAAAAGGTTAATAAAATAGCATTGAGCTACTTTTCCACTGGCTGGTGCAATTTTTTTCTAAACAGGTGCACTGGCTCGGAAAAAAACAAATGCATTCACTGGTTGGAGATCAAACATATTGAACCCAACCCCAGGAATTTGGCTTTCCTTGTTTTATATTGAAAAATTGAGCCTCTGTGAGGTGGTGCACACAAAAATCTAAACTGTAGTTAATGCCTGGGTGCTTTTATCAGTGCAAAAAGATTTTCTTTTAGTTTATTTCAACGTTTCGGCTCTTAACTCAAGCCGTCATCAGGAAATTTTTTGATGCACTTTATATATATATATATATATACATGCAAAACATAATGATCTCCCCTAGAGGCAGGTACTGTAAATACCAAGTATCAATGGACTTCATTGGCAGTGGGAAGCAACCTTTGAAGCTTTGTTAAAAATGTAGCTGTGGTGAACTTATTTACATATAAGGATGCACTGAATCGAGGATTTGTTTCTAAACTTGGCTTAACTTTTTTGAAGTATTTGGATATGGCCAAATTGTAAGTATTCAGCCAACTGAATCTAAACAATTAACTATAAAAGGGAAACTATACCCCCCAAACAATGTAGGTCTCTATAAAAAGATATTGCATAAAACAGCTCATATTTAAAACCCTGATTCATGTAAATAAACCATTTTCATAATAATATACTTTTCTAGTAGTATGTGTCATTGGGTAATCATAAATATAAAATTGCCATTTTAAAAAATAAGGGCCGCCCCCTGGGATCGTAGGATTCACTGTGTACACAAACATACCAAAAAACCATACTTGTTAGGTCACATGAGCCAATTAACAGACAGAGTTGTGTCTTTTGCTTCAACACATCTTCCTGTAACAGTTAGAGCTGCAGTATTTCTGGTCAGGTGATCTCTGAGGCAGCACACAGACCATCACAAAATGGTGGTTCAAGGCAAGAGATGTAAAAGGGCAATATTTGTTTAAATATATATACCAGTTTCGTAAGATTCTTTAATATGCCACTTAATATGATGTAATCTATCTGTTGTTTAAGTGTTCATTTTGGGGGTATAGTTTTCCTTTAAGTACGACTTTATAGCTGTGGACAACTGAACATGATCTTTTATTCTTTAGAGATGATGCAATTTTTTGTTTTTCATTTTATTTGCACAACTAATTAAGAAATGTGAAATATTAAAGCAAACATCAACTTCAGAACATTTGTCTCTACAAATTTATGAGGAATTAAAACACTCAGAAGGAGCATTTGCGAACACATGCAGTAGGTTAAGCTATTTATAAAAATAAAATTAAGTGTCATTTCCAGAATTTGACAGTTACATGCCTTTTTTAGCTCATGCTAACAGCTCATATTAAAATTATAATTATCTCTGTTCATTGTAGAGTTTGATTGATATACAGTAAATAAACACCAGGAACTCAAATCAAGGTAAAATAAAATACCAGACAAAAATGTTCTCACAGCTGTATGTTATTTCAGGGACACACAATGTGCCTGGTATATCAGCACTACAGCAACAGAGATACATAGCTAGTGTTGTGTTGAATCCTGATTAGTATGTAGCTTACTCTGAGGCCTACACGACCTTTTACCTCTTGTTTATATTTTTTTGTATATTCTATATAGAGCATATATTTTCATATAACATGATGTATAAGATGGAGCTACGTGCAGAATGTAATAGTTATAAAAAGCGGAACCTAATAGCCAACGCCTAGCTAGCTGGTTATTATGAAATTGCTTGTGGTCAGGTGGATAAACAACTGTACCAAGGAAAAAGTTTATGCCCATATAATATACAATATTTTTGCTTAGCCTCATTACATAGATTTAATGCAGATGAATTTTAACTAATCATGTATAACACAATGCTTTTGATATGATTTGAAACATGATAAATATGTAAGGGTCGGTTTGGGCAGAACGTTCTCCCGAGCTACCGAATTCTTCTGTATTCTATATCTCAATAAGCTTCCTTCTCTGAAATTTTGAAAGGGCATTGGCTGCATCTTTGGGATAGACACTCACCGAGGTCCAGACCCAACACTTATAACTGCATGTACATGCCCTTTCTTTGTGCTGTACATATAGACAGATTGTACTTGTGCATATACAGGGTGTTCATGCAAGCGCCAGGTAAAAAGAAGCTTGCATAGAACTACCAATACACTCTGGGGAGGGACAGGAAGGCTGAATATTTTTGTCACAGAAGTGTTTAACCCCTGGACACATACAATTGTCCGAAAATATGGCCTAATGCTATTAGGAAATTCTCACCTACAATATTTATCGATAACCATATTTTGATGTAAATAATCATATTTTCTAGTGGCTGATTTTACAACTCCAAATTGGGTTTCTTGGTTTTTCCGCACCTTCTAACCACTCATCACCACTGTTAATCTTAGACGTGCCGACAGGTCTTAAAAATTAACATGAAATTTGTACCAAAAAGAAAAGAACTGCAAAGAAGAACTAACAAGGTTGCACAGCCTTGTTAATAAATATAATTAGATTGTGTGTGTAACTTGGAAACCATAGAAGGAATAATTAATGCCTTAAATTTTTGTGTGCAAGTAAATTCATTCAAAATAAATTCATTGTGTCCACACTTTGATATGTCGTCATTATTGTATCATGTGATAAACAATTAAGAGTAATAAATTAATAAAGTGCAATAGTGCATGGAGTGCTAATAAGCAACAGTTCACATTCCACTAGTCTGTAGAAGAAGGAATCACCCAATAAAACACAACATTTAATAGTTCATTTAAAATCAAAAGAGGGAATTAATGAAATATAAAAACACTTAAAATCATGATGTGCCTCCGGAGGGTGGGCTGAATGGTGGCAGCGGCTTCCTTCTAATAACGGAGGTAGCGTTGGACAGACCGGTGATGTTATTACCAGCACTCGCACAAACTTAATTTTTGGGCTTTGCCCGCTTCCAATTTTTTTTTTTGCACTAGCGATAGGGAATAGGCCACACGTACTTAGGTGCCTGTGAGAGTACAAAGTGCCAATTACTCTATGCACACCATATTGGAAACATATATGTCTGTATAATAGTGATGTGCGGCCCGACCCGAGGCCAGTGGGACCCGCGGATCGGGCGGGTTCGGGCCGACCCCTGGATAAAATGCGCGGGTCTCGGGCGGGTGCGAGTCGAGCTCTTCTACTGCTCTCCCCGCCTGCAACCTAGTATTGCCGGCTTCCGGTGCCGGAATTGACAGACTTCCGCCTGCCCCATCCCTTTTGTGACGTCAATGCGGGGCGGGTCAAGCGCGGGTCCCGGGTTGGGTGTGGGTAGGGAGCAGGCGGGTTAGGGTCGGGTGCGGGTTGAGAAATTCTCGACCCGCACATCACTACTGTATATTACTGCAAGGTACAGCACACTGGGTCTGTTCTCCGTTTGTATGCACTACCTTTGGTTATTTAACCTTTTGTGTTTACGTCCAAACTTTTGGTGTTGCTTTAACACAAGACATAGGGAATAGGCCAATAGAATTTTGTATTTACTGAATAGACAAAGCAAGTTGTAGTGAGTAATTATGGTATAATTGATAAATGGATCTGTGGTTTGTGAGGTACAGTTGCTACAAATATGTCAGCGCATCATTGAACTGTACTGTTCTGCAGGAAATGAAGGTGGCTTTCATGACAATCCTGGCTGTGAGATGTAAAATGTTTTAGGTGCTTTTGCAAATCTACCTTACCTTTAATATCCCTGTTACTAAATTACCCTCTAGTTAATGTAAAATAGTATAATCATAATGTTGTAGGTCAGCCAGGACGCTGGAGGCTCTTCTATAGTGACATGCCTTTAATTTAGAGTTCAGGAATTGGTCATGATTTACTGTAAGCCATCAGTAACCTGTTAGTTTTCCATACCAATCATATATCAAGCTGTATTCTGCTGCCAAGGTATTCTATGTACTTGCTGTCTGCCTTCAGAAGAACTGCAAATAGAGAGATTAGAGCTCTATCATTCATAATAGAGGCAATGACATTTTTGTTAGGTATCATTAGGTGTGGGAATAAAATGACACTCATAATAATAGTCTAAAAGACTAAAAACTACAAAAGAAAAAAGATTTGTTCAGCCTGAATGTTATGAGCACCAATTCATTTTGTAAAAATAGTAATAAATTCCATAATATAAAATGCTATGTCACTAATTCATACTGTTGAGGTGGGGCCCTTAAAGGTATACTGTCATGTGAAAAAAAATTGTTTCAAAATGAATCAGTTAATAGTGCTGCTCCAGCAGAATTCTGCATTGAAATCCATTTCTCAAAAGAGCAGATTTTTTTATATTCAATTTTGAAATCTGACATGGGGCTAGACATATTGTCAATTTCCCAGCTGCCCCCAGTCATGTGACTTGTGCTCTGATAAACTTCAATCACTCTTTACTGCTGTACTGCAAGTTGGAGTGATATCATCCCCCCTCCCTCCCCCCCCCCTCAGCAGCCAAACAAAAGAACAATGGGAAGGTAACCAGATAGCAGCTCCCTAACACAAGATAACAGCTACCTGGTAGATCTAAGAACAACACTTAATAGTAAAAACCCATGTCTCACTGAGACACATTCAGTTACATTGAGAAGGAAAAACAGCAGCCTGCCAGAAACATTTCTCTCCTAAAGTGCAGGTACAAGTCACATGACATGGGGCAACTGGGAAATTGACAAAATGTCTAGCCCCATGTCAGATTTCAAAATTCAATATAAAAAAATCTGTTTGCTCTTTTGAGAAATGGATTTCTGTGCAGAATTCTGCTGGAACAGCACTATTAACTGATGCGTTTTGAAAAAAACATGTTTTCCGATGACAGGATCCCTTTAAGCCTGGTTAGAGGTCACAACCTCAATAGATTTAAAATGAAGCTGATAAGTAACTTACATTAACTTCTCTTTAGGTTAAGTTTTAAGGCAAGTCAGGGCAGTTTTTGCAGAAGTTATGTAAACCCGAAAAAGTCACAGTGAAATTTTTTTTTCAACATTTATTATGCCCCAAATCGGTTCCAACTTCGAATCTGAAAATACTTTTTCTAAAACCTGCCAAATTCATGTAAAAGTCAATGGTAGATGTGCCCTTAAAGGGCACCAATCATAACTAAAATCATTTACAAAGTAAAGACACTATGTGAAAGTTCAGGATATCCGATTTTTAAAACAGTTAGAATTGTTTGTATAATGTAAATCATCAGCTCACTATACCTTCTGCAAAATCTCCCCTATCTCCACTGCAGTTCTAGCTGAGGCAGGCATCTTAGATTTTCTCGTCCTACCTATATCTTCACAGCTTAGAAATCTCGCACATGCTCAGTTGAAATTCGTTGTTTGCTTAGAAACCCTTCTAAGCTATTTTCAAGTCAGCCAAACCTCTGTGTTAGCTGCTGTTCAGTAGTGCTGCCACCTGTCTGGAAGTTAGTGTGTGCCCTTCATTTGCATAATGACATCACCAGCAGGGGACAAGATAGGGAAATCTCGTGATACTTCGGGGCAAATTCACTAAGATGCGAAGTTGCGCCAGGCGCAACTTCGTCGCACTTCGCCAGGCGTAGTTTCGCCAGGGCTCCGCAAATTCACTAAAATACGAAGTTGCGCACAGGGGTAGCGTAAGGTTGCGAAGTTGCGCTAGCGTTGATTCGCTATATAAAGCGAAGTTACGCTAGCGAAGGCTAATTTGCATACGGCGCGAAATTCGAATTTCAATGGAGGAACACGTATCTGCACTACAAATGCCTAGAAAACCTTCAAATCAGCAAATAAAAATTTTATTTTGCCCTACACATGTGCCCACTGTCTAGGTAAGTTGCCATGAGTCAGGAAATGTAGGGGGGGAGGAAGGGGAGCCCCAAAAATTTTTCGATCTTTTTCAGCCTATCAGCCATCATGTAGAAAACACGCCAGCGTTTTTTTGGGACTTAGAAAAAAAATTTACTTTTTTTAAAACAATCCCTATCTACTCTATTGCGCTTCGCCAGGTCTGAGGTGGCGAAGGAAGTCTAGTGTAAAAGGTAGCGTTCAGTACACTGCGCAAGTTAGTGAATTTGCGTAGTTTCGTTGCTAGCGAAACTTCGCCTGGCGTAAGGTTGCGAAGTAACACTAGCGAAACTACGCCAGCGTTCGTTAGTGAATTTGCGCAGTAGCGAAAATGCCAAACGCTAGCGAATTAACGCTAGCGTTCGGCGCTTCGCGGCTTAGTGAATTTGCCCCTTCTAGTGGAGGAGTTTACTAAAGCTAGGCATTCTGGGTAGAATACTCAGGACAGTGCTACAATCTGAGCATGCTCCTGAAATTTGCATGTTATAGTCTCTGTTATAGTCACTGTATGGACTCCCTCAGTGAAAGAACCCATTTGACAAAGTAAGGGATTTTTTTAAAACCTGCTGTTTTTTTAAAAAAAAAATATATATGTAGTTTGATTAAACAAGTTTAGGTTGTACTGGTCAGATTGTTATTATGTGTTTGATTTTGGCTGTGATAGGTGCCCTTTAATGAAGATGTTTTAACCCTTACAAAATGTTAGAGTTTTCGGCCTTTGAGTCTTGATACTGTACCTTTAAATAACTGTGGTATATGCAGCCTGTCAGTCAGACACAATGTTACATAATACTTCAGATGGTTTTTCTATGAGCTGCTTTGGGGATTCCCCACTTATGTGCCAGTTTCTTCAGTGTCCTGAGAAGGACTCCCTTTGACTTTCTGTGCCTTTGCTTTTCAGAGCCCTGACAAGTACCTTCCACATCCTAATGAGCGTCCGCTCTTATGCCCCTGGGATTTTCTACGAACTTTACATACACAGTTGTCTCTGGAATCTTGCAGCACCTAGCTTTCACTCTGCTCATGTGTCTCTCTCGAAGCACTTCCTTCCTGTCAGCTCACTGGGGTGGGGGCTCCTCTGCACAGAGCAACACAGAGGATAGCCAAATATACTTAGCTCCCATTCATGGACTTGGCAATTGCAGCTTTAACATTCTGTGTACCAACTAGGGTTGCCATCTGTCTGGTTTTGACAACGCGTTTTTTTAAATGGCTGTTCGGGTCAAAACTGCCTGCCTGGTTTTCCAAATAAGGAAAACTGGGCAGTTGCCGATCACCATGTCATATCCCTGCCCCTGCTATGTCACGGCCTCACCTTCTGCTAAAAAAGAAAGTAGAGAAACGATTATAGATATGGAACAGTTATTAATTAAACTTCACAGTTCTAACAAAAGTAAAGTCCTTTGCAATTTTCTCCCTTGTCAGTCCACAGCTCTCTCACACTAGAGAGAACACATCACCCATTTATTACTTTCTCTTCCTACTGCTTTCTCTCCTGGGTGGAGTTAACCCTTCACAGCTCTTAATGGGAGCAGCACACTGATGGCCTCAGTACCTGATTTCCTGTGCAGTGCCCCTAGGCCACGCGGTCTTATCACCCACCAGCATCCCCCTCCATGAGCTGCGTGTTCCCATTGCTCCTGGCTCCTGGTTCCCATTGCTCCTAGCGACTGGCCGCATGCTGCCCCTACTATTTTGCCGCCCTAGGCCCAGGTCTTTGTGGCCACAAATCCGGGCCTGCATGACCTAACTGCGCCAAAGGGTTGCCACCTGTCTGGGTTTCACCCACCCCCCTCCCAGTCTACCACTTGGCAGAAGGTGGCAACCCTTCTGCATGATGGTAATTAGTAATGTGTGGGTCGACTAAAACTAGACCCCATCCATCCCTAACCTGGCCCATTAGTGCCCACACCTGACCCTAACCCGGTGTGCTCTTTTATTTATATACCTGCCCTGCTGTGATGTCATGGAAGAGGGCAGCATGCACATAGAGGCGAAAGTGGGGCAGTAGAAGAAACCATTGTGTGCAAGTTGGCTGAACCCACCTGAGCCCAGGCTTCTGGCCAGCCCATACATCACTGGTGGTAAAGGTTCAGGGGTGGGACAATGATGTCTTGTCAGGGGCATAGCTATGAGCCTATGACACTTCAATCAGTGACTGATTGCTGTATCCCCACTAACCCACAATGGCCACCAAATGTCTCTGTCTCCAGCTCGTCCATGCCAATAATTATGTAAATGCAGTCATGTCCACACACATCCACAGTTAATATTTGTTCTTCTTTTTTTTTTTATAGCCCCTGCATTTTGTGTATCTTTAGGCTCACAGATCCAGGCCCAGTGGTCCATCTGATTAGTAGAGAGGGTGGTCTGTTGGTTGGTTATACACATATGTATAACCCCCCACCTCCATATGAGATACTTATATTCTTTAAAGAGTTTAACACCTAAAAGTAGAGTGCAAAGAAAAGAAAATAAGCAGGAAAACTATACTCCATAATATGTGATAACTGTTTATTTAAGGATTGCACTCATTTTTTTTCATTTGCTTTCTTCTACATGTTAATATGCATAAGTGCAGCAGGTGGTATATTTGATAACATGAAATCTGTATTTAATGTAAAGTAATAGCAGTTCTTCTGCTAAAAGGTCATATTTCTACACAGAATATATTAGAAATGCCAATGAGTCACTGCTTGGGCACACATATAAAAACAGGCTTTTTCAGTATGTTACGTTAGTTTGCATCCAGTTATACAATGACCACATAGAATAAATCTGTTGTATTTTTGTGCCATAACAGAGACAGCAAAAGAAAGGTATTTATGATGTTCCATGATGAAGTTCCCCAAAGAATTACATTTTTTGTAAATGTCAATACCAACAAATAAAAGGGACATATACGTACCTTCCATAGCATTGTTGTTCCAACCAGGATTCGTTAGCAAACAAACTAATACGTAAAGCAATAAGGCACTCTAAAACAGCAGCCCAGCTGATGCAAAATAATCCATCAATGAAAACCTTTCTGTTGTTTTGTTTTACACAACTGTTGTTGAATTTATTAAGATTTTCAAGCTCTTTACACCTTGTTCGCCATTCTAAAGATTGATTTTAGTGCACAGTAATCCCAATACAAAATAAACTTAAAGCAGGTAAGAATGATTCTTACCAAAGAATTCTCTTGCATCTTTTATTAAGCTTGTGTGCATACATTGGAGAGCTATGGGGAACAACAGGTCAGATTTTAGAAATATATATACTGTATATCCTGGACTCAAAGACTGAACTGGAGGCAACATACTGTAGCTCTATGTATTTAGATGTAATGAAACTGACACTGCACTGGTAGGTGTATCAATGGTATGGTTTAACTCTTAAGGTGGCCATAAATGCAAAGATCCGCTCGTTTGGCCACATCGCCAAATGAGCGGATCTTTCCCCGATATGCCATTAACAAACATGGCTATATCGGGGGTAATCTGATTGTTCGGCCGTATGGCCGAATGATCCGATTACGATGTGCTGTGGGCTCCGGCGGGATCGGTCGGGTCAAAATCAAACCTGACCGATCGACCAAACGACCGATCTCCGCCAGACGAAAGATGTCGGCACACGCCACACACGATCCGAAAATCGTACGAATCCTCGATTCGTACGATAGGATCTGTGTGTCTATGGCCACCTTTACTCAAGGAATCATGGATGGAGGCATACAAATTATGTCCATGTGGTCAGCTTTGCATCGATTATTCCCTGAGTTTATTAGCACACATAGGGGTATATTTATCAAAGAGTGAAGTTAATAGTGAAGTTCCGCCACTAGAGAGAAATTCCGCCGGGATTTTTAAAGGCGTATTTATCAAAGGGTGAACTTTCACTTTCACCCATTGATAAATTTACCTTTCAAAAACCCATAGAAATGAATTGTGAGCTGCGGAATTTCACTCTAGTGGCGGAACTTCACTCTTTGATAAATTTACCCCATAGAGGCAAGATTAATTTCTACAGCCTGAATCAGAGTGATTTAGGTGATTAGATGTCATCGGTGCAAGATATTAAAACATGGCTTCTGCTGGAATAGGACATGGAGTGTAAACAAACGGAGGAACCAAAGAAGCTATATTAGTTATATAGTAAAGGAGTTTTTGGACTTTTTGGACTCATTTTTCATTGTGAGGCCAATATATTTTCACTACATTACACAAACATTGGTAATCCCATGCATTCCAGACATCAAAATACATTTGAATGCTTTGTACACTATAAATATGGGATATTGGTTTGCTCAGGAATGGTTTAAATACAGTTTGACAGGAGAAATATATAATACATTTTTTTTATTTTCTAATGCTGAATATGCTTTGAATTATTCCTCCCAATAAATGATTATATTCAGTAGTAGGGTTCTAATATAACATATTTTATTGTTATTTACATTTTATTATACAGAATAACCACATATTTCTTCATTAACTGTTACAAATATACTTAGAGTTTCACATTCCAACAATCATAAAACTATATCATGAATACATACAGTGTATAAACACTTCTTTTTCTACATGTCATTAATAACAATAAGTATAAAAGACACCCAGTTTCATACCATTTCTTTATATACAGTCATACACAGTACATAGTCACATGGACACTTTTAAAATAAATATATATATATATATATATGTATATAAAATGAAGATCTTACTAAACAGCTGTCTATAGTCAAATATCTCTGCACAAGTGGAAAAAGGCAACTGTTTTTGTAAAGGTGTTGGCGAATATATAATTTAGTTTAGCAGATTCATCTCACACTTATATTTACTTATATGCAAACAAGAAACTGATGTAACACTGAAATTCTTCTTATTGTATTGATAGGAATGTGTCATTATCGCTTTAAATGATATTTATCAATGAGTAAAAACAGAGGGAAATTTCACAGCTCTCCATTCACTGTAGGATTTACAGGGGCATATACAGTATTTCAATTTAACTGTTTGTCCAACATACTCATTGCACTTGTGTTGAGCACAAATGCAACCACTTAACCTGCTATAATGAATAGTGTGCAACTGCAGCTATTAATGCCAGGAACTATGGGGGTGCCTGCCAGGCCTGGACTGGGAGTCAAAATAGGCCCTGTCATTCCAAGTACACAGAGGCCCAAATTGCCTCCTACCAGCCCAAACAGCCTCCTACCAGCCCACTATATGGTAACTTTTATGAAGCCATACAGCAGCCCCTCTGGCATTTGCCAGAACCCACAGATTGTCAGTCCGGGCCTGGTGCCTGCAGTGTGTTGTAGCAATAAGCATTACAGACTCAGTGCAAGCAAATCACAATCTAAAGCTGGTCATAGATGTTGAGATTA
Organism: Xenopus laevis; assembly: GCF_017654675.1. Taxonomy (NCBI): domain Eukaryota; kingdom Metazoa; phylum Chordata; class Amphibia; order Anura; family Pipidae; genus Xenopus; species Xenopus laevis. Next base: position 61,963,550 of record NC_054372.1, on the reverse strand, counting down.
AAAATTTTAAAAATTTTAAAAGATCCAATCGTCATTGTGAGACCATGATTTTCTCGGAACGATCGTACAAATTGACCATCAACTAAAAAGACCAATTTGCCAAGAAAACAAAGGGGAGCTACCTGCTTGGCCCTGCAAACATAGACAGATTGCACTGGGACCAACAAAGATTTTTTAACCTGGCCGATCAATTTCCTGACAGATGTCGGCCGAAAAATCGTAAGATGTACGATCGTTCTAATCCCACTAACCGCACAATAATTTCGAAGGATTGATCGGACTTCACTAAAATCGGTCGTTTAACAAGAAGAATCGTCGCATCTATGGGGAGCTTTATGCTGCTATTAGCACTTTCAAACTAGAATTGATACTATGCCAATGTAGCCACAATTTGCATCCAATTCACAAAAATATGGGAAAATGTTGCCTTGTATGTGCCTTGTGTGTTTCTCACCTATGTTCGGCAAATGTATAGATCAAGCCAGTTAGGTATTTATATTTTAAGGTTTTTTAAACAAGCCATTATAAGACTCATGCACATAAACAATGTAAAGAATAAAGCCACAAGTTATTTTGTCCACACTTGAATCACCTTTGTATCAATTTGTCATTCCTATATACTAGCATCCTTTTGTGTGCTGCACCTACAGCATGGCAGCCTTAATACATGTGAGTGTTTGCTATGCAATAGCAAAATACAATGTAAACAGTGTTTATATTTATTTTTGTAGATGCAGTGTGATTGGTTGACAATTTATTTGATGCGCGTTTGATGCATGATGTTGCTGAGGGTAAACTGTATTATTGAGTATATGTGATTGCTGGAGAAAAATGAATGTCTATGTTTATAGTTCAGAACTGTGTGAAAGAAAAAAGAAAAAATAACTGAGGCACTAAACAGCACTCCAAACTACATTCATTTTTATTTGTAACCTTTTAATTTATGTAAGGGCTCCCCAAATTTACATTCTATAATTCAACTGCATGGCCCTCACTGCACAAATGTTATAAAAAAAACATTGCCCATTAAATCACTGTTTTAAAATCACTAAGAATATTGAGAACAGAAGGTCCTGAGAATAGTAGAATATTGTTGCATTTTGTGTTGACCACAAAGGTAACCAGAATAAAAAAAAAATGCTCCTATTACCTACTGCCCTTTCTAATATCCAAACCACAGATAATTAGCAATGACACCTCCACATCATAGTGCATATGTAATGCAGATCTCCAACATAATTCTGTTAGTGATAAGGAATAACCTGACACGTGGTACCTCCAAAGTACCAAATGTCCTGTTTGCCATTTTGTTTTTATTATAGCAGTTTATTATAGCATAAGGCAGAGTCACTAGAACAGTTATCATATAACTATTGAACTTAGAGGGGGAATTCAGTTTAGTTGAAAACGAATATAAAGCCACACATCATGTAGTAAGGTGTAGATCTGCAACAGGGTTACATCTGTGCATACTTCCAACGATAATGTTAAATAATATAATGGTGGTATTATACAATTGTTTGGAATGTTTCTTTATTTATTGAAATGTTTTAAATGATTAAATATGTTCTGCATGTCTCTGGTTTGTAATTTCAACTGGAGATGGGATCCCACTTACCCTGTCAATCAAACAGCAGATATATAGGGGAGGGACTGGAAACATGAGTTATTCAAATGAATAACAATAAAATCCTAAAGGTTGTTAGATCATGAGAAATGTGGGGATTGCTTCTAATATATTCACATTGCTGTACTGTACTAATGTTTTGCACTGTTTCATATTTTTGCACCAGAATCCACCCTGTGTAAGCATTGACAGGCCTATACAATCTCTGTCAATTCAACTTTAATAGCCGGTGGGGATATTCTGACAATCTATGATTAAATTCCCCTATGGCATAAATTTACCAGATCTGAAAATCTGAGAAATTTCTACAAAGGCATCTAGAAAGGCAGCAATGGATCATGTAGTCTGGTAACCTTACTGTAAAACCATATATATATATATATATATATATATATATATATATATATATATATATATATATATATATATGACCTTATATTACAGTCTTAGTGGTATACATTGCCAATACGTATTGTATTTGTAGTCTAACAGTATGCTGTTATTCTTACTTGGTTAAAAAAAGGTATACAAATAAAGAAATACACAAGAGAAACATAATGTTAACGTCATGGTTGCTAATTATAATATTTTGCCTTGCTTTTAGCCCTATAGAAATACAGTACATAACATTCAATCTCTGTGTGAGGTTACAAGAAGATGAGAATGTCATATTTAGATTAGGTAAAATACATTATTTATATTAAAAAAAAAAGCAAAATAAGTACTTTCCTTTAAAACAACCACTGCATAATGAACGAAGTTTCTTTTTGGCACATTTGTTCTTCTACAGCTATAAATACATCACAATGTCTACTGATTCACTTATATTACCACCATGGGTAATCATTTGGAATTGTAACTTTCATTTTGTTTTTAAGGTTTTCTCATTTCTTTTATGAACTGTAACTTTTATGATACGGTTTTTACAATGAACGCAGTCTTGTTCCTGTAATGTTCCCATTAAGAATAATCGTCTGGTGAAGTATAGGGTGAGCTAATAAAACTCGAATTTACTGAGGCAGATTTGGAGTTTTTCCGAGAACATCCATTGAAAGTAGACTCACTAGTAGTAGCTCTTTTCTTATGGCTGTGAGAAGACTTGTTGTTCTCTGCATCATTGGGATCAAACACAACTGTCATGCTTGATTCAATTCTAGAAACAGTGTACAGACTGCTCTGTCTTGTTGGATGGAATCTTGTGGACTTTAATTCTAATTCATCATAACTGGATACCTCAATAAAGGGGCACCATCTGAAAGCTCTTTTGAATCCAGCACGAAACCTGCAAATACACAAAGCATATCTACTTGTCAAAGGAATAACGTTCAGAATCTCATATACATTTGAGCTACATAATAATGTTAAATAATAATTCTGCTATGTCATATAAAAGGCTTTTGGGAACAAGCATTTACAACATTTATGAAGATATTAATAACTCTAATTAGGCTAAAATATATATCACTTTAAAGGAGAACTAAACCCCCTAATAAGAAAAGCCCCATCTACTACCCTAAATAGTCCCCCCTCCCCGCTTCTTACCCGCATAGTACATTATTCCAGGAAATGTCCCGGGACAGCATGTTTACTGTATTTATACAAGCTTTACCATGCATTTGCATTAGTCGGCCTGACTGGATACACATTACTGTTCTTCTTGTACATTAGTGCATTGTTAGGACTAAATTTAGTCATCATGTTCTTTGCAGACAATAAGGCTACATTCAGGCTGAGGGCAGTAAGTGCAAAGTTAACAAAGATGCTTTGCATTAAGCTGATACCTAAGTGACTTTATTTTATTGAACTGAAAACCATCATTCATGCAACCAGACGATGGGATGCTGGTGTTTGGCAATCCGAAAGGAGAATCAGGGCTAAAAGTGCCATATATCAGTGTCAAGCCTATTCCCCACAAAAGTGCTCTTTCTGGCCCAATATTGGGCCAGATGTGATTTGAAAACTTTATGTCTTTGATTATCATCTGGGATTAAATTAGTAGGTAGCACTTTCTCGTTTAATTTAATCTGATCAATTGTTTAAATATGAGGCATAGATATTATGCTGTGTAAAATTAAACTGGCTGAAAAACGTGTAAAATAAATTGTGAATTTATCAAAGTGTATAGAATTTTACACCATGCGAATGCCAGATATGCACTGCAATGTAAAATATCATCCTGCTGATTTTTACACAGCATAATAAATATAGCCCTGGAATCCTAACTGACAAAAAACAATAAGAAAAAGCTTTATCAAACTGTGTTTTTTCCCCGTAAGTTGTAAGTACCTGCCACACTGGGATTGGCTAGGCTTGGAGGAAGAAATATGAGACTTCATTCAGCCTAGCCAATCCCCTAATGGCAGGACAGGTACTTACACTCTGAAGGGGGAAAGCTGAAGTAGTTTGCTGTTCCCAGGTTATTTGTGGCAGGACAAGGCCATCACCAAGGTACATCTTTACTCCTGAATTTTGACTTTCCTCTGCCTCTTTACCAACAAGAACACGGACATATTGAGAGGGTGCACCAAAATGAAAGGATGGTTTTAAAAGAAAAAAAAACATATTTCAGAGTCCATCTGGACTGGTAAATGAAAAGAAACAGAAAAGTGGTTAAAAAGACTAGAATGTATAGTGAAGGTGAAAAGCAAAAAATAAATAAAAAATAGAGAGGAAATCTCAACTAAAAGGAGGAGTAGAGCATTACAGGTGCCACTAGCTACAACATTCTCCGCTTTATTAAACTAGTGATTCTTTGCCCCCCCCAAGTGTTAAATCCACCTCCCCTGTATATTAATCACTGTCTTATTGTGTTTAATGTCCCTGGAGTGTCAGTATTCATGGGTATTTGCTTTTTCTTCTGACAAACCCTGTGTACTAAATATTATCACAGGGAACATTACCGGCTGACAATGGTATCTTCCTAATTATCAAATTTGAGAAATGTTCTAAATAGATGTTTGTCAGAGTGGAACATATCCCCTACATAGTGACTCTCCCATCTTGTAGGCCATTTTAAGATGATTTTCGAAAACATAATACTGTATCAGAGGCTCTATGTTGTAACTTTTTCCTCTTACCTTTTGTTAAGACAACAGTAAATAATGGGATTGTACATGGTCGAACTCATTGCAAGCCAAAATATAGCCAGGTAGATCTGCTGAATATATTTCCATCTGTCCACTTTTATATCAAGTGCATCAGCAAGAAAAAATATATGATAAGGAAGCCAGCATATTGCAAATGTCACCACAACTACAATCATCATTTTCACAACCTGAAAAGGGAAACAGTGACAATGAAAATATGTAACACACATACTTTTTGTTGACAATTAATATAAACGTTTTACAGCAGTACTGAATCCTAATATTTGCATGAAATAAGCATGACAATCTGCTAAAGCTCAATGGAGCAATTATAAGGGAAACAAAGTACTTCTGGGACTTAGGGAGTCAATCCTATTCATATCACTTTTTATAAATATTATTGCTTCAATATTGTGTGCTTAAATACCATTGAGCACAGCAGGGTACAGATAAGTTCAAATGTGCCAACATACATTAACACATTTCCTTTTCTCTTCTGCTCCTTTTCTGTTTTCAAATTTGGGTCATTGACTTGGGCAGCCAAAAAACTTACTATATCAGCTTAATTGTATAATAATTGTTAATGTGTTATAATCTTTCTTTTCAGACCCTGTCTATTCATCTGTTAGTTTTTCCTGCTTATTTTATACTATATATAATGAATCTATTTATAATCTAAATCCTCAAAATACTTTCTGTTATTGGTCTGCAGCAGACAAGCCACCATAGTACAGTTGTAGCTCTCTCTAGTTTTGTGTGCCTCTACAAAGAGCCATTCTCCAATTTGCAACCATATTACCCGAGCAGGGTCTTTACCTGTTAGACTGTACTAGAATGTCAATTCTTTGGGAAAAATTGATGACTTATCAGAGCTACTGAGGTTTGACTTGGGCAGAGAAGCAGAGGTGAAGATGAACACACCTTCAAGGGGGTTATTTACTCAACTCTGAATGCAAAAATCACAAAGAATTTGTGATTATTTTTTTTAATAAAATCGTATTTTTTAAAAAAATCACAAATTTTTCTGAATATATTAAACCCCCGATGATGGAAAAGTCTGAATCTGAAAATCCGGCATCTCAGACCTGTCGAGGTTGCATATAAGTCAATGGGAGAAGTCCCAATGATTTTTTGATGTGCACTGGGTTTCGTGCAATACCCCAAAGTTTTCGGGCAAAAATCTACGTTTTTGGGGAAAAATACAAAAAAATCTTGAAATTCGGATGAAAAATCTGAAAAAATTGTGAAAATCTGATTCTCGAGGAAATGTAATAAAAATAAGCACAAAAAACCCGAGCAGATTTGATCGGAGTTTGTAGCAGAAAATATTGAGATAAATTTGGACTTTGACAAATAACTCCCTAAGTGTTGTGTAGGGAAAGGTCTGGTGTACCAAAAAGCAAAAAGCAGCTATATAACAGTTCAATAAGAGCATCTGTTGCCTCTATTAAAATGTAGATCGATTAAAACACAATCTCTAGAGAGACAGAAATTGAAAAATAATCAGCCTCAGTTTTATCCTAGATATGTTCACAGGATGAAATCAGGCAAATATAAAAATGAACGGAAATTATAATTTGCTTTCAAGTAAAATATTACTAAATGCATTGTTATTCTTGAACACTCACAAAAGGACCAATTTGATTGAAAAGCAACCACAAAAGTAAAACTGATTTTCAATAAGAAAAATAATGAATGAAATATTCCGGCTGATGTTTGCTTGAACACGGGGAGTGAAAAGATGATTAGCATGAAAGGTTTTCAGTGACGTGAACCATCTCTTTTCAGCAGCATTAGATAAAATGTTCCAATAATAACTTAGCCTTCGTTTTTTCAGATAACAGAAAATATTAAAGCTTTTAAATGAGTTTTAGATATATGGAAACCACGATCGGATCAGCCCGATATCGCCCACTACAATGTGGGCGAATCAGGGAGAGATCCGCTCATTTGGTAACATCGTCGGATCTCTACGTCTATGGCCACCTTTATACATTGCAACTCATCAGCGGTGTGACATTGGCAAATCAGCGTGTTTGCCGAGGAAAAAGGGTACTGTATCCAAAGGATGAACAATTTCAGATCCTAAATAGTGTTATACAAATGTTTAAGCTACGTCAGTTTCAGGCTCACAAGTGCTGGTGGGCTCAGGGAGGGGGAGGTGGATTGGGGTGTGTAAAATTAAATAAAAGCATGTCTATTTTTAATTATGTTACTGCAACATTCCCCTTGCCTATAGCAATATCACTTTAAGTCAAAATTCCACCAGCCCTTCTGATTTGGTATGTTTTAATATTTCAAATGACTGAGGGATCACCTTTCAAAGTCCCTTCAGCGGTACAATTAAAATACTTCAAATCTCATCTTGTAGTAATTGTTTCTGAGGAATGAAAGAGAAGATGTTCTGCATGCAAAAGCTATTATTTTAGCAAGTGCTTTAAAACAGACAAGAGAACGAATGAATGTCCAAGAAAATGAATTAACATTTTTCAGGTCAGTATTCATAATAATGTTAGAATATCATTGGAAGTTATTAAAATGAATGTACAGCAAATACAGTTTTGTTTACGGCTCTCATATTAAACCATATACCAAGCTTCCCTAGTTATCAAGTCCTCCTGGTATTTGTGTTTTTCTTTAAGTTACCTCTTCCAAAGCCCAAATTTAGGAGTGCTATTAGATAATCATCACACCTTCCATTTTTTTAGTCATTTATGATGATTCTGGGTGCAAGTGCTAGAGCCCTAAGGGGCACATACAGTAACTGCACTCTTTATTGCTTATTTAAGAACTATTTGCATTCACACTTTTGCTGTATTCTGCACCTTGTGTCAGAATATGGGCAGGATTGGGGTTACCTATGTCACTCCCCTGCTGGCCTTCAAGAATCAGTGCTACCAGACCACTGTATATCAGGGGAATGCAGTTCATGCACCTAAGACCTTGAGCCAGAGGTGCTGACAGTGGGGAAGGAATCAAAGTAGGGTTTCCATGTGTCTGGTTGATGTAAGTGGGTAAAAACAATGATGTGGCTGGGGGTAGATTGTGCTTATTTATTTCATAATGCTGACATCACACAAGCAGTTTTGAACCAGACAGCCCATGACAAAAATGGACTGGTTCAAAACAGCTTGTTTGGTTATCAGTTTTATGAAATTTCAGATACAACTGTGGACACAGTAACTCCATATTTGCGATCTGGCCAATGGACGTAACTACACAAATTCACTAAGATGCGGATTTAACTGAACGTTACCTCTTGCACCAGACTTGCCTTCGCCACCTCAGACCAGGCGAAGTGCAATAGAGTAGATAGGAGTTCCTCAAACATTTTTCTAAGTCCCAAAAAATGCTGGTGACTTTTCATTTTTCAGGGTGATAGGTTGCAAAAGATCGTAAACTTTTTTTCTGGGGTACCCAGCTTCCCCACCTACATTCCCTAACATATGGCACATAAACTATACACTGAGCTCATGTGTAGGGCATTATAACAACTCTATTTTCTTTATTAAGGTTCCATGGACTTGTGTAATGTAATGTATTTGCTGCAACATATACATCTATTCAACTTTAACTTCCCGCCATATGCAAATGAGGCAACGCTAGAGCAACTTCGATTTGCATCGCTAGCGTTTGGAGCCCTGGACGCAACTTCGGATTTTAGTGAATTAGTGTTGTCCTGGCGAATTTATGCCTGACGAAGTGTTGCGATGTGAGCGAAGCGTTGCTGGCGAATTTTCGGAGGTTATTGAATTTTAGATGTCAAGTTTAATTGAATTTTTAAAGAGACAGTATATTGGAATTTCCTAATTTTTTTCTAATTCGAATCAGATTTGGACTATTCCCTAGTCGAAGTACACAAAAATAGCTAAAAATTCTAATTTTTTTACTTCTATTTTTCAATTCGACCCTTGATAAATCTGTCCCTAAATATACTTGTTTTTAGGGACACTATAACTTTTACTGTTATGTTTTTATTTTTGTTGTCTCAGAGCGTTGTTTTTGAAATTTGTAAGTCCTGAAATGTTATTGTTTTTGTTTGTAGTTTTCTCTGGCACATCAATAGCCATTGGCAAGCTGTTATTTCCAATGAGTCAGTCGATAATCATGATGTCACTGTAGGCTGCCAGCTGCTGACCTGCATTTGCTGTTGCAGTACAATAACCCAACCAAACACAGTTCAGCAGTGGGTATGTCTGGAATAGGTGCAGTCATAGAGTGAATAGGATTTGGATAATGAGAAGAGAAATTACTTTTAAGGGTAACTTACCCCATCCGAGTGATTATTTTCATGCTTAAAGTTCATTAAAGTTGTAAATGAATCTTGGGTGAGAGAAGTAGTAAGTTGATACTAAAAATAGATGGGGCAAATAGATTTGGAATTCCTGACCCTAAAAGTTAAAACTGTGGAGGAATGTCTGTGTAAGCATAGGTGGGAGAAGACCTATCCAGATGTAGACATATCACATTAGCATAGGGATGTTAGATGTTTTTATCCACTTGGTGATATAATAAGGAAAAGAGGATATTCATGTTTTCAAATTGGCCGTCCTCGTTGAAAAGGGGTGGGGGGTAAAAAGACTTTGGTTTAAGGAACCACCAGTAAATAGAGAGCACTAGAGTAAGCACAATGAATATGATTCTGGAGTGGATACTAGCTAGATTTTATTTTGTTTCTCTAGGAATGATAAATGTACATCAATAAGCCTATATGGCCAGTAGCCTGATTGTGTTTCACTGGTGTAGTATAGAATAGAGTAGTGAATAATTCCTTGGATTTCACATTGGAGGGCCTTGTATGATGTTGCCGGATGGTGAGGTTTCTTTAGTCTGTAACTTAAAGCTCTGCATGGTATGATAACATCTTGAAGAGATGAACTATATTAAATATGGATTTCCAACATCTGCCAAAAACTAATGATGCCCAGCTGTTATGATTGAAACTTCCAGCAAGTGCTTACCACAGTGAAAAAACCCATTTGCAAATCGTGGTCTGTAGCAGTTTGCCATGGAGGTGGGTGGGGAGACATTGCAAACATACAAGCAGTAATACAGCTGGCATTCCATTCCATTCAGTTCTTTATTTAACAGATTGTGGTTATAGTTCCCAGATGGATTTTTAAAGCAAAAGTTCACAATAATTTTTTTAACCACTGTTAAAAAATGCTATTATTGACTGTATTTACATTTATTTTTTTGTATTTACAAAAAAAGAGTTAAAAAAATTTTCAAAAAGTTGTGCACTTTTTGCTTCGCCATATTAAATGGTAGTCAAACTTTTGAAGGAAAAAAAACAATACTGTTTAGGGGAGTCAGGTGAATACAGAGAAAGTAGAATTCTCATTGGAGAATGTTCTTGCTTTGGCTGGGCAGTTGACAATAGAGCAATATGAGACAGTAGTTGGCATTCTATCAATGAGACATTGCCAAACCTGTCTATTGGTGTGATTGTGGCATGGTAATAGGGTAGGAAGCATGAAAGAATTGAGTCAGAAGAGAATCAGGGCCTAGAAATGGAGAAGTCAGCCTGTACTATTGTAATGCTACTGTGAGGTTACAGAGACAGGGCTTGTGGGAAGTGGTCTTGTAGCCAGGGGACTAGATTTTCTAAAATTTTGAAAGGCATCCCTTCTGGATGGGTCTATACAGTGAACATTTGCATTAACCATCTCCTTTTGCTGCAAGGAGGTGGAAGGAAGGGTTCAACTCACTGCAATTAGTCTTTTTGTCATGATAAGTAAAAATCTCAAGTGATTGTTATTCTCTTGGGGGGGGGCTGTTTCCTGGCAAAAGAGTCCGTTTTAGGGTTTTGGTTTCTGCACCCGTTAAAGAAAAGAGTGGTCAAATGTTTGAATCAAAATGTCACAGCTTCCAGATTCAAAGACCTGTTTTGCATTGGTAATTGCCAATGTTTTTACTATACCTAGTTACCATGAGAGACAATAGGGTATAATTCAACTGCCACTTTCAGACACAATTTATTCAGTATTAGCTCAGTCTTCCTGCACTCTAAGGGCTATTCCACACGGGGAGATAGCGTCACGTTTGCGGTCGCGGCGACAAAGCGCCGCGACAGTCGCCGCGACCGGCGCAGGCGACAGTTTTTTATGGGCGCCTATGTAAAAACGCCTGTGCTAACCACACGAGGCGATGCGCTTTTCAACAGTCGCCTGAAAAAGCCTGGCGAGGCATTTTCAGGCGACTGTTGAAAAGCGCATCGCCTCGTGTGGTTAGCACAGGCGTTTTTACATAGGCGCCCATACAAAACTGTCGCCTGCGCCGGTCGCGGCGACTGTCGCATCGCTATCTCCCCGTGTGGAATAGCCCTAAATGAGAGAGATATTCCTTTTTTAAAGAGGCACCAAAATCAAAATAGCAGGTATGCAGTACCGTGAGATGAATGATAGAAAACGTACACAAAACCATGGCACTTGAAAACCAATATAGTGGAGTGATTACTACTAAAATGAGATCTCTGAGATATGTTGCAAGGCAATTAGAAATGTGGCCTGATAAGGCTGCTGTCGAATAAATGGTTAGTATTTCTAGCGAGCAATACCTGATTGCGATTGAAGGTAAAGGGATTATTGTATAGCAGGAATGGGTTGGAAAAGTAATTCAGTTATAAGCAAATAAATAACCATTAATGTAAAGGAGATTTCCCTGAAATGCTAAAATAAAAACTAAAATGGAAATCTAATTTGTGAGGATTTAAGCTTGAAGGGATTCTGTCATGATTTTTATGGTGTAGTTTTTATTTCTAAATTATGCTGTTTACAATGCAAATAATTCACTCTACCATGTAAAATGTAATTCCTAACCGAACAAGTGTATTTTTTAGTTGCAAGCAGCCATCGCAGGTCATTTTGCCTGGTCATGTGCTTTCAGAAAGAGCCAGCGCTGCACTATGGAACAGGCTTTTGTTTCTCCTACTCACTGTAACTGAAGGAGTCACAGTGGGACATGGATTTTTTCTTATATCTAACAGGGAGCTGTTATCTGGTTACTTTCCATTGTTCTGCCTATGGGCTGCTTGTGGGGGGGGGGGGTGAGGGGGTGATATCACTCCAACTTGAAGTGCAGCAGTAAAGAGTGACTGAAGTTTATCAGAGCACAAGTCACATGACTTGGGGCACTGGGGAAATTGACAATACGTTTAGTACTGTATGTGTACAGATAAAAGGCATAACGTACATTTCAATATGAAAAATATGGTGGTGTGTAAATGACAGTGACAAGCTTTAATACCTTGTTTCAAAATATGTTTTGAACATAATAAAAAACCCTCACATGCTATAAATACTTTTAAATATATGTAATGGGTCCATAATTATATCTTGGAGAGAAGCTTAATATGTGTTGCAATTCCATTAAAAGGGTTACACTAAATGTGGTTATGAATGCCAAGGATAATACAGTCCAATAAAGATATCTATATTACCTTCATATCCAGAAAGCAAATGGTTAAATATGTATGTGTATATCCAGAAAGTAAATGGTTAAATATTAAGCAGTAGTTAAGCTGAATATTCCTCAATGCTACCATAAAGCATACAGGAAAAGTAAAGGATGGTGGCTGACTTCATGACAATAATATTTTACCTCCTTTTTTTTTTGGAGGTATTGGAACATGAACTAAAACTTATGTGAGTCCTACCTCTGCATTTGATTCCTTATCTCATTGGCAGGTAGGCAGGGGTGATCCTGGGCCCCTCTGCCGCCTGAGGCAGCAGCAGTTGCTGCTGCCCACCCTTCCACAGAAATTCGCTCTTAAAGTACCAAAAATGCTGCCCCTGGTACCTTGTGGGGCGCTGCCGCCTGAGGTGACAGCCTCAACTTGCCTCATTGTCGAAGCACCCCTGCAGGTAGGGAGTCATAAATAGGGGGATAAGTTTAATTTTAACTTTAACCAAAAGTGGTGCCATACGGTAGATATAGTGTTGTTTTTTAAAAGCAGCTACGTAACTGGTGCCAGAGGGTGGCATCAAAGTGCATCATAAATTATCCTCAAGAAAATGTTTACCTTAATGATCGATCGAGATATTTGACAATGTTCCAAATTTGACTGTTTATATAGTGTAGTATCTGGGAATAACTTTTCTTAAGGCCTCGGTTACAGCACTGATATCAGCTTTCCGAATTTCAGTTTTTTAAACCTTAAATTCAGTTTTTCTATTGCAGGGGGGGCGGCATTTCAAGCGCTGAAATGCCTGGGATATTATTAACTTTTTATGTACTCTCATTAGAGAACAGGTTTAGCATAACTTGAGAAAGGGCAATTACAGTCCGAAACATGTCGTCTACAGCAGTTTAAATAAATATTAATCACAAACAGTTAATCGTCGTCCGAGTGCTCTCCTCTTCCTCACTCAAAGTCTAACAGTTTTGGATGTTTGGTTCATCTATTTAAGAGGATTTATGCATTCATCTTTAAAGAGTTAATTGGCTGAGCGCTGATTCCCTCTCCTTCTACAGGTTTAGCATAACAGTCAGCTTAGACTCTTCTAATGTTGATTGAAATTGCGCCTCACATCAGAAAGGCCAAGCAATCACACTCCTCCTGTAGCTGGGGGTATGCACACCAGCCACCACTTTAAATATTCTGCATATACCAGATCCTTTTCTTACAAAGCCTGATCATTTCAAGAAAATTTGTCTCATTAGTTATATCTCATCTCCAGCATTTCACTGCACAGTAGCACCTAATATAAATATACATTAACTCACATTCATATAATATATTAAACCTTGGGGACACCCTTTTTCCAATTTATAAAAAAAAAAAAACTACAAAAATGTTTCTGACTGTACCATTATTATTATTATTATAGGCAGTTTTTTCCACTCATTTTATTATATATATCTGTATAGAACACTTTGATAAAAGGTGATATTTAAATTTGGCAAAACTCATTATTTCATTAGGGAAGTTAAAAACATTTTCCTGATAATATTTTTGTAAGTCATTAAAATGATATAGGAATGACTATAGTATTGTTAACACGTAGCTTATTCCTACTTCTATGAAAAAAGTGGGAAGAATTTATACTTTCACTAATAAATAGGGGCTTAATTCTCATGCTCCACTGCATATTGTTAGTTTCCCAGCTTCATCAAACCAATGCTTTAATGGCCTGAAAAGAATAATAATTATTTTTTATTATTATGCTTTATTTAAATAGCACAAAAATATTACTTAGCACTTTACAAAGATTATCCAGCATTCACCTGTCCCAGTGGTGTAACTAGGGTTGCCACCTGTTCAGTTTTGACCTAAACAGTTCAGCTTTTCTTAGGCCTGTTTGGGTCTCAACTATCTGTTTGGTTTTTGGCCTTGTGAAATCCGAACAATAATTTGGCCAATAAATGAAAAACATTTAAATATTATGATACTCACCGTGATTTTATATATATCAACATGGCTTAGTTCTCAACAACCATAGTTTTTTATCATTACAGAAAGAAGATTTTATAACTTTTGGATAACTGGTTTCTGTATAATACTTTTAATTAAAGCACTGGGCTTACGCATCAGGCAGACTATAGACAGGGCTAGGGTTGCCACCTGTCTAGTTTTGAACCAGCCATCCCAAGTTTGGACTGTCTGGTTTAAAACATTGAGAAAACTAGACAGAAATCCAGTCAATTGCATCACAGTGAAGCCCTAACCGTGGCATCAACATCATTGTGCCTGCGCCTGACTTCATCATGCCCACCTCCAGCATCACTGCCCCACCCCCGATGCCATCATCCCCGCCCCATTTGTTCGGGTTTAGCCACTGGAAAAGGTGGCAACCCCAGGTGTAACTACAGACACAGAGCCTGAGGTCATGCATAGGGCCCATGGGAATATGAGGTCTGCAGGAAGAAGTGAAGGGAAAGACATTGTGGTTACCCATGGCACACGAAAAAATATTTGTACATTGACACCTTCCAGGTAAGTTTTTATAAAACTGTATGCCTTTGACCTAGGCCAGAGAAGCAGGCATTCTTTGAATATGCTTAAGTAGGACACCTGTATAGTGACGAGCAAAATTTTTCGTCTACTTTTGCCGCAAAAATGACGCCCATAGATTCTAATGTGAAAAAATGTGTTGTCAAAATTAATTTTGTAGCCCAGAGACTTCAATGCATTTCACTGAATTTTCTCTGTTTCATGAATTTTTGGTACAGCAAAATGGGTCAGATTCACAACTAGATTCATAACTATGCTGTCACTGTTGCCAATTATAGTAAATGCCTGATAAAACACTAACAAGATATCTCTGTATGTAGGATCCCATCATAGCTGTCCATGGTGAATGTTAGACAGTCACTCTCTATCACTGTTTATATACCAGAGCTGGAGATTGTCTATATGTTTGATATGGGTTCCTTGGGCAGGTATTCTCTCACAGTCATATCAGCAAGTGTCAGCAAACAGAGTGATGGAGGACTGTGATGGCACTAATTCTTGCTTGTCATTAGGAAACACTTAACTTCCTCTGTATGTCACCAGAGAACCTGAATACATTGCTAACATCTCACTATTTAGTTACAACACTTTGGGTAACTTTGTTGCTTTCGTGACTATGGTTGAAATCTTTAGGTTTAACTTGTTGTTTGCCTTAAAAACAACTTCTTCAGAGCAAGGTCTTGCTTGCTTTATATAAGTTCATCTTTCTGTCTTACCATTGAATACTCACCCTCACTTAAGGTTATGTTTGAGACTTTTTCTGAGACCGATCAGAGTGCAGTTAATTTGGTACATTTTTGCCTCAATTAGGGTGCACAACATTTGCCAAGAATTCTACCACAATAAAAAAGCCAGTCATTCTAGGAAGTAATTTGCTTTATTATCTGTAGAGGATCTGTCTACCTTCATCTGCTGTTTAAGTAATGTGTTGCTATTGAGCTTGACAAATAGTTAAAGCATTTCTACAATCCTTAGGTCTATAGATCTAAGATAATAATGATTCAGGGAGACAGGTTTTTGTGCATTTTAACTAGTATAATGAGACTTTAAAGATCCCATTCCTTGATTTGCCAAAATAGATATGTCTAGGCTATTTCCTTCAGTAAAGTCACATATATTGCTCTTCGGTTCATAAGAATTTTTGTCATACAATATATTATGTTGGCAATTAAATTGGAAACTCCTTGAATGAAAACATTGTATGTATTGTTCTTGGATTTTGTATAAATTGAATATAAAAGCCAAAGCATATTCTACCTTTTGCTGTATGATTTCTAGTCCACTTGTTTGCTTTATTTCTTTACAAATAGTTTCCTCGTTTAGACAAATACAAAAAGAAAAGAAAAATATGAGTGTATGGTGTTCCCTAAATTCACTTTTGGTTTGCTCATTAATGGGGGAATATAATATGTTTTGTTAGAGCAAAAAACAGTAGCAAACATGTTTGTGAATGTTAGAAACCAAGATTTACATTGTTTGTGTCCTTTATGACTGATTTGGGACAACAACGGCATCCTTACAATGTTTGTGAACAAATGGCTTTTGCAAACATGCACAGTGTATGTAATATAATTTCGCATTCGCAAAGCATTTTTTTCATCAAAATATTTAAAAGGATTCTGTCATGATTTTATAGTTTTCTTTTTATATCTAAATGATACTATTTACATTGCAAATAATTCACTCTACCATTTAAAATTTTAAACACAAACAAATGTATTTTTTTAGCTCTAATATTGGTGTGGAGGCATCCATCTCAGTGCACTGCGATTCCGAGCTATTGTTTCAGCTATTGTTTCTCCCCTTCCCATTGTATCTTACCACAACCTAGGTCTTGTTCCCTAGCACCTAGTGGTAGAGATGAGAATACCACCCATGCAGAAAAAAGCAGGGTTTTTCATGCTTGGGTGCTATTTTCAGGTCTAGGGATCACCTTTAGCAATGCAAACAAATCCTTCAACAGCTGCTATCTGGTTAGCTACCCATTCTTCTGTTGATAGGCTGCTGATGGGCTGCTGGGGAGGATAGGGAAGGGGGTGATACATTCCAACTTGCAGAGTAGCAGTAAAGAGTAAAGTCAGAGCACAAGTCACATGAGCTGAGGGCACCTGGTGAACTGACAATATGTCTAGCTCCATGCCAAATTAAATATAAAAAAATCTGTTTGCTCTTTTAAAAATGGATTTTAGTGCAGAAGTCTGCAGCACTGCAATGGGGCTTGGGCAGCACTATTAACTGATGCATTTAAAAAAAATATTCCTGCCTAACAGTATCCCTTTAACGAAACTCCAGCGCAGGTGATAATACTAGCTTTTACATATTGATAATGAGTGATGTAATATTAGCCAGCAAATGATTTTACATTGTAAGCAGTGCTAAATATTGTCAAAAAATGCCAACACTTGCGATTTTAATTACATTCCCCCTTAAAGGTATATAAGTAGGCAAACCCTGTAAAGAGCAGCTATTAAACCTGGCTGGCCATCTTATTTACTTATTTACCGTCATTGAATACAATTTATCTGAGCATTTATTTAAGTAAAGCAATAGTATAGTGTAGTAAGCGGCACCATTAGGGGACTTTAGTGCACTGACTAAATTGCCAGCTACTCTTGAAAGACAATTAGAGTATCAGCTGCAATTAAAGGGGCAGTATACACCCCTTTTTAACATGAGTGTCATGGATAAGGCTTGTGACAAAAATACTTTTTGCCTGATGTTTTAATTTAAAAATATATATGGTTTTTGTGGCACTAAACAAGAAAATTAAATCAGTTTCACTTTAATCTCCTGGTTCTGCCGAGCAGAGTAGAAGCTGATACAGATGATTACCTGTCTACTGAGGAGACCTTTAAATGATGAGCGGCTCAAAAGTTGCAGATTAGGCAAGGGAGGTGTTTGTTTGTTCAATGGGAGATAATGAGCTCTGAGCAAATTGCCCTATTTATTACGGGGGGGGGGGAGCAAGTTCAGTGCTCATGAGTGCTAATATAATGAATTCTAGTATTTCATATAGCTATCAATTTTCTGTATTGCAAGCCATGAAATACATGGTAAAACCAAATTGATATATCTTTTATTTATATAGCAAAAGAATGTTTGCTAATATAAAATAAATCCTGCATTAAAATATGTTAAACATTTATTCTATGATAGCTATGGTGTGGTGCTGTGGCGTGTCATGTGTCTGCAGCTTGATGTGAATAATTAAAGGCTGCTGGCCATATAATTTACACAGTGATACTAAACATCCTCAACAGGAAAGCTGCAGACCTTCAATTACTAAATTACAGCACCTACATGCAAAAACGTTATTTTCATCAATTAAACCTTATCAAAAGATTTAAGTTTCATACAAGGATTATAAATGCTTTGTTCCCAATGTTTATTTGATTCTCTTTTTAACCATATATCGCAACTAAATAGAAGATGGTATACGCTCAAGCCTTCTCCAATAAACTGTCAACATACATTTTCTCAATTTAGAAGAGAATCGCAATACATATCCATTTAAAACTGTGTCACATTTTATTTGGTTTCAGTAAAGCGAGATTTATTGTCTTCAGAATTTAGCTGAACAAATAAGGCCCGTGGAATGCCAATTTCACTGGAATATAATATGGATTACAAACTAGCACCATAATTAGATCAAAATGTATTCCAAAGAAGCCTAAAACATGCAAATTAAAGAAATATTGCAACGCACAGGATGTGCTCATCCCTGTTGATGATCCTTCTGAAATCCTTAGGTGGCTGAGATAACTGTTCAAGTCTGGGGTCAGGTGATCAAAATTCAGAGAATATGGAGTTACTTTTTATGCCACCTTAAGAATAGGTAGTACATTATCATTGGTGTGAGTGCTACTTATATATAAATATTGCATCATGCACAGCCCCTTCTACATTTTGTGAATGGCATGTAAAATGGAAGCAGTAAACCTATGCCGTATAATATTAAAAATTGTATATAAATATTACCTAAATAAATTATCCGTCTATCTTATATATTTTATTAGAATAGAAAGTACATGTTATTCAGTAGTGTCATCATTTAAATATGAAGTTATTTATAAGGAAACCTAACCAAAATTTAATGGATGAAAAAAATCTAAAAACGAGTTAACCCAACAACAAAATGTAGTTTTTAATATTTATCTATAACATTTCCCACTAGTTAACATCACATTGCATTTAGACCCATTCACTGCAGAAATAAAGTCTGACAAAATGAAATCATCCATAGCCAAAGCCTTAATTTATATTTAATTCTGGTAAGCTTCTGAAACACTTGCAGGGCGTTAACAAACAACTTTTTTTTAGCATCTATCTATCATTTATCTATGTAGCCAATCCATTTCTCCATCTAGCTTTGTGACTTTTACATTTGGAGGTCATTGTGTTCCAAAAAGAGCAAGTTGTGGCAACTGCATATTCTTTATAACCTATGTGCTCTGAAGACTCTTTCTGGTTCTGGTTATAGCTCACTAATTCCCTAATCTCTAATTCTTAGTTTGGTTTATAGCGCTAGAATGTCCTTTCATGTTGGCACCTCAGCAACATTTGTAAGTCTTCTTCTTAAATGCACCAACATAATATCTAGGGAACAGAATGTTACTAATGAAGAAATGCATTTACCAAATGCAACCATGCAAAATGATTGCCAGGATAAACAATGGCTTAGTGCTAAAAAATAATAATCATAAAAAAATAAAAGCAAGCACTTAAATCTCTGCTGTTTACTTTCAGCTTTCTTCTCAAGTGATGTTGTTTATTGGTTAGGTAAGACATGCATCCCGTATATCAAGGATAAATCATATTTTTAAACCAAAATGAAGATATTTATACACAGAGAGATAGAGCCAAGGCGCAATTCACATCCAGCTAGGGGAATTTTGTCAGACGATCATTGCTTGTAAATGTAGCAGCCCATGTTTCCAAATGACAAATCACCTGATGTGTTGAAAATAATAGTGTGTTTAATAGCTCAAAATCCTTATAATAGCTTTTATTTCCATATCCGCAAATGCACTGGGAACACTGCACATTCTATTCCAAATCAAAACATGAAGAAACATTTATCAAATTTCTATTATTCCTTTATAGAAAGTGAAGAAAAGGGAATATTAGGCTGTTCCAAAAAATAGCAGTGTCTGCATTCTTCTTCACAAACTCAAACATTCACTGTATAAACTGAAATATGTTTCAAGATGTTGCTTTTCTTCAAATCACTGAACTAATATTTAGTTGTATAAGAAGTGTTTCTGAGAACTGCTGCACATCTGTGTTGCATGGAGTCGGCCAACTTCTGGCACCTGTTACATTCCACAATTCTTCTGCATTTCTTGGTTTTGCCTCAGAAACAGCAATTCTGATGTCACCCTGCAAGTTTTCAATTGGATTAAGGTCTGGGGATTGGGCTGGCCACTCTATAATGTCAATCTTCTTGGTCTGGAACCAATATGTCTCTTGTTTACTGGTGTGTTTTGGGTTGTTGTCTTGTTGAAAACTTCAAGTATTTTGATGTATTGAAACTGATCCATGATCCCTGGTATCTAATAAATAGGCCCAACTCCATAGTATGAGAAACATCCCCATGTCATGATGCTTGCACCACCATGTTTCACTGTCTTCACAGTGTACTGTGGCTTGAATTCAGTGTTTGGGGTTATCTGACAAACTGTCTGCAGCCCCTAGACCTAAAAAAAAAACAATCTTGCTTTCATCAGTCCACAAAATGTTGCACCATTTCTCTTTAGGTCAGTCAATTTGTCTTTGACAAATTGTAATTTCTTTAGCATGGACCTTGTAATAACTAACAATACTGAACTCATCTCTAACATTTGTGTGGGTGAGCATTTAGGGAATAGTGATCATAACATGGTCTCCTTTGAGATTCTGTTGCAGAAGCAATTCTATAAGGGAGTAACTAAAACACTAAATTTCAGACGTGCAAACTTTGACAGTATAAGGGCATCTCTGCAACATATTAAGTGGGAAATGCTTTTCACAGGGTTAAACACAGAACAAAAATGGGAAGTCTTTAAAATGCTGCTTAATAAATATACTTGTCAGTATATTCCACTTGTAAGCAAGGAACGTCGTTGCAAAGCAAAACCTTTTTGGTTCAATAGAAGCGTTGGTGTTGAGGTGGGTAAGAAAAGACGTGCTTTTAAAGGGCATGTAAAGGCAAAAATATAAAATCCCATTTTTACTTTCTTTAATGAAAAAGAAATCTATCTCCAATATACTTTAATTAAAAGATGTCTACAGTTTTTATCATAAACCTGACTGTATGCAGTGCAATTCCCCTTCTTTTACTGCTGTTGATAGGAATTGTCAGATGGTCCCCAACTGCTGTGCAGGTAAACGATCATACTTTCAAATGGCAGGGGGAGCCCCCCCACCTTACTTCCCAGAACTCGAGCAGCATTGTTGGATTCCCTGTAGAGATTTGTATCCAGAGACGCAGTGCAGTCTCTATATTATGATTATTAATCAGCCTTGCTGTATTGGCTTCTATGGCAGATATTATTTGACTTGTGCTGTTTTGATAATTTATGACGATCCCTAAGCTTAACCTCCCAACTGAAGCCCAGACCACACTGAGCATGTGCGAGTCTTGATATTGCAGAAATGTCTAACAAAGTTACAAGATGACAGCCCCCTGCGCCAACTTTGAAAGCATAAATCATTTGTCTTATTAGGCTGCTGGTGCAGTAAGTTCATGTTTATATTTAGTATACATAATACAGCATTTCTAACATTATTCTATTTTAGACTTTAGTTGCCCTTTAAGGCTTTCAAGTTAGCTGGTACAGCCGAAACATTTATAAGGTACAAGGAGGCCAATAAATCATGCAAAGAAGCTATAAGGCAAGCTAAAATTGCTATAGAAAAGGATATTGCAGCAAGCAGTAAAAAAAATCCAAAATTATTTTTTAAATATGTCAATAGTAAAAAAATGAAGCAGGAAGGGGTGGGACCCTTACTATCAGAGGGGGGTCAGCTGGTTGATGAAAACAAAATAAAAGCGCAGATTCTGAACTCGTATTTTTCATCTGTGTACACAAATGAAGAACCAGTAAGTGAAGGTTTCCTTCTTAACACTCCCAATTCTAGTAATACAACTAATGATGCATGGTTCACACATGAAGAAATTCAAAAGAGACTTGAACATGTTAAGATTAACAAAGGTCCAGGGCCAGATGG
Organism: Xenopus laevis; assembly: GCF_017654675.1. Lineage (NCBI taxonomy): Eukaryota > Metazoa > Chordata > Amphibia > Anura > Pipidae > Xenopus > Xenopus laevis. The sequence goes on along the minus strand of NC_054372.1, from coordinate 61,941,673 downwards.
TATTCATCCCAGGGTAATTAGCGAGCTTAGCTCTGTGATTGCCAAACCTCTTTACTTAATTTTTCAGGATTCATTGAGATCTGGCATTGTGCCGAGAGACTGGCGAATTGCTAATGTGGTGCCTCTATTCAAAAAAGGATCCCGTTCTCAGCCTCAAAACTATAGGCCAGTTAGTCTGACGTCAGTATTAGGAAAGCTTTTCGAAGGGTTAATAAATAGAGATGTCGCGAACTGTTCGCCGGCGAACTTGTTCGCGCGAACATCGGGTGTTCGCGCTCGCCGGAAGTTCGCGAACGTCGCGCGACGTTCGCCATTTTGGGTTCGCCATTGTTGGCGCTTTTTTTTGCCCTCTCACCCCAGACCAGCAGGTACATGGCAGCCAATCAGGAAGCTCTCCCCTGGACCACTCCCCTTCCCTATAAAAACCGAAGCCCTGCAGCGTTTTTTCACTCTGCCTGTGTGTGCTGAAGAGATAGTGTAGGGAGAGAGCTGCTGCCTGTTAGTGATTTCAGGGACAGTTGAAAGTTTGCTGGCTAGTAATCGTTTTGATACTGCTCTGTTATTGGAGGGACAGAAGTCTGCAGGGGTTTGAGGGACATTTTAGCTTAGGTAGCTTTGCTGGCTAGTAATCTACCTTCTACTGCAGTGCTCTGTATGTAGCTGCAGTGGGCAGCTGTCCTGCTTCTGATCTCATCTGCTGACTGCTGCAATAACAGTAGTCCTTGTAAGGACTGCTTTTATTTATTTTTTTGTTGTTTTACTACTACTACTACTACTACTACTACTACTACTATAAGAGCCCAGTGCTATTAGTCTAGCAGTATTGGGGAGTGGGACTGGTGTGCTAATCTGCTGCTCCTAGTAGTTCAGCAGCACCAACTTTAATTTTTTTTTTTTAATATTCATTTTTTTTTATTTTACTTTTTTTTATTTTACTACCGCTGTAGTAGTGTATAAGTTGACCTTTTAGGCATTATTTGCCCTGTAGGCATTATTTGCACACTGTTTTCTTCAACCCGCCATCGAGCTGTGTGACCTTGTTCCCATTCTGTCTAAATATCCATAATATTACCGTCTCCAGAAAAAACACCGGAGTCACTTTTTTCAAGCAGCATTCATATATTTTACGTAATCCGTATCCACCGCTGTAGTAGTGTATACGTTGGCCTTGTAGGCATTATTTGCACACTGTTTTCTTCAACCCGCCATCGAGCTGTGTGACCTTGTTCCCATTCTGTCTAAATATCCATAATATTACCGTCTCCAGAAAAAACACCGGAGTCACTTTTTTCAAGCAGCATTCACATATTTTACGTAATCCGTATCCACCGCTGTAGTAGTGTATACGTTGGCCTTGTAGGCATTATTTGCACACTGTTTTCTTCAACCCGCCATCGAGCTGTGTGACCTTGTTCCCATTCTGTCTAAATATCCATAATATTACCGTCTCCAGAAAAAACACCGGAGTGACTTTTTTCAAGCAGCCATAATATATTTTACGTAATCCGTATCCACCGCTGTAGTAGTGTATACGTTGACCTTGTAGGCATTGTTTGCCCAGTTTTTTTGGCCGCAGCCACTGAAGCACAGAGGCCAGAAAAAATATGCCATATAAATGCTGAAAATAGTCATTTTTTGCCATACGTTGACTCAACGTATATGGCAAAAAATGACTATTTTCAGCATTTATATGGCATATTTTTTCTGGCAACTGTGCTTCAGTGGCTGCGACCAAAAAAACTGGGCAAACAATGCCTACAAGGTCAACGTATGGCAAAAAATGACTATTTTCAGCATTTATATGGCATATTTTTTCTGGCAACTGTGCTTCAGTGGCTGCAACCAAAAAAACTGGGCAAACAATGTCTACAAGGTCAACGTATGGCGGAAAATGACTATTTTCAGCATTTATATGGCATATTTTTTCTGGCAACTGTGCTTCAGTGGCTGCGTCCAAAAAAACTGGGCAAACAATGCCTACAAGGTCAACGTATGGCAGTTGTTTAAAGAGAACAGTAGATTACTAGCCAGCAAAGCTACCTAAGCTAAAATGTCCCTCAAATCCCTGCAGACTTCTGTCCCTCCAATACAGAGCAGTATCAAGCAGATTACTAGCCAGCAAACTTACTATCATCTGTCCCTGAAATCACTAACAGCTCTCCCCCTACACTATCTCTTCCAAGCACACACAGGCAGATTTTTCAGATACATTTTTGCCCTTGATCCCCCTCTGGCATGCCACTGTCCAGGTCGTTGCACCCTTTAAACAACTTTAAAATCATTTTTCTGGCCAGAAATGTCTTTTCTAGATGTTAAAGTTCGCCTTCCCATTGAAGTCTATGGGGTTCGCGAACCGTTCGCGAACCGCTCGCATTTTTGCGCAAGTTCGCGAATATGTTCGCGAACTTTTTTTCCGACGTTCGCTACATCCCTATTAATAAAGGATAAGATACTGGACTTCATAGCAAATCATAATACTATGAGTTTGTGCCAGCATGGTTTTATGCGTAATAGATCTTGCCAGACTAACTTAATTTCTTTTTACGAGAATGTAAGTAGAGACCTCGATTCTGGGATGGCAGTGGATGTGATTTACTTAGACTTTGCTAAAGCATTTGATACAGTGCCACACAAAAGGTTACTGGTTAAATTAAGGAATGTTGGCCTGGAACATAGTATTTGTACCTGGATAGAGAACTGGCTAAAAGATAGACTACAAAGAGTGGTGGTAAATGGAACATTTTCTAATTGGACCAGTGTTGTTAGTGGAGTACCGCAGGGCTCTGTACTAGGTCCCTTGCTTTTCAACTTGTTTATTAATGACCTGGAGGTGGGCATTGAAAGTACTGTTTCTATTTTTGCAGATGATACTAAATTGTGCAGAACTATAGGTTCCATGCAGGATGCTGCCACTTTGCAAAGTGATCTGTCTAAACTGGAAAACTGGGCAGCAAACTGGAAAATGAGGTTCAACGTTGATAAATGCAAGGTTATGCACTTTGGCAAAAATAATATAAATGCAAGTTATACACTAAATGGTAGTGTGTTGGGAGTTTCCTTAAATGAAAAGGATCTAGGGGTCTTTGTAGATAACACGTTGTCTAATTCTGGGCAGTGTCATTCTGTGACTACTAAAGCAAATAAAGTTCTGTCTTGCATAAAAAAGGGCATTAACTCAAGGGATGAAAACATAATTATGCCTCTTTATAGGTCCTTGGTGAGGCCTCATCTGGAGTATGCAGTTCAGTTTTGGACTCCAGTCCTTAAGAGGGATATAAATGAGCTGGAGAGAGTGCAGAGACGTGCAACTAAATTGGTTAGAGGGACGGAAGACTTAAATTATGAGGGTAGACTGTCAAGGTTGGGGTTGTTTTCTCTGGAAAAAAGGCGCTTGCGAGGGGACATGATTACACTTTACAAGTACATTAGAGGACATTATAGACAAATGGCAGGGGACCTTTTTACCCATAAAGTGGATCACCGTACCAGAGGCCACCCCTTTAGACTAGAAGAAAAGAACTTTCATTTGAAGCAACGTAGAGGGTTCTTCACAGTCAGGACAGTGAGGTTGTGGAATGCACTGCCGGGTGATGTTGTGATGGCTGATTCAGTTAATGCCTTTAAGAATGGCTTGGATGATTTTTTGGACAGACATAATATCCAAGGCTATTGTGATACTAAACTCTATAGTTAGTATAGGTATGGGTATATAGAATTTTAATTAAAAGTAGGGAGGGGTGTGTGTATGGATGATGGGTTTTCATTTGGAGGGGTTGAACTTGATGGACTTTGTCTTTTTTCAACCCAATTTAACTATGTAACTAACTATGTAACTATGACTTTTTTTCAACAATGGGACTTTGCGGTGCTTCTTGGAGGTAGCTTAGCTTTACATATGTGTCTTCTAATTGTAACTCACAGGTTACTTTAGACCTTCTTTGCACTTCCTGGAGTTGATCATTGGCTGAGTCTTTGCCATTTTGGCTATTCTTCTATCCATTTTTTTTATTAAATCATTTTTATTGCATTTTCCATTATATAACATGTATCAAATGATATACTAATCAGTTTACATTGACATAATTATCACAATGCTTACATAAACTCCAAATTAAGTTTACAAAAGGAAAAGAAAGCAAAAAAAAAAAAAGATATAAAACCACCTTTAATATCAATCTCATTAACATTACTTGAGCACTGGGAATAAATAAGGTTTTGGCTGAGCAGTCTATCCTTTTCCTATCATTTTATGCACTTCTATATATGTTTTCCCCTCTTCAATCAACTTTTTAATCAAAGTACGCCCTTCTTCTGAACAATGTCTGGAACGACCCATTTTACTCAGATTTTCAGAGAGAAATGCACTATAACCAGCATGCACAACTTTTGCTGCCTTCCTTCTTTAAATAAGGGCCGCAATTGACAGCTGTTTTTTCACAGAATGATTGACTTCACTAATTGAACTCCACACTGTTATTATTTGGAACAAGCTATTATTATTTTGATCACTGCGATTATTTGGAACAAGCCTCAATTAATGATACAATTACACAGAATCAGCAGCATGCATTTCATAACTGTTGGGTATGTTGTTTTTTTATCACTCTACTACACCTACTAGTCAATTATTTTCTATGTAGAAATATAATTTCTACCAAAAACATTGATTGATCAGGTTAGTGATGTTGGACGGCTAATATTCTGAACACAACTGCACATGTGAAATACATACAAATAGAAACAAAATAATGGACCCGATAAAAATCTACTCAGGGCTGGATTTACATAGCAGGTGCCCCTAGGCCTGCTGCTGTCACCCGTCCCCTCCCTTTTATTCAATCAGATTTTCATCATCGGGACAAGTGCAAGTGTTTCTGAACCAATGTGGTTGTGGTTGGGCAGCATGTCTCCCCCTAAAATCCTGCCGCCCTGGGCCCGGGCCTTGGTGGTTTCTCCACAAATCTGGGCCTGAATCTACTGGAACAGGCATCATGTACAATGGAAAGGTAAGAGTTATGTGAAAAAATGACCTTTTGATTGAGGCAGTGTGTTTAAAAGCATCAACATTCCACAGATTAATTTTCTTCTGACAATAATTCCAGGCTTACATAAAGAATTTAAATACAGAGATTACTGGGATAATTTGCAAAAATACCATGAGTGCAACTTTTTGTACTCCTAAAATGTTCTTGGTACACCTTAATCTGTACTGAGACCTGCCTGCATTGAGAAACATTAAAAACAGTCAGTAGACTGTAGAGGCAGCAATAGAGTGGCACAAGGATGACTCCTGGAAAGGCCTTTTAAAAGGAAGAGAATGTGGAGCATGAAGGAATCTACATTCGAGGGGGTTGTGGGAGAACGTCAAGGTTAAGAAAATATATACGAATTCAATGGTGTTACTGATCTTGCCTAAATAGCTAAAGCATACAAAAAGGAGATTGAAAGTTATTATCTAGTGCAAGTTCATATATTTGCCTCGAAATTAATATTTCACAACTTTTAAAGACAAAGAAAAAATCTTTTCCTTAAAGGCATAAGATAAAAATTTTTTTTACTATTAAGGAAAAAAATTTACCAAGATAAACTCATGTCTTTGCTTTTACTTATCGTGTTTCTTTTCTCACCTAGGGCTACAGGGCCTAATAATTATATTTGAGTGTTTTTTCCTAGTATGCATCACAACAATGCTGCACAGCCATAATCACCACAAAACTGAAGTGCCCTTAAACATACTGGAGCATAATTTATGAACGCTGGGTCTTTTCAGTAACTCATAACAACCAATAAGTGATTAGCTGTTCGGCCAGCTGTAGGTAGAACAAGAAAGTAAACACTATATGGCATAGGTTACTGCCTATGTGCAAATCAGCCTGGATGTAATGCTCACATTAAAACATCTAAAGGCAAAGAGAACAATTAAAAAAAAAAATCAGATACATTATTATTTTTAAATAATTAGCTTTAGCTCCTTCTCCAAGGTTTCTTATTACTTTAAATCACAAATAAACCTGATTGCAGAAAGGATTATATTATATCATGCAGTGCATTTTGATTACCACAATATCTATGACACGAAAACCAGACTGAAACCCTCGAAGATCATGAAGGCAAGAAACGTATTCAATTGTTAAAGGGACATCTGCCATTGACTTTTACATGCTTTCAACAAGTTTAGCAGGAGTATTTTCGTTTTCAGATTTTTAGCTTTGTAGCATAATAAATCAATTCAAGATTTTTTTCTCTTAAAGTTTGAGTTTTTCCCCTTCAAAAACTCAACCAGAAAAATGTGAGGCTTTATAAATGGGCCCTGAAGAGAAACAAATGTGAACTGCTGTTTAATGGGAAACCTATTCCTTTGTGCAATCAGCAGTGTGATCTCGTAAGAGAAGCACAGGAAACAACTGTTAGTATTTTCATCTTTTTCCTTTGATTTTCCATTTTTTAACATCATCATTTCATTGATAAAATCACAATAATCAAAAAGTTTGAATGACTGAATTAGATCCAGTAAAGTTGGATGAATTAAAGGGGACCTAGAACAACTATACTGAAGTATAAAGAGTGTATTTTATGAAAGGAGTTTAAGCACATAGAAAGTTGCATAAACGCAACTGAATGACCCCAGCAATAGCAATAGACTATAAAGTGGAGTGATGTGGCAGAGACTCATATGCGCATAATATAAATTGATGAGGTTATAGAATGGTCAAGAGCAGTGGTGTAACAACTGCATACCCCAAAAAAAATCCTTGGATGGGTCTGGGTGCACAGCAGCCCTTAAGCAGCCCTCCAACCACCCACACGCAACCCTGTCTCCTGGTCACTTACAATAGAATTGGTAAGAGCTTGGCTCGGGAGGGGGGAATTATTAGAACTATAGAGGAAACCCCTGTTCTCCCCCTCACCCCCACAAAACCGTAAGGTCTACTTCCTTTATAGTTATGCCACTAGTCAAGATTCTGACATTGCTGATATTAATGAATTGTGGCCTTTGCGTCTGATACTGTATATTACAGGTATTGATCCTAAACCACCCTGTTTCTTTGGATTGTGCCTTCATTGCTGTGATATCACCCACTATGCTCTGTGGTACAACTGAGATCTGACAAATTGTTATTGTTTTTTAATATTCAATGTTCGAGAGAGAATATATTTTTATGTCCCAATATTTTTTATTTCAAAATCTAACTTCTGGTTATATGGTATAAAGAGTGATATGAAAAGTGTTTATAGATGGTATTCCCTATAAGCCAGAGGAGAATACAGTGTAAACTGTGCTCCATCTGTTTCACAAAACATGATCTGCCCTGTGATCTTTCATTGTGAATGTTGTTTGGAGAAAGGCTTTTGTGATAGTAACAGTACACGTACATGTGAAAATGACATATTGATCCAGTGATATGTCAGCTTATATTTGTAAAAGAAATGCATCATATTTGACAAGTCATTTGTATGCCCTTATTTTTTATTTTCTGCCCAAAATGTTCTACTCTAACGTAATTTACACAGTTTTAAGAATCTTTAAAATCAAGTTTAATTTCCCACTTTGACATGGTACAGTTGAGCTGCAGGTCAGAGAGGATTTGCATTTTGTGGAGAGATTTTATTATTATTATTATTATTATTATTATTATTATTAACATGTATTTATATAGCGCCAACATATTGCGTAGCACTGTAAAGTAAACGTGATTATACAACTACATTACATGAATTACATATATAGAATATATGGAGTAACAAACATCACAATCAATACAGGTACAAAAAGGTGAGGAAGGCCCTATGCATATTCATACAGTCTAAAGGGAAGGGAGTAATACACAAGGTGTGGGAGTGGGCAAGATCGAATTGAGTGGGTGAGAAATGTGGTATTGTATGTGGTGTTGCGTTTGGTAGTTAAGCAGAGTGAGGGTAGGCTTCTCGAAAGAAGTGCGTTTTCAGAGATTTTTTGAAAGCAGAAAGGTTGGGAGAAAGTCGGACAGACCGTGGAAGAGCGTTCCAGAGGAGGGGTGCAGTCCTTGCAAAGTCTTGAATGCGAGCATGTGAGGAGGTAATGAGAGAAGAGTTGAGTAGCAGGTCAGTAGAGGAGCGTAGTAAGCGAGTGGGTGAGTATATAGAGATGAGTTCAGAGATGTAGGGTGGAGCAGAGTTGTGAAGTGCTTTGAAAGTCAGTGTCATTAATTTGAATTTGATTCTGAAAGGTAACGGAAGCCAGTGCAGGGATTGACAGAATGGCGAGGCAGAGGAGGAGCGGATGCTGAGGTGTATGAGCCTCGCAGCAGTGTTCATTATGGACTGGAGAGGTGACAGTCTCTGGAGGGGGAGGCCAATTAAGAGAGAGTTACAGTAGTCTAGACGCGAAATGATGAGAGAGTGAATAAGAATTTTGGCAGCGTCTTGGGTGATAAATGATCGTATTTTGGATATGTTCCTTAGGTGGAAGTGACATGATTTAATAAGTGACTGGATATGAGGAGTGAATGACAGGGCAGAATCTAGGATAACCCCAAGGCACCGGGCCTGGGGAGAGGGGGTGATAGTGGAATTGTTAACTATGATGGATACTTCGAGGATGCTACTGGTGTTAGTTGGAGGAAAGAGAACCATTTCAGTTTTAGAGAGGTTTAATTTAAGGTAGCGTTGCGACATCCAGGTAGAGATAGCGGACAGGCAGGAGGAGACGCGAGTTAGGAGTTCTGGGTTGAGATCAGGAGATGAGAGATAGATCTGAGTATCATCAGCATAGAGGTGGTAGTGGAAACCATACGAATTTATTAATTTGCCAAGGGAGGAAGTATAGAGGGAGAATAGTAATGGTCCCAGGACAGAGCCTTGAGGAACTCCAACAGAAAGAGGTAGGGGAGAAGATGATACTCCATTGTAGGAGACACTGAAGGAACGATTGGTGATGTAAGAAGAGAACCAGGACAGGGCTGTGTCACGAAGGCCAAGCGACTGGAGGGACTGGAGGAGGAGAGGGTGATCTACAGTGTCAAATGCGGCTGAGAGATCAAGCAGTATTAGTAGTGAATACATGAATATTTGTAAACATGACAGGTTGTGCTACTCTTCCTCCCTATAGAATTGAATCTGAAAGCTACATTGATTGGACACTAATGGCCCACCAGTAATTGATCCCAATAACATGTGGGAACTTGTTGCAAAACTTAAAGGGATCCTGTCATCGGAAAACATGTTTTTTCCCAAAACGCATCAGTTAATAGTGCTGCTCCAGCAGAATTCTGCACTGAAATCCATTTCTCAAAAGAGCAAACAGATTTTTTTATATTCAATTTTGAAATCTGACATGGGGCTAGACATTTTGTCAATTTCCCAGCTGCCCCATGTCATGTGACTTGTGCCTGCACTTTAGGAGAGAAATGCTTTCTGGCAGGCTGCCGTTTTTCCTTCTCAATGTAACTGAATGTGTCTCTGTGAGACATGGGTTTTTACTATTGAGTGTTGTTCTTAGATCTACCAGGCAGCTGTTATCTTGTGTTAGGGAGCTGCTATCTGGTTACCTTCCCATTGTTCTTTTGTTTGGCTGCTGGGGGGGGGAAGGGAGGGGGGTGATATCACTCTAACTTGCAGTACAGCAGTAAAGAGTGATTGAAATTTATCAGCGCACAAGTCACATGACTTGGGGCAGCTGGGAAATTGATACTATGGGGTAAATTTATCAAAGAGTGAAGTTCTGCCACTAGAGTGAAATTCCGCAACTCTCCATTCATTTCTACGGGATTTTGAAAGGCGTATTTATCAATGGGTGAAAGTGAAATTTTACCCTTTGATAAATACGCCTTTAAAAACCCCATAGAAATGAATGGGAAGTGCTGGAATTTCACTCTAGTGGTGGAACTTCACTCTTTGATAAATATACCCCTATGTCTAGCCCCATGTCCGATTTCAAAATTGAATATAAAAAAATCTGTTTGCTCTTTTGAGAAATTGATTTCAGTGCAGAATTCTGCTGGAGCAGCACTATTAACTGATTCATTTTGAAAAAAATATGTTTTTCCCATGACAGTATCCCTTTAATAAACAAAGACAAGCAAAATTCAAAAGAACTGAGCTGTTGCATAACTGAGACCTAGACATACAAAAGCTGTCAGCCTGTGCAGAAAGGGGCTCTGAAAACTCACAAAGAAGATATAAGATAACAGTACTGTCTGTTCAATCTGAACACACAATCCTATTTTCAAGCTTCTTTCACGATTTTATCAAGGGACTTTCACATTCTAAGGAGTGACACCTTCTTACACATAAAAGACATGTAGTGTAAAAAGAGTATTCTCCTGTCTCTTTGCAACATCTTATCATTCTCCTGTCTCTTTGCAACATCTTATGGTGTAATGATTAGTTATACAAATCTTTTGATGAGCAGCCTCAGCCTTTTTTTCACTCAGTCTTTCCATAGTCAACACCCAAGCTTTACCTTTTGAAAAACAAAATCATTTCCACAGCTGATAGTTCTACAAACATTTGGGGGAGTATTTACTAAAACTTGACTTGTTCTCACTATATAAAAACATTAGACCTAACTCCCAAACCAGAACGCGCTTAAAATACCAATAAAACGAAAAAAAAAAGGATGTGCTGGAAATGGTTGACAAAATTGTGCTTCAAATGGAATCATGACATTTTTTTTAAATTTGACTCTGAAAAAACTTTTTTTGGTTTGACACTGGAAAACGCAACTTTTTTGGATTATCAAACAAAAACCAGTCCGAAACCCTAGAAGATCATGAAGGCAAGAAACATCTTCAAATTGTTAAAAGGACCATCCGCTATTGGCTTCTACATAATTTTGACAGGTTCTAGCTGGAGTACTTTCAGATTTGGATTTCTAGCAGTTTTGGAGCATAATTAATCTCGAAAAATTTCAAGTTTGTCCCCTTTATAAACTTGACAAACATATTTTTTCTGGTTTAATAAATAGGCCGTTTTTGTACTGTACTATACATTGGTCAATGGCTTCCATAGAAATGGTTTTACTAAACACAAAAAAAGCTTTATCAAAGCTCATATCATGCAAACAGCTATATTCATTATACATTCTCTTAATATGTTACATTTTCTAATCCATATATCTATGATCTCAATTTTTACTATATAATTTAAAATGTATTATAATTGCTCTTTCCAAAAATCACAACCCACATTGTATATACAAGAATTGGTAAAGCTTAGATATGCTGTGAGCCTTCAGTGTCTCCATACAAATTCTGGTGAAAGTGTTAGGGACCAATTAAAACACATAATTTATTTTATATAAAGATATTATTGCTAGCAGTTTATTTATTTTTTTATCTGCAACTGTGACAAATTAACTGAAACTAAACCAATGCTCCTGGGCAGTTACCCATGCTAACAAATCAAATATTTACTTTCATTGTTTTACTGTTTTACTTGAAAAAAAGCTAACCACTGACACTGGTTATTAATGAGGTGATAATTTTCCCAGTGTTAGTAGTAAATCATTCCCAGTTTCATGTTGACTGGACACTTCTTCCTCTGTTATCTCTGCTCTATTTGGCAAGGGAGGGTATATTATTGAGAGAATCCAAGATATTCATTGAATGTATGGCTTTATTACAGGAGAGGCTAATTAGGAGTAGAAAAAGGTTACCTTTCTTTTGGCTCTGAGCTGTTCATGATATTTATCAGATGTATCTCCAGGTATCTCTCCTCCCCACAATGTAATTCCAACAATTGTGTATGTGACTCCCATCACAATTAAGGGTAAGACATAGACCAGCAACACCAGAATAAACTGATATCTATAGAAATAAAAGTAGATACATATGTCATTTCAATCTTATGGGACAATATTTCTAAACCAACACACATGTTGTATATACATTGTTAATGCACTTTGTTATAATAGTTTTTAATATTAGTATTCCAGTGACAATCTGTGGACCTTCCAGATTTCCCTCATAGGTTATTATACATTTTCATTTGCATACATATATCTCTGTACCACGGGAATGCATAAACAACATAAGATTTAGTATATTCATTTATAATTGGTCTGTACTGTTTCATTAATAAAACATTTTAATAAAGGGCTCTTTTTCAACAGGACAAGCAAAGTGCTAAAAAAAGAAAAATGTAAATGTAAAAGAAAAAATGTTTTTTGCACTGTACAGACCTGACCCTTTCTGTGGAGTTTCTTTCAATATGGCAATGAAACATAATGATATCGTGCGGGATGTGGGTCTCCTGGAACACCCCTACCATGTATGTTATTTTGGACTTCTTAGCTTTAATTCAATCTAGCCAAGGTGGAGAGCACAGCATAATCACCACTGGCTTAGCTATGTTAAATGATCCCTCTTTTATATTTAAATAAAAAATGTTGCTATTTACCAGATCCCATATTGTAACATCCTTGAGTAAAATATGACCACTAGAACTGTTTTGCCAACATCTACCCTCTCCTATATGATAAGGGATGATTTATCATTGATTGAATGAAGAAGCCTGATGGTTTCATGGCCAGTCAACCTGAGTTTCAATTGCATTTGCCTATTGAATCAATTCAACGGGCCAATATGAACAATTTAGATTAAAATTATATTTAGCATTGTCAGAGCCTTACAAAATTCAATATTTAGGACCCCCAAAAGGGGTCTCTGATATCAAATCCCATACAAGGCAATGGCTATTGAATTTTATTGTCAACTGATTTGATCAGTGTTGATTTCAAAAGCATCCACGTGAAAGCACAAACATTCCAACATTGAGAAGGAGCTGTTCTAACTTGTTCTGATTCAATATTTGCAATTATAAATTACAAAGATATGATGGATCAACTGCTGTCATCTGTAGCATCAATACAAACAAACTGTGCCAATATGTTGTGCAATTGACATCAGGCAACTAAGACATGGTATCAATTAAAAGTTGGCAGACAAAGATACATAAATCATTTTAGCTCACTCTTTGTTATTGTTTGCATCCAAATACATTAACTAAACAGTTTGTATACCTGTTGGCTTCTGTCATTATGGACAAATGACTCACTTGCCCTGGGTTCCAAGTCTCTAAACAGACAAAGGCTGGAACTTTAAGCAGCATACAACATCTGCATGCTCAGATCAGTTTACATTTTCCTTGGCTCTAAGTCTGGATGCCTAAAATCATGCGTATAAGCTGCAATAGTAATTACTATAAGTACATACAGCTGTAGTGAGCTGCACAATTGAATATGTAGCTTAACTTTAAACCTCACTGTATCAAATACTATTATCGTAACTGGTTAGAACAATGCTTTGCTAATTTACAGCATAGGAACATCTTTTAGTCCCCCCAAGACCGAAGAGTGTCTTGTAGTGCCATCACTTTGCTAATACTCTGTGGACCTCAAATATATGTGCATGAGATGCACTAAGCATTGCAAAATTGTAAATCTTAGTGCTGATTCAGTAAGTTCTTGTGTCCAGGACATTCCTGCACTCTTCACTGGCACAAGGTGCAGAGCTCAGCACTGGTGAGCTTCTTTACCACTAACTTGCTTTTCTGAATGATGCGCAAGTTAGAGGGTATGTAGGAGGCAGGAGAGAGATGCCTTTCACAACCTCAAATGAATACAGCACTACTGAACGCAGGCAGTTCTGTATTGGGGGGGGGGAATTGTGCACCATTTTGGAGTAAAAAGCCCTGCAACTAAGGTACAAAAGACATAGTGGTTTGTCATTTGTGCATCTGTACTTTGCAACTGACTCCTCAAGGGTATTTGTTCACATATCTCTACTCTGAAACGTATAATACGTCATAGGTCTAAGAAGGTTGTTGCTGTAATCGATAAAACGTCTTTATGCTGAGCTCTCTGAGAAAAATGAATTGTTGATAAAGCCATGAATTGTACCTTTCCATCAGTCTTAGGGTCTGGCCACATGTCACCAGGCGACAAATGTCCTCTTCTTCTCTGTGACTAATCTCCCAACTGCCTTCCCCTGCCTTCCACCAGCTAAAACTAAAATTGCCTGGGGGCAGGCACTCTGAGCACTTCGTTTTCCAAAGTCATCTGAAGTTTCCTCGTGAGGCAATTACGGGCAACTTCGGAAAACAAAGCCCCCAGGTGATTTTCATTTGAGCCGGCGGAAGGCACGAGAAGGCAGATCGAGGAAATTTGTCGCCTGGCGAATAATCTCCCCGAATCTGCCCGTTTGGCCAGACCCTAACGATCAGTCATGTTTAAAATATTTGGATCATTTTGGCTTTCTCAAGCCTGAATCTTACACTGGTTGCCAGGGTCTCTGAGTGAATGAGGATTATTCACTCAGAGTCAGAACCTTAGGCTAGATCTCCACAATCTCCTGGAGCCAACAAGTAGCTATGCGACAAAACGCATGTGACGTGTCGGATGTTCTAAAGAAACAGGAAGTGAAGGAGAAATCGCAGGTAAGAACTACATTTATGCGACGGTCATGTGAAAACGCAGTGCGCTCCAGATGTGTCATGAGTTTTAGCCTTATTGTTATAAATATTACTGAACTCTTATTTGTCTATTTAAATCCTGTCTATTCCATCTTCCAGTCAAGTGAGATAATAGTTTAAATTTCTAAACTCGAAAGTAGCAGAACATTTAAAAAACAGAGGGAGTAAAAACTAAACAGCAACTGCAAAATGTCTTTGGATACCAGTATCATTCTAAACCCTATTAAAGGTTAGTTTAAAAGTAAATGATAGTTTGCCTTCAAATTAACTTTTGATTTGGACAGTAATATTCTAAGTTAATTTGCAATTGGTCTTCAGCTTCTATTTTGGTTGTTTTTTTAATTATTTAGCTTTTTGTTCAGCAGCTTTCTAGTTTGTAATTACAGCAGCCATCTGGTTGCTGGGGTTCAAGCCACTCTAGCAGCCAGGCAGTATTTTGAATAAGAGACTAAAGTTGAATAAATAGGAGAATAACTGAAAGTTGTAAACTTGTGTAACGCTAACTTGGGCTAGGCAGACCAAACAGGCTTATTGCCCAGCTAGTGATTAGAGCATGGGTTACATGTAACATAGGAAGTAAGGTTGAAAAAAGACACACGTCCATCAAGTTCAACCTTTTGGTTATTTTTTTAATCTGCCTAACTGCTAGTTGATCCAGAGGAAGGCAAAAAAAAACATCTGAAGCCTCTCCAATTTGCCTCAGAGGGGGAAAAAATGTCTTCCTGACTCCAAAATGGCATCTGTCTCTGGATCAACTTGTACTATGAGCTATCTCCTATAACCCTGTATTCCCTCACTTGCTAAGAAGCAATCCAACCCCTTCTTAAAGCTTAAATCTAAGGCCTGTACAACTGATTCAGGGAGAGAATTCCACATCTTCACAGCTCTCACTGTAAAAAAAACCCTTCCAAATATTTAGGCCGAACCTCTTTTCTTCTAATCGGAATGGGTGACCTTGTGTCAGCTGGAAAGACCTACTGGTAAATAAAGCATTAGAGAGATTATTATATGATCCCCTTATATATTTATACATAGTTATCATATCACCCCTTAAGTGCCTTTTCTCCAGCGTGAACATCCCCAATTTGGCCAGTCTTTCCTCATAGCTAAGATTTTCCATACCTTTTACCATCTTAGTGGCCCTTCTCTGTACCCTCTCTAATACAATAATATCCTGTTTGAGTGATGGAGACCAAAACTGTATGGCATATTCTAGATGGGGCCTTAAAAGTGCTCTATACAGTGGAAGAATGACCCCCTCCTCCCGTGACTCTATGCCCCTATTATTACAGCTCAAGACCTTAGTTGCCCTTGATGCTGCTGACTGCCATTGCTTGCTACAGCCAAGTTTATCATCTACAAGGACTCCAAGGTCCTTTTCCATAATGGATTTGCCTAGTGCAGTCCCATTAAGGGTATAAGTGGCTTGGATATTCTTACATCCCAGGTGTATGATTTTACATTTATCAACATTAAATCTCATTTGTCACTTAGCTACCCAAATTGCCCGTTTGTCAAGATCCTGTTGCAAGGATGCCACATCCTGGATGGAATTAATTGGGCTGGCTCTAACACTTA
The DNA here is from genome assembly GCF_017654675.1 of Xenopus laevis. NCBI lineage: Eukaryota > Metazoa > Chordata > Amphibia > Anura > Pipidae > Xenopus > Xenopus laevis. Next base: position 61,925,644 of record NC_054372.1, on the reverse strand, counting down.
AGGCAGGGCCTTCGCTAAGTGGAAGATTCTAGGTGTGGTGTAGTATAACTACTCCCACAGGCTACTGTGCAATAAAATAGGAAAGAATGGACGTCAGGAGGTTCTTGCAGTTAAAAAAGATGAAACAGTTTATTTGTTCAAGACAAATGAGCTCTGGGTTACTTACAAAATATGAGGCACAGGCAGAATATAATCAGCAGACTAGGACAGGTGGATGAGACAGCTGAGGAATGTGCCTCCCCTGAGAATTGTAGTCAAGTAATAAGGCACCTCCAGGCAGATGCACCTTGAAGTGGTCTGGATCCCACCCAGTAGAGTGGTCAGGGAGAAGAAGTCTAAGCCCGACGCCCTATCCATTGTGGTCCCTTCACTAAAGGCAATCTAGGAGCCTATGGAAGCTATTCCCTGCTACAGATCCTTGATGGAGCACAAAGCTGCTCTTTCTATCTTACTCTCCTAGAGAGTCCATAACAAAGATTATCTTGTTTCTAGCTGGCCTCATTCATGGGGTCCCTGCTCCCAGACTCATACTCTAGAGGTACTGGTCCCTTTAGGGCTAAAGGGCTTTACTGGGCCTTGGTGTACCCAGGCTCAGTGGGAACTTCCAGTTGGTAAGGACACCAGAAGCCAAAAGGAAGATCCACCCCTTTCCATATACAATATTAAAGTATGGCAGGAAGTGGTTATTACACCTCTTGGCCAATAACTGGGAAATGTAAACTAGATACATTGGCTTTTGCCAGCAACTAGGGAAAAGGAGGAAGGGTAGGGATTTAAAGCCATAGGGGCATATTAACTAGAGATGCACCAAATCCACTATTTTGGATTTGACCGAACCCCCAAATCCTTCGTGAAAGATTCGACCGAATACCGAACTGAATCTGAATCCTAATATGCTAATTAGGGGTGGGAAGAGGAAAACATTTTTTACTTCCTTGTTTTGTGACAAAAAGTAACGCAATTTCCCTCCCCAACCCTAATTCGCATATGCAAATTAGGATTCGGTTTTTCCGGGCCGAAACCAAATCCTGCTGAAAAAGGCTGAATCCTGCCCGAATCCGGAACTGAATCCTGGATTCGGTGCATCCATATTATTAACCCTATGGGTCCCTACACTTGGGATTGAAAACTTTTAAAAAATGAAGATTAATTGAAAAGTTGCTAATAATAGGACATTATACATAATAGAGACTCATTGCAACTTTCCCTTGTTTGTTATAGTATACAGTATATATATATATATATATATATATATATATATATATATATATATATATATATATATATATATATTCAGAAGAAAGCACGGGTGCAGGGTCAAATATATTTCATATTGATTTTCTATAAAGACCTGCACTCCAATCTGTTTTTTAATTAAAAAAATCTTATTCGTACATCAATTCGACGTTTCGGCCTACATTAGGGCCTTTTTCAAGGATATAAATATTATAACTCATGAGGGAAGTTACAATCACACATGTTGCCTTGGAATGAAGGTCCTATTTTAAGATATTTTTTTTTCATCATGTGCTTCATGTACAGACCAATTACAGTTGTGTATTAATGGAAGGCATGAGCACAGTTTATACAGAATATGGTTACATTTATATCCGTAACTAATGCCTTTGTGGGAGCAAATAATATTAATAGTGAAAAGTTAGATGAAAAAGACGTTGCAGCATGCGTTTAAGGATTATATACATTTGTTTAAGAACTAACAGCAGCTTTAGTGTCTGTGCAATAAAATTAGACGAGGCATCTGTAATGATTCATAATTAAACAAGTCACAATATTTCAACAAAAAATTTCGATAGCTTCTGTTTCTTTTGGCATATGTTGAATCTCTCTGCTGGTACCATAGAAACCTCATCCCAGGGGCCCTTGTTTCTCTACAGCACATCCGTATTTGGCAGACAATAGTTAGACCTACATAGCACATTGTATTGCAACCTGTTCTGTTTTTCAGCCATGAGCTCATTCATTTTAACAAATGGAGTTGTAACTCTATAGGACTGTGAATGTTGCATCACTAATTTACCATATGGTCAAAAACATAAACACTCTTCTGGGGCAAATTCACTAAGCGCCAAAGCGCCGAACGCTAGCGTCAATTCGCTAGCGTTGGGCATTTTCGTTACTTCGCAAATTCACTAACGAACGCTGGCATAAATTCGCTAGTGTTACTTCGCACCCTTACGCCAGACGAATTTTCGCTACGGATGTAACTACACAAATTCACTAACGCGCGTAGTGTACTGAACGCTACCTTTTACGCTAGACTTCCTTCGCCACCTCAGACCAGGCGAAGCGCAATAGAGTAGATAGGGATTGCTTCAAAAAAAGTTAAAAAAATTTCTAAGTCCCAAAAAACGCTGGCGTTTTCTCTATATCATGGGTGATAGGCTGAAAAAGATCGAAAAATTTTTTGGGGCTCCCCTCCTTCCCCCCTACATTTCCTAACTCATGGCAACTTAACTATACAGTGGGCACATGTGTAGGGCAAAAAAAAATTTTTATTTGATGTTTTGAAGGTTTCCCAGGCATTTGTAGTGATTCTACGTATTCCTCCACTGAAATTTGAATTTGGCGGTGTATGCAAATTAACCATCGCTAGCGTAACTTCGCTTCGCTTAGCGAATCAACGCTAGCGCAACTTCGCAACCTTACGCTACCCCTGTGCGCAACTTCGGATTTTAGTGAATTTGCGGAGCGCTGGCGAAACTACGCCTGGCGAAGTGTGGCGAAGTGCGGCAAAGTTGCGCCTGGTGCAACTATGAATCTTAGTGAATTTGCCCCTCTATATAGTATAGGTCCTGCTGTTTTTCAGGATATCAAGTATTAGGTTTCATCAGAGCATTTTTATGGAAAACAAATATGTATCTATGCCTCAGGGTCCACATATTCTGATATGGCTGTAAACCAATATCTTATTGTGGAGCTGGCATAGAGTAAACACACACAGCCTCGGTACAATAGCAAGTGGCCAATAATTGTTAGACAAAGGCATAAGGTGGATAGAGCTGAGATTTTATAGCAAAAACCAAAATTGAAATTAACAATAATATATAAAACTAAGGCACAAGTGATTATACGTACGTAAGTCTTTCATCTTTTCCCGGCCAAACCAGCATACATAGAGTCCTGGTTCGAGTCACTCGGATTTTAGAATAGAGGCACTGAGGAAAGGCAAGCAAAATGGCAAATATCCAAATGCTTCCGATGACAACTTTTGTTGAAGTAGCAGAAAGCCTTGGCTTCAAAGGATCAATGATAGCCATGTATCTGTATTAAGATATAGAATTCAAAGTAAAAAATAGGTCACTTTGTTTGGGAAAAGCTTTGTACAGGTACTCAATCATGTTAACACTTTTTATGACCTCTCTGTTCACACTGGTGTGTGTATAACAAAGATATATCTGTTTGTTCTTTATAGCAATATAGATTGGAATCTACCATTTGTATCACATGCTGCTATGTTTGCACTGCACTGCATATTGTTAAAGGAGAACTAAATTTTAAAAATGAATGTGGCTGAAAATGCCATATTTTATATATGAAACTTATTTCACCAGCCTAAAGTTTCGGCTTGTCAATAGCAGCAATGATCCAGGACTTCAAACTTGTCACAGGGGGTCACCATCTTGGAAAGTGTCTGCGACACTCACATGCTCAGTGGGCTCTGAGCAGCTGTTGAGAAGCTAAACTGGGGGTTGTTGCAAATTATCAAACAGAAAATGAAGTTGGCCTGTAATATAAGCTGAAGGCTGATTATTAAGTTCTGATGCTAGTTGCACTGGTTTCTTTGCTGCCATGTAGTAATTATCTGTATTAATTAATAAGCAGCCTTATATTGTGACATTTATATTCTATGTGTACTGTATATTTTGAGTCGGTCCCTAAGTTTAGTAAGTGACAGCAGCACAGAGCATGTGCAGTGAATCAGCAGAAAAGAAGATGGGGAGCTACTGGGGCATCTTTAGAGACACAGATCTTCCCTGCTAAAGGGCTGTAGTTGCATTGGACTGGGACAGAAGCCCAAAACATAATGTACAATATTTCTAGCCTACTTATGTAGTTAAGCTTTAGTTCTCCATTAATGCAACAGTTATTGCTTGTTCAAAATGAATAGATAAAGTCCACAAATATTGAGTAATGCCAAAACCAGGGCTGCAAAATTTCAGTAATGTCAAGCATTCACTTTGAAAGGTTTCAACTGACAACCATTCATCCATGTATAATCTCTCCCTTGTTAATCATTGTTCTTCTCCTGATCACAATGATAAAACATATTTATTTATAACATAGCAACATAAGGCAAGTACTGTATAATTAAGCAAAGACCCATTATACCATAACATTCTACAAAAAAAAACTGTTCTTAATACAGGGGAAAACCTAACAGGTTATGAAAAAAACATTTATTTACAGTTGCTCTTGACTCTCTACGCCCCAGTGATATTGCATTTTCCATAGACTGCTGGGCCACTCTCCATTCTGGCTTCATTTAATGATCATAAACATGATTGTAGCCCTAAGGGAGGTGTAAAGGAGCTTGCGGCTAGACAGTGGCTGTGTAGGCATAGCTAACAATTCTTTCAAGATGAAGAAAATAAAAATTCCATTTTGCTGGTTAAATTTCCTGAGGGAGAATATGGCTATACTTATAAAGTACATGCAGTGATATTTTTTGCTACATTTTAAGCATGGGTAGTTTGGCTAAATATCTCAAAGTTATCTTTAGGCTATAAGGAGGCAGTGTAGAATGAGCAACAGACAAGAACAAGGTTAGTCATAAATGGGCAAACTTTTTAAGAAACATGTTTGCTCATTATACATTTTCAGAGCTATCTGTAGCTCCTTAGAGCTTAGATAGAAAAAAACAGCTGGTGCAATAATTGGTTTATTAAAAGATGTCATCACAAAATAGGCAGTATGGTGATCTGAAACCCCAAATCAAACAACTGGGTGGTTCACCTTTAAAGGGATTATGTCATGGGAAAACATGTTTTTTTCAAAACGCATCAGTTAATAGTGCTGCTCCAGCATACTTCTGCACTTAAATCCAATTCTCAAAAGAGCAAACAGATTTTTTTATATTTAATTTTGAAATCTGCCATGGGGGTAGACATATTGTCAGTTTCCCAGCTGCCCCAGTCATGTGACTTGTGCCTGCACTTTAGGATGGAACTACTTTCTGGCAGGCTGTTATCTCTTCTACTTAATGTAACTGAATCAGTCTCATTGGTCTTGGCTTTTACTATGGAGTGTTGCTTTTAGATCTACCAGGGAGCTGTTATCTTGTGTTAGGGAGCTACTATCTGGTTACCTTACCATTGTTCTTTTGTTAGGCTGGAAGGGGGGGTGGTGATATCACTCCAACTTGCAGTACAGCAGTAAAGAGTGACTAAAATTTATCAGAGCACAAGTCACATGACTGGGGGCAGCTGGGAAACAATATGTTTAGCCCCATGTCCAATTTCAAAATTGAATATAAAAAAATCAGTTTGCTCTTTTGAAAAATGGATTTCAGTGCAGAACTATGATTTTCTGTAAAAGGCATTCTCTTTCAGTACAGTTATTAAAATACTATTTAAATAGCTGTATAAGTGTTTCATGAAAGAAGCGGGAATTATATTATAAGTAAAACAACCGTTAAACCTGATTTTAGAAGTGTAAATATTCATATTTAAACTAATATACAGCCAAAAGAGGGCTTTCTAAAATTAAAATAAAATAAAAATAAAGATGAAAAGAATGTCAGTATTTCCAAGGAAACTTCTAAGGTACATAAAAAAACATGTAGCTGCCATCCAGTAAGTAACTTTCCTGCTTATATTTTTAAATAAAGCAACAAGGATTTTTGCAGAATACAGAAAACTCTTCAGCCAAGAATTTTATTCGTCAGGACTGACAGCAATGTCATAAAATGTGACTGTTCTGTTTTATTGACTTTGATATTTTATATATTTTCATATGCATGCTTTTATATACAACAGCCCGCTGCAGCATGACAGTAAATGTCTAGGGACTTCATTTTCCTTTTGATGTTAAAAATTAGAGACAGGTGGCTCAGACTAAGCTAATGTTGCTCTAATGGTTTCTGGACTGGCTGGATCTTAAAATTTCCATTCTCAATTTTATGCCATTCAAAAATGTCCCTGTGTGATTTCCTTTAAAATAGGGATTGTTTGGTACAGCAGTGGTTAGGACAGCTGCCTTACAGAAGCCCTAGCTTTGATTCCAGAAAGGGTACTATCTGCTCAGAGTTTGTATGTTCTCCCTATGCTTGTGCTGGCTTTTTCCAATTTCCTCCCCCCATTGCAAAAACATTCAGGCTGCAGGCAGGTTAATTATCTCCTAATTAATTACCATCGTGTGTAGGGAACTTAGACTATTGCTCCATTGGGGCATTGATGTGAATGATTTATAATCTTTAAATTCTGTGGAATATGTAAGCCCTATATTAAGAATAATGCAAAAATTTTATGTGTGTAATTTTCATGTACTATACATGTATACATCATGTACTATGTATTTTATGTATTTTTCCCACACAATTCACTTTTATTTCTAGAACATAATTGTCCCCCAACCAGCGGGGAATGATGTAGTGGAATTCAGTCCTGACACTTTCCTTTATTTGCTACCTTCTCATTACAAGCTGGGGGAACTGGATACTAGCCTGGGAGTACATTAATTTATGTTGCAGAATACATATATGAAATTGTATCTAGTATGTTAGTCTAAAGTGCAGTGTCTGACTGGGACACCAGGGGCCCACCCAAAAACCTTAGACCAGGGGCCCACTCTAAGTATTATTATTCTTCCTCTCCTCACTCAATCTCTATTCTCCTAGTCTCTTTTCTTTACATACTATTAACTATTATTCTATCTATTTAGCCTCTTTGTTCTCATCGAAATAGGCCATGGCCACGAAATAGGCCAAATGTCTAGGAGCATGAGGGCCCACTGACACCTGGGCCCACCAGGAGTTTTCCTGGTATCCTGGTGGGCCAGTCCAACACTGCTAATGTGGCTTTAGATTCTAGTGTGGTCTGTTCTGGAATGGGCATGGCCTAGAGAAATCTCCAGAATACACAGAATGCACTATTCTCCAAGGCCATAAAATGAGCATAGAGAGAAGCATGTCTCATGCTAAATAAGCTCTGTAAAACATACAATGATTGTAAAAGTTAAAGTACACCAGTTTTACCGGAATACAGCCATATTCCCCCTTATAGCTACAGCATAACAATGTGAAAATCTCATTTGTACTACTGATTTTTTAAAGCAAAACTTTCTATTTGTTTGGGCCAACCACTTCCTTTTGTTTCTTCTACCCTATATATTAAAGCCAAGAGCATGCAGTTTCTCAGCCTGCAGTTACACCCAGGCCAAGAATCAACTTCTACGCTCGTTTCTTTACCTGCACCCCGGACCAGTGTGTTGCCCCAGGTTCAGGCACAAGGAAGGGATTTTGGGGCTAAAACGCATGAGTATGCTTTTCGGCACCAAAATCCGCTCCATCTGCCTACAACTTAGCCACTCCAGATGCAGAAGAGTGCTGATTCAAGAGTAAGGACTGAATCATCCCATTGTGTCCTAGGCCTAATAAGAAAATAAAATGCCCTGTCTAACTATATACACTTTTAACCTTACAATAAAACATGCATGACTATTTTTATACGATCATGTTTTCTTTGGCATTAGCATATTTAAAAGAAAAACTCAGAATAATAAAAATCATGTTTTGTTCTGGAAAAAAAAAGTTGCCACAAGTAAAAACCACACTTTTCTATTTATTTTTAATGAGGCTACAGCATCTGGAACTGAACAGTTTTAATAAGCTTGAAAAAACGTGCATATATTTTAACATCTATTGCAATGGTTGCTTTTTTTTTTTTTACTTATGCTACCAGGACTCATTTACCATTTCTGTAGTGTTTGAACACTAAGGGGCAGCACCTGTTTTTTGCACTTTGCCCCACCATTAGAAATTAGTCATTATATGTAGAGTCCAAATAAGAGACCAAATAAAATATTCAATGTTTTAGGCAAGGAAAGACAGATATGAGGATTGTTACAGGGATTTAATACTTACAAAGTTGATTTCTGAAGGGAGTCAGTCTCCCATTAGTGAGAGCTAAGTATTTGGCTTTGGCTTTGTTCACTTACGGACATCCCCATATGTAATGAAAATGCATACAATAAATAAATGTGAATGTAAAATTGAGAATGAATTTACATTTAAATACACTGCATTTTAATTAATCAGTGATGTGTTAAATAAAATAATTATACAGAGGCATCACATGATAGATTCCTTTTTATTTGTCTATAACGGAACGCTAAAGTCACATGTTGGGATTCAGCACATACCCATTATTTATCAAGATTTTTTTTGTTGCTTGTTCAGATCATTTTAGACATTATGTGTAATGTCTATCTTTAGTGCACAAAATGATACACTTTATAATAAAAACTTGTATTGCTGGAATCGCACAGTTTTTTGTTTAAATCATATTATTCCCCAAATAATATTCATATTTCATATTTTCTAGCTCGATCTATTCTTGGCATACTCCCAGTTCATTTAATTGATCACGCTTTGGTTTTAATTTAGTCACTGGATTACTTGGCTATGAGAATTCTTTTCATTTTATTTTTGTAATAATCTCTTTTAATGATGTTTTTAAGTTTACAGGGATCCAGCTGTCATAAGTATTATAAATGTATCTATGAAGATTCTCATATATCCAGGTCATCATATGCAGTATCTAGTAGAATTAAGTCAAAGTCAACTGGACATTGTTAGAGTTTTTCTTGAAAACGTTTCACCACTCAGTGGTTTCCTCACTTCAACTGAAGTGGTAGGGATATTCCCCGGCTTTTAAACCCCTGAGGTTAGTAAACTCACAGACACCCAATCACAATGGTTCCAATGAACTTCAGTAAGGTGTTGGCTGAAACTCACAGATGTGTGAAAGTGTGATCTAGACACAATGGTACCATGACTGGTGTTAATCTTGTACATGAATGGAACTGGAGTGGTGAAATGTTTTAAAAAGAAAAAAACCCTCTAAATGTCCAGTTGACTTTGACTTTATTCTACTAGATACTGTATAAATGGATCAAAACATCACAATTCAATCCAAAATTGCATAATGTTAAACAATATATGGGGAGGGGAATTGTTGGGGAATAACGAGAGAGAGAGAGAGAGAGAGAGAGAGAGAGAGAGAATAAAGACCGTTATTTGTAGTGATGGGCGAATTTGCGTCTCGTTTTTGATGCCGGTGCCCGTTTTTGAATTTTTGCCGCAAATTTTCGCGGGCGTTTCGCTAATTTATTCGCTGGCGGCAAATCGCGCAAATTCGCATCTGGCGAATAAATTCGCATCTGGCGAATAAATTCGCCCATCACTAGTTATTTGTTATATAAAAAATGCAATTCTGATAGCTATATTTTTTAGCATGATGAATATCAGTTTAACAAGTACAGGTATGGGACCTGTTATCTCAATTTTATATTTTATATTTTAAAAAATTATTTCCTTTTTCTATGTAATAATAAAACAGTACCTTGTACTTGATCCAAACTAAGATATAATTAATCTGTATTGGAGTTAAACTCAACCTATTGGGTATATTTAACGTTTAAATGATTTTCTAGTAGGTTTAAGGTATGAAGATCCAAACTATGGAAAGATCCATTATCCGGAAAGCATGAGGTCCTGGGCATTCTGGATAACAGATCCCATACCTGAATCTTCCATTCCAGTTAAAAAAAATGTTTTGATGAACTTTATACAGGTATTGTCAAAGTCTATCCAATTAAATATATTATGATTGGCTTTTTGGGTCAACATTTATTATGTCGTAGAACTAAACTAGGTTGCAGCAATTAGGCTAATGATAGTCTAATGCGAATATTGTTTTCAGGCAATTATATTATACCAATTCTGTAATTAATAATTAGAAATTTGAAAAGGGACACTCATGCCCTAGCTATATCGGTGTCACTGAGATTCCTACTGGCTTTGTCTAACTGAAATATAGTGTAATAAATGAAACCATTTAGCCTTCCATATGAACTAACTAATAGGCTAGGAAAATGTCTTCTACATTTGCAGTACAGTATGCCATTAAATGCATATTTAAAGGGATAGCAGTTTAAGCAGAAACGTTTCTTACTTATACCATAAAAAAATATGTAATACAATATAAAGTAGCACAGTTTGGAAGAAATACTTCCAAAAATAATAAAATAGCAGTGCTATCTTACTCAGTGGCAAGGATTCATTATAGTTGTTGGGAGCCGTAATTGTTGGACAGTTTTCTTTGAGTCACTGTCACATCTAAGCTAAAACGTTTCATCTAGAAACACATTCAGACTGCTTGCAATTCATTGACTTAGAGAGGAATTTTAATGTCAATTCCCACAGCATACTCACAGTAGTCTCGGTGGTTTTGTTGGAACTGAGGTGAATTTCCCCGAAGTGGATGAATAGGAATTAATTTCTAGGCAGTAGTCTGTGATAAAGCAGCTGTCTGTGCCACTTAAGAGGCAATATATTTGAGGACAAGTGCTAATGTACAGCAATTTATTGTGCTAAATGTAGAACCAACTGTTTCTACAGTGATGATGTCTCAAGTCTGCTATATAGATTTTATTATATTCATCACTCGCTGACCTTCTGGGGGGTTTTCTGACTGATTTTACCCTGTACCGTAGGTAGCCTACTCTGACTTTACTCACAAAACATGATCACAAGTGCAGTCTCGCTAAAATAGATTCAAATGTGTTTAAAGCAATGTAAAAGTTACTTGCATATGGTTAAGTTCAGCGCCATTGTGAATGGCAAGTCTGCACAAGGTTGCTTTTTTGTGCTGGGGAACCCTGGAGCTACCACCACCCTGAACATGACAATATTTCTGGGGTTCCTATAGCAGGTAGACTAAAAGAGTCACATGCTAATGCTGTTTTAATGTCACAGGCTGGAGACAAAGCAATCCCAGGCTTTTGACCACAACTTGTACCCTATTTTATTGGAAAAATGTGGACCTCTAAATGTTTCTACACAGGGGTATAACTTCGAGGGCCCAGGCCTCCCTGCAAGAAAAAATAATTCTGGGTCCCCTATGTGCCTAATCGCAGGTGACCCGTGATCCCCCCACTCCTGCTGTGCATACCTTCCCATGCAACAATCCTGCATCACCAACTATCCCTGCCGCACTGCGTGCATACTACCATGGAAGCAGGCCCCCTTCGTGCCCTCCTCGTGGGGTCTGTTTCCTTGGTACTTATTTCACTTTTTCTACACTGCACTACATTTACAATTAAGCCTTTATGTCCTTGAAGCAAATGAATATACAAATATAGAAATACACTAACTAATGTAAGCACATAATATGTGCACTTGCCCCAAAACACTTTATACCAATATACTTATAAAAAAAAATAATTTTATTGAAATCCTAGATTTCTCATTAGCAAAACACAGTTAGTTTCTAAACATAATTACTCTTTGTTATTATTGAGCGCTTCATGAACGTTACAGTGTAATGGAACGGTGGACTCAATGCCAGTACCTCTGGCAAATCTCGTGGTGTAACTGGAGCTAACCCAGGGGAATTCCCATCCACTTATCCAGTAATTCCATGTATTTACAGACACTCACACAGGCAAATGACCAAATGTGGCATGAAGGGAAAAAAAAGCCAGATTAATCTAGCCTAGAAAAAAGTAGCATAAACATAAAGTAGGTCTCTAATTACAAAATGTAGAGTGACTGAAGCTAGACTACAGCATATGTACAGATACAATGACACTTCATATTTTCAAGGGTAAAATAACAAATGCAATGCGTTCAGCACTGACATACTGTTCCACTTGAGCTTTGCTGCATTAATAAAAAATACTAAACTGTCTTGCTCTAACAATACTAAGGTAAATTGCATGTTTCTGCTTTGAAATGTCATTACACAGATGTGTGTTTATAGTAAAAATTATAAACAGCCTAGAGAAAGTCTGGATTAAGTATGCTATTGCTATGAAGCATCATACTGCTATCAAACAAGTGGTAATATATAAATGTATGCCTCCAGAGACTTTAAAAAGGCCATGTTGAAAGTGATGATGACAGCTGCATTTGGATGACACAGTGTTTCATGATAACACAAAGAGAATTCTATTAACTTTTATCTGCTGTGCAGGAGAGCACTTACACTGCTGCCATGTATCTCTGATAAAAGAGTTAGTGCTGATTATTGATTTACCTACTTACCCAACGACTCAAGACTGTTGATTTCTTTTGTATCAAGCATTTCTTTGTATATGCCAAAACTATCAGTGAAAACATGAAGAGCTTGTGTCCATCCCGGATAGCTTTCTGGCTGGGCTAACTCTAATAACTTTAATATATTAATCCATACAGAAGGCCATTTTAATGATATATTTCAATATTCAAAGAGAGCAGTGGTGAACTATTAAGGTACTTTAGAAAACTTTCTAAAACTCCTGTACAACTACATATACCTTTATTCATATGTCAGCATAATAGGTTTCAGAACTTCCATGATCCTGAAAAATAGAGTACTGCAGGAAAAACTATTCTGAGCTTTCGTAAATCAGGCAGTGGCACTGTCTAAACTATTTTTCCCATAAGTCCTGCACAATACTGATCCCCACAGCTCATCTCCTAAAATGACACAAAATACTCTCTAACTTTTCTTTCTCTCCAGTAGTTTATTTTTTATTTTAGTCTTTTCATCGCCAAAAATGACACATTACAAATCCCTGTTGAACAACCAAAATAAAGGTTCTCAGCATGAAGTCTCCTGACTCTAATGGTTTAGACATGGAACAGTCCAATGACCTAAGCCACATAGTTTGCATCAGGTATAGTAACCCACAGCACCGAGTCAGATGTTTGCTTTCAACCAGGTGACCTAATGATCAACTGCTCTGAGATAATATGCTTGGTACAAACTTACATTGCACCCTAGTGCCTTAATACTTCACATTAAAGAATAATTATCTTTTATATTATGATAATGATAAACAGCAACCCGTGAACAACACTGTGTTGGCATGCCAATGGCAGAATAAAGTACAAAGCTAATGGAATGGCAATAAGTTGTCCAATATGTATTCACTGGGAGCTTTTAATAGAAAATAAATTATAAATAAAAGGAAGCATAAGGACCAGCAAAGAAAAATGCATCTTATCTTAAAAAGTTAAATCAAAAGCAATGTTATGGAGAAAATTTGTGCTTTCATGTACTTTACTGCCAAGCGACATAGGAAATAAAATAAAACATATATTAAATATAAATGCAAATAAGGTTATTCCTGGTGAATATTTTGTATTGAACTAAAACTGAATGTAATATGTAATGGCAAACATACAGTCCATAAATATTTGGACCGAGACAACTTTTTTTTCTAATTATATTTCTGTACATTACCACAATGAATTTTAAATGAAACAACTCAGATGCAGTTTCAGCTTTAATTCAGTGGGTTGAACAAAAAGATTGCATAAAAATGTGAGGAAATAAAGCCTTTTTTAAACACAATCACTTCATTTCAGGGGTTCAAACGTAATTGGACAATTGACTCAAAGGCTATTTGGCAGGTGTGGGCAATTCCGTTATGTCATTATCAATGAAGCAGATAAAAGCCCTGGAGTTGATTTGAGGGGGGTGCTTGTATGTACAGACAACATACGGTCAAATGAGCTCTCCATGCAGGTGAAACAAGCCATCCTTAAGCTGCAAAAACAGAAAAAACCCATCCGAGAAATTGCTACAATATTAGGAGTGGTAAAATCTACAGTTTGGTACATCCTGAGAAAGAAAGAAAGCACTGGTGAACTCAGCAATGCAAAAAGACCTGGATGTCCATGGAAGACAACAGTGGTGGATATTCACAGAATCATTTCCATGGTGAAGAGAAACCCCTTCACATCAGCCAAACAAGTGAACAACACTCTCCAGGAGGTAGGCGTATCAATATCCAAGTCTACCATAAAGAGAAGACTGCATGAAAGTAAATACAGAGGGTGCACTGCAAGGTGCAAGCCACTCATAAGCATCAAGAATAGAAAGGCTAAATTGGACTTTGCTAAAAAAAAATCTAAAAAGCCAGCACAGTTCTGGAAAAACATTCTTTGGACAGATGAAACCAAGATCAACCTCTACCAGAATGATGGCAAGAAAAAAGTATGAAGGAGGCAGGGAACAGCTCATGATCCAAAGCATGCCAGATCATATATAAAAAATGGCCGGAGGCAGTGTGATGGCTTGGGTGTGCATGGCTGCCTTTGGCACTGGGTGAACATCACGTATTCGAAGGGAAAGTTTGAAACTTCCCTGTACAAAAAAAGTACGGATAGAAATAATCTGTTAAAAGCCACCAGTTTTCATCCTCCAGAATTGTTTAAAGGGTTGCCACGCAGCCAACTGACCAGGGTTCGCAGAATAATGTCTAATGATGGTACAAGGAGGAAAGTATGCTGCAAATGAAGGAGGAGGTGAAAAAAGTCCAGAGACAGAAAACTCTAGAAAGGAATACAAAGGGGGTTAAAGGTCAAGGAAGGATCCCATTTATTACGACGTATGACACCCATGCTAATGCTATACGCAAAACAGTAATTAAATACTGGGGGGTTTTAAAATCTGACCCTAAATATGGGAAATTGTTTACACAGTTACCATTATTTTCGTATAAAAGAGGGAGAAGCATAGGGGACCATCTTAATAAGAAAAAATCAACACAAAAAGGAAGTAATTTGGAACCCCCAAAAACCAGTGGCACGTTTCTTTGCAGAAACTGTGGACACTGTAATGGGATTATACAGGGTGACAGTGTCCAACATCCCCTTAAAGGAACAAAACATAAGGTTACAGGCTTCTCTACTTGTGACAGTACTAACGTGGTGTACTGTATTAAATGCCCTTGTGGGTTGGCGTACATAGGTCAGACAGGCAGAAGTATAAAAATACCTCTAAATGAGCACAAATCAGTTATCCGTAACTATGTACTGTACCACCCAAAGAGGAAGAAAGAGGGGGGCCAGACAAAATAAGAAAGGAAACCACGCTGGCACGACATTTTCATGAACAGGGGCATAGGGTTTGCCAATTGAGATGGCAAATCTTAGAAAAGGTACGTGGCAGCAACCAGAAGGAAGTAAAAAAGAGGTTATTACAGAGGGAGTGCTTCTGGATATGGCTGCTACAGACAAAACAGCCACGAGGGTTAAATGAGGAGTTCAACTGGAACTGTTACCTGTAATGTCAGTTTGTATCAATTTTTGTTCCTATGCTTAATTCTTTGTAGTTATTATGTCTCTTTTATCTCCTCTAGGGATGTCGCGGACTGTTCGCCCGCGAACTAATTCGCGTGAACATCGGCTGTTCGCGTCCGCCGAATGTTCACGAACGTCGCGCGACGTTCGCCAATTTGGGTTCGCCTTAGCTGGCGCTTATTTTTGACCTCTCACCCCAGACCAGCAGATACATGGCAGCCAATCAGGAAGCTCTCCCTCCTGGACCACCCCCACACCCCCTGGACCACTCCCCTTCATATATAAACTGAAGCCCTGCAGCGTTTTTTCATTCTGCCTGTGTGTGCTTGGAAGAGCTAGTGTAGGGAGAGAGCTGTTTAGTGATTTGAGGGACAGTTGATAGTAACTTTGCTGGCTAGTAATCTACTTGATACTGCTCTGTATTGTAGGGACAGAACTCTGCAGGGATTTGAGGGACAGTGAGTTTAGGTTAGTTAGCTTTGCTGACTAGTAATCTACCTTCTACTGCAGTGCTCTGTATGTAGCTGCTGTGGGCACTGCTTCTGATCTCATCTGCTGACTGCTGTAATAACCCAATAGTCCTTGTAAGGACTGCTTTTATTTTCTTTTTTGTTTTTTTACTTTGCTACTATAAGAGCCCAGTGCTATTAGTCTAGCTGTGTTGGGGAGTGGGACTGGTGTGCTGCTCCTCCTAGTAGTTCACCACCACCAGCACCAACCAGAGTCAAAATTGTTACAAAGTATCTTATTTGCACCTGTTAGCTGTTCTGAGCTCTCTGCCAAAAGCTAATTAAGTTAGAAACTGTTTTTTTTCTGGCTGTTCAGTGCAGAGAAAAGAGGGACTGGTGTGCTGCTCCTCCTAGTAGTTCACCACTACCAGCACCAACCAGAGTCAAAATTGTTACAAAGTATCTTATTTGCACCTGTTAGCTGTTCTGAGCTCTCTGCCAAAAGCCAATTAAGTTAGAAACTGTTTTTTTTCTGGCTGTTCAGTGCAGAGAAAAGAGGGACTTTCCAGTACAAAAGAGGGACAGGGGGTTGAGTGGTCAAAAGAGGGACAGTTGGGAGGTATGCAAGTGCCACCTAGCTGTGTGAGCTTTTTCACATTCTGTCTAAATAACAATAATAATTCCGTGTCCGTAAACATCACCTGAGTGATGTTTTTACAGCAGCAATAATATATTCCGTATCCACTACTGTATACGTTGCCCTTGCAGGCATTGTTTGCCCAGTCTTTAACCAAGTGCCACCTAGCTGTGTGAGCTTTTTCACATTCCGTGTCCAGAAACATCACCTGAGTGATGTAGTGTGATTTCTGCCCTTTACAGCACAAAACGCAGCGCTGTGTTAACAATGTATTTTTCAGATACATTTTTGCCCTTGATCCCCCTCTGGCATGCCACTGTCCAGGTCGTTGCACCCTTTAAACAACTTTAAAATCATTTTTCTGGCCAGAAATGTCTTTTCTAGCTTTTAAAATTCGCCTTCCCATTGAAGTCTATGGGGTTCGCGACGTTCGCGAACCGTTCGCATTTTTGGACGCAAGTTCGCGAATATGTTCGCAAACATTTTTTCCGCCGTTCGCTACATCCCTAATCTCCTCTAGATTGTTTCAGTGAACGTGATTAAGACCAGGGAAAGCTTTCACCTGGGGTAAAGTAGTCTTTTTTTCTTCAGTAGTTTTTGCTGCTGGTAAATTTTGTACTCGTTTTGATATGTGCAAATGTTTTTAACTTTAGTATCACTGGTTTTTAGGAACTATGCATTTTGCATTAACAGGTTTATCTAAGCATTAAAAGACAAGAAGAACAACACTGGACATTTTTCACATTTGTGCGGATCACAGAACTTTTATTCACAATTTTTAAAAAAATGTTTTTACAATTGTTTTTATTCACAATGTTTGTATGAACGAGTTTTAGGTATAATGTGGGTTTATATGGCATAATTTACAAAAGGGTTATTAGTAAAGCAATGTGTTTGACAAATATGTTAGGTTTTGTATGGGGAATTGAATTTACCATCAGGTGATAAGTATATGTAATCATGAGGGTATTTATGGTGTGGGTGCACGCTACTTTGCATGTCTGACGAAGGGGCCCGCCCCTGAAACGTTACATCACAAGACTTGAATAAACACGCAGGGGTCCGCCCCGCTTCACTTGCTGTTGAGTGTCTGGTGAATTTTTCATCTCTATGTATATTGGAGAGGTGCCGACCTCTTTTCCGGACACCACGCTATTTGACTGGAGAGGCTGGGGAATCAGGAATCCTTTTTGTGAGTTGACACTAGTGTTTATCCATGATGTGACACAGGACAGAAGCAGCCGAATTAATTCTGAGGTGTTCAGAGACATACTGTCTGCTCAAATCCAGCTAAATGCAGTCAAACTGATTGGGAGGCGTTTCATAAAACATATGGACAATGACCCAAAACATACAGCCAAAGCAACCCAGGAGTTTATTAAACCAAAGAAGTGGAATATTCTTGAGTGGCCAAGTCAGTCACCTGATCTGAACCCAATTGAGCATGCATTTCACTTTTTGAAGACTAAACTTCTGATAGAAAGGCCCACAAATAAACAGTAACTGATAGCCACTGCAGTAAAGGCCTGGCAGAGCATTAAAAAGGAGGAAACCCAGAATCTGGGGATGTCCATGAGTTCAAGACTTCAGGTTGTCATTGCCAGCAAAGGGTTTTCAACCAAGTATTAGAAATGAACAATTTATTTTCAGTTTTTACTTTGTCCAATTACTTTTGAGCCCCTGAAATTAAGTGATTGTGTTAAAAAAAAGGCTTTAGTTCCTCACATTTTTATGCAATCTTTTTGTTCAACACACAACTAAAGCTGAAAGTCTGCAGTTGTTTCATTTAAAACTAATTGTGGTAATGTACAGAACCAAAATTAGAAAAAGGTTGTCCAAATGTTTATGGACCTAACTATAGTTCTACATCCAATAATTCAACATATCCTCCCCAAAGTTTGAAATACAGGTACTTTAATCAGCTCTAAAACCAGCCCACAACTGATTCCACTGCTGGATCACAAGACACTGCAAAATGAACCCTTGGACAGGTACTCCAATCCAGTAGTCCAATTCACGGTTTGGAGCTCACCTTCCACAGGAAAAGTATTTAGTTCTAGTGAGGCTGTTAGGAGTCTCTCTCAGAGCAGGAAGGATACCTATCTGTGTGAGGAACTCCCAGAGGGGCTGGGGTGCCACTTGTCACTGATCTTTACCCTGATCTTTCCTTGTTGCCCTTGTAGGCCAGTAAGTTTGACATCTGTGGTGGGCAAATTATTTGAAGGCTTGTTAAGGGATCACATTCAAAATGTTGTCCTAGTCAATGGCATTATGAGCAGCAATCAGCATGGCTTTATGTCATGTCAGACAAATTTGATTCCTCAGGGCTCGGTATTGGGTCCACTTTTGTTTAACTTGTTCATTAATGACTTAGGGGAGGGTATTGTCAGTGTTTGCAGATGACACAAAATTCTCCAGCCCAATTAATTCCATCCAGGATGTGGCTTCCTTGCAACATGATCTTGACAAACTGGCAATCTAGGCAGCTAAGTGGCAAATGAGATTCAATGTTGATAAATGTAAAGTCATGCACCTGGGATGTATGTAAGAATATCCAAGCCACTCAAAAAAGAAAATAACAAAATCTGTTTGTTCTTTTGAAAAATGGATTTCAGTGCAGAATTCTACTGGAGTAGCACTATTACCCTTAATGGGACTGCACTAGGCAAATCCATTATGGAAAAGGACCTTGGAGTCCTTGTAGATGATAAACTTGGCTGTAGCAAGCAATGCCAGTCAGCAGCATCAAGGGCAAATAAGGTCTTGAGTTGTATTAAAAGGGGCATAGAGTCAAGGGAGGAGGGGGTCATTCTTCCACTGTATAGAGCACTTGTATGGCCCCATCTAGAATATGCCATACAGTTTTGGTCTCCATCACTCAAACAGGACATTATTGTATTAGAGACGGTACAGAGAAGGGCACCTAAGCTGGTAAAAGGTATGGAAAATCTTAGCTATGAGGAAAGACTGGCCAAATTGGGGATGTTCAAGCTGGAGAAGAGGCGCTTAAAGGGTGATATGATAACTATGTATAAATATATAAGGGGATCATATAATAATCTCTCTAATGCTTTATTTACCAGTAGGTCTTTCCATCTGACACAAGGTCACTCATTCCGATTAGAAGAAACGAGGTTCTGCCTAAATATTCGGAAGGGGTTTTTTACAGTGAGAGCTGTGAAGATGTGGAATTCTCTCCCTGAATCAGTTGTACAGGCTGATACATTAGATAGCTTTAAGAAGGGGTTGGATGGCTTTTTAGCAAGTGAGGGAATACAGGGTTATGGGAGATAGGTCATAGTACAAGTTGATCCAGGGACTAGTCCGATTGCCATTTTGGAGTCAGGAAGGAATTTTTTCCCCTCTGAGGCAAATTGGAGAGGCTTCAGATGTTTTTTCTTTGCCTTCCTCTGGATCAACTGGCAGTTAGGCAGATAAAAAAAAAAACTAAAAGGTTGAACTTGATGGACGTGTGTCTTTTTTCAACCTTACTTACTATGTTACTACTATGTTACTATGTTACTATTAATCCTTTGTTGGGCTCAAGTTGCTCTTTATCGCTGGCCTAAATCTTTCTCACTGCTACAGAGAACTATAACACCATCTACCCTGTTCATCATCTGTATGCTTTGTTTCATTATTATTGTGTATAAAAGCCAAGAGGTTATTCTACAATCAGTCAATGACAAGTAAGCATATACTCAGCCTGTGATGTTCTAAAAGGAAGAAAGAGCTTTGAAATGCCATGTAACAGATAAGATCTGTATAGTCACCAGCAGGACATTCCCCTTCATTAACAACAATAAGATGATCCTGTCTTTGCTTTTAGTTCTTAAATGGTAGCATGTTCAGGGATTTTAAGTTGTTCTTTACCATAGAGGGTTACACCTCACCTCACTTGTATCCATATTTTGGTCAGCATAAATCTTCCTAGTGTAGGTGCTGCACACAAACTTTGACTGGTATGGTATAAGGAGTTATTTTATTTCAATGTGTACTAAACATTTAATATGAAAAAGAATAACTAGAAACAAGCAGTAACAGGCGAGAAGCATTTTGCCTTAGTTCAATTCACATATATCACCCAGACATTGTGTATTAATCATTCTCACTGACAGAAATCATTTTCTGCCTGAGCCACATAATTTGTTGCTCTAAACAAAGGACATATATTTAAGCCTCACCACAGACGATGCCCTAGGAAAATGTATCATCATTTACTGTGGGGATCCTAATCTTGAATGTCCTTGCCTTGAGTATAAAGATATTCAGAAACACACCAGTTTGATTTCTGTCTGAACTGCCTAGCTCTTAGTGTGTGCATGGGCTCGACTGCAGGAGAAATGAACTAGTCAAATAGCTGATCTGCCAGGTGTCTAAATGGTGATGTGTGTATTGAGCTACTGAGGGACTCAAAGGCATTGCACGTCTTTCACAACAGTATGGAATGCAGCTCCCAGTATGCTTTTACCAATAACTTTGTGTTGGAAGATGTGAGTAAGGATCTGTTTTTAAAACATGTCAAAGCTCAGAATTAAGCAACACTCCACATATTCTCTATTTGTCTATGTATCTATCTCTCATCTATGGGTCTACCTTTAGGTACGTATAATATTCGATTAAATACGAACGGCCCGAAAATTCAAATCGAATTCGAATTGAGTTTTCCTCGGAAAAAAACTCGAATGTCAGGAAGGCAATGGTTCAACGGACCTCTTCCATTGACTTGTAAATTAACTCGGCAGGTTTTAGGTGGCGAATATTTGAATTAGAACTGTTTCCATGGTCAAGTCGATAAATCTCACATTCGAATTCGAGTTGGTGATTTAAAATTTGAATTTGTGAGTTTTGGGGAAAATTTTAATTCGAACCTTAATAAATCTGCCCCAAAGTTATAAAGAAGAAAATATGCAAGGAAGATATGTCTTTCTGTGCTAATGATTAGATGAGTAAAACATACCATGGATTGATGTGGACAATTTGCAGTTGGCCCTTATTTTTTAAAAATATTTTTTGTTATGTCTGAAATAATCCAAAAAAATACTCTGCTGCACTCTGGATTTTCCAAAAATATCCGGTAGATAAGTACAGTAATTTTAAGACAATCAATGTGAGGCCTGGATGTTTCAGATGTTCTGATGTTTTACCTGTTACTGTATTATTGAGGAAGAAACATTCGCCCATCCAAATACCAGAGAATATTTTA
This sequence comes from Xenopus laevis, assembly GCF_017654675.1. Lineage (NCBI taxonomy): Eukaryota > Metazoa > Chordata > Amphibia > Anura > Pipidae > Xenopus > Xenopus laevis. The sequence goes on along the minus strand of NC_054372.1, from coordinate 61,904,039 downwards.
GCATTAAGGCCAGATATACCTGTCTCACAGATTTTTTTGTGTATCTGTTAAAATGTCCTTGTTCCTTGGTATACACAGCAAAGAGATTTTCAGTAAATACATCTCATATTATGGTTGCATGTGACAGGTTAGCTAAAGGGAAACTTACAGGGATAAAAATCCAGTAGCTTTACATTTTGCTAAGAATAATCATCGACTGGGCTATGGTAACTGAACAAGTGCCACAGCTAAGCAGAGGAGTGGATAGATTTAAAAAAATGTTGTGTTGTGAATCCTTTTGGATTCAGAAACTGGAGACACCAACTAAAAGTGTTGAATACAACCTTGTCATTAAATGCTTTTTTTTTGAATGTCAGATAATGGATATGGTATAGTTCATGTTATGTGGTTTAATGAACTGGGGGAGGGTAATCTCACTCGGATCAGTCTCTTTGGGGAGGTTCCTAAGGGAGTATGTATTATAAATATTGGTTAACACATGTGTCTGTGTAATTGTCCTAAGGAAGACACCCCTCTGTGGTGTTGAAACAGTGACATGACACAATAAAGAAATATTTTTGAAGTTTTGGAAAATCCAGAGTACAGCTATTCTGTTTAATTTGAGTGTGCCCCTTAAAATGCTACCTGTTGTTGGAGTTACTGATTCAAGCACCCAAGAAAAGGGCTATGACCTTTCAGTTTTATTATTCCTATCCTTCACTCTGACTTCCTAACTGCTGCTTGGGTAAATGCTTATTAGGGTAATTAAACTTTAGCAACCACAATGAAGTTGAAATTCCAGCCTCAAGAGCTTGTAAGGAGGTGAAATAATGATTTATTTCAGCGTAGATAGTTAGGCAATAGTGATGACCTGTTTTGCTTTGCCTTAAAATTCCCAAATGGTTTACATGTGGTAAAACATTTCGAACTTTTTTTTTTACACATCCAATGCATTAAAGTCAATTGCCATTTTATCTTGTGGCGACTTTTTTGTCTCATCAAATTTTTGTCCAAATGCATTAAAGCCAATGGCCTTTTTTCTCAAGTTTGTTTCACTCCAAATATATTAATCTATGGGTGGTTTTTTTTGGCAGCTTTTTTTCTCTGCAAATATTTTCACAGTTTGGTGAAAAAATTCACAGATGGCAAAATGTGGAATCCATGCTTGGTGAAAAAATTCGCTCATCACTATTAAGCAATTTTCAAGTCCTAAGGTTGGCCTCTAGGACCTTATTAAAGGCAGTGCACAAGTATGCAATTCCTCTTCTGACCTGAGAAGATCTGATGGCAATAAAAATGACTTGGCCATTCTGAAGGAAAGGGGGGGCTGCATTTGGCCAGGATTAGGGTGAGTAGGAGCTCGGTATGAAGATCACCTTAAAAGTGGTCAGATAGCTGTTGACAGCCTTTGGTCCAGATAAGGAAGTAATGGTTGAGGTTATAACTCCTGGCGATTGTGCTCCAGGTAGGGACTGGGATTTCAGGGAGTAATGTTAGTGAGAACCTATGGGCTGTAGTGAGACATTTAAAACTTGTACACTGTATGTGGACATGACAGAGAAGGGGAAGACTAGTGAGAAAAAGAAGGGTCCCTGGAATAGCTCTGCTAGTGTTCAGGTCCTGTGGGGAACACTATGAAAGTATTATTGTGTTAGTGCTTTGTAACTTAAGATATACCAGTCTGATCTGTTGTGCAATAATATACTGATATATTTGTACTTTGCCATACCCTGTGTTGGAGCTGCTAAATCAAAGTCTGCCTGGTTCATTGCATCTAGTGATGGGTGAATTTATCCACCAGGCGCGAATTCGCGGCAAATTTGCGCGATTCACCGCCAGCAAATAAATTCACAAAACGCCTGCGAAAATTCGCCGGAAAAATTCGCCGGGGTCAAAAAATGTTTTCGCCGTTTCGCAAATTTTTCTTCGAATTATCTGAGAATGCTGCTGTGTTTTGTGTTCATTTTAAGGTGAACTACCTCTTTTAACTGTAACCTGATTGTTATGAACTTGCTTTTACCAACCATGCAATTTGAATTGAATTGAGTGAGAATTATCCAGTATTGTGTCAGTCATTTGCTTTTATGTAGAACAGAGAATTTGCATTGTGGTTACTTGATATTACATTGCAATCAGCCATCAGAACAATGGGCATATCCTTAATGCATCTAGATATAGACAGGATATGAAGCCGTTTGTATACAAAAGAAGAAGATCTTCATTAAAGGATTTTCTTAAATAATTGGGCAGTTTTTTATCTTCCCCAATGATGCTGAACTACAGCTCCCTACATGCTTAACCCGCGATAATATGTTGGGGTAGTCCAACAACATTTGGCTTGTTGTAAGGGTTGCCATTTGGCCAGTATTTTATTGGCCTGCCGGTAAAAATGATGGTTGATCCTAATGTTATTAATAGGGAAAAAAGATAAATATATAGGAAGGCTGCAATTTTTTTTTCCAGAAAAGGTGCCAACCCTAGTTGTTGTTTATGGTGATGCAAAAGTGTATACATCACATTTTAATTTAAATTAGAATAGAAGGACAACCCTAAATGTCTTACAATATCAATGTTGATGAACCATCTAGCAGGGGCTGAATGTCTTCTGTTGCTTCAATGCTGTGTAGCAAAAACATAGCCCCCTGATGTTTTACAAATTAGTTCCATCCCCATCCCTATAGCCCTGTAGCATTTGTAGGCGATTTTTCAGCCAATCACAGGGGAAGTCAATAAATTTCCTTACAGGTAGTTTAACTTTGCTTTGATTAGTTGCAACTCTTGTTTAAGCTTAAAAATGTAATGGCATGTTCCCCGTTATAATTTTTTATATTTTTTTTTTCTTATTTTCCAGGTATTCCTTTTGTAGGGAAGAAAAGTGTCAAGGAATATGGTGAATTATGTGGCACACCTCAGACCCTAATCCACAGGATTTAATGGTTAAGGCAGTGCTGGGCCAGGCCGGCTGAGAGCCCTAGGCAAGCACCCCACGGTGCAGGTGTGCTTGAGCAAATGGGTATGTGGGCGGGTATGTGCATGAGCTAACAGGTGAACATACACCATTTGTCTATGGGGGAGTGCACCAGAACACCAGTGCCGATTGTGGGGACATGGCTAGGGACATGGGGTAGTTGACAAAGCGGTATGTGCCTAGTTGTTGTGCTCCCAGTGTTGTGCTCTAGGCATGTGCCACTTCTGTCTACCCCTAGTTACAGCCATACAGGGCCAGATTTCAAAATTGAGCTGCAACCATGCCACCCATTAGGGATGTAGCGAACGTCGGAAAAAAGTTCGCGAACATATTCGCGAACTTGCGTCAAAAATGCGAACGGTTCGCGAACGTCGCGAACCCCATAGACTTCAATGGGAAGGCGAATTTTAAAAGCTAGAAAAGACATTTCTGGCCAGAAAAATGATTTTAAAGTTGTTTAAAGGGTGCAACGACCTGGACAGTGGCATGCCAGAGGGGGATCAAGGGCAAAAATGTATCGGAAAAATACATTGTTGACACAGCGCTGCGTTTTGTGCTGTAAAGGGCAGAAATCACACTACATTTCTAAACCTGTGTAATAAAATGCTTTAAAACGTCCGGCGTCTACATGTAAAGGTTACAGCCTGTTCACACGCAAAGACGAAACGCGGCGCTTACTGCAACGCAAAAAAACGCAAAGAGCTTTAATGAATGATACCGTCAAGTGAGCAAATGATAGTTGTTAATTACTAGTTGAGCTTGTCACCTCCAGGATGTTCGTCCTGTTGGTGGCAATATTTCTGTAGTGGTGTGTTTAGCAGTCACCGTGCTTGTGCGCACGTGCACGGTCAGGCAGAGGTAATTCAATGTACAGTGAAGTGAACCAAAAAACACTGATTCTGCAGTGTGGGCCCAGTTTTGGTCTACTTTATTGATCGCCTGCGGTGACCATAAAAGATGCGATTTTGCCACTGTTGCAGAACCCTGAAAAATTAGGCATGTGTACTTTCCTGAAAAATAATGTTTTTTTTGTCGCAGCCACTGAACCAGAAGGCCAGAAACAATATGCCATATAAATGCTGAAAATATTCATTTTTTTTTGTCGCAGCCACTGCAGCACAGAGGCCAGAAAAAATATGCCATATAAATGCAAACAATATTAATTTTTTTTTGTCGCAGCCACTGCAGCACAGAGGCCAGGAAAAATATGCCATATAAATGCAAACAATATTAATTTTTTTTTGTCGCAGCCACTGCAGCACAGAGGCCAGAAAAAATATGCCATATAAATGCAAACAATATTAATTTTTTTTTGTCGCAGCCACTGCAGCACAGAGGCCAGGAAAAATATGCCATATAAATGCAAACAATATTAATTTTTTTTGTCGCAGCCACTGCAGCACAGAGGCCAGAAAAAATATGCCATATAAATGCAAACAATATTAATTTTTTTTTGTCGCAGCCACTGCAGCACAGAGGCCAGAAAAAATATGCCATATAAATGCTGAAAATATTCATTTATTTTTGTCGCAGCCACTGCAGCACAGAGGCCAGGAAAAATATGCCATATAAATGCTGAAAATATTCATTTATTTTTGTCGCAGCCACTGAAGCACAGAGGCCAGAAACAATATGCCATATAAATGCTGAAAATATTCATTTATTTTTGTCACAGCCACTGCAGCACAGAGGCCAGAAAAAATATGCCATACAAATGATGAAAATATTCATTTATTTTTGTCGCAGCCACTGAAGCACAGAGGCCAGAAACAATATGCCATATAAATGCTGAAAATATTCATTTTTTTTGTCACAGCCACTGAAGCACAGAGGCCAGAAACAATATGCCATATAAATGCTGAAAATATTCATTTTTTTTGTCACAGCCACTGAAGCACAGAGGCCAGAAAAAAATATGCCATATAAATGCTGAAAATATTCATTTATTTTTGTCGCAGCCACTGAAGCACAGAGGCCAGAAACAATATGCCATATAAATGCTGAAAATATTTTTTTTTTTTGTCACAGCCACTGCAGCACAGAGGCCAGAAAAAATATGCCATACAAATGATGAAAATATTCATTTATTTTTGTCGCAGCCACTGAAGCACAGAGGCCAGAAACAATATGCCATATAAATGCTGAAAATATTCATTTTTTTTTGTCGCAGCCACTGAAGCACAGAGGCCAGAAAAACTCAGGATTTACCTGGATTCAAATTAAACCAGTAGGGTTTGCACCCTAGTTTGTAACGGTGGTGGAGGGAGGAGGACGCTAAAGGACAGCTGTGTGTGGAGTCATGAGGCGTGCAGAGAAGGACAGCTGCATGGGGAGTCAGAAACTCAGAACAAGTCTTCCGGCGTGCAGTAACCCTCCGAGATCCACCCCTCATTCATTTTAATAAAGGTCAGGTAATCCACACTTTTGTGACCTAGGCGAGTTCTCTTCTCAGTTACAATCCCTCCTGCTGCACTGAAGGTCCTTTCTGAGAGGACACTTGAGGCGGGGCAAGACAAGAGGTTCATGGCAAATTGTGACAGCTCTGGCCACAGATCAAGCCTGCGCACCCAGTAGTCCAGGGGTTCATCGCTCCTCAGAGTGTCGATATCTGCAGTTAATGCCAGGTAGTCCGCTACCTGCCGGTTGAGGCGTTCTTTGAGGGTGGATCCAGAAGGGTTCTGGCGCTGCCTTGGACAAAAAAACATTTGCATGTCTGACGTTACAGAGTGGCCAAAGTGCTTTGTCCTTGCAGGTGCGCTCGTGGCAGGATTACTGGCACCTCTGCCCCTGGAATGTTGATGAGTTCCTGAAGTGACATCACCCTTAAAAGCATTGTACAACATGTTTTGCAGGCTGGTTTGTAAATGCAGCATCCTTTCAGACTTGTGGTATGTTGGTAACATTTCTGCCACTTTATGCTTGTACCGAGGGTCTAGTAGAGTCGCGACCCAGTACAGGTCCTTCTCCTTAAGCCTCTTGATACGGGGGTCCTTCAACAGGCATGACAGCATGAAAGACCCCATTCTCACAAGGTTGGATGCAGAGGTATCCATCTCCGCTTCCTCGTTATCAAGGACTGCATCATCCACGGTCTCCTCCCCCCAGCCACGTACAAGACCAGGGGTCCCCAAAAGGTCACCACTAGCCCCCTGTGAAGCCTGCTCCTGTTGGTCCTCCTCCTCCACAAAGCCACCTTCCTCCTCTGACTCCACTTCTGACACCTCTCCCTGCATTGCAGCAGGTGCCTGGGTTCGTTCTGGTGATTCCGACCAGAAATCGTGCGCTTCCTGCTCCTCGTCACGCTGGTCTACAGCCTCATCTGTCACTCGTCGCACGGCACGCTCCAGGAAGAAAGCAAAGGGTATTAGGTCGCTGATGGTGCCTTCGGTGCGACTGACCATGTTTGTAACCTCTTCAAAAGGGCGCATGAGCCTGCAGGCATCGCGCATAAGCACCCAGTAACGGGGGAAAAAAATCCCCAGCTCTGCAGATCCAGTTCTACCACCCAGTTCAAACAGGTATTCGTTGACGGCTCTTTGTTGTTGCAGCAGACGTTCCAACATGAGGAGCGTTGAATTCCAGCGAGTCTGGCTGTCGCAAATCAAACGCCTGACTGGCATGTTGTACCGCTGCTGAATGTCAGCAAGGCGTGCCATGGCTGTATAGGAACGTCTGAAATGGGCCGACACCTTCCTGGACTGCCTGAGAACGTCCTGGAATCCTGGGTACTTTGAGACAAAACATTGGACTATTAAATTCAGAACATGTGCCATGCAGGGCACATGTGTTAAATTGCCCAGTCTCAGTGCTGCCAACAGATTGCTTCCATTGTCACACACCACTTTTCCGATCTTCAGTTGGTGTGGGGTCAGCCACCGATCGGCCTGTGACTGCAGAGATGACAGGAGTACAGATCCGGTATGGTTTCTGCTTTCCAGGCACGTCATCCCCAAGACAGCATGACAACGGCGTACCTGGCACGTCGCATAGCCTAGGGGGAGCTGGGGGTGCACAGGTTTGGAGGAGGAGGACCCAGCAGCAGAGGAGGAAGAAGAGGAAGAAGACGAGGTAGAGAGCGAAGGAGGAGTAGAGGTGGTGGCAGAACCGCGTGCAATCCGTGGCGGTGACACCAACTCCACTGTCGTTGTTGAGCCACACATTCCCTGCTTCCCAGCCATTACCAAGTTCACCCAGTGGGCAGTGTAGGTGACATACCTGCCCTGACCATGCTTGGAGGACCATGCATCAGTAGTCATATGGACCTTTGGCCCAACACTAAGTGACAGAGATGCGGTGACTTGGCTCTGCACATGGTGGTACAGGTGTGGTATTCCCTTTTTTGAATAAAAATTGCGGCTGGGTACCTTCCACTGCGGTGTCCCAATTGCTACAAATTTGCGGAAGGCCTCAGAGTCCACCAGCTGGTATGGTAAAAGCTGGCGGGCTAAGAGTGCAGACAAGCCAGCTGTCAGACGCCGGGCAAGGGGGTGACTCGCAGACATTGGCTTCTTACGCTCAAACATGGCCCTCACAGAAACTTGGCTGGGGGCAGATGACTGGGAATGGGAACTGGTGGTCAAGGTGGAAGGCGAAGTGGAGGGTGGTTCAGACGGGTCAAGGACAGCAGAGGTAGAGCAGTAAGATGCTGGACCAGAAGGAGGGTGGCTTTTAGTTTGCCTGTTGCCTTTGAGGTGTTGCTCCCAAAGTGCTTTGTGCTTGCCGTTCATGTGCCTTCGCATAGAAGTTGTACCTATGTGGCTGTTGGGCTTCCCAAGACTCAGTTTCTGACTGCACTCATTGCAAATTACAACGCTTTTGTCAGAGGCACACATATTAAAAAAATCCCACACTGCTGACCTTTTTGAAGCTGGCAATCTGGCGGTAACAGTAGAAGTTGGCGGCGTTGGCGGCAATGGCGGGTGCGTTGGCCGGCTGACCACAGGTGCCGATACATGTTGTTGCCCTACTGTTCCCTGCGAGCTGTCCTCCCTGCTTCTTCCAAGTCTTATTCTCCTCCTGCCTCTCTGACTCTCCGTCTCTCCATCTGAACTATCCTCCTCTTACTCTCTTCTACTGGGCACCCACAAAACATCAATCTCCTCATCATCATTCTCCTCAGATGCATCAATTTCTTCTGACAGCTCACAGAAGGAAGCAGCAGCGGGGACCTCCTCATCACTCATTATGTCCATCTCTGTTGTGTTCTCTGCCAGAATTAAATCTGGTGTAACGTCCTCATCTCCTTCATCTTCTTCTGCCAATAATGGTTGCGCATCACTCAGTTCAAGAAACTCATGTGAAAATAACTCCTCTGACTCCAGTGAAGAAGGGGCGCCGGTGGTGGAGGAAGTGTTACGTGGGGTGGCCATAGCAGTGGAGGATGAGGATGTTGTGGTAAAGTTAGAAACGGTAGAGGATGGGGTGTGCTGTGTAAGCCAGTCAACTACCTCTTCAGCATTTTGGGAGTTCAGGGTCATTGCCTTTTTAAAACTGGGCAATTTCCTAGGGCCACAGGATAGCATAGCAGCACGGCCCCTAGTGCCTCTGCGTGGCGGCCTGCCTTTGCCTGGCATTATTTTTAAAACAAAAACAACAACAACAACTCAGGTGCTGTTTCTGGAGACGGTATTATTATTGATATTTAGACGGAATGTGAACAAGCTCACACAGCTAAGTGGCAGTGGTTTGAAGAACACACTGGGCAAATAATGCCTGCAAGGTCAACGTATACACTACAGCAGTGGTGGATACGGAATATATTATTGCTGCTTGAAAAACGTCACTCAGGTGCTGTTTCTGGAGACGGTATTATTATTGATATTTAGACAGAATGTGAACAAGCTCACACAGCTAAGTGGCAGTGGTTTGAAGAACACACTGGGCAAATAATGCCTGCAAGGTCAACGTATACACTACAGCAGTGGTGGATACGGAATATATTATTGCTGCTTGAAAAACGTCACTCAGGTGCTGTTTCTGGAGACTGTATTATTATTGATATTTAGACAGAATGTGAACAAGCTCACACAGCTAAGTGGCAGTGGTTTGAAGAACACACTGGGCAAATAATGCCTGCAAGGTCAACGTATACACTACAGCAGTGGTGGATACGGAATATATTATTGCTGCTTGAAAAACGTCATTCAGGTGGTGTTTCTGGAGACGGTATTATTATTGATATTTAGACAGAATGTGAACAAGCTCACACAGCTAAGTGGCAGTGGTTTGAAGAACACACTGGGCAAATAATGCCTGCAAGGTCAACGTATACACTACAGCAGTGGTGGATACGGAATATATTATTGCTGCTTGAAAAACGTCACTCAGGTGCTGTTTCTGGAGATGGTATTATTATTGATATTTAGACAGAATGTGAACAAGCTCACACAGCTAAGTGGCAGTGGTTTGAAGAACACACTGGGCAAATAATGCCTGCAAGGTCAACGTATACACTACAGCAGTGGTGGATACGGAATATATTATTGCTGCTTGAAAAACGTCACTCAGGTGCTGTTTCTGGAGACGGTATTATTATTGATATTTAGAAAGAATGTGAACAAGCTCACACAGCTAAGTGGCAGTGGTTTGAAGAACACACTGGGCAAATAATGCCTGCAAGGTCAACGTATACACTACAGCAGTAGTGGATACGGAATATATTATTGCTGCTTGAAAAACGTCACTCAGGTGCTGTTTCTGGAGACGGTATTATTATTGATATTTAGACAGAATGTGAACAAGCTCACACAGCTAAGTGGCAGTGGTTTGAAGAACACACTGGGCAAATAATGCCTGCAAGGTCAACGTATACACTACAGCAGTGGTGGATACGGAATATATTATTGCTGCTTGAAAAACGTCACTCAGGTGGTGTTTCTGGAGACGGTATTATTATTGATATTTAGACAGAATGTGAACAAGCTCACACAGCTAAGTGGCAGTGGTTTGAAGAACACACTGGGCAAATAATGCCTGCAAGGTCAACGTATACACTACAGCAGTGGTGGATACGGAATATATTATTGCTGCTTGAAAAACGTCACTCAGGTGCTGTTTCTGGAGACGGTATTATTATTGATATTTAGACAGAATGTGAACAAGCTTACACAGCTAGATGGCAGTTGTTTGAAAATGAAGAACACACTGGGCAAATAATGCCTACAAGTGCACTACTATTGGTGCACTACTATGAAGAACAGCAAACAGCACTATACACGTTAAAGAACAGTAAGATAAGTAAAATAAAAAAAAAATTATATGTATATTAAAAAAAAAATTTCAGGTTGGTGCTGCTGAACTACTAGGAGCAGCACAGTAGCACACCAGTCCCACTCCCCAACACTGCTAGACTAATAGCACTGGGCTCTTATAGTAGCAACTAGCAAAGTAAAAAAAGAAAATAAAAGCAGTCCTTACAAGGACTATTGGGTTATTACAGCAGTCAGCAGATGAGATCAGAAGAGATCAGTGCCCACAGCAGGCAGCTACATACAGAGCACTGCAGTAGAAGGTAGATTACTAGCCAGCAAAGCTACCTAACCTAAAATGTCCCTCAAATCCCTGCAGACTTCTGTCCCTCCAATACAGAGCAGTATCAAGTAGATTACTAGCCAGCAAACTTACTATCAACTGTCCCTCAAATCAGTGAAATCACTAACAGCTCTCTCCCTACACTAGCTCTTCCAAGCACACACAGGCAGAATGAAAAAACGCTGCAGGGCTTCAGTTTATATATGGAAGGGGAGTGGTCCAGGGGGTGTGGGGGTGGTCCAGGAGGGAGAGCTTCCTGATTGGCTGCCATGTATCTGCTGGTCTGGGGTGAGAGGGCAAAAAAAAAGCGCCAGGTATGGCGAACCCAAAATGGCGAACGTCGCGCGACGTTCGCGAACATTCGGCGAGCGCGAACAGTCGATGTTCGCGCGAACAAGTTTGCCGGCGAACAGTCCGCGACATCCCTACCACCCATGCCCACCCACATGTCTAGTAACCCAATGCTCCTGAATTGCGTTTATTTTCTTATAGGAAATGTATTACTTATGAATATGTATAGAAGGATGTTGGTTCTTGCCCCTGACAGATGTTGGTGGAATCTGAGAAGGTCATTAAAATTCTTGATCAACAAACAGTATTTGTTGAATATTCACATGTTATTATTTACTCCAATAAAACATGACAATTTAAATCAGCAATCAAAATTAATACACAAATGGAACGTATAAGGTAAGCAAATGCTACAGTAAAGGCTGTTAAAGCTTAACATCCAATGTAATTAATATTTTCCTGCCACGTGGATAAGCTCTTTGAATTGAACTGTATAACATGTGACTATAGTAGAAATAATGTTATTCTGTTTTAAGTACATGACTGACTCCCTGATCAGCACTGACTGAACATATACATGTTTCTGGTTCTTACTGCCCACGTCACTGGAGCTCAATGGGCATTACAAGTCTGAAGAAAGGGATTAGTTTAGGCAATTCCAATGTGCGGATATCCAGCTGCTTTTCTAGTTTATCAGGTTGGAGAGCTCGGTATTACAGCAGCTAAACTAGAGGGTGTGATGATTGCTTTGATTGTTTTCATGTTACAAAGGATTAAAATGTCACATGGAATGGTGAGCTTTACTCCAGGCTTCATAGATTCAGAGGCAGATTATACACTAGGAGATCGATGCTTAGTGCCCAGGCAGTTAGGTATTAGGGATCCAATGCAGCGGTTATTAATATAGTCAAATAACACCCAATTTTCTAAAAATAATGTTAGTAGAAGTAGGCATGCTGTAAAGTACAACTTCCTAAATTTAGTGCTTTTAATGAATTCTAATTGGTCTCTGATGCCAACCTGCAGGAAGATTGGCAGCGATTTGCCTGCCAGCAGAAGTAGGTTCATACAGTGTGAAAGATTTGAGCACTTGGCAGGGAGAGCCAGGAGAGAATGTTCTTTTTTTAATAAAGCCTGGTGTAAAGGTCTAGCTAATAGTGACCATTATAATCTGTTATTGCTGGACAGGGTACGTTTACCCTGAAATAGCTGTTTCTATCTGTATATTCATCGTATTCATTCTGGCTCTGATCTTTTCATTGATACATTGCTGATTCCTGATTTAACTCTTACCTTCTTTTCACACAAGCTGTGCAATCTGTTGTGGTTGCTATCTCCATGGAGCTTTTAACTCCACATTCCCAAAAAACATCACTTCAGGCAAAGTGGCAGAAGAGACAGGGAGAGAGGACCAAACAGTTAAGGATTTGCTAAGTGATGGAGCTAAGGGATAAGGGAAACATAAATTCCAATTTATTTCCAATTGCAGATAAGCAGGAGGCTGCAGAGCCAAGGCTTATTATACAGGACTGGCAGGAAAAGAGAAGAAATACTACAATCGACATGAAAAGGAGAGTGGGAGTTAATAACTCTTATTATAAAGCTGTGCTCTCTGCGCATAGAATGGCTATAATCTATGCCATATTTATATGTGCAGAATTATTCTGAAACAGAATTAAGCAGATTTATGATACGAATCACACCACTCTATAGAGACACTTCCTTTGTATATATTTTCTATGTTGTTTAGAACGAAAAGTTGCATGTAACTACTGTAGTTCATTTGCTTGATATATTTGTGTGTGAATTTCATGGGAAAGAGAGTTAAAGGGATGGTTTTGTATACTTCATCTGCAAACTGCCATGATCTATTTGCATAACATGCTTGGTGGGTTGGTTGCAGGACTTAAATGCACTCTATATTGTTATTGAATCTGGCTGAACAAAGCCAAGCACTCCAGCGGAGGTTTAAAGGGGAATAGCAATACAGTTCATTGTACAGGAATGGGATCCGTTATCCGGAAGCCCGTTATCCATAAAGTTCAGAATAACGGAAAAGCTGTCTCCCGTTGACTCCATTATAATCAAATAATCCAATCTTTAAAAATGATTTACTTTTTCTCAGTAATAATAAAACAGTACCTTGTACTTGATCCAAACTAAGATATAATTAATCCGTATTGGAAGCAGAACCAACCTATTGGGTTTATTTAATGTTTACATGATTTTCTAGTAGATTTACAAAAAAATCTGTAAAACCCCAGGTCCCGAGCATTCTGGATAACAGGTCCAATACCTGTGTATGAAGAAATTGCTAAGCACAGTATTTCAGGGGCTGATGCCTGAGAAATAAAAATGTGATTGCCACTATTTATTAAAGGGCACCTGTTGGCAAAAAACATTTTCGCCAACCAAAGTTATGGGCTAACACCCATACTTTGGTTGGGGGTAACAGTTGTTTTTTTTTAATTTTTTTTTTTTAAATGCCCTCCGCCAACACTAGGCCACCCGCACTGGAAGGGGCCTCCCTGTATGAGTGTCCATAGTGGGGTACATGCATGTGCATAATGAGCGAATGCTGCAACTTGCTCATTATGTGCATGTGTGTGATGTCAGAAGCGCATTATATGCATGCGTTATGCACGACATGACTGACCGCACGACAGCAGCAAAAAAAACCTACTGTAACTGAAACCGGAGTGCGGGCTATAATAACCTGCACCTTTTGTTGGGGATAATATTTTGGACCAACAAGTTCCCTTTAAGCCTGGTTATAGACTAAGTTGTGGCGTGTGTGGGCTAAACTATACCCATATATTAGGGCAAGTACATATATATTTTACTTTATGTATATGTGTATATACAGTATGTGTATATTTTAAATGAGTGAATGCAGAGATTGGGCATATTACATTTTGTATTGCCTACTATACAGCGTTGGGGCATTATGGAAGAGGTACAGTAAATATGTTCCCTAGACACATCAACTTTCAAATCTTTCCTATGATAGGTTTATGTCCCCACTATCTGTGCAGTTAAATCTAGAATACTAGCAGTTGTAGTTACTATAATTATTAATACTTATATTTTTAAGATTTTGGTTTATTTACATACAAATAATGGTGGATACAGGTGCTTCAGTTGGTTCTGCTTATTAGACATTACTTTGTTCAGTGTAGACAGACAAACTATGGTAGATAGAGCTATGAAATATGCTAGTTGCAATGCTGGTCATCTGTTTAGTGCACTAACTGCAGAAGGCATGGTGTATATCTACATACAGAAAAAAAAATACATATGATATCAGTGAACAGAAAGTTGGGAAGGAGGACCCCCTTATCTTTACCCTTTTTAGGGGAGGAATGCCCCTAAATCTCTACCATCCAAAGGTCCCATTTTATCTTAATCTATATTTTCATAGATGGAAGGAAGAACACACAATTGCTTTGATGTTTAACATGGAATTTTACTTGGACTCTAAGGGATTAAATTCAGTATAAAGGGGTCTGGTTTGTTTCTTTAAATTGTTTGTGTGAGTCAACTGGATTAGCTGTGTGATTCAAATCCCTCAAGTGCTAAAGAGTCGCCTGATCAGGTTTGCGCACAGAGAACATTGTATTGGTTCCACAAATGTGTCATTTTTTCTTTAATTTGTCTTGGCATGTTTAATTTATTCAGCCATCAGTGCCAATAATCAATCACTTAGCAGACCAGAGCTGGCCCTTTGTCACATGCAGCTGATTCTGAATTTACATTTGCTCTCTGGAGAACTAAGCAACAGTTAACTCTACACACACATTCCACAGAATCTATAAAAGCACCACAGCTGCACAGTCTAACACTAGCGAATCCACATGCAGTTTCAGTCAGGGGATCGATAGGAAATTGTGAACTAGAGAATGCCAGCCTTTCATTATGTAAAGACACATTAAATCAGAGGCAGGCCATTAATTGCTCCCAGATATTTGTGCAGTACATCATATATTTGAATGGGTGTATTGTGCAGAGATCTTGCATATAACTTTGTGCATTGCCCTCAATGCAGCTGTGTGGCAATAAATATGTATGTGGGGGGGATGTTAGAGGACAGTAAAAAAAAATAAAAAAATAAAAAAAAATATATATATATATATATATATATATCTATGCTAAATAAGCTTTAACTGATTTCTACAGGATATAGTTTAGATGTACATACGATATATGTTTCATCTCTGTCTTCTAAGCAATAGGCTGGAGGTGAGCAAAAAATAAAAAATCTACAATGCCAATACATCTCATACAGACTTCCCACTACAGCAAGTATAATCCTAAACTAGCACAGTTTCCCAACTTCTTGTTTCTGGGACAACAATGACAAAAAACAATATGTTTAACCATAGATAGTGTTCATGAAATAGGATATGCAAGTATCATCATCAGTCATCATGGCTTACCTATCCACAGCTATCGCAGACATGGAGTAAATACTAGCAAATATGGAGGTGATAGGGAAGAAGTTGTGAAATCTGCAGTACGCCTCTCCAAAGTACCACTCATTGTGCAGGGCATAAATGAAATTCACCAGTGTGTTAAAAGCTGCCATGGAGGCATCTGAGAAAGCCAAGTTCACCAGGAAGTAGTTGGTCACTGTTCTCATTCTTTTGTGGGCCAGGATGATCCAAATGACAATGATGTTTCCGAACACAGCCACGGCTACCATGGATCCATAAGCCAGAGACCACAGGGCGATACGCCAAGGAGGCTGCACAAACTTGTGAGACACAGGGGAACTCACATTTCTCTGAGTGCTGTTCGGCCATAACACCCCTTCCCCCAGAGGAGCGAAAATTCCAATGACTTCTCCAGAAGTAAGGTTTGTGGGCATGGAGGTCATTCTTTCTTTAAATGTTCAGTATGCCAACAAACTCTGCAGCTATGCTAAGGCTTTTCAACTTCAGTACAGTAATGTAAACAGAAGATCCTTGAATAGAGAACTAAAAGCTGTGAGCATTTTCTGGGTAACAAGTTAAAAAAAAGCTCACCATGACAGTTTAAAAGCTGAAAGCTTGGCAAGAACCGCGCTTCATTCAAAGCAAGTTCTTCCCAATGTGCTGAGAGCTAGAACAAAATGTAGCAGCTGGTGTGAGCCTTTTATAGAAAAGGGTCCTCCTATGTCTAGGAAAGCTCAGTGAAATCATAGGGAGGGAGGGGGTCTGGGCTATGCATGCAAAGTACTGCTCCTCTGCTACTAACACATAAACAGGTAAGGGCAGTGGGACTGTGACACAGCAACAGAGCCTGTTGTGTATTCCTGTCACTTGCTGCCATCCTTTTCCATGATCTGCATCGCTGCATTTATATTACATTTTGTATTTTAGTTAACTCCCAGAAAGCTGGAGAGCAAGTGCTCTGTTTGTGTTGGAAACTCTGGAAGGTGCTGTCCATGGTGCTAAATGTATACAGTCAAATATTCATGTTCTGCGCTCCATTTCGAGAGTAACCCATCATATTTCCAAGAGATGGTATCAGTTTAGATCTCACAGTTAGCTTTGGGATGGGGGGAGGGGGGTAGAAGTGCTCCCAGGTTTAGTGGATACACTAAACTATAACCAAAATGCCTTCAATACCAAAATAATTCCAGAAGTGAATTCAGATCATGGCAGAGATTTACCAAACACAGTTTAGATAATGTGGGGCAAATTTATTAACTAGGAATCAAAAAGTAGATGAGCAAATTTCTCTGTTCTGCTTTCATTGTTTTATATTACATTCAGGGTTGTAGAATTTTCATTACTCCTTGTAATTCATTAGTGCATATTGTGCATTTTAATGATGCTTGAATTCATGTTTATAGTATAATTTTCTCTCACTCTAACATTGCTGTATAATAAGCAGCCTTCTGAATATCTGCTACTGGCACCTGTGTTATCCTTTCCTTAAATCTTTGGTGCTCTATCACCTAGGCTGAAGTGACTTTTGTTTTTAGTGAGGCAAGCTTGAAAATTTGGAATACTTTTGAGTTAAAATTAAACATGTCATAGATAGGAGAATACAAGGAACTGTAGCTGGTTCAGTGCTGTAAAGAAAAAAAGCATGAATACAGTTTTTAACAAACAAAACCGACCAGTGAATGCCCAGTCAAACCAGATTATATTAGGCATTTGTGTATGTCAACAATAAAAAAGAACGTCAATACCTTATTTTGCTACAATCGGGGTGTTCTCAAAATATATTCCATGGGGCTGTAGACACTTCACAAAGATCAAATGTTGTGGGACCACATGGCCCTTCCTAAATGATGGGCCATGTGGTCCCAAAAAAGTTTGATCTTTGTAAAGAGTCTACAGACCCATGGAATATATTTTGGGAACACCCAGATTGCAGCAAAATAAGGTATTGGCATTCTTTTTTGTTGTTGTATTCACTGCTGGCATGTGGCTAGGCCAGTGCCTATACCTTTATCCCCTAAACTGGACTGTGTATTTGTGTTTGTCATCCAGTGCCAAATGAACCAAATGCCCCTGTCTCCCCATTGTATTTTCTGGAATGCCAGTCACCCTCCTTATTTTCTTTCTTGCTCCTTTTCCTTTTTAGCAAATGAAGAAAATGGCACTCCATTCATAAAACTCAAAGCTCTTGCTCCTTTACAGAAAGAGGTAGCATAGTCCAAAAGAAAATTCGAAAGCAGGAGCAAGCTGTAGTGGATTTAAGCTACATTTTTAAGGACCAATGCTTTGTTTATACATGTACCTTCCTTTATGACATGACTAAGGGCATGGCTAGGTACAAAGGTTCAAATGGAATACCATAAGAATATATATATATATATATATAATTTATTGTAATCCCTCAGAATTACAGGGCTCATTTACAAGCATAAGTGCAGAGGGTATAGTACAATAGCCACAATGTAGCATTTTTGCACAATTCCAGCTTAATTGTAGAAGGTGGCAATGCACCGGAAAAGACAGTAAAACTGTCACATGCACAACTCCGATGCAATTCCACTGTAAATTTTTTAGTGTTTGAGTGTCGTTATTTCCATCTCTATGCATTAATCTGGCATCTGCAATTGATTCTTTAAACAAAATTTCACTTTATCTATTGATGCAGTAAATCTATCGCCACCTTCGAGCATGGTCATAGCTCCAGGGTTCTACTTTGTTAAGAGACACTGTGTGCAATTTGTGGAAGTGCAGGGAGCAAAAGCAGCTTGCAACAAAAAAGGCTTATATTCTTCCAGGGAGTGTTGCAAGATTGTGTGACCACAACTGAGCTCTGAGGTCCTATATGACCCCTTATATTAATTATTTATTTTTATCCTAAAAAAATGTACATTTTTTGTATGCAGACAGCCTAGCCATTCATAATCCTGTATGCATTTTAACTTGGAATGAGATATGACACAGCTTTTGTGATGGATGTCCTTTCTGTTATCTGTTTGTAAGAATGGATTGTCCTTCATCTTTCTGCTATTCTTACTGACTGTAAATTCCAAACACAGTGTAGATTTTATCTTCTTTGCTGTGAATTTAGACAAAGACAGGCAGCTAGAAGTATAGATTACTGGACCATGGGGCATCACTAGACCTGTCACTAGAGTAGTGGAGTATTACATATCACCACCTGCTTGAGGAAAGATCTGTCCATGCTTGTATATTAATAGGAGACATAAACCTTTCCTTAAACTAGTTTAGGTGTCCCCTAGCTCTCCAAAGTAGGCATATCAAATGCAATTCCAGATTATATTTTTTTTAAAAACATTTAAACTGAGAATCAGTTATATTAGCCCTATGGCTACACACTAGGATTACAAATGTGATAATGTTACTTTCCAGCATTACCCTGTCATCAATTTTCAGAAGTGAGGATATATTACTGCTTAGGTGTAGAGCTAAAGAAAAAATGTTTTGCTGGATAGAGTTAAGTATAAGTATAGGCAATACAAGCAGGATTCGCATTGCAAGATCCTCTTGTATTATTTTGTCCCCTGACCCTGAATGATTTGGAAAATGTTTTTTTTGTGCAGTTTTGCAGTGTCCATATCCGTGGTTGAAGGACTACAGCTTTATGGTTCTGTAATATAGTAGAAAATGTTTACAGTTGTAGTCCAACATATGGCTAGAGGGCATCTGTTATTAAAGGTTTATTATGTTTTCTTAAAGCTAACTTCTGGACGGTGTAAAGCTTTACCCAAAAAAACAAATTGGAAATTTATGTTTAAATAGCAACTGAAGCCCAGAAGACATGCTTCACTACAACACAGAATTTTTGTAACTACATTGTTTGTTCTCACCAAGCTTCGTCTAACCGAGCACTCTGTAGGTCTGCCTTAAGGATTGCAATGCTTTCCTCTCCTCTTAATTCTGCTAGAAATGTTTATTTCTTCCAGCCTAATGGTTTGTTCCCTCTGGGTCTTCAAAGAGGGTGAGAGAGCACAGAAACAGCTGTCATCTCTTAGTGTAGTACTGCATCTTTTTCTTTAGGCATTAGTGCTGTATACTTTTCTTAATATACTGGTGTGTATGTGTGTGTAGCTCTACATACACTAATGTACGTCTATCTCTCTGCCTGCTAGTGTATGTTGCATGTTACAGTACCTGTGTTATTATGCCTCACTGTGCTAGTGGGTGTGAACTTGAACAAGCATATGCTTGGTTACATTTGCATAATTTGTCTTTTTTGAGTGTTTGTTGGCCTGTGAGTATGCCTATTCCAGGCAATTGCTACTAATGCTAATGGTGTGCATTCGTTCTTCACTTGGAAAAGTGATTTAATGAAAAAATAAATGTTGAAAACACAGAATAAAAAGGAGGAATGGTTGAAAATTAACCATTGCAAATAAAAATGGAGAGGGGCAAATATGAATGCAGTGGAGAAACAGGAAAAAAGCAGAAGGCTATAAGAAAAATGTAGAAGGTGGGAGAATAAAGGAAGAAAGCCATAAAAAACAAGAGCTGAAACCTGTTTGAAAACAGAGAAAGAAGCATGCAAGAAGACAGGAGGCAGAGAAAAAACTTAGTAGTAGTCGTTGGAGAAAAAGGCAATGCAAGCATAAGAAAATAACATCAGTGAAATAGAGAACATGAAAGTACATATTAAAAAGAGAGTAGCCATACTCCGCTCCACTTATTGCACAATAATATACACTCACACAGTCCTCTACACATGAACGCCCAGAACTGAAGGCAGGCCACAAAGGCCCCGGCATAGGGCAGTAAAGTGTGGGGGAGGCATGCCACCACTCCGCAGTGCCAGTGATTGGGGGATCAGCACCAGAGCAACAACATAGAGTAGGTGTGGGAGATGCAAGGTGGTGTGTGTGTGCTAAGCGTATGGCAGTGCGAGTCGGTAGGGTGCAAGTGGGTTAAGGGTGCAACAGCTTTAAATCTGGCCCTGTATACATGCAAGCAGATTAACAGTCTGTCTTGCACACAGACACACACAAACACAGACTCACACACAGATACAAGCAGATTCAGCCCCTCTCATCCTCACTGAGCCAGATTATAACACAATACGGTACATCTCTCGCTTTGACTCACAGCATCATGTTGGCCAGGTTATAGGCCAGTTTTTTTGAAGGAAAGGAAACAAAGTAACAAAGAAGAGGTTTCAACAGCCATAGACACCTGCAGTGTTATCAGTAGACAGTAGAATATCAGCAGTGGCTGTGATCTTTTAGATGTTTAAACACCATTATAGCTCTTGCACTATTTGAGAGAAAACCTCTGGGGGGGCTCCTGCAAGAAAGCATAAATTTATGGGTAAGATTACATATCATTTGTTGAAAAACCTGTCATGAGGCACTCACTGTAATAAGTATTCATAAAACTCCTATGAATACTGCTGTTTCATTAATTCATGCTCTGTGCACAAGCGACTGGAACAATAGAAAGTCTCCATATCATGTAGCTCACCTCTAATGCTTTCTGCTCAGCCAGTGGGCCAATTGGTTATTGAATGTACCTGATCAGCATGTGTATGTCCTCCTCAATACTAATTGAAATTATACACAGGCTGTGGGCATTTTATAATATATGCATGCTTATACAATTGTTTTTCTTTTCATCTAAATAGTTAGCACTATAGCCTGTGGTGATGTTATTTGAATTTTGAATTGTGTGTTGGATAGCTATACCTGCTATACCTGTCAGTTTGTATATTTGTGTCTTTAATTTTATACTGTACTAAAACTGTATATCTGAAATTCACAGCTGATGAATAAACACCAGAATGGATAAAATACTAAAACTAGCACTGAAAATATATGGAAACAAGGCTCAAGGCTAATCATGTTGAAATATTAATTTGATAGCTGTGCACAATATGATCTGTCATGGAATCTTAATCATTTTATATATTGCAGACGTGAGGCTATTAAAACTCATTCAAACTGAAACAGATATTAAATGATGCTGAAATTTATACAGCAAGTACAGCAGAATGAAAAGCTACTAATAGGCTTTTACAGAACACGAATACTTAGGCACCCAACAGTGTATGAGTTCAAGTTAAAACATAAATGAAAAAGAACAGAGCTATAATTGTGGTGGAAAAGCCAAAGGTATACACAATAATATTGTTTCAAACCACAGATGAAAAAAAAAATCACGTGGTCGGGTAAGTATAAATTTTCTATCCCAGAGTCATCCGTTATGGGTCAGTTATACCAGGCATGAAAAAGCTGTACAGGCTTGAAAAGTTCTCTATTACTTACTCTCTTTTATTAACCATCTAGAGAAAATCCATACCATTTTCCATAGCGTTTAGCTGTTTGAGAAAGAACACTTTACATTGTTGAAAGACTTTAGCACTATTGACTGATATTGAGGTCTTTGAGTGGGGACCAATTTGGCATTTACATTTCACTGAGATGACTTTTTTTTTGTCAATGGCAGAATTAAGAACTTTGCATTCATCAGTAAATATAAGTTTGTATTTTTTAAATTTTATATATAGCATGTAAAAAATAACAACAAAATCCCCCATGGGGGACAACCAGCAAATGTATTTTTGAAAAAAAAAATTGAATTGTGTAGTGCTGATTTTTTGTTCATTTTTTTCTGCATTTAATGGGGTTAATGCAATAACATGCAGCATTTGCTGCAGGTTTTATAACAGCGCTGCGAAATATGCGAAAATATGTAAAATATCACAGCGATGTGAAATATGTAAATACATATAGAAATACATATAGAAATACATGTTATCAATCATAATAATAATAATAATAAAAGATCTAATTTACAGTTAAACTCTTTGTATCAATATACTTGTAGCTCACCCTTGAGTGTGCTTTAGCAGTGTGGATTATAGTGTGTGGAAAGGACTATGCTGCTTGTGTTATGCCACTGACCCACGTGTATCCAGGCAACTCCCAGCAACTCCCGGGAACCATATGTGATACTTTAAAGGATAATTCAAGAAAAAAACCTGTACCCCCCACCCCACGTAGACCCCCCTTCCTCCTCCCCCCAGCCTAACTTCCACCCGGGGAAATACCCCTAACTTTTTACTTACCCCTCGGCACAGATTCAGGCATCGGAGTTCACGGCAACCATCTTCCGGGTTTTCGTGTCTTCTCCTGGCGCTTCGGCAATTTACGTCCATTTCGTCGCATAGGCAGTTGTCGACAAGCTGGTAAATTGCTCCAACTGCGCATGCACCACTTTGCCGGTCTCCATCTCAGCTTACCGAAGACCCAGAAGATGGCTACGGTGAACTCCGATCCTGAATCTGCCCTGGGGGGTGAGTAAAAGGTTAGGTGCATGGGGGGAGGAGGGAGGGGGGTCTACATGGGGTGGGGGTAGGCGTTTTTTTTGCTAAAGGGTTGAATTCTCCTTTAAGCACCTTATCCTCAGGGAATCCTGTGTGTCTCCTGGTGGACAGACCAACTAGGTTGGAAGTAACAGACGTCCAGTGGGTTGCTTCAAACAAATAATTTCTATTGAACAACGACAGTGGATCTGTTCACAGAAATCAGGAAATATAGATCTTCAAGTACATTCCAAGCAATCAGTGGAAAACCTTCACACTCTAAGATATTGCCAGTAGATCCCTCTCAGGGGGTAGTGCAGCCTGTCTTGGTGATTTCCGCCAGCACTAGGGATCCCATGGGGTAACTTGCTCCTTGGCACTTTCCCTGCTCCTGAGCTCACCCACTCATGTTCTTGTCTGGCGGCTTGATCAACGCAAGGGTGCTAACCCCAACTACTCAGAAAGCTGCTCGCTAAATACATTGCCTCTAACTTTCAATTTTAAGAGACAATTACACAAACTTCTGATGCTTAATGAACTTTCCCTAACCATGATCTGTCACCAGGTCAGACACACTCCTATACCCACCTCCCCACAAGGTAGGATCCAGGAAGAGAGCCCTGAGCACATGTGTGCTCTCCCGTGTAAAGTTTTAAACACTGCCACCTACTGGACAAAACTTGAACTACAAAGGTCCCAGAAAAAGGGACTTAGCTGTCTGGGAGAATCAAAGGACCACTTAGGTGTCCAAATACAGGGAATGGGTGGTTGAAAAATTACCTTTCAAAAGTTTATTAGAATATGAATAAAAATTACCATTTTTTTCTAACACTGGGCAAAGTGGTTGACCCCTACATTTTCACACTGAGGGTTGTACATGCAGGTTGTTCATGCTGTTGTTACTGCGCCCTGACTGGTTCCGAAGTTTACTAGTGCTTATCCTGTAACACAGCTTTATGTTGTTGCCATTAGCCAAGGTAACTGTTGGGTACTGTTCCATACCTCCCCAATAGATATAATTTCCATTCAAATGCTTTTGTCTCTTTGCATTTTTCTTAATTAAAAATTGCAGATGTGACAAACTAAATCCCACTGGAGACCTTATATATGAAATGGATTACCCAGGAAATATTCACATGAAGCAGAAACCAAGAAGTGACACTTTAGTAATTAAGTGTTAAAAATATTGACAATGATACGTATCTTACAAGTCACATTAACCACGTCTTGTGCTCATCTCAGTTAACTGATTTAGGTTTATGAGATTGACTGCAGCATCTTGATTCATGATGCACTAAAGGTAATTCCTTAAGGTACAAATTTGGGATCGCTTATCCAGAAAAAAAGAAAAAGATGTGCTCACCACTACATTATACATTTTAAACCATTGGGCATGTGTGCAATGAGGCTGTGACCACAAAATTCATACAAAGACAAGGGCTCTTCTACACTCAAATGTACACAGATACTGAGGGGTCTTATTTAACCATCAATTTGAATTGTGGTTTTCTGCAAAGCTCCAAAAATTCCAAAAAAATCAAGTACAAAATCCACAAAAGCCTTTAATGCTAAACTTCCACAAGTAAAAGTTGTTGAGGTGTTATAGAAGTCAATGGGAAGAGTGCTGATCCTATTGGACCATTTTTAAACAGAAAATAAGAATCAGGATGTTAGATGTGTTTTTTGTTTTTTTTTGTATTTTGACGTACTTGGCCATCTTATATCTATTGCAATATATAGACAAACAATTCCTATTTTGTTTAAAGGGGAGGACTTTTTTTAGTTGCTTAATGGACAAAATGTCTCAATGTCCTTAATATGTTGATTATAATGGGTTATTGGCACTTATCCAGAAACTCCGTTATTTGGAAAGCTCAGAATTACAGGATGATCTTCTACATGAATAATTACTTTTCTATGTACATCATACTATTATTTCCTTGTAAAAATTAGTAGTCAACCCACTATAAAATGTGTTTCACATAGTATGTATCCCACTGTACTGTTATACAAAGCCATTTTCAAATAAAATTACTGTGAAGAAAGCATGACTAAATATTTTCTTTTTAGTCATGTGGAAAATGGTGGTTTAGGATTAGCATCCAGAATAGTTTTGGGCTCTGATTATCGTCTCCCAGTGGCTTCTCAGGAATCTGACTTTCTAAATTGCTTTTTTTTAAGGTTTACATATTTCCACTTAGATCTGCTCCTCATCCTGGCCTTAACCATATTCTCTTCTAAATGTTCAACTTCTCATTTAATCAAATCCCATATACAGTGTGTTTTAGGATGTTTGAGCTGTCTCCCTTGCTTTCAAGATCTCATTATGTTTTACTCCTTGTAACCAAAACCTCTTTCCACTTTCAATAATGAACCATGAATGCTACTATAAACATTGACCTTGCATTGGTAATTTGTTGTACAAACTGATCTGCACATTTATTGGCAATATTTCAAACTATTGCAGCTTCTTTGATAATATATCAGTGTTTACCCATAAGTGAAGGATACATTCTTTTTATATTATTAGAGTGTGCTTCCCTTTTAATTTATAAATCAAATGTGAGTTGGAGCATAGTCAAGAAGTCAATCACTCGAACTGATGTTTCCTAATTTATTCATTTAGTGAAAGAGCCTTTGGAATAAGATGTGTCCAGTGATAAGAAATAATTTCTTAGTAAAATGATTTAATGATTTCATGAAATATCTCTGTAAAGCCTTTTGCTTTTGTAGTTAAGTAATCTAAAGTTAAAACCAGTCCAAGGTGACCAGACCTTTTAAAGGAAAACTATATACCTGTTATCCAGAATGCTCGAGACCTGGAGTTTTCCTTATAAAGGATCTTTTCATAATCTGGATCATCACACCTTACGTCTACTAGAATATCATGTAAACATTAAATAAACCCAATAGTTTATATAAAAACTAAATACTAAGTAACAGTTTATATATCATATTAAGTGGGATTATTAAATATATATATTCCAAACTGGAATATATATTTAAGTGAATATTGCCCTTATACCTCTATTCCCTTGAGCCCCCATTTTATGATATTCTCTGCCTCAGAGATCACCTGACCAGATATACTGCAGCTCTAGCTATAACAGGAAAAAGAGTGGAAGCAAAAGAACCTTGTCCATTAATTGGCTCATGTGACCTAAAATATATGGTTTGTTTATTTGCACCGTATTGCTCTCAATTATCTGAGCTTAGGGACCAATTTACAATGTACAGGTATGGGACCTGTTATCCAGAATGCTCGGGACCTGGGGTTTTCCGGATAATGGATCTTTCTGTAATGTGGGTCTTCATGCCTTAAGTCTACTAGAAATTAATTTAAACATTAAATAAACCCAATAGGCTGGTTTTGCTTCCAATAAGGATTAATTATATCTAAGTTAGGATCAAGTTCAAGCTACTGTTTTACTATTACTGAGAAAAGGAAATCATTTTTAAAAATTTGGATTATTTAGATAAAATGGAGTCTATGGGAGCCATTCTGTAATTCGGAGCTTTCTGGATATCAGGTTTCCAGATAAGGGATCCTATACCTGTACTGTATGTTGACTGATTATTAGCTAATTCAGATTCACATTAAATGGCTGCATCAGAACATCAGCTTCAATGACAGACAAACCTTATTTCATTTTCATGATTTGTGACAACCCCTACGTTTAGCTCCTCAACATCTGCCCAGCGTATACTGAGCATGTGCATGTCACTGACACTCCTTACAAAATCCAAGATGGGAAGCTGTTGTGACAACTTTGTAGGCTTGTAGGTAAGTCCAGTGTATATGAAATTTCTAGCCATATAAATGTTTTGAGTTTAATTCTCTTTAATCTTTTTTCCTGTTCATTGGTTACAGCACAGAGTGTTATATAGTTTCTTTACCTCACAGGTAAATGCACATTAAAGTAAAATAGATAGTAACGTCTGAATAAACTTTTTCTATTCCACCTGCAAGATCGACTTCTACTGTGTGAGTTGAGCAGGGAGAGCTTTGAGTTGTCCAGATCAGAGATGTGCCAAGGCCAGGTGTGAGAAAAAAAACCCAGAAAATTTTTTTTTAATTAATTCTCCCATTAATTCTCCTCAACTATAAGAAATATCCAAGTGCCACAAAAATATTTTTGGTGACTTTTTGAATTGTATTCTGGAAATATTAACAACATTTTTTGCCAACTGTTTTTTGCCACTTCAGACACAGCAGTTTAAGTAACTAAAAAAAAAAAAATACTTTAGTAAAAATCTCCAAATTACATACCTCAAAAACTAACATTGGATAATAAATTCCTTCCCACTTCATGAAAGAAAAAAAATATTAGGCAGAGGTGCAGTGAGACAAGTCCTCATCCATAATCAGTATACTAAGGGCATTGAGACATTTAGAGCCAAAATCAAATCTCCTAATTCAGTGCTAGATTTTCCCATAGAGCCAATTCAATGATGAAAACTTTTCTCACTGTTTATTACATGGGTAAAACTGCAAATAAACACCCTTACGTTTTCTTATGTGGCCCTTTGTGCATTAAGCTACTAAAATGCCTTCCTCTTTTAACAAAATAGACATTGTCTGTCCATATATTGCAAAATATTATAGCCGGCCCACTGCTTGGTCTGGTCAGTCCTACACTCTTTCATTTGATTCATTTAGAATTCTATTACTTTATTTTTACGTTATTTTACATTTTATAAGTGGACTAAGGGGCCGATTCACTAAGGGTCGAATATCAAGGGTTAATTAACCCTCGATATTCGACTAGGAACTAAAATCCTTCGACTTCGAATATCGAAGTCGAAGGATTTACCGCATTTCCTTCGTTCATACGATCGAAGGAAAAATCGTACGATCGAACGATTAAATCCTTCGAATCAAACGATTCAAAGGATTTTAATCCAACGATCGAAGGATTATCCTTCGACCAAAAAAAGTTAGCCAAGCCTATGGGGACCTTCCCTATAGGCTAACATTGACTTCGGTAGCTTTTAGATGGCGAACTAGGGGGTCAAAGTTTTTTTTAAAGTGACAGTACTTCGACTATCGAATGGTCGAATAGTCGTACGATTTTTACTTTGAATCCTTTGATTCGAAGTCGTAGTCGAAGGTTGAAGTAGCCCATTCGATGGTCGAAGTAGCCCAAAAAAACCTTCGAAATTCGAAGTTTTTTAACTTCGAATCCTTCACTCGAAGTTAGTGAATCGGCCCCTAAGTTTTACCTGCAACTTGCATCCCATGGTTAAAATACCCAAATGGTTGCTCTGTGATTGGTCACTACTGGGATCACCTGACTATTGCGTGGAAGCATGATGGAGCTGGCCATAAACTATACCTATAACTATATCAAAAAGCCATTAAGTTGTGGTGCATAATTATTGTGACATTAAACCTGTTGTTTATTTTATTTATAAAGTATAAATATTCGGTTATACCTTATGGGACATTCATTTTGAAATGGTCAGTTATGTAATTGATACACTTTAAAGCAATGGTAATACATTACAAATTGCAAATTTTCTCGCTAATATAATTTGCATAATAGCTCACAATCATATTGTTTCTAATGTCATCTATTCTGTTTTATTGGATTAGTTGTCACACAGGAGCATGTGAAATTGCAAATTTTTTGAGTTAGAATTCTGTTTTGTAGCTGTTAATTCTTTGGATTGTGGCTAAACATTGCAGAATGGCTACAAATGAAAGGTAGATTCTTTGCATATATAGTAAGACATCTTGTGAAAAGTTTAGTACACAATTAGGACTATGGCACATATATTGCAGAACTTGCAATATAATTTCATCCAAGGAGCACTTCACTGAGGCACTAGGCATAGTGTTTGTGGGAAAGTATTGAAGTTTGCAGAGATCGAACAATCTTAAAATGCTCAGATCACATTCTAGTAGCAATTTAAATGATCAAAACCTCTTGTAAAGAGTTATGGGAAAACAAGATCTATCTAAATCTATCCAAAGTAAGTGTTGGACAAAAAAACCCAGGGGATAGCTCAATTGAAATAAATTTAGTAGCTTTTTGTCAGCTGTCCGTGTGGACTATTGGTTTGACCTGGTGAACAATCTATAGTAGCTAAAACCTCCATTAACCAGTAGTGTGAAATATTGAAGCAAATTGATTATAAGAGAGTTCTTGGATCAGAATTGGGGAGGTACAGGTTGGCAATAGTGTATGTACAGCCCAACAAGAAAAATAACTATCCATTGATGACTTTTGTGCCATGAACCTTACTTAAAGCAAATTTCAGACTTTTCACATTTTTATTTACAGTTTCTAAATTCTTTAGTATGGATATACACAAACTTTATCAGCTGTGGCTTTGTCTAACAGCCAATCAAATAAATTGAAAAGAATTTGCTTTTTTTTTCTTTAGGCCAGATTTTTTTCTTTGGGCCAGATTTTTATTTTTTTCTAGATGGATACATCTTTAAAATCAATATTAATATACCAATTAAGTAATGTATTTTAGCCTCATTTGACAGATAGGGGCGATTTACTAAGGGTCGAAGTGAATTCGAGGGAATTTTCAAAGTAAAAAAATTCTAAATTCTAAGTAATTTTTTGGATACTTCTACCATCAAATAGGATACTATGACTTCGAATTTACTTCGACTTCGATTAGAAGTAAAAATCGTTAGAATATTCAACCATTCGATAATCAAAGTACAGTCTCTTTAAAAAAACTTTGACTTCAATAGTTCGCCAAGTTAAACCTGCCGAAGTGCTATGTTATCCTATGGGGATAGAGGCCTAAGGGACACAGTTACAAACGTTCATGATATGTGTTATGTTTTGGGTAGCCGAGGATGAGTATGGTATAACAGTGCTTTATTAGCAGAGTCCAACAGCCATTACACAACAGTAAGCTTTCACTTTCAAGCTGTACAGAAAGTCCTGTGTATGCACAGTACAAGTCCTGTGCACAGTGACACCCACAGGCCATTTGTATAAACACCACATATTCCCCCTATAGTAGGAAAGCATTTGGACAGCAATAATAAAACAGTATACATATTAAAGCAATATTATACATCCTTCACATCACATAGTGCTTGGTCCATGCAGGTAGTTTTCTTATTCTCTCAGTACGCCTTATAGGCTCACTTTCTTCAGGACTATTGCAGTTGACATCAGGAGTAGGAAAATGTCCTTCATCAAATGGAGTTTCTCCAAAGTCATATCTAACAGGAGTAAGACGATTTGCATTCCATATGCAGACAGTTCATATGTGTAAGGTCCTCGCTGGCGTCTCACTTCAAGTGGTGTAGTTAATTTAGATTGTTCTTGTTTCACTATTCCTGGTTTCTTAATTCTGACTAAAGATCCAGGCTGAAAGTGTACTTCTCTGGCATCACGTTTTCTGTCAGTATAATTTGGCTTGGTGATGTTTCACAATGTCAGCAGTAGATGATTTTGTAGGCACAGTATTTTGTGGAAGTTTGATGTCTGCAACATGTAACTTAGTGCGCATCTGTCTGCCATGTAATAATTCAGCTGGAGATGATTGAGTTGTTGCATGGCGTGTTGCTCTGTAGTTATGTAGATACTTTCCAAGATTTCCCAGTTAGATTTGCTGTCTGTAGTGCTTCTTTCAGACTTCTGTTGAATTGCTTGATTTCTCCATTTGCTTGTGGGTAATACACTGAAGATTTCCTATGCACAATATTCCTCTCTCTCAGAAAGGATTCAAACTCATATGAGACAAACTGTGGTCCATTGTCTGATATTAACTCCTTTGGATTACCTTCTCTGCTGAAGACTGTAGACAGAAATGTTATCATTGTAATGGTGTTATATGAGAAAATGCAATTTCTCTCCATTTACTGTAATATTCTATCAAGGTTATAGCAAATCTACAATCTATAGGAGCATCTGTAAAAGGACCGATAATATCAATAGCAAGTTTTTCCCATGCTGAATTAGGGAATGGTACTGGTTTTACATCTGGTCTCAACTTAACTTTGTGTACAACGTTCTTTGCACAACCCAGTGAAGTGTTGCTTTGTGGTTACATTTTAGACACTGGCTGTGTGGCAGGCACTGGTGCTGTACTAATGAGACCATCAACTAATTGTAGGTTTAATGCAGCAAAGAGATCCCTTCCAAGTATAGCAGTACCCTTATTCACAATGTAAAAGTCACATTTTGCAGTATTTGATTCAAATTATACAGTTACTGGCACACAACCAAGCAGAGGGATTGGATCCTTTAAGTAACTGACCAGTTTCAGGGCAGGTGCAACAAGCAGATCTTTTGAAAAGTATTTCAAGAAAATATCCTACTAGTTCTACTGGTTAGAGGGATGTAAGACTTAAATTATGAGGGAAGACTGTCAAGGTTGGGGTTGTTTTCTCTGGATAAAAGGCGCTTGCGAGGGGACATGACTTTACAAGTACATTAGAGGACATTATAGACAAATAGCAGGGGACCTTTTTACCCATAAAGTGGATCACCGTACCAGAGGCCTCCCCTTCAGACTAGAAGAAAAGAACTTTCATTTGAAGCAATGTAGGGTGTTCTACACAGTCAGGACAGTGAGATTGTGGAATGCACTGCCGGGCGATGTTGTGATTCAGTTAATGCCTTTAAGAATGGCTTGGATGATTTTTTGGACAGACATAATATCAAAGGCTATTGTGATAATAAACTCTATAGTTAGTATAGGTATGGGTATATATAATTTATATGAAAGTAGGGAGGGTTGTGTGGATGCTGGGTTTTCATTTGTAGGGGTTGAACTTGATGGACTTTGTCTTTTTTCAACCTGATTTAACTATGTAACTAACCATGTAACTATGTAAAACTAAACAGTAAAATTAAACCTTAATGTTACAAAGTGCCATGACATTTCTGTCTTATATGTGCTTCCTACTTTTTGTCATGAGGCAAGGTTCATACAGAGTTGGTTTGCTAAGATAAGAGTAGAACTTGTCAACTGATTGTTCATCATTATCACCAAACCTTACTTCAGCTCTTGCAGCTATGTAAAATTAAGCCCCACCAATAAAGTTTCAACATAAATCATTCTTAGAAGAGTAGAGGCTTTAAAGGGATGAGACGTTCAACAGGCAATGGTCATCCCTCTTAAATGCAGAGCTGACCTCACACTGCACAGGAATGCATTATATCTTAAAAAGTTTAAAAAAAAAGCATGATGAGTTTCTTGTTTAGTAAAGGCACTTAACCATAGTTTTGCATTATTATGTGCTCAACAGACATGAAAGCCATAGGCCTTTTTTGTCCTAAATAAAGTTTAAACTTTTTAATGCTTTCCTACACACTTTTTGTAAAGTATAATCTTTTTGCTAACGTAGATACTATTCTTTTTCCCTGTGGGAAATGGAGGGTTTCTCAGTGCTTATGCATGCATCAGTAGGGGATGCCTTCCATCATTTGTGCGAAATGGTCGAATGTGACAGGTAATCAAGGGCAGGGAAAGTATGATCAAAGATATTTCCAATGAATGCATTGCTAGAGCTTCTGGCACATTATTTATACTAAAACCTGAGTTTTAGTAAGTTAACATTCATTTTAATATAGTATGCAATAATGACTGAATGATTTTGCAAAATGTAGGCTGCAAAGGTCTGGTTTCATCTCAGATACATTCTAATGGAAAATGAAATGTCTTTCCAGGAAGTGTCAGAAACGTTAATTTGTCTACAACTCACTTATTAAGCCCATTTGGGAAAAGTATGATTGTAAGTCCTGAACACACATTTATAGACATATTTTGTCGTCTATAGACATATAGGACTGAGGCACTGGATGGAAGCTGTACCTTGGTTAACAACATACAACATTCTACACTTTCACAGACAGGAAAATAATCCTCTCCTCAAATCCATCCAATCAAATGGCACAGCAGTTTATATACATAACCTATTTCCCAAATACTATTAACACTGTTTGAATGAGCCTTCTACTGGAAAAGATCACATCATATATACAATATTTTACAGAAATCCTATATTGCCAATTGTTTAATTGGATACCACAGACCTGAAGAAAATACATGTTCTAGATATTTATGGCAAATTTTCAATCAAGTGGTTCTTGAAGCATTAAAGTGACATGGCCACCCATCCCAATTTATTAAGTCCATCCAGCTTTATCTGGAATAGAATGTTTGAATATACTAAATGTGCTTAAGTTATATTCCAAAGCAAGGAGCTATAATACCAACCATTTAAATTGTTACAATTAGAAAGTCCATTAGTGCTGTACATTTGAACTCACTACATTATCAGATTGATAGAGAATATAATTCATTTGTTTCATTGTCTGGATTGAAAGCAACAATACATTCTATTAATCAACCAAAGGGGAATATTTCTATCCTACAAAAGGACAGGGATTTGTTTGATTTGATCTATTATTAAGCAAGTAAAGATTTCTGCAGAAAGAAACCTCTGCTCCTAGAACAAAGGTGAATTAATTTGTCTGAAATGTCAGAATTATAATTTCATTTTAAAAGGTTGTGTTTTATCTTCAAATGGCTATCTCATCAAACCTAAAGAGTCTGTCACATGTAATATATTGTGTTCCATTTGCAAAAGCCCCTGAAACCGCTTATAGCACAAAATTCCTTTTTTTGCAAGTATTTTAATTCAGCCTTAATTCGTAGTTTTCCACTATAGACATTTCCTGCTTTGGTGGGTCTTTACTTTTCTTTTGTAACCCAGGTAAAATAGCCAACTATAATACCTCTGCACAATAAGTTTAATGATTGATTTAGGAGCTTCATAACCGAAAATAAATCAATTAAGTTTGATTTTCGCAGACCTCAATACTACTTTGCTTCTGAATCTTCAGGACATGCAAACTCAACAATAACCTAAAGTATCCAATTTCATTTAATAGCAATATTTCTCATTTTGCTATTATTTTCCCAGTGAGAGTTTATAGTACAGCAAATAAAATATTGTGCCAGAAAAGGTTTACAAATTATTTGCAGTCTTAAAGGAATATGAAAGGCTAAACCACAGGGGTGGGGAGGGCAAAATGTAAATCCCCCCCCATTACTGTACTTGCTTACCTGGTCTACTTTGGCGCTGCTCCTGTTCCTTAAAAACGGCACCAGCTTGGGAGTACTTCTGAAGAAGCTCCTTGTCACCATATTCTTTGTCTTCTTCCATGTTATCATTGCTCTGGACTGAGCAGACCTATGTTCAGTTAAGTGAAATCCCCACTTTGATGAAAAAAAATCACGTTTTTCTGCCCATGCCCAGAGAAAAGAAGACAGTAGAGGAAGAAGATCATTCTGAAAGAGCTTCTACATACAGTATATTCCTTGGACCATTGTAAGTTTGTGCTAACAGGAGCACTGCCATAAGGTATCAGGTAAGCAATTATAATTACTGGGAGGTGGCCAGCATTTTGGCACCCCCAGTGATTTAACCTTTTGTTCTCCTTTAATGCAAAATTATCAGTATTTCTTCATGAATGCAAAGGCCTTTCAGCCATGCAGAAAATATATTTTGAGAACATTTTTAATTTTTTTTAATAAATACAGGGTTTGGGCAAAATGTATTTAGCTGTTTCTCTCGAAGAAAACATATATGAATGTTTTGTTGGTAAATCAAACCTCATCAATGTTATTGCTTCTGAGACAAGTGGTAGTGTTTTATATATTTTTAATTGTCTGTATGGTTCAATGATCTCTAATTATGCTAATTTCTATCTAAAATTGCTAAATTATTTGCCATACAAAGTAGCATTCCAATGACACATGCAGAATAAATCTGCAGGACAAGCATCACTGTAACATACTAAATCTTTTCAGCACTAAATGTGTTTCCTGTGCAACATAAGATTTGCAGGCTATGTATTTATAGATGACGTCAATTTTCATAGTCATTTGTAAAATGACACCATAAAAACGAAAGCAAAATCCCTTTTTTCAGTTTCAGAGTTTTATACTATAAGTTTTAAATGCTGAAGAGTTACAATGTGCCATTGTGATTGGATTAGTGGAAGAGTTTATATGATGTTTATATATGATACCAGTTGAACTGAAGACGCTGCTCAGATGAGTAATGAAAAGTCTTCATTGATTACCCAGCAAGTCCAGTTGCTCTAGAATTACTTATACTAGATATACCATGACCTGGATGAATGAAAAACTTTATATACTGTACGTTTTTAAGTGCTGATATAATGAAAGTCAAAGAGTTATGCCTTCATAAGGGAAACTGAGAGGTGTTCTACTGTTGTTCTGCTCCGGAAGTAGACGAGAAAGACCTCTGATCTCTTTTCTGAGCTGGGCAACATCCAATATTTCTGTTTTTCCTTCTGAATGTATATCGCTTTGACTCAACAGTTACAGGAACTGTAAAGGTTGCCAGGCACTTGTAGGATAATACTCTAAACAAAAAAAACTAGCTAGAGAGTGTTCCACATTTAAACTGTAGACGTTGGTAATTTACTGTATGAGGAAGGATGAAAACTGAAGAGTCAAATTTCCAGAATTTTAGCTCTCTGCACTAACATTGAGTATTGGCATTGTGACACTTAGGCGGAGGCCTTACTGTATATATGGCCCTAGAAATGGCAATGATAACCAGAAAATTTACACCTACAGTTCCTTGAGTAAAGCAAATACTGTGTATACTGAGAAAACTCAGTCTACTCCCCTAAAATGCACAGGATCATAATGTGATCATTCACAATGTAATGCATGTAATTAAATCAGAATACCAAACAATAATGTAAGAATATTACTGCAACAATTAGCTGTAGATGGTTTTTATTAGTGTTATAGTTTCCAAAGAATGTCTATAACAAAGTGCAACAATAGACCTTAGACTGGGTCTAAACTCCATTCAATGAGTATAATCAAATCTTTCACTCCTTTGATACAAGCAGAAAAAAATACGTTACCAGGGAAATTTTTGCTACTGATGTAGAAAAAAAGAGCATAGAATGGTAATTAGCAAGTAAAATGATTTTACAAAGCCAACCTTACAGTCACCATTGTATGTAATGTCAAAAGCATTACAGGATAAAACTTTCTCGTGTGCGTGCGTGCAATATAAAATTACTGTGATCTCCCCCTTTTGAATGCTTTGTTTCCTCCCACATTGCATTGTCGGTATTTGCCACCTTCAATTCCATTGGTGATGTTTATAATAACCATTAAAATAGCTGGATATAAAATAAACTGTAGGCTGTATTAAATTGCCAATGCTTCTAAATCTATCAATTGATATTTCTTATTTTTAAAAAAATGGCCCTTCAAAAATAAGGTCATATTAATGCGAATCAAGCCTTCCAGAGCCACACATCCAGGGCCGCCATCAGGGGGGGGACAGGGGGGACAAGTGTCCTGGGCCCGGGCATGAAGGGGGGCCGGCAGTGCAGCAGTTTTGAAAAGAGCCGGGCCCCCCTTGTGAGTGCCGAAGCCGTGTGTGCAGCCATCCAAACAGCCGAAATGCGGAAGTGCCGAGAACAAAAAGACCCAAAGTCACGAAAGGAGGCGAAGTTGAAGTGCTGCAGCCACGAGTTCGATTCTACTGAACACTCTGTGTTTTTTTTTAATCCCCTGGCCACCAATGTATTATTATAATATTCTATAGGCCCCTGCCACCAATGTTTTGGTTTTTTTTTAAAATAATTTTGGGCCCCAATTTTTTTTTGACTTGTAAGGGGGGCCTTGGCGCCAATTTTTTTAAAAAAAACATATTTGGGGCCCCAATTTTTTTAACTTGTAAGGGGGCCCTGGCACTGATGTTTTTTTTAACTTATAAGGGGGACCTGACCATCAATAGCTTTTTATAACATGTGTGTGGGAGGGCTACTTTTTTAGTGCTGATGTCTGTGTGGTATTTGGGCTGGATGGAGTAGGGCTTGGGTGGAGTGGGCGGGATCTGGGGTGGGGCTTGGGCGTTAGTGTGGGCGGGGCCCAGGGGGTCCCAAAATTTTTGTTGTACCGCGCCCCGTGATTTCTAATGGCAGCCCTGCACACAGCTAATGGGGGAGTAAACAACAAAATATATAAAGCCATGTGGCACTGGCCGTTTTGATGGACATTTTATATTGGTAGTTGAAGATATTGGGGAAAATACACTAAAGGGCGAATTTTCGCCAGCGACCGTTTCGCCAGGCGCAGATATATTACACTAAAATGTGAAGTTGCGTCTCAGCATTTCCTAGCTAATTTTCGCTAGCGTTAATTTCTGCCTAGCGATACTTCACTAGCACTCTTGCGCTTAGGTTAATTTGAATAGGGCGGGTACCTAAATCATATTTCAGATGTTTTAGTAGTCCTTTGTAAAGACCCCCCCTTTCTGGAAAACCATGAGTCCCAAGAATTACAAACAGTGTCGAACTGGGATGCCAGGGGCCCACCAGAAAACATTAGACCGTGGGCCCACTTTCCAAACTATTATTCCTCCTCTCCTCACTCAACCTCTTTATTCTCCTAGTCTTTTATATTTACTTAGCCTATTATTAAGCTTTTATTCCCATAAATAAACAAGGAATGGCTATGAAATTGGCCACATAGTTAGAAGCAAAAGGGCCCACTGACACCTGGGCCCACTGGGAGTTTTCCTGGTATCCTGGTGGGCCAGTCCGACACTGATTATAACAGATCCCTTATCCTGTAATACACGTTTTGTATTACTGTTTGGCATCTGAGTCACATTAATTTAGTACCATATGACCTTATGACTTTATATCAAATCAAACTACTGTATATTTGTGTTAGAAAATACAATCAGTTAAGCAACGAGCAGTTGCTGTGTTGGAATACTGAATGCCAAAGTTATGTCAGGCGAATCTATTAATATGTGTGTTTATAGTGGCAAACAAATTGTCTGCAAGGTTAAAATAATTGGCATTGCTAAGGTGATAGCAGGAACCAAAATGAAGCTCAGTCCGAGAAAAAAATTGGCTTGCTGTTTTTAAACTCAAAACTGATTGTTAATGATAGAAACTCCTAACCTCTTGTGATAAAGAATCCATTTGACTTAAACAGAACATTAGGAAAAAATAATGCTTTTTTCAAGTTGATATTAAAGATCAATTATATTGAGTTGATTGCTATATTAGGTTTCATTTAATTTTTCTTTCCAGAAGCCCCCTTAGGCTTTCTGCCTTGATTTAGAATGGATTCTTAATAATATAGCTAATTTGGTTTTGGTTCATATTATGCAAAATCGGTTATGTTTTTTTTATTGCTCCTGTTTTTTAGCGGGAGCAATAAAAATGCTATATTAAAAGATGTGTAAATGGAAACATTAAAAACACATTAAAGCACATCACTAGCTTTGAATGAAACATATATTAAATCTATATCATATTAAAGAGAAAATTTGGGTATTGGAGCTATTATTCAGAATGTTTTCCAGATAAAGGATATTTTAGTAATGTCCATGTCTTAAAGCTAATAAAAAGCTTCTCTACCTTGTTAAGGGAAAACATAGAGCTTAAAGGAGAAGAAAAGCTATGGAGTCATTCATTGCCAATATATTAGCTGCAATAGTGCAATCTAAAATGCTATATTTATTCTGTAGAATGTTTTACCATACCTGAGTAAAAAGCTCTAGAAGCTCTCTGTTTGTTTAGGATAGCAGCTGCAGTATTAGCTTGGTGTGACATCATTTCCTGCCTGAGTCCCTGATCACTTGTAGCTCTGGGCTCAGATTACAGCAGAGAAGGGGGGGAAGAGGAGCAAACTGAGCATGCTCATGCCCGGGCAATGAGGTTTAAGCTGAAGGCAGGAAGTCTGATACAGAAGCCCATGTGTACACAATAGAAGGAAAGAAATGCAGTGGTTTTTTTTGACAGAGGAATCAGAGCAGCACTACTTTGAGGGTTTACTGGTATATTTAGGTGGACCTTTCTGATAAGACTTACTTAGTTTTAACCTTTCCTTCTCCTTTAATTGCTAAAAAAACCGTGCCAAGAAAAATGTGGAAAACAAACCACACTTTGAGAGATACTAGTATATCCAAATTATGCCAGTTAGCAATTAGTGCTATATGTCATTTACTGTAGTTACAGTCTACATCACTGACATTTCCAGTTGATTTATTTAATTTTCTTGGGGGATGTGTATTTTCTTAAAGGAATAATGAAGTACTGCTCGGGAAGCCAAATGATGTGGAAATTGATTCTCAAAGGGTTAAAAAAAAGGCAATGTGAAAGGCGGCGGTAGGATGGCAACTGTGTTTGAGCCCATGTTGCATTATTTAACAATAACTTCAAACAAATAATGTCTGAGGCAATTGTAAGCACCTGAGCTGGCAGATCGGCCTTTTGGTTCCATTGTAATTGGTGTACGTGTCCATGATGTACAAAAAGTAATGCCTTAAAACAAAAAGCCCAATGAGCCAAAGACTCCAACAGTTATACAGTATATAGGGGGTGCTGGTCCTCAGTAAACTAATGGACAAGTGGCTGCATTTCTCATGTTGTTTGATCTTTGCAATTTAGCCATCCACATGGACTGCACTGGTTATCATATAGGCATTGATGCAGAACTAGGACACAGATGTATTTTATATTGTCACAGAAAGGAATTAGGTAGACAAATGGTACTTGTTTCACAGAGGCATGTTGAAGCCTAAGGGGGTTATTTACTAAGCACCGAATACACGCAATTCCCCGAAATCCGTAAAATGATTTTTTTGTGTTATAATAGGCTTTTAAAAAAATCACGAATTAATCGGAATTTATTAAACCCTGAGGGCTAAAAAGCCCGCATATAAAAACACGGCATCTCAAACCTGTCAAGGTTGCATAAAAGTCAATGGGAACAGTCCCATTGATTTTTTGGTGTGTCAGGGGTTTCGGGCAATTTCATGATGTTTTCGGAGCTTTCGGGTGAATACTCCGAAAAATTCTGAGTTTTCGGGGGAAAATTCATGAAAAAATCGTGAAAATCTGAGCTTTTCCCGCAAATGTAATTTTCGGGAAAATGTAATAAATAAGCATTAAAAACCAAAGCCGCTAAGATCAGAGTTTGTAGCAGCCGATATTGAGATAAATTCGGACCTTGATGAATAACCCCCTAAGTGTAAATATGTATCAAAATAAATAGTTGATTATATTATGTGCAGAGTTGTCATTGAACTGAAATGAGTATGCACTCTGTTTATAAAATACATGATAAATGTAAGGAAATTTAAATTAAATTTTGATATACCTGTATCTTTATCATAAAAATAGCATCTGAATCTTAAGTATTAACCGTGGTTTGAGGTGGTGGTCCCTATATTGAAGCATAAGTCTAAGACCATATCAAAAAGGAGATAGAAAAAGAAGAAAGAAAAGAAAAACACCATAAAACACATTAAGTTGCAAGGCCCTGACCCCATATACTCTCATTCTCTCTGCATTGTCTTTGTAGATGTCTGTGTAGCTAAGGCCTATCTATCATGTTATCTGCACTCTACACAGAGTTCAGAATACAAGGAGCAGGCAAAAATGTAAAAACAGGAAAAAGCAAAACAGAGCTCAGCATACAGGGTCAAGAAAAAGGCAGGTTTGATGACATAAGAGTCTCTGCATCTACACCAACACCCAGGCTTTAGGTGCATCTTTACAGCTATAGATTGCAATGTAACCGCAATGTCACCAGTACACCTCTTTTGTGCCATCACATCGTACTGTATTTCAGCAAGCAACAGATAAATATGAAAACTATTGCAAAATAAAAATATGGGTTTTTTTTGTCCTTTATTTTTAACACTTGCAGAAATAACTTGTCTTTTTTATGTAGTGCTAATCTTTTAACTGAGGATGATAAGTCTCGTTCTTTTTATTCTTTTACCTTGTATAATATACAAACAGTTACAAGATATTTTGATCAGAAGTATAAAAGTCATTTATGGCATCTTGTAAATGGTACTTATCTAATCCTGCTTTACACAGTAAGAACTATTAAAACATTGAGAATGTAATACAGGATTAAAAAGGTTAATTAAAAACGTTGAGCCTTCTACAAGTAAATAGAATAAATTGATCTTCCAGGATCCGTGTGTTTTAATTTGTGCTGTCTTATCAAATGCTGAAATAAGGCAAACAATCCCACTTGCCATCCTCTGAGAATTAATTTTGGCACAAGTCTCTAAACATTTTGTAAAATACTATAATTTAAAATTTGGTAATAATACAGGTATCTGTAAAGTTTTAAATTACAGAAGGAATGTCATCTCCAACAGACTCCATTTAATCAAATAATTCTGTTGTTTTTTATTTTAAAGAATTCCTTTTTATCTGTAATAATAAAAATTACTTTGTACTTGATCCCAACTAAGATGCACAAATCCATATTAAGTTAATTTCATGTTTAGATTTTTAAGTAGATTGAAGGTATGAAGATCCAAATGATAGGAAAATACCTTCTCTGTAATACCCCAGGTCCCAAGCATTCCAGATAATTAATCCAATACCTGTACTATCTGTAATAGTATTTGTAATGATAAAAAAGTCTATGAAACTTGAGGTTTTACTGCAACATGATAGCAGAATTGTACAGATAGTTCTTCCAACTAAATTTGCCACTTCTTAGCTTAGAAAAGGCAGAGACTCCATATGTTCCAAAATATACTCCATCTGTTGTATCCTTAAGACTGGGAATAGACTGGAGCCCTTCATGGTGCATTTATAATAACCAGCTTAGCGACAGGTATTAAAACATTGGTGACTTCTCTCTTAAGAAAAAGGAATCTTTGGCTTGGGCATTTTGGGCGAAAAAAGGGCTTCTCTTACACATCGGAAATCATCGGAAATAAACAGATGTTATTTGGTCTGATCTGGTTAGGTAATATCAACATTCTTTTGGTCAAAAAGGATTCTGAAGATATAAATAAAGTAACAACTGTTGCTGATCTGCCAAAGTATTTCTGTCAATGAAGACTGAAAAGGAAGTCCTATTTCAAAACTTCACATGAATACATTAACAAAACATTTATATATGTAAAAAGACTTTAAAAGAAAAATAACACCTGTTTGTGAGATCGATTTATTTTAAAAATCCACAACAGTTTGGTCTAGGTGTTAATAGCTTTGTCATGCCTTTAGTGATTTGGTGTTTTGCTTCAATGAGTCTTAGGGGGCTCATTCTGTGAAGTACTGTTATATGTAAAGTGCAGGTTAGGACATAAATCTCCATTGTTGATGCACAATGCAGCATGGACCCCCCCATGCATCCTGATCACAAACCCCTTAAAATAATACAAACACTAAAAATTTTCTTTTCAAAATATTAATCAACATGAAAATGTACCTATAGGTCACGTTGATCATAGTTCGCTGATAGTTCTGATTTTGTAAGTAATTGTTACTTGAAGTTCCTAAACCTGACTGTTTTGCCAACCTTCTTAACCTGTCAGTTAGAGTTTATAATGCTGAGGATTACTGCTCCACAAATATGGCAGCCCCCTAATAGAGGAACATGGGTAAAAAAGGTAATGTAAAAGCATCAGGCAAATACTTTTATTGCAAAATTATAAATAGCATTTAAAGACCATGTCATGGTAGATATAAAAAGGGTTATTATTTTCTGGTGTATCTGCTTAAGCTCCTCTTTTCAATATAAACAATCCCATATTGGCTAGTCATTGTTCACAAGGATCTAAGATCTACCATACAATTCATCAGCTTCATTACTTTTCCCTGGACTTACTTTATTTTACAAATGACCCTTTTAAGTGCTGGAGGCCAAACTGCACTAAATATTCTAGATGGCACTGGATAGTATCATCATGGCATTGCATGCTTATTATCGACAACTCATTCTCTATTAAGAATTTTTGTGTTTCAGTACTAGTAAATATAGTTACATAATTACATAGTTACGTTGAAAAAAGACCAAAGTCCATCAAGTTCAACCCCTCCTAATAAACCTCAGTGCACATATATATATACACACGCACACCAACCCCTCCATACAATCACAAACTATATATACCAAAATTTTATCAGTTTAGTATCACAATATCCTTTTATATTATTTTTGTCCAAGAAATCATCCAAGCCATTCTTAAAGGCATTAACTGAATCAGCATGAATCACAACATGACCCGGCAGTGCATTCCACAACCTCACTGTCCTCACTGTGAAGAACCACCTATATTGCTTCAAATTAAAGTTCTGTTCCTCTACTCTAAAGGGGTGCGGTGATCCATTTTGTGGTACAAATTATCTCCCGCTATCTATCTATACTGCCGTCTAATATACAGTACTTTACTGTAAGTAATCATGTCCCTTCACAAGCATCTTTTCTGCAGACAGAACAACCCCTACCCGACAGTCTACCCTCATAATTTAAATCTTACATCCCTTGTACCAGTTTAGTTGCACATCTCTACAATCTCTCCAGCTCTGCTGGAAGCTTTTATATTTTAAAATTCAATGTACCTAAATTTGCATGCATCATCCAGATCATACATTTGTCACCAGCACCAGAAGTATGACACATCTTAAATGGATCCAGTTGTTCTTGATAGTTTTGTTTCATTGGTAAACACAGATAGAACGCTTGTAATGCCCTCCTACGGTCAACAGACTGTAAAAAAAAAGTGGACCAATACAGAACCCCTCTGGATACCATTTAGGTCCCTATTTCAGCTAGAAAAGGCTTGGCAAATCATAAAAGTACAAATAAAGTAATGCACTCAGCATCTAATTGTTCCTTAATTGCGCCTATTTTCACTTTAAAATACCACCAAGAAAGGAAATCATAAAATAATGAACGTAAGGGGTGCGGCATTTACAGCTGTCATATTGATTGTCTTGATAAAGGTAAAGGTGAAATATATCTTGCAGATAACACAATTATTTAGCAACATAGGCAAATTTTGTCTATGTTTGATAAGTTGTTATAGTGGTATAGACTAAAAGTGTTGTTAGTTTTTGTTCTAATGCAAGCTACACCATGTTACAACAGGAACTTTTAATACCTTAAACAGGGTGACATTTCTCTTTGGTGCAAATGTATTCTTCGCTGATTTAATAAGCTTAATATAGTTGTGGAAAGCATTACTCCATTATTTAAAACAGTGTGCAAGTTACTTTTTAATATCCCACTAGTGACGGACGAATTTATTCACCAGGCGCAAATTTGCAGTGAATTTCCACGTTTCGCCACTGGCGAATAAATTGGAGAAAGTCAAAGTTTTTTTTTACGCCAGCGACATTTCCGAATTTTCACCAGCATCAAAATTCGCATTTTGCAAATTTTTCTCCTGTTTCTCGAATTTTGCCGGGAATTTGTGAATTTCATGGCGAAGTGAAACGGGACAAATTTGCTCATCACTATATCCCACCAGTATAACTTTACAGACAAAGATTCTTAGCAGTGCAAAGTCTGTGGAATCCTAATAATGGTCTGTGTTGCCATTTTTTTCTACTACCAGAACTTTTCATTGGAGTCTGCGAAAGAGGTTCCAGCTCCCTCTGTATCCAAAATCTGTACCCATAAGGAATTCCCACTTACAAATAAGAATAGGTTATATTGTCATTTTAATCTGAAAAAACCAAATTGTTTTCATATAAGTGAACTGGTCAGGAAGGAATCATAGAGTGGAACTCTCTAAATTACATTTAGTATTTCAATATGCACCATTGAATTAACTGCATTTAAATAAGGAAATGAAACCTATGCAGATAATGAATTGTTCAAAAGATGATAATCCATGGATGGCTGCTCAGTGATTGCAAGCTGATGCTTTCTGATAATATTCAGTGTTACAAATGCTTAGCATGTTTATATTCTTTGCCTCTTAGATAGCAATCAGTAATTGTTGAACAGAGGGGTGAAAGGGGAACGTTGCACTTCTTTATAACAGACATTGCTGCACATGTAAAGTATAAACACAATCAGGAGTGTTAGAATAACATTTTCATTTATTTT
Source organism: Xenopus laevis (assembly GCF_017654675.1). Lineage (NCBI taxonomy): Eukaryota > Metazoa > Chordata > Amphibia > Anura > Pipidae > Xenopus > Xenopus laevis. The sequence goes on along the minus strand of NC_054372.1, from coordinate 61,859,647 downwards.
CAGCAATACAGTGAACCTGAAAAAAAAAAAATCACTATGTTCACATTACTCATAGACCGATAATGAGCCATTTTCGATTGTGGATGATTGTGGTGGAACAAATTATGAAAATGAGTGTCTTTCTTGAAAGTGCCTTAAGTACATTTCAACTGTTATGTATGGATTTGCCTCCAAATGATCATTGTTTTAGGATATTAGATAAAATGCTGTAATAGTTCTCTTTTTTTCAAACATTAAAAACACATTGAAAAAGCTTTTGCTTCTATATTCCTTTATGAGATTTTACTACATTTTAAAGTGTCCCTGTATCTTTTAGCAATTGGAATAGATGAAGAGGCATTTATTGAATGTGTATTAGAAAAACAATGAAATAGCAATGTTGATGTGGGCTTATTTCTGATATTGTCATTTATAATGTAATTATTTATATAAAATGTGAACTTATTGCTAATGCATTGTTTAATCTTCAAACAACTATACTGGGGGTCACTGACGTCTTCATTGACATATGAAAGTATTAACTTCAGCTTAATATTTAAATAGCCTTTGGGAAACTCTACAACACTCTATACAAACTAGCTTTGGATTGCTGCCCTTATGCATTTGAAAAATGTGACAAGCATTGAAATGCAATTACATTAGCAAATTTATTTATTAAAAGTAATCAGGTTTTTTTTTTTTTTTAGAAATTAGCAAATCACTCTGCAAGGATGTCCTAGTAAATGATGATAAACTGGAATTTGGAGTGCAGATTCAAAGGAGCAAACACTTTAAAGTATCATCTGTGCTTAACTTAACAACATTATGATAAAGTAAAGTATTTTGCAGAACATGCTGTCCAAAGACTTGCTGAATCACTAAAGATCAATTTAAGGTTAAAGCTGCCTTCACTTGTTTCAGATATACAGCTGGTACACTCAAAAACTGATGGCGTAATTATACCTTAAAGAATCTTTTTACTGACCTTTTTATGCATGCATAAAGTTGTCCATTAGTGCAGCGCCACATACTTCCTTCAGTACTCACTCATCTTTATCTTCTTCTCTCTTGTTTTTTTTTTAATAATAACGTAATACACTCCATTAGTTCTTCAGTTTGTTTGGTAATGCAAGTTTAATCTTTTACCTGCTTTAGATTTGCATAAAGGGTTGATTTAGCTGAGGGCATTGGTGTGATGGAACAAAAAACTCTCTAGAATAAGACAAGTTAATAATACCACCTCCATCACTTATATCTATGGCATTGCCAATGACACTGAGGGGGTTATTTATCAAAATCCGAATAAATCTGATTTTTTATCCACGATTTGACCTAATTTATATTAAAAAAAAGCACAATTGAATTGGATCAATGGAAAAACTTGATAAAATCGAGCAAAAATCCGGATCATACGTTTTTTTCTGATTTTTTCCCCGAATCACTAGATTTTTAGGATTTGTGCCCGAAAACCCTGAAATAGTTGGATTTTTGGGCTAAATCCAGAGCAGACCACAGAAACTTCCAAATAGGATAGGGACCTCTCCCATTGACTAATATACAACCTTGGCAGGTCTGAGATGGCGGCCTTTCAGATTTAGAGTTTTTGCATTTATAATAAAAAAATTAGAATTTTTGAGTTTTTAGCATTTGAACTTTAATAAATAACCCCCTGAATGTCACATGCAAGTCATTTACATGAATTATGCAACCCTACTCTCTAAATACCATTTAACTATAAACCTTGCATATGTCACATATGGATATAAAACATATGCCTTGTAATGTGAGTTTATGCTGCTGCAAAATCTCAGCTTTTCAGTATAAAAGAGTGCATGTTTCGATGATTCCCCCAAGGCTTTAAATATAGAGTTTTCCACTGTGAAACAAGTGAATACCAACGTGCCTACAACAATCCTATTGAAACTAACACCAATATTTGAATTGAGAGGCTGCAGCAAGCATAATTCCAATAATTAATTGCAAGGAAAACAAAGGAATTCCAGACTTATAGCCCAGTAAAAGAAACAAATTGGAACCTGGAATGAGAGGTAAAAATTCAACAATTGGACCTGCAAAAGTCATTTAAATGTTAGTAGGTGAATTGTAGGTAGGAGCTAAGAGTAGATAGAAGATATAGTATGTACTGTAAGTTAATTTGCCAACCTAGATAAAGACACCTACGTCAGAAATATGTAAGCATATTTTAACTGCAACAAGTTAAAATTTGTTGCAGATTTTTTACAACATATATTATTTTGCAACCATTACATATACTTGATCTCTCACCCCCAGGTCTTTGTTTTCTTGATCTGAGAATTTATAGCTGTTTTTGTGCTGCTTCTTTTTCTGACCCTGACTACTAATCTTTTTTCTGCATGCCCTGATATCTGCTGCCAATGGCAACCACCTTACACTGGTGTATGGAATCTGCTGCTAGTTTTAACCACCTAGACTACAAGTTGGAATAGGTAGGATCATGATTAGTAATCGTAAGTTAGACCATAAAGTGATTCTTCTCTAGTCTTTACAGTATAGTTATTCAGGGTTGGACTGCACAAAGCATTATCTTCTTGGTATATTTTCAGGGATGTACTTGTGTCTTCATTTATTCGCAGCAGTATTCCTGGTTTTCTATAATGAACAAGTGGGAAATACTCAGGAAGTGCTATAACTTCTGTGGATTCACACTCTGTTTGGTACAAGGCACCTGAAAAAAGCTAGAAAGAACTAGTTTAACATTGTATAATGTGTTAGGGAAAAAACAAATTCCAAATGTATTGCCACAGATAAGTGGAAGAATCCATGGGGATGACAAGGTCAGGTTTTGCATAGTGTAAATTAAAGAGAAAGGGCTAATGCATAAAATGTATCCTATTTACTTCAGTGAATTAACATCCACAAATCTAGCAGGAAAAAGTGACTTTTTGGCTATATTAACACTGACCTCTGGAATACATTGAATAAATACTTAGACTTATCTATGTATGTTGTATAGTTACAGCATTCCATAAAAGGTTTGTTTATGGAACATGTTGATACCATTTGTTCTAGTCAGTGTCCAGTTAATATGCATATTTATTGTTTTAGCGTGTTTTAATGGTAGTCTAAGAAACAACGATGGTTTCAGAATAGATGTCAAAAAACAGATGCATTTTATTAATATTAATAGACAACTGAACAATGCAGATGTGATTTATGAATAATTTAATCAGGTATGCAAGGTTTTAATTTCAAATGTATAAAATATGACAACAAAACAAGACACAATATTACAGGTCAATGGTTCAAATGAAATATCATAAAGCATTCTTTATGTTAAAGCTTCTACTTTATATTAGATGGTAAAGCTAATAAGTGTAATATGATTGCACATTCTGTATGTATGCTGAAAAAGTAAAGTAAGACTATAACTTGATAAAATTATATACTTGGTTGTTCAAGTGATGATTAAAAAAGGGGTCCAAACACTGCCCAACCCTTGAAGATACTGTATCTAAGTAATCGGAAATGATATACATTTGATTGCAAAATAACTTTTTATATTATCAGATAACAAATTAAACAGGAAACAAAAGGATTCATGATTCACTTATTAAAACAATAAGTACAACAAAAAAAAAACAAAACTGGGGGACAAAAATTATCTTAATAAGTGTTTAACTTATTCTGGCCAATTCGCAGTTATTAAAAATGTTTTAATCAAAAAGGTTGCTTTTTTTTAAAAGAAAAAATAACATTCAAGTTTGGTTAGTGTTTAAGTTATTTTGGAAAAAACCAAAACTCAATTTCATACATCTGAATTTTTATAAAAATGTATTACTAAATATTGTTTGATGGCTTAATTATATTTCTATATACCAATTATGCCATTATAAGCAACTTTTTTTACCTGAAAAACCTGTAATTGCCTCCTGAGGACAGCCCTTCTTTACACAAGGTCACAGAATGCTATAGTGTAACTTCTAAAGTTCCCATGATTTCCATTTCAGAGTCAGAACTTGTAAAGTTTAAGAAATCCATTTTGCAAGATAAATATGGGAAATTATTTTTAGCTCTTGGAATGTGTGAACAGCTCAATATAATGAATAGACCAACTGATTTGTTCAGGTAACAGCAAAAGATCAGACTTAAAAGCAAAATGAATGGTTCTAGGTGAGGAAGAACCACAACAATAGAGTTTTAAGGGAAACCTCAAAAAAATGCCTTGTTTTATATACTTAACTTCTAGCTGTTGCACAGAGGTTGCATAGTAGTGATGTGTGGGACGAGAAAAACTTAACTCGCTCCCGACCTGAACCCGCACCCGCCCAACACATGCCTGCTCAAACCTGCCCTCCATTTATTGACATTTGCCTCCGATGATGTTACAAAAGGAGCAGGGCAGGCACGCGCCTATAAAAACGAAAGTCAGAAGCCGACAATGCAAGATCGCACCCACACGCGACCCACAAATGGCAAAGCATGGTCGACCCAAACCCGTCCAATACGATGGTAAACCAATGGGTCCCTCGAGTATCGGCTCGGCCCGTACATCCCTATTGCATAGCCCTGCCTTCAAAATTGTCCATAGCAGCTATCCAAATTGGATCTTGTTGAGAGTCAGTGTCACTCCGTATGAGAGAGGTCCAGGGCCGCCATTAGAAATCACGGGGCCCCGTACAACAAAATTTTTGGGGCCCCCTGGGCCCCGCCCACACTGACGACCAAGCTCCGCCCCATATCCCGCCCACATCGCAGTTAAAAGACCACACAGACATCAGCGCTAAAAAAGTAACCCCCCCCCCCACACAAGTTGTAAAAAGCTATTGATGGTCAGGGCCCCCTTATAAAAAAAATTGGGGCCCCAAAAAAAAAAATTAAAATTTTTTTTTTTTTAAAAACATTGGTGGCAGGGGCCCCCTGTTAAAAAAAACTTGGGGCCCCAACAAAAAAAAATGTAAAAAAAACTAAAAAATAAACAAACATTGGTGGCAGGGGCCCCCTTCTAAGTTAAAAACAAATTGGGGCCCCAAAAAAAAATTTGAAAAAAAATAAATTTTTTTTTGAAAAAAAACATTGGCGGCAGGGGCCCCCTTATAAGTTAAAAACAAATTGGGGCCCCAAAAAAAAATTTAAAAAAAAATTAATTTTTTTTTGAAAAAAAAAAAAACATTGGCGGCAGGGGCCCCCTTATAAGTTAAAAACAAATTGGGGCCCCAAAAAAAAATTTAAAAAAAAATTAATTTTTTTTTGAAAAAAAAAAAAAAACATTGGCGGCAGGGGCCCCCTTATAAGTTAAAAACAAATTGGGGCCCCAAAAAAAAAATTTGGAGAAAAAAAAATTTTTTTGAAAAAAAAAAATGGTGGCAGAGGCCCCCTTACAAGTTAAAAACAAATTGGGGCCCCAAAAAAAATTCAAAAAAAAAAAATTTTTTTTTTGAAAAAAAAAAAAACTGGTGGCAGGGGCCCCCTTACAAGTTAAAAAAATTTGGGGCCACCAAAAAGAAAATTAATTTTTTTTTAAAAAAAAAACCCAAAAAAAAACAATGGTGGCAAGGGGCCCCTTACGAGTTAAAAAAAAAATTGGGGCCCCAAAAACAAAAGTTTTAAAAAAAAGATTGGTGGCAGGGGCCTATAGAATATTAAAATAATACATTGGTGGCCAGGGGATTAAAAAAAAAAAAAACACAAACTGGTGTTCAGTAGAATTGAACTCATGGCTTCAGTACTTCAACTTCGCCTCCTTTCGTGACTTCGGGTCTTTTCACCGCTTCAGGACTTCGGCTTCGGCTGTTTTCGTGACTTCGGGTCTTTGCGCTGCTTCAGGACTTCGGCTTCGGCTGTTTTCGTGACTTCGGGTCTTTTCGGCGCTTCGTGACTTCGGGACTTCGGCTTTTTCCGTGACTTCGGGTCTTTTCGTCGCATCGGCTTCGGCTTTTCGGCACTTCCGCATTCGGCACTGAAGAGGCAAGACGTACGGCTCGGGCGCTCGTAAGGGGGGCCCGGATCTTCAAAAAAATGCAGCGCTGCCGGGCCCCCCTTCATGCCCGGGCCCGGTACGCTTGTCCCCCCTGTCCCCCCCTGATGGCGGCCCTGGAGAGGTCCATTTATTAAAATTCATATTTGTGTAGTTTTAGAAGTTTTATGAAACCATTAATAAACGAATTTCCTAGATCCAAAATTAAAAAGCACAAAAGAAAAAAATTATGCTAAACGATCTGCAAAAAAAACTTGAAAACCCCTAAAAATTCGAGTTTTTTGGGCAATAACTAGTGAGAAAAACCTCTAAAAAATTTGATCAGGGGGGGCGTGGTTAACTAGCGATGTGAGCGGACGTCTCTTTGCTTAGCTCCGTAGCTCGCCTACTGAATCCGGTAAAATATCCTGATTTGAGTGGCATGAACCCAGCCATTTGACTCATCTATCTCTACTGAACCTAGCAGATGGGCAAGAAGAAGCCACAAGCCGCTGAATCTTCTGATATCAGAGCACATCTCCGCACCGCCACGAGGCCCGCCAAGATGGCGGAACTACGCAGTGCCGCTCCTCAGAAGGAACAACCTGCTCCCTCCTCTCAGCCACCTCTCGATGCTTCAGGGGATCGCTCGACATCTGACGATACGGAGTCGGGGGCGACATCGGCCCCAAACTTCTGCGCGTCACAAGTAGGTGATCCCTTGGGCGTAACGGAATCGTTGCGGCCTGATGATTTAACCTTGGCTGAAGTGGTTACAGTCCTGAAGGCCACTATTCAAACCTGCCATATAGCCACAATGGCTAAGGTCGAGGAATTAAAGGTGGACTTTGCAATACTTCGACAGGATGTGCAGAAAGTGAGAGAACGCACTACCGAGGTTGAGAGGAGGGTAGGGGGCCTAGAGGACCTTTGCAACCCTTTACCTGATCGCGTTGAACAACTGCGTCACAGGCTTGACGCTGCGGAGGCCAAAGCTGACGATTTGGAGAATCGGCTTCGCAGAAACAATGTAAGAATTGTAGGCTTTGCCGAAAGAGCTGAAGGCCCAGATGCTACCAAGTTCTTGGAACGATGGCTCCAGCAGGAGCTTGGTTCAGAGACCTTTTCCACTGCTTTTATTATTGAAAGGGCCCATCGTATCCCAGGCAGACCGCCACCCCCTGGGGCCCCTCCGCGGCCTATTATTGCACGGTTTTTGAATTTCAAAGACAGGGATGCCGCACTTGCTGCTGCCCGTCGCAAAGGGGAACTACGGTTTGAAAATGCTGTTATCTCCTTGTACCCTGATTTCTCTAATGATCTACGTAAGCTGCGACAACAATTCACGGCTGTTAAACGGCGTCTCAGGGACTCCGGTCTCCAATATGCTATGCTCTACCCAGCCAAGCTCAGAATTTCAGCGGAAGGGCGCAACCACTTTTTTACTACTCCTACTGAAGTCTCCAACTGGCTTGACCAACAACCACCAGTGCGCAGACAGCCCTAAGTTCTCCTGCCTCAATCTTGCAGCAACCCTGCCATGTAGTTTTGGTTTGGTAACGTATTTGCCTTCACACAACCCTCAGGGGTACCCTCCTTACTTGCCACTCGATATCACCTGGCTTAAGTGGGCCTACGGAGCTACAAAAATGCACAGGCCCTGCTACATTCTCGGTGCTTTAGCACAACTTTTGTTATTTGATATCGTCTAGTTATATTGATGCATACTTTCATTGCATTTTTTTTTTGATCTGCTGGTTAATCAAACTTGGTGTACGATTTGGGTACACCCTCCTTGGTTGTAATATGTTTAGGGTACAAAACTTCTCCATTTTTGGGAGAAGTAGGGTGGGAAATGTTGGTTATTTTGTGTCTTCCCTGTCCCTCTTTGCTGATTTTTCTTTTCTTCTCTTTTCCTTCTGCCTTTTCTTTTCTGCTCTGTATCTCTCTTTGGGGGGAGATGGTTCATTGTTATGTTTTTTATGCTATGACGATGATAACTGCTATATCTTGGAATGTTAGGGGGCTAAGTTCTCCACTGAAGAGGTCCTTGGTATTCAGCTTCTTACGTAAACGTAACCCCCATATAGTATGTCTCCAGGAGACTCACTTATCTCAAACTACTAATTCCAACATCCTCAGGAAACCCTGGCTTGCACAGTCCTACCACACTGCCTACTCAAACTATTCTAGAGGTACCGCCATATTGATAAATCGGTCACTCCCCTTTCAACTCCTTCACTTAAAGAACGACCCGGAGGGAAGGTTTACCCTTATTCGAGCCTCCTTAGCTGGTACACCATATATTCTGGTTAGTATATATGTCCCTCCTCCATTCCAAGATGTGCTGTTATATGAGTTACTTCAACATATTGCGGACCTGCCTCTTGGTCCAACTTTGATCCTTGGGGATTTTAATGCAGTCATGAATGGGGAGCTGGATCGCTTATCTCTGTCTACTTTAGGTAGGGCCGATCCTGGTGGTCTGAGAGGATGGGCATTGACCTCAGGGCTTATAGATGTGTGGAGGGAGTGCAATCCCACCACGAAGATGTTCTCTTGTTACTCTAGGGGTGCAATGTCGAGGATTGATCTCGCTTTTGCCTCTCCTGACTTATCTCCCAAAATTATCAAGGCGGAGTTCCTTCCTAGGGGAATCTCTGATCATGCTCCGCTGCTGATTACATGGGCTCTGTCTCCAGATCCTAGAAATAGGGTGTGGAGACTTAGCCCGCACTGGATAACCCATCCAGATATCCAAAAAACAATACAAAACTCGCTCACTAACTATTTTCGTGACAATATTAATACAACCTCCTTGCCTTTGGTTTGGGATGCAATGAAAGCTTTTATTAGAGGTGAGTATATTTCAGCTATAGCTTTTACGAGGAAGAAATTGGCTTATGCTTTGACTGAAGCGGAGCGGGAGTTGCGGGAGGCGGAGGCGAGATATACTCGTACCCCTACTGAACATTCAAAAGACCAATATGTTGTGGCCCAGAGGCTGTACACTCAAATTCAGTGGAAGACCGCCCATAAAAAACATCTGCACTACAAATTTGCCCTCTATGAGAAAGGGGACAAAAATGGTAAAATGCTAGCTCTGTTGGCAAGGGAGGAACAACCTAGGACAGCTATACACGCATTACAGCTAGATGATGGCACGCTCCTTACAAACCCATCTCAAATTAATCAAAATTTAGCAGATTATTATCAAGCCCTATATACTTCTAGAATTAATAAGCACCCTACTGAAGTTCGAGCCTACCTCCACCAACTGGGTCTCCCAAATCTCCCTCTGGAGTATAGAGAACTCCTAGACCTCCCAATACAGGAACAAGAAGTCCTGGAGGCCATAGCTACACTTCCATCTGGCAAAACCCCGGGCCCCGATGGTTTACCCAACGCTTGGTATGTTTCGTATGCGGCTACTCTAGCTCCATATCTCACTGAGCTATTTCATCTTTCTTTAACTTCGGGAATTCTCCCGCCGTCCTTTGCAGACGCCACGATAGTTTTGATTTTGAAGCCTGGTAAGAACTCACTACATCACTCCTCTTACCGACCCATATCACTTATCAATTCGGACTCTAAAATTTTAACAAAGGTATTAGCCAGACGCCTCAGCCATGTTATTCAGTCACTAGTTGCCCCTGACCAAGTAGGCTTTATACCTCACAAAGCGGCAGATTTTAATCTTAGGCGGCTGTACACTAATATTGTTGTGCCCTCTGATAATTCAGGTACTAGAGCCATTGCATCCCTCGACAACGAGAAGGCATTTGATTCGGTTGAGTGGGTTTATTTGTGGGAGACTCTGAAAATGTTTGGTTTTCGGAAAAAATTTTTGACATGGCTGAGGGCGATATATAACAACCCTAAAGCCAGAATACTGTCAAATCTTGAACTATCTGATCCGATAACACTAACCCGAGGAACTAGACAGGGTTGCCCTCTATCGCCTGGTCTCTTTGCACTAGCCATGGAACCACTAGCATGCCTTATTAGAGATAGCACAGGAGTTCGGGGTTTTGAACTGGGTAATCTTAGGGAGAAAATATCCTTATTCGCAGATGACACCTTACTTTATTTACACGACCCGGGCCCCTCACTAAAACACGCCTTAACCCTAATTGATAATCACACCCTGTTCTCGGGCCTCAAAATTAACTGGACTAAATCCTCCCTACTGCTGTTAGATCCGAAAGCTATCGAAGTACTTGACTCTTCCCTTCCTTTAACTCGGGTAGATACATTGAAATACTTGGGGATTCATATCCATCCGAATTTGGATAAATTTAAATCGCTGAATATAGACCCCCTCATGGATTCTCTCCAAAAGACAGTTGATAAATGGCTCAAGCTTCCCCTATCTTTAATTGGCAGGATAAATCTGTTTAAAATGAAGTTCCTCCCCAAATTCCTTTATATATTTAGACAGTCACCGGTGTGGCTACCAGCTTCCTTTTTTAAGTTTCTTAGAACGCAACTTAACAAACTCTATTGGTCTCCGGGAGCTGCTAGGGTTAAATACACTGCCCTGACATCATTGTCACAGGAGGGCGGTCTTGCTGCCCCTGATATGTTTGACTACTTTATAGCAGCCCAACTGACACCTTTGAGGTGGTGGCAAACCCCAACTCCTGAAGATCCAGTGACGCTTCTCGAAGCTCAAATAGTAGGGTCGCTTGAAGGGTTGTGTAATTTGATTTATAGAAAGGCTTCTTTCCCTATCAGGGCTACTCCAATGATGAAAAATGTGGTTAAAGCTTGGCAGCTGGGTAATAAGAGAATGGGTGCTGGTACCCAGACTCTATCTCCTTATACTCCATTATGGTTTAACGGTAATTTGTCACAACTCCTTACTGTACCTGACCCTCAACTGTGGGCCTACTACAATGTGAAATATCTGGGTGATTTGTATTTGGACAATACCCTCTGTTCCTTTCAACAACTTAAGGACAAATTTGACCTACCTAATGGTATGCTTTTTCGGTATTTGCAGTTGAGGCATGCTCTCACTCAACAATTTCGGTCTGCTGACCCCAGGATTGAACTTTCCCGTTTGGAGACCCTTGTACGTAAGGAGCACCTACCTAAACCACTTTCTGCGATATACTCTCTATTGCGCACCAGTTACCAAACCACAAGGCGGGATCTGCTGCAGAAGTGGATTGTCAATATTCCGGATTTAACAGTGGAGCAATGGTCCTATATTTTGGCTAACTCTCTTACCCCCTTGATAAGATCCAGGGACCGACTTATCCAATTCAAATATTTGCACCGTGCCTATTATACCCCCTACATTCTACATAAAATGAATCCGGCTTTCCCGGATAAGTGCAACAGATGCAATAGCCCTAATGCTGACTTTTTTCACATGGTATGGGACTGTGCCCAAATTCAACACTTTTGGGCGGAAATTGCTGATTATATTACTCAACTTATGGCTATGCCAGTGGAGTTCCATCCTGCTGTTTTACTCCTAAACTACCTACAAGATACTACGTCCTCACGCTCTGAAAGGACTCTGCTCACTTTTCTCCTGTTCCATGCGAAACGGGCAATAGCCTTAAAATGGAAAGATGAGAGTCCTCCTACCCTATCTTTCTGGATAGCTCAGGTGGAGCAAACGTTGCCTGTTTTGGAACAGATTTATTATGCAAGGGGGTGCCCCACGAAATTCAATAAAATCTGGACACTTTGGATATTGCGCAACGAAACATATACAAATAGAACTGTAACTGTTCCCACCCAACCAATGGACTGGCTTGTTGCTCCCAACTAGACCCTAGTTGACTTGCACCAATTTTTTTTTTTTTTTTTCTTTTTACCTGTTCTAATTATTTCCTTTGCAGGTTGGTCCACCCCCCCCCTACCTCTACTCTGTGCTGCTCTCTCTTCCTTACTTTTTCTCTCTTTCTTTGCTCTTGTCACTTAATTCTATGTTGGGGATCCCATGGTTGTTAATTAAAAATGGCTTACAGAGCAGCTAAATGCAATATACCTGTAACAATTTTTCTCCGGTCAGTACTACATTTTGTATGCCTCTGTAAGTTGATCTACAAAATAAATACCTTTTAAAAAAAATTTGATCAGCACAGCTCCCACTAACTTCCATAGGACCTTGACTCCTTTTACCTGCCAAAATTTTGTTTTGAGTTTTTCATGGTTATACACAATTTTTCTCAAGGTTTAGAGAAATTAAAAAAACATAAATTAATAGGGAAAAAAGTGGTTTGGGAGAAAAAGACGAAAAGTAGGAACTGGAGAGCCTTCCAATGTCGTTTAAATTTCTTTATTGAAGCACTACATGTTTCGGACCGCAAAGGTCCTTCCTCGGGTGCATGTTGTGAGAAAAATAGAAAATCTAATATTAGTACAGTAAATAGGCCACAGGGTGGGCTGTGCTCTGCTGCTGAGAGGCTAAATGTAGAGGTTGTCAAAGGTCATCAGAATGTTATCTAAATCTGCTATAAAAGCAGATGCTGCACGGTTGATTAATATCAATTCTGGTGCAAGTGCATTCGTTTATATGTTGCCATGTTGTGTATATCTCAATAACAAATCAGCCTTGTACCATCAACTTAGATTATATTTACTGTATGTAAGTTCAGTTAACTGACAGATAGGGATTTAGCGAACTGCCGATTTGGTGTTCGCGAACGCCGTTCGCGAACACCGGCAAAAAATGCGAACGTTCGCGGACAGTTTGTGAACTTCGAACACCCGCTAAAATCGTTCGATTCGAACGATCGAAGGTTTTAATCATTCGATCGAATGCTTTTCATTCGATCGAATGCTTTTCATTCGATCGAATGCTTACAATCGTTCGAACGAATGGAAATCGTTCGATTTTTAGCGGTCGAAGGAATTCGAATGGTCGAATGGTCGAACGACTTGTATTCGAATCGAACGCGAACTCAAAATGCGAACGTTCCCAAACGTTCGCGAACATTCGGCGGACGCGAACGGTCGAAGTTCGCGCGAACTAGTTCGCAGCAGAACAGTTCGCTACATCCCTACTGACAGAAGCCCAAAGCATGTGCTGTGTGCATGTGAATAAATGATGAATAACAAACAAGGGTTTACAGAGTACAATAGGATTAGAGGGCCCTACAAATTAGAGTTTACAAACTAAAGGTTAGGGTACAATTAAGACATTAGGATTTTAGAAATAATTTTGTGATTTACGATACAGAAATGATTGATTAATTAAGGTATATTGAATAAGCTTCTTTAAACATGGAAAAGGTGGGCAAGCCCATGATTTTGGGTTAACAAATGTTCAAAGTGATATGCAACCTTTGCACCTTAACAGTAACAGAAGTTCTCAACACCTTTAAAACATGGCCATATAATTATTTGGAATCTTTACCTTAGCAAATCATGATCAGTCTGGATGGTGAAACTTATTTTAAAATGTAGACTAACTGCATTTGTTATCCAAATAAATTAGTAATGGAGTATTTAACTCATCCTAAAGCATGCATCTCCCATAAAATGTATGTTTTCAAAGCTGAAAAGCATGTTGATTTTCCAGGGTTGACAGTACGGCATTAATTCTAGACTCTCCACTTAATTGACACGTGGAATATATCAAGTTTTGAATATACTGTATATCTTATGTAATTTACGATTTAGATTGAAAAATGCCTTACATAATGCAAAATTCTATGGCCGTCTCCCATTAAATAGTGTTCCTGTGAAATTGAAAATATCTCGAAGGAATAATATTTTTGACTGCTTAAAACTAATGATATGATATGGGATTTTGATGGCCAGCCTGGTGTTTTTGATGTTTAACTTCAAGCAAAAATGATACGAGGAAAAAGTATTTGAAAGTCATTAAAAATATTCAGTTGAATCTTTTTATCCTCAGGTTATTATGACTAAACAGACTTGAACTATATTGCACTATAGCTAGAAAGAGGACATTAACTGCATTTTAAAAAAGGACAGTGGAACTTTGCGGATATTATACTCCTGTAGGACCAAATTAAGGGCCTTCTTATATTCTGTCTGAAAATGATTAGAAGCCTCCAACAAGGCTAATAAAATATATCAATTACCTTTAAAATGATATAACCCTAAAAAATATTTATCAAAGTATATACAGTTCCTTAATCATTTTGCTGCTGTAAGTTCCCAGAGGCAAATTACAAATTGGGTTTCTTGGTTTTTCCGCACCTTCTAACCACCCATCACCACTGTTTAGAAGTCCTTTAATCTTAGACGTGCCGACAGCTCTTAAAAATTAACATGAATTTGTACCAAAAAGAAAGGAACTGCAAAGAAGAGCTAACGAGGTCACACAGCCTTGTTAATAAATATAATTAGATTGTGTGTGCAACTTGGAAACCATAAAAGGAATAATTAATGCCTTAAAATTTTGCAAATAAATTCATCCAAAATAAGTTCATTGTGTCCACACTTTGATGTGTTGTCATTATTATATCTTGTGATAAACAATTAGGAGTTAATAAAGTGCAATAGTGCATGGGGTGCTAATTACGTAAGCAACAGTTCGCATTCCACTAGTCTGTAGAAGAAGGAATCACCCAATAAAACATAACATTTAATAGTTCATTTAAAAACAAAAGAGGGAACTAATGAAATATAAAAACACTTAAAATTATGATGTATCCCGATCTGGTTTGACAGTTGACGTACGTTTCGTTCGCCCTGTATAGGCTTTTCCAAAGGCCTTTGAAAGGCTCTATCGAGCGTTCTAAGGGTGGGGAGGAGGCACTCTGGAAGGTGGGCTGAATGGTGGCAGCAGTTTCCTTCCAATAACGGAGGTAGCGTTGGACAGACCGGTGATGTTATTACCAGCACTCGCACAGACTTAACTTTGGGCTTTGTCCGTTTCCAATTTTCGGTGTTGCATTTGCACTAGCAATAGGGAATAGGCCACACTTACTGAGGTGTCTCTGAGAGGACAAAGCGCCAGTTACTCTATGCACACCGTATTGGAAACATATATGTCTGTATAATACTGCAAGGTACAGTACACTGGGTCTGTCCTCCATTTGTATGCACTACCTTTGGTTATTTAACCTATTGTGTTCATGTCCAAACTTTTGGTGTTGCTTTAACACAAGACATAGGGACAAAACCCGGAGGGCCCCGACCCTTAATGGGCCAGTCCCCTCTCCCGATCGGATTCGGAAAAAAAAGACGTTTTTGTAGACGCCTCGCAGCGCCATCTGCGCGTGCGCGCGGCACCAATTGATTTATGCAGGCTCGCCGAGCACCGCCTTCATCCATGCGCGCTCGGCGCGACATAGTAGGGGGGCGGGGGGTTGGCAGGTGGCCGGGGGAGCCCCTGGACATTAGTCCCGGTGGGATCTTTCCGTAACTTGGATCTTCATACCTTAAGTCTACTAGAAAATCATGTAAACATTAAATAAACCCAATAGACTGGTTTTGCTTCCAATAAGGATTAATTATATCTTAGTTTGGATCATGTACAAGGTACTGTTTTATTATTACAGAGAAAAAGTAAATCATTTTAAAGATTTTGATTATTTGATTATAATGGAGTCTATGGGAAACAGCCTTTCCGTTATATTAGCCATGTGTATAGATGGTAAAGACAGTTCCTTTGATTCTCTAGTTTAGTTAAATGAGCTTAGGGGCATCATTGACACTGGCAAACTAATGAGCTGAGTTAACATTTTTTAATTCTGGTCGTAACCTGAGGGTGCTAGGAAATATTGTGACATACATTCACAATTAATTTTTTATTCTTTGATGAAAATTTTTTATTCTGCCCATTCAGTGCCTCCACTGTCTTGATTATCTACAAAAAAAACCAGCTTATCCTGTTATTTTCATGTTGTTTGTGCTCCATTCTGATGTTTTTACAATGCTACATTTATGTCACTTTTACGCCTCAGAGTCTCAAGGTAATTTCTAGCAGTCAAGCCAATTTCCACTGGGATATTTTTCACTTTGATCCCATTTACTCATGTAAGGTAAAGTCCTTCTACACAGAATTGAATTCCTTATTCTGTGTTTCTGCTGCCTTATTAGGTTATACACAAGGTTAGTGAGGTTCCTTTTTTTCTAAAGGCATCTGGCTAGTTTCTGAAAATGTTCTTTTTTATTCCAAATTTGCTCTAGATTGTTTGAGAATTGTCGACCTTAGTGACTTTAAGGTAGATTGGGATCAACTGGGTCTTGAGCTACTGATGAGTAGATCACAAAATGTAAGTGTTACACACGAGCAGCCCCATTTGCTTCATCAATTTTATTTTGTTTAGATACAAGGGCATCACCCTGCATACATCCAGCTAAATAAAGACCTATTCACTAACAAAGTAACCCAAAGTAACCAATAAGAAATGATCTTGATTCCTTTAAGTCACTTCAATGAGATAAATTTAGTTACTGTTAAAAAGCTTCCACCTGCCCCTAATATTTAACTCAGATATTACAGAATCTTGTTGATGTTGTTAAAGTGATACTGACACTAAAAAACTACTTTTTAAAATATGAAAGTATATTAAAAGTTACCTATAGGTCATGTTGATTTAACTGGGCACTAGATCTTCAAAAGCGACAGTGAAGGCCTATTAGAACAGGAACCTTATGAGCCTAAATTGCAAGGAGGTGAAGTCCTTCCCTGACTGACACTTACTGGCACACTAAGTGGAACCTGCAGTTGGTGCAGCCTTTCCTGCACTCTACCAACTTTAAGGGTTGCCACCTGTCCGGATTTCAGAAGGGCTGCCTGGGTCAAGATAGTCTGCCTGTTTTCCAAATAAGGAAAACTGGGCCTAATCAGCTGATCAGCTGATCACCACGGCATAGTCCCATCCATGTGATGTAGCACGCTCCACCCACAACATCTCTGGCCCATCCCTGTGACATCATGGCCCGCCCCCTGCCCAGATCGTGAGCTGCACAAAGGTGGCAACCCTACCAGTTTTACATCTCTGTCTCCCTGCTGCTGCCAGTTCTGTGCATGCTCTTTCCTTGACTTGTTGCCTTGACTTCCTCTTTCCCAGCATCCCTTACACAGTCACATGGCACCAGCCTTGCTCTTTTCGGATTGCCTAACACTGCCATCTGCAGACTGGAGGTGACCTTGGCATTGTCCTTATTTATCTGCATATTACAATACACTCAGGTTTATAACCACAACATTACATAGTGTGTTATTCCTACTTCTATAAGTATAAAGAAAATAAACTATTGATTGTGTTACTTGTATTCAGTACAGAACAGTATAACTGAAGAATGGTCTAATTTAACAATTAGACCCACCTCATGGCTCTTCAGAGCAAGTATAGGATGAGGAAACCATGATTAGTCATACAATATTCAGATTCTCGCTCCCAATAAAACCATTAACTCCTCATGAAATATTCTTTTTGAAAGTCACTGCCACAGAAGCCTAATTGTTTTTAGTTGAGTCTTCTGTTGAGTTAATAAGAGAGGAAATAGGTTAAAACAGAACAGTTATTCATGCAGTTCAATAGCAAGATGCTACAACTAGTGATGAGTGAAATTTTTCTCCAGGTTTCACCTTGAAAAAGAACCATGTGGAAAAAAATTGTTGCACGTCAAAAAAAAAAAAATTGTCGTCCATAGACTTCAATGCATTTAGCAAATTATCAGCACTATCATTATATCCATCACTGAGTATTAGGCTGCCTCTACCTACAGAGAGGACAACCCCAAACTCTGCTACCAGCAGGAGCTGCATCTTCCACCATGAGAGAACAGAGCAAATTACAGTGTGGAAATAATACAGGAAATAATAACACGGGCAGCTGGAATTTTGTCCAAATACATATATATAGCCTGCGAGTTCTGCATGTCTTAATCATGTATAAAGAGATGAAATCAGAGAATAAATAAAACCCAGTAAAACTAAAGACCAAAAAACTGTCTGCTGAATCAAATAACTATATCTATAGAAATACTGTGTAATAGGCAGACTTAATAAAGCAAAGCCCAGGAAAATTATTGTATTCAGGCTTTGAACCTATTCCTGACTGAGTTCCACTGCACTCTGTATACTCCCTAGTTGCTGAGCAGATTCCCAAGTTTCTAGTTATAATTTACATTTCCCAGTTATTGGCCAAGAGGCTTTATGACCACTTCCTGCGTACTTTAATCTAGTGCTTGGTTAGGGGTGGATCTTCCTCTTTTGCTCTGGTTGCTGATCTATCTGGGTGTTTCCACTGTGCCTGAGTACACCAAGGCCCAGTAAAGCCATTGCTAGGGACCAGCAAATCTTCTAGCGAATAAGTCGGGGAGCAGGGACCCCATGAATGAGGCCAGCTAGAGACAGGATTTATAACTGTTATAGTACTCTCTAGCAGAGTAAAACAGTGAGGGTAGATAGAAAGAGCAGCTTTGTGCTGCATCAAGGATTTGTAGCAGGAAGTAGCTTCCCTAGGCTAAATGATTGCCTACAGTAAAGGGACCACAGTGGATAGGGTGTCAGGTTTAGATTCTTCTTCCTGACCACTCCGGTGGGTTGGATCCAAACCACTTTTGAGGTATTTCTGCCTGGAGGTCTGCTTTATGAAGACTTGTGACGGCACACATCAAGAGCACCCCCCCTCTCACTGGACCCACTGCAATTTGCAAATCAGCCATGTCTTCTGTACTCCACCTCTCACTAACTCATCTGGACAAGAAAGACAGTTATGTGAGAATGCTGTTTATAGACTTTATCTCAGCATTCAATACCATCATCCCTCAAAAGCTGAGTGGGAAACTAAGCGAGCTGGGATTGAGTACCTCTGTGCAATTGGATCTTGGACTTTCTGTCAGAGAGGCCTCAGTCTGTTTGTATCGGCGACAACGTTTCCAGCACCATCAGATTGAGCACAGGAGCTCCTCAAGGATGTGTTCTCAGCCCGTTGTTGTACACATTGCTGACACATGACTGCATAGCTAGACACAGCTCAAACCACATCATCAAGTTCGCTGATGACACGACTGTGATGGGGCTCATCAGCCACAACGACGAGTCGGCGTACAGAGATGAGCTTCAGCAGCTGGCGGTATGGTGCAGTGAGAACAACCTGTCACTGAATGTGGATAAAACGAAAGAGATGATCGTTGACTTCAGGAGAACTAGCCCTGCTCACACACCAATGGCTCCACAGCAGAGACAGTAAAGAACACCAAATTCCTGGGAGTCCACATCTCTGATGACCTCACCTGGACCACCAACACCGCCTCCATCACCAAAAAGGCTCAACAGCGTCTTCACTTCCTAAGACACCTGAAACGGGCCAGTCTTCCACCTCCCACCCTCACAGTGTCCTACAGGGGCACCACAGAGAGTGTCCTGATGAGCTGCATCTCCATCTGGTACAGTAGTGCCAGCTCTGCTGACCAGAAAAGTCTACAGCGGACTGTTAGAGCAGCTGGCAACATCATTGGAGTGGCTCTTCCATCACTGCAGGACATCTTCCACAAGCGCTGTGCAAGAAAGGCCTCCTGCATTGCACTGGACTCCATACACCCCTCACACGGACTGTTCATGCTGCTCCCATCCGGCAGACGATTTCGCAGTATTAAAGCCCGAACAACCAGGCTGCGAAAGCCTTTTTCCGCAAGCTATCAGACTCCTCAAATCACTGCCTGCCCTCCCACTACATTCCAGACACACCTGAACTGTGAACTTAACTTTGTTAATTTATTTGCACAATTCTAAAGGTTTACACATGTATATATCCAATTTCTGACAATATATTGCACATTTCATGTTTACAAATTTATTGTGTATTTTTAAGTGCCTTTTTGTGATATGTACTAGCTGGAGCCACGTCGTCTCGTCTCACGGAGTATTCGTATACTGCTGAGATGACAATAAAGTTTACTTTGACTTTACTACCTTGACTACATCCTCCGGGGGCGATATTCAGCTGTCCAGGCCCGGATTTGCGGCAAGGCCGCATAGGCCCGGGCCTAGGCTGGCAAAAAAATAGGGGCGGCATGCCGCCCAGCCGCACTATGGGGACGCGTGCGTCCCCATTCAATTACAGCAGCTGCGCCGGCGAAAAAACACCGGCGCGCTGGGAAGGGGAGGTGAGGTGGGCGCTAGGACCGCGCGGCCTAGGGGCGCCGCACATTGAAATCCGGCGCTGCAGCTGTCTCTGATGTACTGTCCTAGCCTTTGAATACCATTCTGCAGATGTCTTTGTGGACTGTAAGTAACCCTGTGGATCATGTAACTAGTTTTTTTTAACTTTGCACAGTCTTAAAAAGTGGACCAGAACTCTCTGGCATCATTCTTTTACTTTTTATGCACAGTAGAATGTGGGAGTTGTAGTTGCACTACATCACATCATTTCTTCCACCTACCGAAGCCCCTGCCTATTGTGGTATAGTCAAGTGTAAACCTTGCTCTACTGGTTTAGCTGGATAATAACCCCTTTGGTCTAAATTAGCCCAAATTTGTGTTACACTCCAATTATAGATCTCTGTACATTCTAATAAGCTGCATCAGCTCAGTGTACAAACAATTCAGGGCAAACCGCACTTACTCGCAATTAAATATTTTGGGTGCATGTCATCTCAAATCAAGCCTGTTCACAAGGACTCCTCCTTTCCATATAAGTGTACTCCAAGTGACAGCAGTCCAAGTAGCTTCTGTAAAAAACTTGCAATTATAACATTTCTGGAAAGCGAAAAGTATGCAACGTTTTGAGTGGTTCTCCACTCTTTATCAAGGCTTGATAAAAAGTGGAGTGGCACTTAAAACATTGCATACTTTTTGCTGCCCAGAAATGTTATAATTAAAGGCAAGTTTTTTTTAAGGAAGTTACTTGGAGAGTGCTGTCACTTGAATTACACTTATACGCAGCAGTTCATTTTTACAGCCTGGATTCTGTATAATACAGAGGATGCATTTTTGACCCAGGCTACCTGAATGACTGCAGTGAGATTTACTACTGTAAAACAGCTAACATACAGCCAGAGACTAACAAGCAGCCTGCACAAATAATTCTACCCCCAAAGCCAGCAGTATACTGAGGAATTAATGTGTAAATAATGCAGCTAATAACATTATATAAAAGAGTTCTACCTGCTCAGAAGACAGGGAAATGAACTGGTTCTTCCTCTGACATCACATCCCTCTCTTTCTCTGCCCCTGGGCCCAGCCATCTCTTGCCTTAACTCATTGATTCTACCCAATGACAGCTACATCTGATTCTGCCAACCTCTAAACAAAAACCAGTGTAATCTGGCTGCTGGTCATTCAGATTCCTTGTCATGCAGCTTCTGCGTTTATAGCCCCAGGGCTTACCTGGAGCATAACGCTTTAATAGAGACCTCTGTGATATTTGGTTGTTGAGGTGTATTTTGTGAATTTTCTATCATGTGCTGGTATAATTTTTTATTCAACATTTGTATTGCAGTAATTTTTGTTATTTTAAGCCTTTTACATTTTCATATATGTACAAATGTACAGGCTTGGAAACATTTGTATTATATGGCATAATTAAATGAACAGATGGTGGCTAACAATTGACATGTCCTGTGTCTCATTATTTAAGGAGAAAAAAGGGGAAGAGGATAGGTAGAGAGGTAAAAAGGGAAAAATGAATGTAAGCTGGACCCCTTCTCTCTTGGGCACCAAACCTCCATGGTTACATATTACCATTTCCGATAGTAGTGCTTACTGAGTAAAGCACATACGGTAATCTTTGTTTGATCAATTATTTGGTTAAATCAAGTTATGTAAAGATAAAAAAAAACCATGGAAACAAAGGACACTAAAGGTGCCTCCCGTAGTTCCTCTCTGGGTTGCAGGGTCTACATCATCATGGGTTGCCGATCAATGCGATCCTGCCCAGGGTTCTAGACAGTTTATATTCCATCGCTACAGATTTATCTTGAATATCCTCCCACATTGTTTATGAATGAGCTAGCCTAATATTAAAATCCGAATGTTTTATTATTGTGTATATTGCACTTGCTTTATATAGGTATGGGAACTTTAATCCGACTCCAGCAGCACCACAACGGAAGACAGATAGGACTGAACGGCGCTGAGTGCAACTGTATGGAAGTGTAAAGAGTGCATTTTGATGCATGTACCTTATGTTCTTAATGAATGGGGTTTAACATGGGTCTCACTGCAGGGAAAGGTGCAGGAGATCAACTGTGCTTGAGATTGTAAATGACCCATTTGAAGTATAGACTTCCAAATTACAGAAAGACCTCTTATCCAGAAAACCCCAGATTCAGATCCTATACCTGTATCTTTTATGCAGGATTCACTGGCCCAGACTGCAGTTTAAGCATTGCCTAATGGTCAAGGGGGTAATAGTATAAAGTCACTGGCAATGTGACAGTAAAGTTTTTCCTTCACAAGCCTTTACAAGCCAGACAGTGTATCAACAGGCTTCCCATTCCCGCAATTCACACAACATCCACCTTTCCTTCTCTAGTGTTAATATATTCTTGGCCCGGTACAAAGTCCATTGGCTTCTGCTTTCATTTTATTTTAATAGCTGATAACTTTTACCACTAGTAATTCAGTTATGGCATTTTGGTCATCAAAAGGGTTGCCAACTTCCCCAGTTACCGTAATCTAAATCCACAATTTATAATATTCACTGTAATGACCCAATACTTTAGTTGGCATCAAAACATCCATGTCACTGTATGATGAAAAACAATCATATCTCCATGAAAATACTCCCTAAGGAATTGTGTCTAGAAGCTGAAATATATCCTTAAATCATTCCTCAAACCAAAAAAAAGTTTGTATACTTTATATTCAAAGTATCGTTTAAATTTATGAGAACTTTTAAAATGTAGCCCTATTTCCAATTTACAACAAAACAAATGTAAGCAAATGTTTTTGTTTACCAGTTTTCAGGTCTGCAGTTACTTCATCATAATCTGTCATTAAAATAAATTAAAAGAATTAAACTAAAAGAACATAGGCAATTGTTTAGAGATGTCAATGCTTTACAAATTCATGAGACTAGAATGTTACAACTAGATTATATGGCACAACTTTGTGACTTTTTATATTCAGTAAGAACAGACTAAAAAGGTCAGAGTCAGCACTAGGAAGAAAATATTTTTCCACCTTATCCAAAAGCAATATATAAGCAATAATGATACTGTAGGTCCTGGATCAGCTGCAGAATCCCTTCATATAGATATATATTATCAATGCTTCTACTTTATGAACTTATGACAAAGGTTTCCTAGGTAACTATAAAAAAATGCTATATCTCATTCCCCAGTACTTTAGGAATCCGTGATTTGTAAAGACATCCTAACCCTTCCAGACTTAACATTAAAATAAATTAACATGGCTAATGTCGCATGTCACAGTTTGTTAACTACAGGGATGTGATAGTTCTTTTTTTATCCTACCGAAAAGTTAATCAAGTTTTTCTCAGCAGGGGTATGGCTTTTATCAGTCACATCCACTGGTATTTGGTTTAGGAGAATAATACATTTAAACTACAAAAAAAAAAGTAACCATCCTTATATCCATAGCCATGGGGAATCGCTGAACTGTTTTATATTGTAGTTATCCTTCTTCCTAATCACCTCCGCCACACATGAGAATGCATTTCCACACTACTGCATTTTCACCTTCCTTACCTTTGCCATTGATATCCCTTCTTTTAATACAGCAATTAAATAAACACACATATCTCTTGTTTGTTACTTTTTTCTCTCTTTTGTTGTTTTTTCTTTCTGTGAAAGTGAGACATTTAACCCCTATTTTTAAATAATAAAAATAATTTTTCCCTTTAAAGTAACATAATATACCTAACCGTACTAAAAATAGTTTACAATACGGGGGGGAGGAGCAGAGTAAGCAACATGGCGGAGCTCTAAGATCGGAGCACTGGGCAACACACCCGACCCTGCTTGGTTAAGCAAAAAATAAGCGTACCGCTCGATAGCAAGACTCTCCCACAAGCGCTGGATTAAGCACATGTATGGTGATGCTCTGAGCCGCCACCGGTTCCTGAGCCAGCAACTGACACCATCCGTCTTCACCTGTAACCGATAGGGAACTGCCGGCTGGCAGCGTGCGGCAGGGAAGGAGGCGGTGAGAGCTACGGAAGCCGACAGGGGCCGCCAGAGATCGCAGGGACGAGGCGGCCAGGGAGGAAAGCGTTTTTTCTGCCGTGGAGAGCCACGGCTGGGGCGGACACGCACACGCCCGACAAGAGAGGCAAGGTGAGGAGGCCCCACTAGGCAGCAAGGAGGCTGGAGGATTACAAAAGAAAAAACGTGAGACGGCCTGGAGGGAGAAGCCAGGAGAAGCCAGTAGGTATTGACAAACTCCTAACAACAGCCGGTCAGAGGGAACTGTGCGGGAGAGGTGGAAGCAGTTGGGGCTGAGACACAAGAGGCCAGTGAAGGCAAGCAGTGGGGAGAGAAGCGCGTCCAAGGGGGACTGGCAGGAATCTGCCAGAAGCTTCTAATAGAACTATTGGTTTATACAATACTGCTATACTACACATTATTTTCATAGCTTACACTACAGTATCGGAGCTGGGAAGAATGCCTAGAAGTGGAAGCTAATTAAAGCTAATATATAATACCCACATATACTGCATATACTGACCTCTGGACTAGACCCATCATACATCAATAGTGATGGGCGAATTTATTCGCCAGGCGCGAATTCGCGGCGAATTTGCGCGAAAATGCACCGAAAAAAATCGCCGGCGTGAAAAAAAAAATTCCGAAAAAACGGGCGCCGGCGTCGGAAAAACGGGCGCCGGCGTCAAAAACGAGACGCCGGCGCCGTTTCGCGAAACAGCGCAAATTCGCCCATCACTATACATCAAGTTAAATACTACAAATATCTGTCTAAAACAATAAGGCGGCTGGAGGACGGAAATCGCAGGTGAAAGCAAGCAGTGGGAGAGAAGCACGTCCAAGGGGGACTGGCAGGACACTGTCAGAAAGCTTCTAATACAATACTGGCTCACACAATTCTGCTATAGCCCTCATTACCATATAGGATCTGGGAAGAGCGTATAGAGGCAGAAGACGGATTATACTAATATCTAATCCTCACATACACTGCATAGACCGATCGCTGGGCCAGACCCAATATTTATCAAGCTAAATATCGCAAGTACCTGTCCATTTAAAGAGACTTACTAGATCCAGACACTGCCTGTACCACGATTGTTCTTTTGAGAGGAAAATATGGGGAGACCCCAAAAAGGTGGCAATGAGACCGGTACAAAAGAGAAAACAAAAGACGGAAATAAAGAAAAAGAGAACACCTCCCTGCGCAATATACAGTCAACCCCACGAGACATAGCACCAATGTTTCGGAGAAATAGTATGGGCAGAGATGAAGTCTCTAAGAAACCGATAGGAAGAGGGGCAAGAAGGGAGACATTGGAAAGAGATTCTGAGGACTCAGAAAGTGAGGGAGAAGAAGGAGGGGAGAATGCAGCTCTCTATGCTCAATTAGCAAAACTACCCTCAAAAGCGGAAATAAAAGAAATGCTTCAAGAAGTAACTACATCTATAAGAGAAGATATCTCGGGCCTTAAAAAAGAGTTTGCGGACATGGTGATGCGAACGGAGGAAGTGGAGCGACAAACAAGCAACCTAAAGCAAAATCAAAAGCTTATCTATGGGAAATTACAACAACAGGAAAATCTGATTTCGGATCTAATGAGACAGATAGAAGACCAAGAGAATCAGAGCAGAAGGAAAAACATAAGAATTAGAGGAGTCCCAGAAACCATATTAAAAGAAGATATAAAAACTTTTCTCCAACAAATATTTAACAATATCTTAAACAAAGAAAAAGGGAAAGAGAAGACTATGGAAATCCAGATTGAAAGAGCACATGGGCTACAGAAGCCAAAGATGGTCCCACTAGAGGCGCCTAGAGACATATTGTGCCGACTACACAGCTATGCAGTGAAAGAAGAGATTTTGAAAAAAGCCAAAGAAGTAGACAATATAATATATGAAGACAATACTTTGACCTTTTTCCAGGACATCTCAAGAACCACTTTGAGGAAAAGGAAAGCGTTGAGGCCTCTGACAGACCTGCTGAGGGAGAAAAAGATTCTATATAGATGGGGTTTCCCATTCTCACTTTCTGTCCACAAAGACAGAATATCAGCAATACTGCGATCAGAGAAAGACCTAGGAAACTTCCTAAAGAAACTACACCTACCATTGATAGAGATACCAGACTGGCCAGACGAACATAGAATTAAAGCGGATTTATTGGTGGATCAAGAACAGGAGTGGTCAGAAAGCGGAGCCCCAAAAAAGACAAGTGCGAAGAAAGGAAAAGCAAAGGAGACTAAAGATCCTATGATACAAATTGGGCTATAAGTAAAATAAGAGACCTTGGGGGCTCGGCCCAACAGAAGTATGTAAAAGAGGACATTAACCCAAAGATGGGTAACGTATAAGTATTATTTCGGTTTAAGCAAAGCCTTTGTATCACTAAAAATTATTTTTGTTATAAGGAAACATCTGAATGTTCAGGTGTAGAAAGGAGGGGAAAAGAAAAGGGAAAAAAAAAAAAAAAAAAAGGGGTGAATAAGCATAATTGAGAAGATAAGCTAAGGGTTGGGTGGCACTAGAAGTTGCCCACAAGAAGACCTGGAATATTTTTGTCCATGTTGTTAACCTCACACCCATACCCCCAAATAAGTGGTAAAACCACCTTAGCCGTAGTCAACACCTCTCAGAACCAGGGTGGATCCCTTAAGAAGCTGAGACGGCTGATATTTTTTTTTCTTTTTTTTTTGCTGTTTTTTCTTTTTATTTCTTATTCTTGATATTTTTGAAATTTTTGTTTTTCGTGGTCACGGAATGGATTCTCTCCGCAGTCCGTGATATGTTGCATCCCCTGTACTGTTCTTGTGGAAAGTTATATGTTTATGAGAAGGGTGAATGTAAAGATTGGGTAAGACAAAGGTTTCTTTTTTTTTTTTGATTGTTGTTATCTTTTTTATCCATTTACTAATTGGTTGTGTACGTTTGTCATAAACCCCCTGGGCATGGTGTTCTTTGATGTAAAAATATTGGGGACTTGTTCCCTTCCCCTTCCCCATTTGTTCCTGCTCATACTTTCAAGGTTCATAATTGTTTTTCTTCTTCTCTACCAATGTAAGAATTTCTTGGGTAATGATAAGGCAAAGTGTGTATTAAACTGGTATGCAAGGACAATAATGTGGATGAGCAGAAATCATGGCAACGTTTAAGAATATGGAATGCACTGTCCTTTCATTTAATGTGAATGGGATAAATGAACCTGTTAAGAGAGCAAGGGTATTTTATGAGTGTAAGAATAACAAAGCCAAAATAATAATGCTGCAAGAAACACATTTTAGACAGAACCACCTACCGGTGTTAAACTTAAAGACATACTCACAAATGTATATGAGTAATAACCCAGAAAAGAAAGCAACTGGAGTAATGATCCTGATCCATAAAGATTTACCATTTAAATTAAAAGATTATAAAATAGACTCGGAAGGAAGGTATGTGATTGTAAGGGGGAAGCTGGCCAACCAGGCATGCACATTGGCAAATGTATATGTCCCCAACAATAAACAGGTACCGTATTTACAACATTTTTTCCAGGTGCTAGAATCCTATAGTGAAGGATTAATCATTCTGGGGGGAGATTTCAATATTATGCTGAACCCGCTTATAGACTCCTCCTCTGGCAAAACTAACATATCTTATAAAAATCTTAAACGAGTAAAAAAATCATTAACTGATCTTCACTTAGTGGATATATGGCGTGTAATGAACCCACAAAAAAAAGACTACTCACATTATTCAAAGCAATATCAGGTTTATTCACGAATAGATTATATAATGGTATCACAACAATGGGCACATTTATTCCAAAAAGCCGATATAGCCACATCATTAATATCAGATCATGCACCGGTAATTACGAAATATATGATACCAGGAGTAATTAAACCAGAATTTAACTGGCGACTAAATTAATTTTTATTACATAACGTAGATAACAAGGAAATGATACAAAAATGGATTAAACAAATTATATCAAACAATACAACACCTGAAATATCACCGTCAACTTTATGGGAAACTGTAAAATGTGTCTTAAGAGGCTATCTGATAGCCTTGGGTTCCAAGCTGAAAAAAAAGAGAGAAGAGGAGATTAATAAGTTAGTACAAGAAATATCCCAACTAGAACAGACCCATAAAGAAACAGTAGCACAAAAGACGCTAATAGTTCTGGAAAATAAACGCATTCAACTTAAAGGCCTCCTAAACCATAAAATTAAAAGGGCATATTTAAGAACAAAACAGAATATATATGAGCTAGGGGATAAATGTAACAAACATTTCGCTAAATTATTAAAAGAAACACAGTCTAATAACAACATAATAGCAATTAAAAACGCAAAGAATATTACTTACCATGACACTAAGGGAATAGCAGAATCGTTTAAAGATTATTATCAAACACTATATAGAATACAAAAGAATAATCAACCCTTAACTAATTTAGAAAGAATGGAAAAATTTATCAAAGAAGCAAAATTGAAACCACTTTCAGAAGAACAGGCACTAGAGATAGAAATTCCTTTTACATATAAAGAGATTGAAGAAGGAATTGACAACCTCCCCCCGGGAAAGAGCCCAGGCCCAGACGGGTATATAGCCGGGTTTTACAAGTTATTCAAAACTGATCTAATACCTCTACTACAATCATACTTTAATAATATATCTGATGAGAACGGGTTCCACACTCAGTCCCAGGAAGCACATATTACGATCATCCCAAAACAAGATAAGGATCCTCAACTATGTTCAAGTTATAGACCCATATCTTTAATAAATAACGATATGAAAATATATGCCTATATATTAGGAAATAGACTGAAACAATACTTACCATCAATTATCCATCAGGATCAAGCAGGTTTTGTACCTAAAAGAGAAGTTAAGGATAATTTAGCAAAAACAATATCCATAATACAGTACACAAAAAAATTTAATATCCCAACTCTTTTGCTCACGACAGACGCTGAAAAAGCATTTGATAGAATATCTTGGATATTCTTGGAGAAAACAATGATTAATCTTGGAATTGGGGAGCACATGAGACAGAGAATACTGGCCTTATACGATAGACCGACTGCTAAAATAAAAATAAACGGTACCCTTTCAGAGTCATTCCAGATATTTAATGGAACAAGACAGGGATGTCCTCTATCACCTACTTTGTTTCTAATGGTGATGGAGGTATTGCTTTCACATATAAGAAACAATCAGGACATTATGGGAGTGAATATAAAGGGCAAAGAATATAAAACTGCAGCGTTTGCTGATGACCTATTGATTTACATAACAAACCCTTTAATTACCCTACCAAATTTGATAAGATTATTGAAGATATTTGGAGAATTTTCAAATTTTAAAATTAACTATTCTAAATCTGAGATTATAAACATAAATGTAAAAGAGGACATCACGCTGCAGATTAAACAAAATTTCCCATTTAAATGGTCGCCATCTACCATTAAATACCTAGGGGTAAATATATGCGGGGATATGGAGAAAGCCTATCAAGATAATTACATCCCTATGTTAACTTCCTTACAAAAAACAATAGATAAATGGGGAAAAATTAAAATGTCATGGACAGGAAGATTACAAGCTATAAAGATGGTCGTAATACCAAAAGTATTATATTTATTCCAAGTTCTACCAATAGACCTACCGCAAATATTTTTTAAAAAACTAAAATCGTTGATTACAAGGTTTATATGGAATGGGAAAAAAGCAAGAATCAGCTATAAAATCTTAACGAACCCTAAAGAGAAAGGCGGGATGGCGGCTCCAGATCCATATCTATACTATATTGCTGTACATTTGGTTAGAATATTAAATTGGACGACGAAAAAAGGGAAAAAAGATTGGAGTTATATTGAACAAGAATGGGGAGATTACCCAATCGAAAATGCGCTTTGGGATGATAAGTGGGGAAAGACCAAAATGATAACACAACACCCTTTAATAAATACTACCCTTAAAGTATGGCACAAGATTAAAATAGATATGCATTTGACCCGGGCTCCATATGTATTACAACCATTGATGCTTAATCCAAACTACCCCCCAAGTTTGGAAAGAGGAATATATCAAAGGTGGGAGAAATGGGAGGAAAAACCCACAAAAATTCAAGACCTGATCAGAGGAGATAAGATTATACCTCTACAGGAACTACAAGAAAGGTGGGGGAAACATCCTAGGGATATAT
Organism: Xenopus laevis; assembly: GCF_017654675.1. NCBI lineage: Eukaryota > Metazoa > Chordata > Amphibia > Anura > Pipidae > Xenopus > Xenopus laevis. The sequence continues at coordinate 61,829,471 of NC_054372.1, read as the reverse complement.
GGGGATACAACCAATTATATTATTTTATCAGCATGAAAAGAGAGAGAAACTGGGACAGACCGCTAACACAATGGGATAAGATAATAGAAACTGACCCAGACCTGATTAAACCTCTCTCAAAGGTATACGATATCCTTCTTAATTCAGGTGAATATAAATTACCATCGTTCTGCCGTTCCTGGGAGAAAGAATTGGGAGTCAACATACCAGATCAAATGTGGTTAAATATTTTTAAGCAAGGTAATAAAAAGGCCAGGGCCTCAAAAAGAAAGAAGCAATTTATAAAACAATCACAAGGTGGCATTTAACCCCAGCAAGGCTAAATAAAATATACCCACAAAAGCAATATGGGTGTTGGAGATGTAACGACAAAGTTGGAAATCATTTACATATGTGGTTAACTTGCCCAAAACTGAAGGATTACTGGGAACAAATCTTAGAAAGCGTAAAAATAATCACATCAGTTAATGTGCAGATAGAAGATCAAGTAACTCTGTTACTAAGGCTAAGGGCACACTAGGCGATAGCGCCGCGATTTGACCCGCGGCGACTTTTCACCGCGACTTTTAATCCGCAATCGATGTGGAAACTTTTGCGCTGGCGTCTATGGGGAATCGCGAGCGTAAAAACACACGCGGCGATCTTTTTTCTATTGTCGCTCGAAATCGCCTCGCTAGGCGATTTTGAGCGACAATAGAAAAAAGATCGCCGCGTGTGTTTTTACGCTGGCGATTTGACGCGATTCCCCATAGACGCCAGCGCCAAAGTTTCCCCAGCGATTGCGGATTAAAAGTCGCGGCGAAAAGTCGCCGCGAGTCAAATCGCGGCGCTATGGCCTAGTGTGCCCTTAGCCTAAATGTAAATCTGGAGAACCACAAGATACTAGATGATACACTCACCTTCTATCTTATTCAAATAGCCAAATCTTTAATCCCAAAACACTGGAAATCCAAAGAACCTCCTTCATTCAATGAATGGATGAGATCAGTAGAAGAAATAAGACAACTAGAGGAGTTAACGTATATATATCATAGTAATAGTGTAACTTACTGGAAGATTTGGACCCCATGGTACAGATATAGAGAATCATTAGACCAAAATGGAAAAATAATAGGGGAATAAAGTAGTAGTAAGCAAAAGAAACTATGCATGGAGAACAAATATGGAACAAATGATGAAGTGGTTAAGAACTGCGGGATATATGATTAATACACCACCCTCCCAACGCCCCCCCTGTATTTATTTTCAGTACCCCCTCCCCCCTTATTTTGTGTATTGTCTAATTTGTTCTTCTTTTTTTTTGTTTTGTGTGAGAAAAAAATAAAGAAAGAAATTAAAAAAAAAAAAAAAATAGTCTACAATAATACTTGTGAAGTATGACTGAGGGGCAGATTTACATAGGGTCGAATATCGAGGGTTAATTAACTCGATATTCGACTGCCGAATGTAAATGCTTCGACTTCGAAATCGAAGGATTTAGTGATATTCCTACGATCGAACGATTCGAAGGATTTTAATCCATCGATTGAAGGATATTCCTTCGATCAGAAAATTTTTAGGAAGCCTATTGGCCTCGGTAGGTTTTTGGTGGCGAACTAGGGGGTCGAAGTATTTTTTAAAGAGACAGTACTTCAACTATGGAATGGTCGAATAGTCGAACGATTTTTAGTTTGAATCGTTCGATTCGAAGTCGTAGTCGAAGGTCGAAGTAGCCTATTCGATGGTTGAAGTAGCCATATTCGACCATTCGAAATTTGAAGTATTTTTCCTTCTATTCCTTCACTCGAGCTTAGTAAATGGGCCCCTGAATGTATTTATTGCTATAAAAGCTCAAAGCCCAAAAGGCTGTGGGGATGTATAACTAAATAGCCTAACAGTATAGTATGGTATGCCCTATGTCTGACGTGGGAGCTATAGAATGGGGGTGAAAGATGAAGGCCCTTAATAAAGAATGTATAACAAACCATATTTTATTGGATCCTTTGCTTATGTGCTATTGCACTAAAAATGCTAAACTAAAATATAAATTATATTAAAGGGGTTGTCCACATTTTAGTTAACTCTTAGGGGCCGATTCACTAAGCTCGAGTGAAGGATTCGAATGAAAAATACTTCGAATTTCGAAGTATTTTTTGGGTACTTCGACCATCGAATGGGCTACTTCGTCCTTCGACTACGACCTTCGAACGATTCGAACGAAAAATCGTTCGACTATTCGACCATTCGATAGTCAAAGTACTTTCCCTTTAAAAAAAACTTCGACCCCCTACTTCGGCAGATAAAACCTACCGAAGTCAATGTTAGCCTATGGGGAAGGTCCCCATAGGCTTGCTAAACTTTTTTTGATTGAAGGATTTTCCTTCGATCGTTGGATTAAAATCCTTCGAATCGTTTGATTCGAAGGATTTAATCGAACGAAAAATTAGCGCTAAATCCTTCGACTTCGATATTCGAAGTCGAAGGATTTCAATTCGAGGGTCGAATTTCGAAGTATTTTTTACTTCGAAATTCGACCCTTAGTGAATCTGCCCCATAATATAATATAGAGAGTGATATTGTAAGACAATTTGCAATTGGTTTTATTTTTTTATTATTTTCTGGTTGTTAGGGTCCAAATTACCCTAGCAACCATGAACTGATTTGAAAAAGAGACGGGAAAATAAAAAGAGTACCCCACTAGCAAGATGAATAATAATAAAAAGCAATAACCCTACATTTGTAGCCTTGCAGAACATTTGTTTTTACATGGGGTCCGTGACCCCCATTTGAAAGCTGGAAAGAGTCAGAAGAAAAAAGCAAATAATTAAAAATATATCAAACAAGTCTGAATTTATCTCAATATTTTCTGCTACAAACTCGCTTATTAATAATTACATTTCCCTGAAAATTAGCTTTGCGCAAAAAAAAATCAGATTTTCACGTTTTTTTCCAGATTTTTTATCCGATTTTTCACCCGAAAACTCAAATTTTTGCCCTGAAAACTCTGAAAACTTCGGGGTATTGCACGAAACCCAGCACACATCAAAAAAATCATTGGGAATTCTCCCATTGACTTATATGCAACCTCAACAGGCCTGAGATGCCGGATTTTTGGATTCTGACTTTTCCGTCCTCTGGGTTTTAAAGTCAGATTTTTAAAACGAGGATTCTTTCATTTTTTAAGATGCTTTTTCAAAAGTTCATGTAAATGAAATGCTTGCCCCTTTCCAGGCAGGCCCTGGGCAAATGCCCCTTTTACCATTATTTATTAAAGTGGCCCTCAGGCATAGTTTTTAATCTTCCTAATTTGCAATATTTTCCTTGTTACTTGTCTGTTGAAATAGTCCTACCTTTATTAATATGAAGTAGAATACAAACTCACAAGCTTTCAAGGACAAAATATAATATATTGTATATAGGCTTACCGGTGGGATCCAGCGAGGAAGGAGCAGTGGTTTCAGAAGAAGGCAACTCACAAGTGCACTCACAGAACCCACCTGTATGGGACGCATTTTAGGACATCGTCAGGGGATATCCATCTCCTGTATTCGATCTCCTGTGCTAGAGGAATGGCTAAGGAGGGAGGTGTGAGGAGCGAGGACCCAGGACGGATGGACGGAGGAGTGAGGAGCAAGAGCTGACGACTGAGAAGGGAGGAGCGAGGCGTGACATCAGCATCGGAGGATGGTTGAGTAAAAAAGCATGACATGTCACATTCCTCTTGCTTAGGACAGCGCATGCAGGACAATGATTTCCCCTGACGATGTCCTAAAATACGTTCTGTACACCTGGAATGTGGACATGGGGCCGGTGAAGTGGAGAGTAGCCAGCGAGACTAGCTGGAGCAAAGTGACAAAAGAGGTTCAGACTAAATTGTGGTCAACAGATCAGAAGTCAGAGGCAGGCAGTACAGATTCGTAGTCAGAGTTGGGCTAAAAGGTCAGGGTCATAACAGGAAAGCACAGGAGGCTAGACTTCTGGAAACTACCAAGACAACCAGGCAATAAACTAGGCCTTCAGCATCCTTAGATAGCAAGAATTGTTGCCAAAACAGGTCGAAAGGGTGCATCAGAATGCAATGCTCCATCTCTTGTGTAACATCTGTTGACTTGGCATGTGCGTCAAGCTTGGCACACAGGCACACATCAGTGCACCTACTTTTACTCCTATGCATGAAGAAACGTGGAGTCTGGAGACAACATCGCGCATGAGAGCAGGTGAGCGATTCACCCTTATTAAACAATGCTGCTTCAAGATTTATTCAGAGGTAAGTAGTTTAGGCCAGAGTATATATATGTATATACACCTTCAATGATAACACAGAGCATATAAACCCAAGCGCCAATATTAATTCTAAAAAATCATGCATTATGGGTTGAAAAATTTCTGTCAATTTAAATCCTATAATAAACTCAAAATTATAGAGCAAAGATAGAGCAAACTTTATCCAGGCATTTGGCTTAAATAGCTTACCTTGTTCCATCACATCATTTCAACGGACCGTTACGACATTTTTTTCAGTGAAAAAAATCGGTGACATGCGTGCAGTAGCGTGCTGTATTTATGGGCTGGCTGATGTCAAAAGAAAGTGGAACAGTACATCCATCTGTATTCAGATCTTTTATTATCAGTTTAAATGAATTGCTTATGTTAGTCGCCAATTTATTATTGTAGATAAAGTCAATACCACAGATGGAGTTTGTTGCATTACCAATTATAAACCACAGCTCGCTAGGTATTGTAGTCCCAGCACTCTCATTATTTCCCCAGCAGTTCAACTGATGCAGATATGCTGGAATTTGAAGTTTGTATATTTATAGTTGATGAGAGCTACCAAAATTCTTTCTGTGTGTTAGTATGCAGGAAATTAAAAAATAGCGTAAACAGTATTAGTACTTAATGAATGCAGCATCTAGCGATGAGTGATTTGCAGGAAAATTTGTGAAACAACGCAAAATTTGCATAACACATTAAAGTCTATTGCAGACTTTTTTGTAGCGCAACTTTTTTGTAACAAAGTACATTAGTAGCTATGGGTATTTTTTGCTCCACCTTTTTTCCGCTTTGAACTACCAATAAAACATCTTTTCCTTACTTTCAAGTCTTGTTCACTTTGTTGAGCAAATCTGACATGGTTCGCTTTGTGTCAAAATTTGCAAAATTGCATTGGAGTAAATGGGAAGTCAAAATTGCATACATTTTTCACTCAGTATATTACTACACACATGTCTTGCATTGTTAGAGGGCTTGCTGTCCACTAGGCTGTAACTGCTTTTTCAAAAAAAAATGCTCCCATGTTGCAATTTCTGAAAAACATGTCTGTGATTTTTGACATTACCTCTTGTTGACTGCTACTACACATAGTAACTATGATGCAGTTTAACCAGAAAGTACTATCTATATTGTATATACTACAGGTATGGGACCTGTTATCCAGAATGCTCGGGACCTGGGGTTTTCCGGATAACGTATCTTTCTGTAATTTGGGTCTTCATGCCTTAAGTCTACTAGAAATTAATTTAAACATTAGATAAACCCAATAGGCTGGTTTTGCTTCCAATAAGGATTAATTATATCTTAGTTGGGATCAAATATAAGCTACTGTTATATTATAACAGAGAAAAAGGAAATAATTAAAAAAATTTGGATTATTTGGATAAAATGGAGTCTATGGGACACAGCCATTCCGTAATTCGGAGCTTTCTGGATATCGGGTTCCCGGATAAGGGATCCTATACCTGTACTAGCTTACAAACACAGGCACGGCTAGTAAATCTGACCACCAAACAGATATCTGGGTGCTCAAATCCCATTAGTTAATGTGGAAGGAGTTGAGGAGGATCATATGATACACAGATGTTTTCTTGTCAACCGTGTCTCTTTTTTGTCGCACATGAAACTGACTGCTTCGCAAAACTTTTTGTCTGTGGTGAAACTCAAAAATTCACTAATGCTAATATGTCAGCGCTTTATGCAAACCAGTTAGCAGACAGTTGGACATATCAGGTAAGTTTTTCTTTTCCCATTTGAAGGCATACTGAAAGGGGCAGATTTATCAAAGGTCGAGGTGAATTTTCGAATGAAAAAAAATCTAATTTTGAGCTATTTTTTGTGTACTTCAATTCGAATTTGAAAAAAATTAAAAATTCGAATATTGAAATTTATCATGTACTGTCTCTTTAAAAATTGGACTTCAACCATTTGCCATCTAAAACCTGCCGAATTGCTGCTACAGAGATTTTCAAAATGTTTATTATTATTATTTAAATTATACGATTAAGAAATGATTTTATCAATGTAATGTATATATGTTCAAATGAAACCAGCATAAAATATGATATTTATTGTTATACATTGCAAAGCAATTTTAAAAAAGCATGAAGACAGAAAGGAACAAGCAATGGAAGGATTCTGAGAAAACAAAAAGTAATCTTTAGGTTTTTTATCTGGCTAGATTGTTAAGATCTATATGGACAGACTTTATAGATCTTAACCCGCATTTAATTATTCAAATAACTAGTAGTTTTAATTGATATTTGACATAGAATCGTGGAAATGCAATGGCAAAATATACCATTCTAGTCTATTTCAGTATTGAAATTGTATAGCAGTACATCTAACTGTTGGAACAACAAACTATGTGTATAACAACCAAGTAGGATGTTGAATGTTTTTCTGCAACTGTTGTCAGATGTGTTTTTCACTATGCTCAAATGTCAGTGCCGTTAGAATAGTCATTGCCTATTTGTACACATCCCTCAGATACTTCAAAATGTTCTGAACGATAGGTAAAGGCCAGTAAATCAGAACACGTAGAAATATTGCATTACTGATATTACTATATATCTTTTTTTATTTGGGGAGTAAGATAAAAGTTAAAGGAAAACTATACCCCCCAAACAATGTTGGTCTCTATTAAAAGATACTGAGTAAAACAGCTCATGTGTAAAACCCTGCTTCATGTAGAGGAACCATTATCATAATAATATACTTTTTTAGAAGTATGTGCCATTGGGTAATCATAAATAGAAAATTGCCATTTTAAAAAATAAGGGCCGCCCCCTGAGATTGTAAGATTCACTGTGCACACATACAAACCACATGTAAGGTCACATGAGCCAATTAACAGACAGAGTTCTGCCTTTTGCTTCCTCACTTCTTCCTGTTACAGTTAGTGTTGTAGTATTTCTGGTCAGGTGATCTCTGAGGCAGCACAGATAGAGTCACGAAATGGTGGTTCAAGGCAAGAGATGTAAAAGGGCAATATTTATGTAAATATATATTCCAGTTTGGTAAGATTCTTTAATATGTCATTCAATTTGATATAAACTATCTGTTGCTTAAGTATTCATTTTGGGGGTATAGTTTTCCTTTAACTGGAAGAGAACAATCAAGCTACATATCTAAGGTTCATGGAAAATGGGTGTTTCAAAACAATTTAAAAAATTCAAAAATAATATCTAGGCGTATATGTAAATATGCTAGAACAATAAAATCAGTGAACAGTTACATTTAAATAAGTTCCACATTTTTATTAATTAATATAGATGGCCTGCATTAAAATAACAACAACTGTATCATTTGCAAGAGGTTGATAATAGTCTCATGCAATACAATCCCAATCCAGGTCTTTGAATTTGTTCATTCTTCTAAAGCAGTTGGACATCACACTATATTATTCCATACATTTCTCATTCTGGCTTAGATTATGAATGGCTATTTTTCCAGAAGAACCATGATTGCTATGCCTTTAAAATAGACATTCAGAGAGAATAGTATTGATGCCATACAAGAAGAAAGATAACCATAATCATATAGTCTCCTTAGTAGGAATGGAATGGCAATGGAAACTAAGAAAATGTCCTCCATAAAAAGCACCCAAAAATGTCTTTCATGAATCTCAAGACATGACAGATATGCATATGTATATTAAGGGTCATATTTATCAAAGGTCGAAGTTCGAAGTTTAAAAAACTTCGAACTTCGAATTCAAAAAGACCAACCGAATGGTGGTAGAAGAAGTTTTTTGGAGTCGAAGTGGGCTTACTTCGAATCGTACGATTCGAAGTAGCGCTACGTCAATCTACTTCGATTCAAAGTTTTTTTTTACTTCGACCTTCGATCTCCCAAACTCCCACAATTGCCTCCGTACAGGTTCTAGGAGGTCCCCCATAGGCTAAAACAGCACTTCGGCAGCTTTTAGGTGGTGAATGGTCGAAGACGTAGTTTTAAAGAGTTTTTTTCAACTTCGAATCGATGTTGGACTATTCGATGGTCGAAGTAATCAAAAATTACTTCGAAATTCTACGTTTTTAACTTCGAACCTTCACTTCGACCTTTGATAAATCTACACCATGTAGGTGTAGTTGAGAGATATTCAGATGTGCACATTTGGGAGAGAAGTTGTACCCCTAATGCACTTGCATCCCAGAGTATTATAAGTAACCCCTATTTTCTTAATTATCACCACCCACACCCTGTGTGAGATTACTAATTATGACAGTCTTAAATTGCCCCTAACATGTGAACTTCTTGAATATAAGATTGCAACTGCAATTGACTTGAATATTTAAATAAAGTTGCTATTGTTGCATGTCATGGAAACAATTAGAGCATAGTAAACAAAGTTGTTTTTTTAATATACATGTATTAATATACAAGTGTGCACTCAACCTTCCTGACTTCCGGAAAATAACTTTTAGCTTTGAAAAACATAGCTTTTAAAACAAATGTCAAAATAGTTGCATAGACAAACATAGTACCGTATATACCCGAGTATAAGCCGAGTTTTTCAGCATCCAAAATGTGCTGAAAAAGTCTACCTCAGCTTATACTCGGGTCGAGTAGCTGAGATTGCAGTCACTTTTAATCATTCCTATACCAACAGTACACTTGGGGAGAGACTGCAATATCCCACAATGCCCTCTGTTGGTTATATGAAAGAATAACAGTGTGCCCTCTGTTGGTTATATGAAAGAATAACAGTGACTGCAATATCACACAGCACCCTCTGTTGGTTATACGAAAGATTAACAGTGACTGCAATATCACACAGCGCCATCTGTTGGTTGTTTGAAAGAATAACAGTGCGCCCTCTGTTGGTTATATGAAAGATTAACAGTGACTGCAATATCACACAGCACCCTCTGTTGGTTGTATGAAAGAATAACAGTGACTGCAATATCACACAGCACCCTCTGTTGGTTATATGAAAGAATAACAGTGACTGCAATATCACACAGCGCCATCTGTTGGTTATATGAAAGAATAACAGTGACTGCAATATCACACAGCGCCCTCTGTTGGTTATATGAAAGAATAACAGTGACTGCAATATCACACAGCGCCATCTGTTGGTTATATGAAAGAATAACAGTGACTGCAATATCACACAGCGCCCTCTGTTGGTTATATGAAGGATTAACAGTGATGGCAATATCACACAGCGCCCTCTGTTGGTTATATGAAAGAATAACAGTGATGGCAATATCACACAGCGCCCTCTGTTGGTTATATGAAAGAATAACAGTGATGGCAATATCACACAGCGCCCTCTGTTGGTTGTATCAAGGATTAACAGTGATGGCAATATCAAACAGCAGCCTCTGCACATGGTAGTGGGACAGTGGGACAATGCACACAGTAATCCGTTTGGCAATTCTCTGTCACCATCAACTTTGCAAAGAAGTCCGGTTGATCGCTGGGGGGGTCGCTTTGGCAGAATGTGCGCTGCTGGGAGACAGGGCTGTAGTTGTGTCTAGGCTTATACTAGAGTCAATAAGTTTTCCCAGTTTTCGTAGGTAAAATTAGGTACCTCGGCTTATACTCGGGTCGGCTTATACTCGAGTATATACGGTAAGTTAGTTCCCACATGCACACCCAGGCCTCAGCAGTAGCTAGTGTCAGGTGTTTCTGGGGAAACAACACTCTCCTGTAAATATAATTAATTAGAAATAGTGCTGGCACTCAACAGCTGATGCAAAATGAGGACTATTAGATCAAACAAAAAAAAAAAAACAATGTTTTTTTTTAAAAAAAAAAATATCTGCAGCAACTGCCGAAAGTTACCTGGGTTTGTACTCTCTTTCATGGTCTCCTATCACTATATTTTAATCCACTGGGTTTACCAATTTGTGTAGAAGCATTTGATGGGCGCTTGTGCAGAAGCATCACAGCATTCAGTAACATCAGAGAACCTGTATGCACATTTTGGTGACTACAAACACATGGAATAATTTTGTTGCTGTGAGCATTGTGCTGCCATTCCACCAGCCATCTAATCCATGGAGCTGACATCTCTGCTGCAGTATTACAGGAATTGTTCAGTATAAAAATAAAAACGGAGTAAATATATAGGCTGTGGGGGCCAGTACAGATGCGTACCTGTGGTGCTCCCGGGGTACGGACTAAAACCATCAATCACCCACAGCCCTTACCGATTCGGATAGCACACACTTACTGGTAGTGAGGAGAGGCACCCGTCGATAACAGGGGCCCAAAATAAAAGCACTACCACTAACGGAGCATCTGAACGTGGTGCGTCCTAGCGGAACAGCAAAGCTGGGGACTCGAGTAGTCAAAGACCGCTGCGCAACCCGGCTGGAAACTCAGCAGAGTACAAGGTACCCCAAAATCACAGAAAAGGGGGTGAGTGGCAGCGGGTGTCAGACACGAAAACTGCAGGAGAGTCCCCAGCAGCATGGTCAGACACACATGGACACACTTTTAAAACTGTGGTGAACTGCCTAGGACTCCTGCAGGCAATATAGCACAGCAGGACCAGAATACTGTGGCCTGACCACTAATAAAATACCAGTGTGACTTTCTTGCACTCCTGCTACAGCAAAAAAGGCAAGGCTCTACCTAGTGGGGAACTCCCCAGTCTAACAAGCTAAGTGCCCACAAGATATAAAGGCAGAGACACACCTGGAGATTCTGGGAGATTAGTTGCCCGGCAACAAATCACCTCTTCTTTTGGCAACTAACAGCCAAAAGTGAACAACAGCCGGTTTGTCGCCAGGCAACTAGTCTCCCAGAATCTCCACGCCTCGGCCACCGCTCCCTCTCCTCCACCGCTGGATCCGACAGCAGCTGACATTATAGCAGCAATAATAGAGAGCAGAACAGCCACAACCACGCAGCTTGAGGCATTCAAAATCGATCTGTCTTTGCTGTGCCACGACCTGCAAAGCATGAGAGAGTGAATAACGGAGGTAGAGCAGAGGGTATCTACTCCTAGTGCAGTCAACCCCCTGCACCTCGAGGTAACACAACTGCCCCAGCAGCTACAGGGGGTTATTAACAATTTGGATGACCTAGAAAATAACCTCTGTATAAATAATATACGTATAGTGGGGCATACCCGAATAGGCTGGGGGGCATAATCACGAAATATTTATTGTGTGGCTAAAAGATGTTTTGGACACATTCTCACCCAACATGGTGGTTGAAAGAGCCCATAGGGTCCCCAACAGGCCGTTGCTGCCGGGTGCACCACCAAGACCATTCTAACTGCGCCTTCTTAACTACAGAGATCGCGATCCAGCCCTAAAAGCAGCGATACTGAAGGAAGAATGCCTCCTCTACAATGGGTCCCCCATTTCACTATACTCTCACTTCTCTCCTGCTATTCAAAAGTTGCTGGCAGCATTTATTGGGGTCAAGAGACGGCTTAGAGAAGCCCAGATACCCTACAGTATGCTGTACCCAGCAAAGCTGCTGCAGTGGAGGCATTTTTTCTCTGCTCCAAATGTAGGAACGGACTGGCTGGACAGGCAGGGTCACCCACAACCCAGACCCCATAGGCCTAGAGTGTGTAAGCAGCATGAATAATAAATAATCAAAAGCAGTTAATCTGCGTTTGAGTGCTCTCCTCTCTTTCAGTTCTTAGCCCATAGGCCTAGAACATGGATGAAAAAGTCTAACCACAGATAACCCTCTGATTAGAGATCTCCTTTGCTCCAACCACATTTATGGATAGACCTGATCTGCATGGGGACCCCCCCCCCTGCTCTGGAAAGGCCACAACTGGGATTCTGGAACCTTTACATACCCCATGAACCGGTCTAATGCAAAGAACTGGAACTATACCCAGGAAACACTTGTTAGTATCAGTATCAGAAACACTTGTTAGAATGAGCGCTAGCTCCTTCACCTAATCACTTGCCTCAGAGAATGCCAAGCTACAATGGGTAGACCTAAATAGACCTCATACACCCGAATAGTGGATACTGAACTTAAGATATACCCGGGCCCAAGATACACCTTGATTCACACCTTCTAACCCAGGTATCATCACTTTTGTGAGTGCGGATTAAGTGACAAGCCATCACTAATACTTTTGGCTATTGTTATGGGTTTAAGACAAGGAAGTCGGGTAGGGAGGTTAATGGAATATTGGGTTGTTTTATGTATGTTTCTTATGTAATTGTTTATTACATGCTTTACAAAACGAACGGTGTTCCAATGGTGCAGGACGTGGCTCACTAAGACAAATATCCTCTAACCACTAATCACAAACTACAATCCAAATGGCCACCCTTACTGTAATATTTGGGAATATACTCAACTCCAAATTTAAAAGAAGCTTACTTTTCCAATATATAAAAAATCACCCACCCTCAATTCTCCTCCTCCAGGAGACATGCCTGGTAGGCCAAAAGACACTAGCTTTACACAGACCATGGGTTGCTGGGCCTTTCCCGCCTCCTACTCCACCTACTCCAGGGGAGTATCCATCCTTATTAGAAAGAATCTCCCCTTTGAATTAACCACCCTGATAACCGACCACTACGGCAGATACATAATATTGACTGGCCTCATTGCCAACCATCCGGTGACCATTGCCAATATTTATATACCACTTTCCGTCAACATGGCCATGCTGGAAATAATAAGTAGAACATTGGCTGACCTACCTCCTGCACCAACGTAATTTCATAGGGGATATGAACCAGGTCGTGGGATAGCCTGCACTCTACTCTCAAGGGACCCACAAACATAACACACTGGGCGGATGCAATGGGACTCACAGATATATGGCAATGGAAACATCCCCACAAAAAACAATACTCATGTCACTCACAGATCTATAACACATTTTTGAGGATAGACCTAGCTCTAGCCACATCTGACGCCCTCCTCTCACTAGAACAGGTATAATTTCTTCCACAATCTTTAATAGAACATGCACAATACAGTTTACATTGCGTTTTCTCCCTTCACCCTCAGACAAACTATGGAGGCTAAGCCCACTCTGGCTCAAATATCCAGATGTAGCTGATTTCAACAGTAAAGCCTACCAGGAATTCTGGGACCTAAACCTGGGGTCTGCAACAAATGGGGTGGTGTGGGAAGCCTCCAATGCAGCTATGAAGGGGTTCCTATCCTCTGCCATAGCCCAAACTATCAATGCCTCTAAGGAATCACTACAAACTTCTGAGAGGTACCTGCTAGAGGCCCAACAGCAACATTTTCGGGACCCCTCTACCATTACATATGAACAAATATTGAGAGCCGAACTGATCCAATCTTGGTTTACACTGATTGGTTACAAGGCACTAACCAATCAGTGACTTAAGAAGCCATATGGGTCATAAATGTTTGCTTTTCAGTCCAGTCTTTATAGATTCCTTTTTAGAAACATATTTTATTTTTCACAGTCTATCTGTTTACCCAGTTTTTATTTTTACACTGAACTGTTCCATTTAGAGGAGTTTAGATGATTTCTTAGATAAGCATAATATCATAAGCTATTGTAAAATTATTATAGATATTGGTATATAACATTTATGTGAGTGTATAGAGGGGTTGGTGTGAGTCTGTGTGTATATACAGTATGTGCACTAGGGATCATTTGGAGGGGTTGAACTTGATTGACTTTTATCTTTTTCCAAACCAACTTAACTATGTAACTATGTACCTCTATGCATTGTGCACCGAGGCAGTTTATTATAGTTATTATATATATTTTTGTCTCTCTTTCATATATATATGTACATATAGATCCAAAGGGTATAGAAAACCGCACTGAGCACTTAGTTGAAATAGGTAAGAATATCTCTTTTTGGAGACATTTTGGCTAGAAGACTATTTTCAAAAGGAAGAGCAATACATAAACATGTCTATAAATACACGTGCTGGTGAAAAAGGCACAATAGTGACATCACTCAGATGAGACATAGTGAAAAAGAAAAAAAAATATATAGCGCAAAACATTTTAAATTATAAAACATTATTTATGGGCAAATTCACTAAGCGCCGAAGCACCTAACGCTAGCGTGAATTCGCCAGTTGTTACTGGCGTAACTTCGCTAGTGTTACTTTGCACCCTTACGCCTGGCGAATTTGCGCAACGTAACTACGCAAATTCACTAACGCGCGCATTGTTCTGAATGCTACCTTTTACGCCAGACTTCCTTCGCCACCTCAGACCAGGCAAAGCTCAATAGAGTAGATAGGGATTGCTTCAAAAAAAGTTACAATTTTTTCTAAGTCCCAAAAAACACTGGCGTTTTTTCTTTATTATGGGTGATAGGCTGAAAAAGACCGAAAAAATTTTTGGGGCTCCCCTCCTTCCCCCCTACATTTCCTAACTCATGGCAACTTAACTATACAGTGGGCGGATGTGTAGGGCAAAATAAAAAATTTATTTGCTGTTTTGAATTTTTCCCAGGCTTGTGTAGTGCTGCTACATATACCTCCATTGTAACTTGAATTTGGCGCCGTATGCAAATTAACCATCACTAGCGTAACTTCGCTTTGCTTGGCGAATTAACGCTAGTGCAACTTCGTAACCTTACACTACCCCTGAGCGCAACTACGAATCTTAGTGAATGTCCCACATAAGTGAAAAACAAAAGCAAACCAAATAGTAAAAGCATAAATTCAAGTACAAAGACAATCCATTGGCGAGCTAGTTACCCAATCTTTACCTTGTGTCATATTCATCTCACGTAACTATGCAATATACACAGAGGTCCCAAACAGTCCAATAAGTAGTGACTGTCTGTCAGGGGCGTAACTACAGAGGAAGCAGACCCTGCGGCTGCAGGGGGGCCCATGGGGTATAGGGGGCCCCATGAGGCCCTAATTGATGAGCAATTTCAATATTTATTGATAAAAAAGGACAATCTCTGGATATGTTGGGGGCCCTAAAATTAATTTGCTGTGGGGCCCAGTAACATCTAGTTATGCCACTGCTGTCTGTGGCACCTTGCAGCAGTCCCTCTGGCATTTAAAAGAATTTTCAGACCATTCCGGGCCTGCCTACAGCCACCATTGATGCTTTCCCTCATCAGCCCCCCAAGTGGGGTAAGTAAAAATTTAGGGGCATTTGCCCAGGGTAGCTGCTAGGCTGAGGGGGAGGAGGAAGGGGGGGTCTATGTGGGATAGGGAGGTAGGGGCTTTTTTAATAAGGGGTTTAAAGTGAAAGAACTCAAAATGTTCAAAAACAGTCTGACAATGAAAGTACCACATCAGTCAAACATGCTTCCAGTGAAAGTGTTAAACTTCAATTTCCAAAAAACAATAAATAAAAACTTGAAAGCAATTGAAAAATGTCTTTATTTCTGGTGAACAATCTGAAAAAAAACCTCAACTGAAAAAAGTGTTTGGAAGATGAACAACCCATTTAATGATCTGGAGACAGGGCAGAGACATGTAACTAACTTGGTTAAAGGGATGGACGATTTGCGTTATGAGGGTAGACTGGTAGAGCTTGGGCTTGTTTCCTCTGCAAAAAAGACACTTTACTCATGAAATGTGAAATGATTATTCTTCACAAGTAAATTAGAGAACATTAGAGAGAAATAGCAGGGATCTTATTTCCCAAAGAAAAGATCATCACACCTTTCGACTAGAGGGATAGAATCTTCATTTGAAGCAATGTAGGTGGTTCTTCACAGTGAGGACAGTGAGGTTGGGTTCTGTTCTGTTAGGCCTCCAGTCACTCTATACTTTATAGATTCAAAAGTTACCTCCCCACCACCCCTCTATAGTTCTGTCCTAGGCAGGTGCCTCTTCTACATTCCTAGTTCGGGTCCTGGGGATGGGGATTTTCCCTATCAACCAGGTAGTGGTTTGTTGCTCATAGCAACCGATCAGCGATTCGATTTTAGCAGTTAGAAAACAAAAGCAAAAATCTGATTAGTTGCTATGAGCAACATCACCATTAATGTTTTACTCCACTTTTTACACAGCATGATAAATAGGCCACTGATTTGCTGTTGAGACTGTAAAATATCCCAGTAGTAAGTGTACCATTGGCATCCACAGCAGGGGGCACCCTCCGACCCCTCCCCCCAAAGTTTCTCCCTTATTCTGTGCTTCTCTCCGGATAACACGGCTCTCCCTGACAGCTACCTAAGCTTGAAACTTGTTACATGTATCTTTTCTGTTCTGAGGCTCAGCTGCCTCTGTTCCGTTTGTCAGTCCTGCTTCTAAACTACCCCAATACATCTCTCAGTATAGATATTTATTAACTATAGAATATACTGTATATATAGTGAATAAAGTACCCCCTCTTGTAAAATATAAGGGTATTATAAGTTACCGAGGAGTTTCATGACCATATAAAAACACGAGACTGAAGGCCGAGTGTTTTTATACAGGTCATGGAACTCCAAGGTAACTTATATTCTCATATTTTGCAACAGGGGATACTTTATTTATTATAATACACAAGTTTCAGTGAGTCATGTGACAGAAATGACATCAAAACTCACCGTTTATAAGGATATAATTTACAAGATATTCATGGCTTTTGTGTATTATATATATATATACATATATATATATACTGTCTATAAATAGAGGGCAGCAGCGGGCCCAGGCTGGGGAGCGGATTGTGAGGGGGTGGGTTAGGGTCAGGTGCGGGTCGAGAAATTCTCGACCCGCACATCACTAACCTGTATATAATAGTGTCAGACCAGCTATCTACATACTCTCTGTTTTAACCGATACAGGGGTCTTGTTAGCATTTATATTATTTTATATATTATTTTATATATTATTTTATATATTTATTTTAGTTTGGCAAGCCACATACAGTAAGTGACTGTTTGATCTGGTTAAATGTTTGTAAAATAGATTTGTATCAGCTGCTGAAATTTAAAGAAGGAAATGAACTACCTATTATGTGTTATTTTAAAATGCTTTTCTTGCAAAGAAGAGTTAGTGAGTATTCTAGTTGAACAGCAATCTGAGGTATGCAGGTGGGATTCTTAGGCTTATAACACTTTTTTAAGGCACTTTTGGGGGAATGTAATAAAAGCTGCAAAGAGCAAAACAATTAGCACAAATAAGAATAAAAAGTCTAATTTCGCAATACTCTGCCTTAAACTGTTATTACATTGCGAATTTTAATTGCGCATTGCCCACTTTTAAGAAGTGCTTTAAAATGTTTTAATCTTTTGGAGCAAACATAACAACTTTTTCAGTAAGAAGTTTCATTGCATTCACTGCGCACTGGCACTAACTATAAAATTTGCAAACCTTCTTCCACTGTTGGAAGTGGTCGACAAACGGTTTCACAAAAAAAGGCAAATTTGTTCGCACAGAGGCATAACTTTTTGCATTGTGAATATTTTTTCCGTTACCGACTTTTATTACATTCTTCCAAATGTGTTGGCTGATTGGGGGGCTCTTTGTAATTTGTGTAGTCCTACTTCTACCTGGAATTCACTTCCTTCTGGGTGTTGTAGCTCATGTTTTATAATGGGTAGAGAATTCTGAGGTGCAAATGTCTCTGAGCACCACTTGCCAGCCACTAGGATGGATATTTTTGAATGCGTTTTAAGCGCTGTCTTATAATATATGCAAAAAGAAGTCTTCAAGCAGGTTCACCTCAATACATCTGTTTTGTATTTGAAAAGGTCAACTTAGCTTGAAGGTCATTCAGCCGAAAACCTTCATAGCACACAGTTGCAACTTACATAATAAATCAACAGGGTAAAAAAAAATATTTGTAATGCACTTTGGCATCTCAATGGGCATTATTGACCTTGAATGAACAAACCCTGCTCTGGCATTTGTTTGTAGGGATGTAGCGAACGTCGGAAAAAATGTTCGCAACCATATTCGCGAACTTGCGTCAAAAATGCGAACGGTTCGCGAACGTCGCGAACCCCATAGACTTCAATGGGAAGGCGAATTTTAAAAGCTAGAAAAGACATTTCTGGCCAGAAAAATGATTTTAAAGTTGTTTAAAGGGTGCAACGACCTGGACAGTGCCATGCCAGAGGGGGATCAAGGGCAAAAATGTTTCTAAAAAATCCATTGTTGACACAGCGCTGCGTTTTGTGATGTAAAGGGCAGAAATCACACTACATTTCTAAACCTGTGTAATAAAATGCTTTAAAACGTCCGGCGTCTACATGCCAATCAAGTCGTGTAAAGGTTACAGCCTGTTCACACGCAAAGACGAAACGCGGTGCTTACTGCAACGCAAAAAGACGCAAAGAGCTTTAATGAATGATACCGTCAAGTGAGCAAATAATAGTTTTTAATTACTAGTTGCTTGTCACCTCCAGGATGTTCGTCCTGTTGGTGGCAATATTTCTGTAGTGGTGTGTTTAGCAGTCACCGTGCTTGTGCGCACGTGCACGGTCAGGCAGAGGTAATTCAATGTACTGTGAAGTGAACCAAAAAACACTGATTCTGCAGTGTGGGCCCAGTTTTGGTCTACTTTATTGATCACCTGCGGTGACCATAAAAGATGCGATTTTGCCACTGTTGCAGAACCCTGAAAAATTAGGCATGTGTACTTTCCTGAAAAATTATGTTTTTTTTGTCGCAGCCACTGAACCAGAAGTCCAGAAACAATATGCCATATAAATGCTGATAATATTAATTTTTTTTTGTGGCAGCCACTGCAGCACAGAGGCCAGAAAAAATATGCCATATAAATGCAAACAATATTAATTTTTTTTTGTCGCAGCCACTGCAGCACAGAGGCCAGAAAAAATATGCCATATAAATGCAAACAATATTAATTTTTTTTTGTCGCAGCCACTGCAGCACAGAGGCCAGGAAAAATATGCCATATAAATGCTAACAATATAAAAAATTTTTGTCGCAGACACTGAAGCACAGAGGCCAGAAAAAATATGCCATATAAATGCTGAAAATATTCATTTATTTTTGTCGCAGCCACTGAAGCACAGAGGCCGAAACAATATGCCATATAAATGCTGAAAATATTCATTTTTTTGTCACAGCCACTGAAGCACAGAGGCCAGAAAAAATATGCCATATAAATGCTGAAAATATTCTGTTTTTTTTGGTCGCAGCCACTGAAGCACAGAGGCCAGAAAAAATATGCCATATAAATGCAAACAATATTAATTTTTTTTTGTCGCAGCCACTGCAGCACAGAGGCCAGAAAAAATATGCCATATAAATGCTGAAAATATTCATTTTTTTTGTCACAGCCACTGAAGCACAGAGGCCAGAAAAAATATGCCATATAAATGCTGAAAATATTCAGTTTTTTTTGGTCGCAGCCACTGAAGCACAGAGGCCAGAAAAACTCAGGATTTACCTGGATTCAAATTAAACCAGTAGGGTTTGCACCCTAGTTTGTAACGGTGGTGGAGGGAGGAGGACGCTAAAGGACAGCTGTATGTGGAGTCATGAGGCGTGCAGAGAAGGACAGCTGCATGGGGAGTCAGAATCAGAAACTCAGAACAAGTCTTCCGGCGTGCAGTAACCCTCCGAGATCCACCCCTCATTCATTTTAATAAAGGTCAGGTAATCCACACTTTTGTGACCTAGGCGAGTTCTCTTCTCAGTTACAATCCCTCCTGCTGCACTGAAGGTCCTTTCTGAGAGGACACTTGAGGCGGGGCAAGACAAGAGGTTCATGGCAAATTGTGACAGCTCTGGCCACAGATCAAGCCTGCGCACCCAGTAGTCCAGGGGTTCATCGCTCCTCAGAGTGTCGATATCTGCAGTTAATGCCAGGTAGTCCGCTACCTGCCGGTCGAGGCGTTCTTTGAGGGTGGATCCCGAAGGGTTCTGCCGCTGCCTTGGACTGAAAAACATTTGCATGTCTGACGTTACAGAGTGGCCAAAGTGCTTTGTCCTTGCAGGTGCGCTCGTGGCAGGATTACTGGCACCTCTGCCCCTGGAATGTTGATGAGTTCCTGAAGTGACATCACCCTTAAAAGCATTGTACAACATGTTTTGCAGGCTGGTTTGTAAATGCAGCATCCTTTCAGACTTGTGGTATGTTGGTAACATTTCTGCCACTTTATGCTTGTACCGAGGGTCTAGTAGAGTCGCGACCCAGTACAGGTCCTTCTCCTTAAGCCTCTTGATACGGGGGTCCTTCAACAGGCATGACAGCATGAAAGACCCCATTCTCACAAGGTTGGATGCAGAGGTATCCATCTCCGCTTCCTCGTTATCATGGACTGCATCATCCACGGTCTCCTCCCCCCAGCCACGTACAAGACCAGGGGTCCCCAAAAGGTCACCACTAGCCCCCTGGGAAGCCTGCTCCTGTTGGTCCTCCTCCTCCACAAAGCCACCTTCCTCCTCTGACTCCACTTCTGACACCTCTCCCTGCGTTGCAGCAGGTGCCTGGGTTCGTTCTGGTGATTCCGACCAGAAATCGTGCGCTTCCTGCTCCTCGTCACGCTGGTCTACAGCCTCATCTGTCACTCGTCGCACGGCACGCTCCAGGAAGAAAGCAAAGGGTATTAGGTCGCTGATGGTGCCTTCGGTGCGACTGACCATATTTGTAACCTCTTCAAAAGGGCGCATGAGCCTGCAGGCATCGCGCATAAGCACCCAGTAACGGGGGAAAAAAATCCCCAGCTCTGCAGATCCAGTCCTACCACCCAGTTCAAACAGGTATTCGTTGACGGCTCTTTGTTGTTGCAGCAGACGTTCCAACATGAGGAGCGTTGAATTCCAGCGAGTCTGGCTGTCGCAAATCAAACGCCTGACTGGCATGTTGTACCGCTGCTGAATGTCAGCAAGGCGTGCCATGGCTGTATAGGAACGTCTGAAATGGGCCGACACCTTCCTGGACTGCCTGAGAACGTCCTGGAATCCTGGGTACTTTGAGACAAAACGTTGTACTATTAAATTCAGAACATGTGCCATGCAGGGCACATGTGTTAAATTGCCCAGTCTCAGTGCTGCCAACAGATTGCTTCCATTGTCACACACCACTTTTCCGATCTTCAGTTGGTGTGGGGTCAGCCACCGATCGGCCTGTGACTGCAGAGATGACAGGAGTACAGATCCGGTATGGTTTTTGCTTTCCAGGCACGTCATCCCCAAGACAGCATGACAACGGCGTACCTGGCACGTCGAATAGCCATGGGGGAGCTGGGGGTGCACAGGTGTGGAGGAGGAGGAGGACCCAGCAGCAGAGGACGAAGAAGAGGAAGAAGACGAGGTAGAGAGCGAAGGAGGAGTAGAGGTGGTGGCAGAACCGCGTGCAATCCGTGGCGGTGACACCAACTCCACTGTCGTTGTTGAGCCACACATTTCCTGCTTCCCAGCCATGACCAAGTTCACCCAGTGGGCAGTGTAGGTGACATACCTGCCCTGACCATGCTTGGAGGACCATGCGTCAGTAGTCATATGGACCTTTGGCCCAACACTAAGTGACAGAGATGCGGTGACTTGGCTCTGCACATGGTGGTACAGGTGTGGTATTCCCTTTTTTGAAAAAAAATTGCGGCTGGGTACCTTCCACTGCGGTGTCCCAATTGCTACAAATTTGCGGAAGGCCTCAGAGTCCACCAGCTGGTATGGTAAAAGCTGGCGGGCTAAGAGTGCAGACAAGCCAGCTGTCAGACGCCGGGCAAGGGGGTGACTCGCAGACATTGGCTTCTTACGCTCAAACATGGCCCTCACAGAAACTTGGCTGGGGGCAGATGACTGGGAATGGGAACTGGTGGTCAAGGTGGAAGGCGGAGTGGAGGGTGGTTCAGACGGGTCAAGGACAGCAGAGGTAGAGCAGTAAGATGCTGGACCAGAAGGAGGGTGGCTTTTAGTTTGCCTGTTGCCTTTGAGGTGTTGCTCCCAAAGTGCTTTGTGCTTGCCGTTCATGTGCCTTCGCATAGAAGTTGTACCTATGTGGCTGTTGGGCTTCCCAAGACTCAGTTTCTGACTGCACTCATTGCAAATTACAACGCTTTTGTCAGAGGCACACACATTAAAAAAATCCCACACTGCTGACCTTTTTGAGGCTGGCAATCTGGGGGTAAAAGTAGAAGTCGGCGGCGTTGGCGGCAATGGCGGGTGCGTTGGCCGGCTGACCACAGGTGCCGATACATGTTGTTGCCCTACTGTTCCCTGCGAGCTGTCCTCCCTGCTTCTTCTAAGTCTTATTCTCCTCCTGCCTCTCTGACTCTCCGTCTCTCCATCTGAACTATCCTCCTCTTGCTCTCTTCTACTGGGCACCCACAAAACATCAATCTCCTCATCATCATTCTCCTCAGATGCATCAATTTCTTCTAACAGCTCACAGAAGGAAGCAGCAGCGGGGACCTCCTCGTCATCACTCATTATGTCCATCTCTGTTGTGTTCTCTGCCAGAATTAAATCTGGTGTAACGTCCTCATCTCCTTCATCTTCTTCTGCCAATAATGGTTGCGCATCACTCAGTTCAAGAAACTCATGTGAAAATAACTCCTCTGACTCCAGTGAAGAAGGGGCGCCGGTGGTGGAGGAAGTGTTACGTGGGGTGCCCATAGCAGTGGAGGATGAGGATGTTGTGGTAAAGTTAGAAACGGTAGAGGATGGGGTGTGCTGTGTAAGCCAGTCAACTACCTCTTCAGCATTTTGGGAGTTCAGGGTCATTGCCTTTTTAAAACTGGGCAATTTCCTAGGGCCACAGGATAGCATAGCAGCACGGCCCCTAGTGCCTCTGCGTGGCGGCCTGCCTTTGCCTGGCATTATTTTTAAAACAAAAACAACAACAACTCAGGTGGTGTTTCTGGAGACGGTATTATTATTGATATTTAGACAGAATGTGAACAAGCTCACACAGCTAAGTGGCAGTGGTTTGAAAATGAAGAACACACTGGGCAAATAATGCCTACAAGGTCAACGTATACACTACAGCAGTGGTGGATACGGAATATATTATTGCTGCTTGAAAAACGTCACTCGGGTGGTGTTTCTAGAGACGGTATTATTATTGATATTTAGACAAAATGTGAACAAGCTCACACAGCTAGATGGGAGTTGTTTGAAAATGAAGAAGAAGAAGAACACACTGGGCAAACAAGGCCTACAAGGTCAACGTATACACTACTACAGCAGTGGATACGGAATATATTATTGCTGCTTGAAAAACGTCACTCAGGTGGTGTTTCTGGAGACGGTATTATTATTGATATTTAGACAGAATGTGAACAAGCTCACACAGCTAAGTGGCAGTGGTTTGAAAATGAAGAACACACTGGGCAAATAATGCCTACAAGGTCAACGTATACACTACAGCAGTGGTGGATACGGAATATATTATTGCTGCTTGAAAAACGTCACTCGGGTGGTGTTTCTAGAGACGGTATTATTATTGATATTTAGACAAAATGTGAACAAGCTCACACAGCTAGATGGGAGTTGTTTGAAAATGAAGAAGAAGAAGAAGAAGAACACACTGGGCAAACAAGGCCTACAAGGTCAACGTATACACTACTACAGCAGTGGATACGGAATATATTATTGCTGCCTGAAAAACGTCACTCGGGTGGTGTTTCTGGAGACGGTATTATTATTGATATTTAGACAGAATGTGAACAAGCTCACAGAGCTAGATGGCAGTGGTTTGAAAATGAAGAACACACTGGGCAAACAAGGCCTACAAGGTCAACGTATACACTACTACAGCAGTGGATACGGAATATATTATTGCTGCCTGAAAAACGTCACTCGGGTGGTGTTTCTGGAGACGGTATTATTATTGATATTTAGACAGAATGTGAAAAAGCTCACACAGCTAAGTGGCAGTGGTTTGAAAATGAAGAACACACTGGGCAAATAATGCCTACAAGGTCAACGTATACACTACAGCAGTGGTGGATACGGAATATATTATTGCTGCTTGAAAAACGTCACTCAGGTGGTGTTTCTGGAGACGGTATTATTATTGATATTTAGACAGAATGTGAACAAGCTCACACAGCTAAGTGGCAGTGGTTTGAAAATGAAGAACACACTGGGCAAATAATGCCTACAAGGTCAACGTATACACTACAGCAGTGGTGGATACGGAATATATTATTGCTGCTTGAAAAACGTCACTCGGGTGGTGTTTCTAGAGACGGTATTATTATTGATATTTAGACAAAATGTGAACAAAATCACACAGCTAGATGGGAGTTGTTTGAAAATGAAGAAGAAGAAGAACACACTGGGCAAACAAGGCCTACAAGGTCAACGTATACACTACTACAGCAGTGGATACGGAATATATTATTGCTGCCTGAAAAACGTCACTCGGGTGGTGTTTCTGGAGACGGTATTATTATTGATATTTAGACAGAATGTGAAAAAGCTCACACAGCTAAGTGGCAGTGGTTTGAAAATGAAGAACACACTGGGCAAATAATGCCTACAAGGTCAACGTATACACTACAGCAGTGGTGGATACGGAATATATTATTGCTGCTTGAAAAACGTCACTCAGGTGGTGTTTCTGGAGACGGTATTATTATTGATATTTAGACAGAATGTGAACAAGCTCACACAGCTAAGTGGCAGTGGTTTGAAAATGAAGAACACACTGGGCAAATAATGCCTACAAGGTCAACGTATACACTACAGCAGTGGTGGATACGGAATATATTATTGCTGCTTGAAAAACGTCACTCGGGTGGTGTTTCTAGAGACGGTATTATTATTGATATTTAGACAAAATGTGAACAAGCTCACACAGCTAGATGGGAGTTGTTTGAAAATGAAGAAGAAGAAGAACACACTGGGCAAACAAGGCCTACAAGGTCAACGTATACACTACTACAGCAGTGGATACGGAATATATTATTGCTGCCTGAAAAACGTCACTCGGGTGGTGTTTCTGGAGACGGTATTATTATTGATATTTAGACAGAATGTGAACAAGCTCACAGAGCTAGATGGCAGTGGTTTGAAAATGAAGAACACACTGGGCAAATAATGCCTACAAGGTCAACGTATACACTACAGCAGTGGTGGATACGGAATATATTATTGCTGCTTGAAAAACGTCACTCAGGTGGTGTTTCTGGAGACGGTATTATTATTGATATTTAGACAGAATGTGAAAAAGCTCACACAGCTAAGTGGCAGTGGTTTGAAAATGAAGAACACACTGGGCAAATAATGCCTACAAGGTCAACGTATACACTACTACAGCAGTGGTGGATACGGAATATATTATTGCTGCTTGAAAAACGTCACTCAGGTGGTGTTTCTGGAGACGGTATTATTATTGATATTTAGACAGAATGTGAAAAAGCTCACACAGCTAAGTGGCAGTGGTTTGAAAATGAAGAACACACTGGGCAAATAATGCCTACAAGGTCAACGTATACACTACAGCAGTGGTGGATACGGAATATATTATTGCTGCTTGAAAAACGTCACTCAGGTGGTGTTTCTGGAGACGGTATTATTATTGATATTTAGACAGAATGTGAACAAGCTCACACAGCTAAGTGGCAGTGGTTTGAAAATGAAGAACACACTGGGCAAATAATGCCTACAAGGTCAACGTATACACTACAGCAGTGGTGGATACGGAATATATTATTGCTGCTTGAAAAACGTCACTCAGGTGGTGTTTCTGGAGACGGTATTATTATTGATATTTAGACAGAATGTGAACAAGCTCACACAGCTAAGTGGCAGTGGTTTGAAAATGAAGAACACACTGGGCAAATAATGCCTACAAGGTCAACGTATACACTACTACAGCAGTGGTGGATACGGAATATATTATTGCTGCTTGAAAAACGTCACTCAGGTGGTGTTTCTGGAGACGGTATTATTATTGATATTTAGACAGAATGTGAACAAGCTCACACAGCTAAGTGGCAGTGGTTTGAAAATGAAGAACACACTGGGCAAATAATGCCTACAAGGTCAACGTATACACTACAGCAGTGGTGGATACGGAATATATTATTGCTGCTTGAAAAACGTCACTCAGGTGGTGTTTCTGGAGACGGTATTATTATTGATATTTAGACAGAATGTGAACAAGCTCACACAGCTAAGTGGCAGTGGTTTGAAAATGAAGAACACACTGGGCAAATAATGCCTACAAGGTCAACGTATACACTACAGCAGTGGTGGATACGGAATATATTATTGCTGCTTGAAAAACGTCACTCAGGTGGTGTTTCTGGAGACGGTATTATTATTGATATTTAGACAGAATGCGAACAAGCTCACACAGCTAGATGGCCACTGGGCAAATAATGCCTGCAAGTGCACTACTATTGGTGCACTACTATGAAGAACAGCAAACAGCACTGGACACCTTAAAGAACAGTAAGATAAGTAAAATAAAATAAAAAATTATATGTATATTAAAAAAAAAAAATATTCTCGGGTTGGTGCTGCTGAACTACTAGGAGCAGCACAGTAGCACACCAGTCCCACTCCCCAACACTGCTAGACTAATAGCACTTGGCTGTTAAAGTAGCAAAGTAAAACAACAAAAAAGAAAATAAAAGCAGTCCTTACAAGGACTATTGGGTTATTACAGCAGTCAGCAGATGAGATCAGAAGAGATCAGTGCCCACAGCAGGCAGCTACATATAGAGCACTGCAGTAGAAGGTAGATTACTAGCCAGCAAAGCTACCCTAAAATGTCCCTCAAATCCCTGCAGACTTCTGTCCCTCCAATACAGAGCAGTATCAAGTAGATTACTAGCCAGCAAACTTACTATCAACTGTCCCTCAAATCAGTGAAATCACTAGCAGCTCTCTCCCTACACTAGCTCTTCCAAGCACACACAGGCAGAATGAAAAAACGCTGCAGGGCTTCAGTTTGTATATGGAAGGGGAGTGGTCCAGGGGGTGTGGGGGTGGTCCAGGAGGGAGAGCTTCCTGATTGGCTGCCATGTATCTGCTGGTCTGGGGTGAGAGGTAAAAAAAAAGCGCCAGGTAAGGCGAACCCAAAATGGCGAACGTCGCGCGACGTTCGCGAACTTGCGGCGGACGCGAACAGCCGATGTTCGCGCTAACAAGTTCGCCGGCGAACAGTCCGCGACATCCCTATTTGTTTGTAAAGATCTTTAACCGCTTTTGCAAAATTGCATGTGTGTGTTCTAAGGGTAAATATATTCAGCACATTCAGTGCCTGTGATTTAGAAGTCTAGGCATTTCACGAATGAAACTCTCCCATTCATGGCTACACACTGGGGCACATTTACTAAAGGGTGAATTGTCGCCAGCGTCAGATTGAGGAAGATCTAGCTTCATTTTAGCAGTTCATCTGGTCTGAGGTGGTGAAGTCAACTCTGGCGAAAGAGGTAACGGTCAGTAAAATCCACACTTTAGTGAATTTGCGGAGCAATGACCATTCGTCTGAGCAAAAAGTCGCCTAGTGATAGAGTGCGAACGAACGCTAGCAATGGTTTCTTTTGCTACTAAATTGTCATCTGCGCCTGTTAGTGAATTGGCGATGCCCCTGCGGATGTGATTTCTGATGAAAAGTCACTAGCGTTAGCCCCTTCGCCCTTTTGTAAATCTGCCCCATTGTCTCTGCTCCCACTGGTCTCTGTTTCATATCATTGTACAATCGATTTTCCTTTTAATTCAGAATGAATTGGTTACTAAATAAGCCACCTGTTTAGGGAAACGACCATCTGGATTACAGAATACTATAATAATATAAAATATTCTTGATCTGATTGAATAAGACCAGCAGGTGTCTCTATAAATGTACCAAAAAGAACTGGGAATCCATAAACAGTTACATTGAATAAAAAATGACAATCATATTATTCATTACAATAGCAGAGAATTTAGGCTGTACAGTATTATATTATAAAGATTAACAAATCACTGCAAACCACAGGTGGCAAAACTATGAGAAATATGGTTGTATAAACTGGGATTTTATACAGGAAAAAGCTGTTCAATCTATTTTAATGAAATTGGCATTTAGGTGATATTTTACATAGTTTAGCTCTATTGGATAAGTTTGTATTCTGCAAATTCATCTCAAGTCTAATTTGTACTGGGATATTTAACCTGATGACCTGCGCCAACACGGCTTTCTCTAATATACACTTTTAATGGTAATCGCATTTTTAAAAATTTGATTTGTTTGCATAGACATATATATATAATTTACAGGAATAATTAACAATTTACAATATTTCAATATACAAACATTGTATAAATTTACAGATATTGGATTCCTTAGCCATTCTTTGTTCATTTTAAACACATTATATTTTTCCTACAGTATTTCCCTTTTGAAATAAAACAGATGCAAACTTTGGACATTTTCTGCCCTGATGAAGTTAACCATAATGACACAAATTGAGCATTACTGCATTGACTTTTGATGAGCAATTTGTCACTTCAATCTTATATGCAGGGTCGGACTGGGGGGCCAGGGGCCCACCGGGGCTACTGCCCCAGGGCCCCCTTGTGGCCCCCTGCCGCAACGGTGTGTTCGCATCTCTTCGCCGGTGCCTTGCGATTCGTTTCTGCGCATGTGCGCGGCGCCGCGTTTATACGCATGTGACCGGCGCCTTGGTTGTGCGCATGGTTGTACGCAGATATGGGTACGGACCTGGGCCAGCGGGGCCCACAAGAGCCGGGGCCCACAGGATTTTTTCCTGGTGTCCTGCAGGCCCAGTCTGACACTGCTTATATGTGGCATTTTATTACTTTAATAAACTTTAAGTGTGTGTGAATATTCTATACCAGGGTGTGCTCCATTCTTGTTAATTACTTTGCATTATTTTTCTTTTCCCTGTAATAATAAAACAGCGCCTTGTATTTGATCCTAAGCAGCATTAAACTATACTGTTGGCAAAACAACACCACTGGGTTTATTTGCATTTTAGAAGACTTAAAGGGGACTTGTCTCCCAGACATAATAAGCTGTATAATAAAATTCCTTTTCATATTAAACATGGAACCCATTTTTTTTTTATAAAAACATCCATACGTGTCATAAAGGTTTTTAAAAATATCAGCTGTCAGTCATATATTGCCTAAGGCATATAATATATTATTATAGTACTCAGGGCAGGCAATTAATTTCACTTTCCATTCTGCATTTCCTAGGTGTCATTGCCCTCCACACATTACCGCTCCCTTCTCACTGTTGCTTAATAACAGTGTTCACTAAATGGCACCTGCTTGCTTCCTGTGATTGTGAATTCCAAGACTGAAGGAAACAAGATTTAAATCATTTAGTGTAAATAAAGTTTATTTTGCCTGACTAGCACAATAGAAAATAATTTGGAACTATTTTTTAGGGTGATAGGTCCCTTTTAAGGTAGAGAGACTAAAATAACCCTTATGTGGAAAACTTTAGATCCCAAGAATAACAGATAATTTCTGTATTTCGTCACCAGTGAATAAATTTGCGAAACTCCAGCGAAAATTTGCCGGCGTCAAGAAATTTTTGTCGTGCGTCTGAAAAGTCGATCACATTAAAATTGCCGCTCATCAACACTATTTGGACGCCCACTGACTTTGACACTGGCGTCAAAATTAATGCAAGCGACTTTCGGACGTACGCCCAAATTAGACGTCGGCATCAATTTTCGAGTTTCCCGAACTTTTCGCCGAACTTTGACACAGACCACAGATCACCTTGGGGTGGCAATCAATAATGGACTTATGTATGTACACATATTGCTGTTAAATACTATGTTATGTTTGTTTGCATAAGTAGGATATACCCATACACCCTTTCTAGGGGTGGGCTACCTACTCTCCACTGGATTAGTTTAAATAGCGTGTGTTAATGGTGTGAAGTACACTTGATAAAGGGCATTTTTGCTTGAAACATGTAGTGTCGATTAAAGGATATTTTGCAGCAAAGTACTGCATTTTCTCCACTCAACTTACATATATTGACCATATTATGTTCCTTTGTACGGGGTACGGAAACAGACCTATAGGAATAAAGTCAAGTTGGGAACTGATATCACAACCGGTGGGAACAAAGGAAATTTACTACTGCTTGTGCTAGAGGGCAGCCTGCTTGGATTTCATCGACACACTGCAGATGCAGGTCCAGGAGCAGGACTGCTGAACTTCTCTCATGTAGGCGTGATAAAATGTGAATAAATGATTTGGCCATTTTAAACCCAGCTCTGTCTCCTGGTTTCATTAAGGTATGTAATAATGGGGTCCAGTGGGATAGCGCAAGGCGAAGGAGTCCCCTTGTCATGTCCTGAAGACTATTGGCTCAAGGTGACCCTACCTATTTAACTAGAGTAAAACTACATGTATACTTTTCACTTGGCAATAGATATTGCATATATAAATCTGAAAGTTAGGTTTCATTAGAACATAAGTTTGTCTCCACAATGGAAATAATTTAGAAATATCTAATTTTCACGTCTGTAGCCCATTAACCCCTGTTTGCAACCTGTTGAAAAGCTTCATACAATATGTTACTGGCTTTTGTATTCTCAGTGTTCTGCACATTATTAGTTCTGTTCTGATCACTATACTGACCCGTACTGCACCTCCCCTGCCTATCAACAAATAGCCATACTAATGAGGCATACACACTGAAAAACCTTTCTCCTGCAGTATTGTGGTGTTCCATTGTAGAGAACCCAGCACCTACTGAGTTTAATCAGATGTACATTTAAGCCATTTGCCTCAGCTTCAGCTGTTGTGTGAGTAATGGACACCCACGTCTTTTCTAAAACCTACACAACAGAATGTTTAATGCTAATGACTGAGAAAACCGACAAGGCAACTTCATTATTCTGGCTTTTTATCAATGATAATAAACTGTATTTGTGAAATGCTTAAAGCTGGCGTTCAGCATGCAAAATTCATAATCTTATCCAGTCATAGTTTAGAATTACAGAAATGGAGAGGGTCTGTTTTGTGTGATTGATTATCTTCTGGTTGTATAACACAAAATAATTATGAACAAAATGAAAACCTTGAGCAATTGTTTTCTAAAGATTGTAAAGATTTTTCCTCTAGAGGGTGCCCAGATACACCACCCGTTTGTCTAAAATTTCAACCACTTGGGTAAGTACCTGAACTGTTGTGATCTGCAAGCAAAACTGCCCTCTTGAACAGCGAATGTTATCATGGGCATCCACAAATAAGGTGAAGGTCACCTTAGGAATGTTGCATAACTCACAGCCCCCTATCCCAGATCACTGTTTAAATGTCCCACATTGCCCTGCTTGACCTCGGTTCTTCTAAGCTCCCTGCTTCTGAAGAAATAATCGAAGATGGCCATGCATTCCACTGTGGAATGCATGGCCATCTTGAATTTTTTTTATATGAGCCAGGCAGAGGGAGGCCGAGGGACAGAGACGAAAAGCATGGGAGCAGCAGGAAACGAGAACTTTGGTGTTGGTATTCTGCTTGTGCAAGTGTAGAGGAGGGATTTCAATCTATCCATTCTGCATCTTACTGGAATGTCTTTAGTTAATGGAGTGCTCAGTGGCCATTTTTACAATCATTATACAGGTATGGGACCTGTTATCCAGAATGCTCGGGACCTAGGGTTTTCCGGATAACAGATCTTTCCGTAATTTAGGTCTTCATGCCTTAAGTCTACTAGAAATTCATTTAGACATTAAATAAACCCAATAACATGGTCTTGCTTCCAATAAGGATTAATTATATCTTAGTTGGGATCAAGTACAAGCTACTGTTTTATGATTACAGAGAAAAAGGAAATGATTTGTAAAAATTTGGATTATTTGGATAGAATGGAATCTATGGGAGACAGCCATTCCGTAATTCGGAGCTTTCTGGATATCGGGTTTCCGGATAAGGGATCCCATACCTGTACTGGCAAGTCTGTGATTATCCATTTTCTGTAGTAGTTATACTGGCACGCCTGGAGTTAAAATGCAGATCATCCATTAACTGTAGTAATTTTACTTGCATACCTCAGATTAATTCACACATTCATTTTCTGTAGTAATTATAATGTCTTATCTAGGGTTAATATGCAGATTCACTGCCAAACTGCTAGTTGATCCAAAGGAATGAAAAAAAAACCATTTGAAGCCTCTCCAATATGCCTCAGAGGGGGAAAAATTCTTTCCTGACTCCAAGACGGCAAACGGACCAGTCCCTGGATCAACTTGTACTATGAGCTATCTCCCATAACCCTGTATTCCCTCACTTGCTAAAAAGCAATCAAACCCCTTCTTAAAGCTATCTAATGTATCAGCCTGTACAACTGATTCAGGGAGAGAATTCCACATCTTTACAGCTCTCACTGTAAAAAACCCCTTCCCAATATTTAGGTGGAACCTCTTTTCTTCTAATCGGAATGGGTGACCTCGTGTCAGCTGGAAAGACCTACTGGTAAATAAAGCATTAGAGAGATTATTATATGATCCCCTTATATATTTATACATAGTTATCATATCTCCCCTTAAGCGCCTCTTCTCCAGCGTGAACATCCCCAATTTGGCCAGTCTTTCCTCATAGCTAAGATTTTCCATACCTTTTACCAGCTTAGTTGCCCTTCCCTGCACCCTCTCTAATGTATAAGTGCTTCACAGTGCTGCAAACTATGTTGGTGCTGTATACAGTAAATACATGTTTTAATAATGTTAATAATAATATGTTTCAATATGGGTTAATATATTCAGTATCCATTTTCTGTAGTAACTATACCAGCATGTCCAGGGTATAGTTTGGTAAAATGGATGAGCTATTTGGGTACGTTAGGCAAAGCATTTTTTTTGCAGTGCTGCAGATTTTTATGGTTTATCCTCTCTAATTAAACAGCCCCCCTAGTTATACAATTATGTCAATTTTGAGCATCTTTATGGCTTTGCTAATACATTTCCTACAAACTTAGCACCTAGTTATTATTTGCAGGATTAGTCTTAGAAAAGCCCCTTAAAAAAAAGTTCTGAGGACACCCAGGACTTGTGATGGGCGAATAAATTTGGCAGGCGCAGTGTATTTCCACGTTTTGTCGTCGGCGAATAAATTCGCAAAACTGACGAGAAAATGCGCCGGCATCAAAAATTTTTTGGATCCGCGTCCAAAAAGTCTCTCGGGTCAAAACCAGCCATGCGTCAACACTATTCGGAGGCCCATTGACTTTAACGCCGGCATCAAAATTGACGCGGGCCTTCTCTAAGTGGAAAGAAGATATGAGGATGTTGTTGAACTACAGCTGTCCACTGCCAATAGTAATACGAATAGAATATTTCATGTCAGGAGTTCTTTCAAAACAGATAACAAAGGCTTTATTTAATTTATGCAATTTTATTTTATTAAAAATGTTATATTATAAAAATATATATTCATCACAAGTACATAAAGTAAGATCAGCCCTGAGCTCCTGGTTTATATCGTGCTACTTTAAGAATTAAAACTTGATGTTAATATTATTATTAACATGTATTTTTAGAGTGCCAACATATTTCGCAGCACTGATGTTGCTAGATTTTCAGTTCCCAACATCGCTGTTACTCTTTCTTATATATTGAGGCATGTTGAAAATTTTCTCTAACAACATTACGGTGGAGCAATGAAGATTCAAAGATGTTATTTGAATTGTGAAATCGTTATTGGACATTTAACATATTTGTTCCTAACACCTCTCTTCTGATATTGATTAGAGTATGTTATTGGAAAGCAAAAACAGCAAAGTAATCTTGCTGTGTTAAATAATGGTGAGATGATTGATTATGCTCTGGGAATGCATTAGGGATCAGTTCTCTTGCAAATGTAATAAAGCGGGGATGCTTATTTTGGAGACCAAAGGGGCACAAATGGGAGAATTTTGAAGGAAGATCGTCACATTTTGTTTTACTGGGCAGCTAAGATTTGATTGCCTGGTCAAACAATTCTTCATCCATGTCCAGTAAAGTAGCAATAAGTAGGGACAATATAGGGATGATATCTGGTATTTTATCTAGCACACGTATATCTGGTTAACAACACATGTTTGGATGCATATCTGTTCCTTCTGTGCATTGCTAAAGATGTGCTCCTGGACCCACAGTGAGATGAAAGCATAATCACTGCTAAATAAACCCACCTGTGTTCCTAAAACTGTAAATGAATCAACAAGGAATGCAAGTTCTTCTTTTACATTCAATCTGCTTTTTAATGAGCTGTAAGTATTGGATATTCTCTATGAAATATAGCCTACTTACAGCCATGACATTCCAAGTGGTCTTAATAGTTACTGTATAATAATAACAATAATAACAGATTAATCAAAGGCAGAATGAATCCAGTCTGTAAAATACCCTCTAGTGCAACCTATGCCCTGTGGAAGGGATGTGTTCCTACTGGCACAGAAATGTTATGGGTATTTCCTAGTTTTTTTAAATGGGTAGTTATCCTATAGTTTTTGTGTTTGGAATACACTCAAAGCAAAGAGTGGGTGTGCTGGGGGGGTCTGAGGCAGTAGAAATCAGTAAAGAGAAACCTGAACCCTAGGTAGGCTTGAACCTTGATGAAAGCCAGAGAATAGCACCCCCATGAATAAGGGCTTACTTGATGAGGAAGCTTCTGTCATAGCACACTACAAGAGTAAACGTGGCCATACACGGAGAGATCGACATCGCCAAACGAGCGGATCTCCCCCGATATGCCCACCTTGAGGTGGGCAATATCGGGTTGATCCGATCGTGGGCCCTAGGGCCCAACGATCGGATCCTAATGATGCCTAAAGGGCGGTCGGATCACGGGACCGCATCAACGAACAGATGCGGCCGCGATCCGACTGGATTTTTAGTCCCTTCCGATCGAGATCTGGCCGACTTACGGCCAGATCTCGATCGGGGAAGCCCGCCGGAGGGTTTGTCGGAAGCTTTTATCGTCCCGTGTATGGCCACCTTAAGAAATGAAGAGGTTAGCACATGTAGCAAAACCAGGGGAGCAGGAGTTAAATTGTCCCCATGTATGTCTTGGTTAGTAAAATATTGACATTTGACTTACTTTACTGCGGTTTTTTTTAATGTCAGAAAAGGAAAGTGCATTATAATCTCAGTGTGCAAGTAAAATTTGCACCCCACTGTTATATTAATGGAATACATTATAGAAGAAAGTGTATGTGTGCAGCATATTTAATTCACTTTCTAAAACCTGATAATAGTAATAAAATAATTCTACAGAAATAAATAAGCTAAGCATGGCAGAGCACAGTGACCAAATGTCTACAGTAGTGATGTGAGTTGCTAAAACTTGACCCACACCTGACCCAACCCTAACTTGGCCAAGCAGCACACTGCTCTCAAGCGTAACCTGGTGCACTTCCCTATTATATGCTTGCACCTGGGCCACTCTGCTGTGATGTCATGGAAGTCGCACAAGGTGGCAGAAGTTGGACAGTGAAAAATTGCGACCTGAAAACATTTTGCACAAGTCGGCCCAAACCTGTCTGACTCATGGGTAAACCCACAGGCTTCGGGCCAGCCCACACGTCACTGATCTACACCACACATATTGAATGTCAGATAGGGATACTTGTCTTCTGTTGTGTAAGTCATAACGGTTTCTTTTAGCCCCTGCACATAATAATAACTGCAACCACCAAAGTCATACACCCAGAGGCATAACTACAGAGCACTGGGCTCCCACATTCGGAGGGGGCAGATATGCGCAGAATCTTTGTTGCACCCCAAACCTCCTTCTCACTTTTGCACAAGCATGCCAGCTTAGTGTGACTATAGAGATAACAGACCACACGGTCTGGGCCCCACTGCAACTGTGGGGTCTGCTTCCTCATTTTACCACTGCATACATCTTTTCCAATTGATCTCCCACTGCCAAACCCATTTACCTATATCTTCCATTTCTTTAATTCTCTCTTTATGTGCATGCATCTGTCTCTAAGAATAATTTTCATATTTTGCTCTTAACTGGGGACAGCTATAGAATTCAGCATGCAATGTATATGCAAGTTTCCTTGGGTGTGCTACCCATAAAAGATTAATTAATCACAGCAAGCAGACAGGAGCAGAGATTTGCCAAACACATAGCAAGTGGTCAAGAGTTGCCTGCTGGGCAGGACTGCCAAGCCACATTATAGCCATTTACTGTAGTACATGTTGCTAAAATGTCATTGCATTTAATTTAGTGTATGGATTTATACAATTATAAAGATTCTTAGGGACAAAGGATGTGTGCAAGTATGCCATAGTAAGCAGAAGCCAGCTTCTTCCAGAGGTAAAGCCTCAGCATTCAGGAGGTGAAAGAAGCAAAAAATACCTACAGGTAGATTCAATATGGGTCATGAACAGATTCCCTTTTAATGAACCATATTGAATACCGTTAACGGGAGGGAGGGAGGCTCCTTCCTTGTTATAATATAGTTTCTGTTTATAATATGATGTTTCCAGATCATATGAATAGTTAGGGACACTCCTGGAAAATGAAGTTAAGTGGTAAACTGATGGTATTTATTCCAATGAGTGAAGCCTAGAAGCCTGAATTCTGAAAAGTAAAAATGAAATGTTTAAAGGAGTAGTAAAGCCTAAATCGCTGGGGGTGCTAAAAGTTAGGCACCTACCTGTGATTATTATCACTTACCTGATACCCCAGTATACTGCTTTTATTAGCAGCAAAGATCACCAACCGGGGGATTATTCTCAGCAATCATCCACTTCTTCGGTGTCCCCAGGCTGACGCATGCACAGTATGACGTCAAAAAAAGTGCAATTCAGAACAAACAGGAGCACTGGCTTAGGGTATCAGGTAAGTTATTACAATCACTAAAATTTGGCATCTCCTAGTATTTCCTTCTCCTTTGTCAATTTTTTTAACAAAGACCTGTGTCTGGACAGGACATAAAGGTTATAGAACCCCCTATTCATTGTTCATGTATCCAACACAAGGAGTGAGCTCAAGGGGACACAAGTTGCAACCATTTCAAAGATGGGAGCTCACCCTAGTATATGGTTTTAATTAATTATTGAGTATTAAAATCTGTTATACAGAACTGGGCAATGCACTTAAAGGCCAGGGCACACAGTGTACAAAAAGAAATTTTGTGTGCAAACACTTAATTTAGTTCCTTTTTTCTGTGTCTACAGAAAAAAAAATCAGTGGGGGTCATCAGTCATTAAGTAAAAATAACTGTTTACATAATGGTATAACTAAAGTTAAAGCTGTTTAATATAATATTATAGACCATGAAATTCTGACATACGTAGCACTGCAAAAAAAATTTTGGCTGACCCACCGATTCACCAATTTTACCAAAACGTACCCCAGACATGCCGGTATAATTATTACAGAAAATGTATACCCAGCATAATAACTCCAGACCAGCCAGTACAATGATTGTAGAAATAGCCAATGAGCACTCCATTAACTCTAGACATTCCAGTAAAATGAATGTAGAAATAGATTGAAAGCTTACCCTCACCTACACCATACTATAGAAGTGACTGCGCTCTGGGAGAGTGGTTTAATAGGCTTCTTATATCTCAGTGTACACCCCCACCTCAGGTGTAGAGTAAATCAATTGAAATTGGAGTTACTGAGAGAAACAGCCAAGAATGCAGTGCTTGCTGCTAATTGTGCTTTATTGCCACGACATGTTTTGGGCTCAAGGCCCTTTATCAACACTTGATAAAGGCCCTTGAGCCCGAAACATGTCGTGGCAATAAAGCACAATTAGCAGCAAGCACTGCATTCTTGGCTGTTTCTTTCAGTAACTCCAATTTCAATTGCCTCACCTACACCATACTTTTTAATAAGAATCCAGGGCTGTGGACTGAGCTGTCAAAATTGGGACTGTCCTGAAAATCAGTCACTTAGCAGGATGAACTACACTTGCATAAGTAGAATACCAACACCAGTTCTTCTCTCCTACTGCTCCCACATTTTTTGTTTCTCTCTCTCTGACTCCCTCTGGTTGGCTCATATAAAAAATCCAAGATGACTGCACATTTCACAGTGGAATGTGCAGTCATCTTGGATTTGTTTCTTGAGAAGCAGGGCATGGTTACTTCAGAGACCATTACGTCATAGTTATAATCCTTTCTGAGACAGCTACAACTGGAGATCCATTTGTGAGTGGTAGAGCAATGGACTAAAGCATAGTAACTGTCTAGGGAGCGTTAGGTCAAGCCCAGCTTGTTGGTGATCCAATCTTTTTTCCCATGGATACAAAAAGAATGAACTTGTGGCCAATAAAATTAATGTTTCATGCCAATGCTATTAACTGGAAGGATAAAAATATAGTAAGGGTGGTAATGTTTTTCCAACCCAAATTCTTTGTAAACACACCCAAATACCACACCCATATTACCAAAATGGATAACAAGCATATTAACCTTAGACCACCCAGTATAATCACTAAACAAAATAGATAACATGCCTTTTAACCCCAGGCATATTAGTATAAGTATTAAGGAAAATTGTAAGGTACCTTTGGTCGCAGCTCAGTCTTCTCGTGGACGCAGGCGCAGTGGTGTGCAGGGTTCTGCGCATCCTTGGCGTCTGTTTCCGGCGCCCGCGTCTTTGCGCGGGCGCGCGTCCGTTCATTCGGGCGCGCGCGCGTCGCGACGGTCGCGGGCGCGCTAAAGTTGACGCACGGCGTCCTGACACTGCGTCCTTACGTTTGGCGCCAATCTGTCCCTATTTATCCTTGTCGAAAAAAGCAAACAGCGCTTGGTGATTATTTTCCTTGCTCCTGAACCTTTGCTGTTGTACCTCTCTTTGAACTTGATTCCTGGATTTTGACCTCGGCCCGTTTCTGACCACCGCTTGACTTCTGCCTGCCTATCGACCCTGCTTGTTTTGACTACCGCTTGTACTCCGCCTGCCTTCTGACCTCGGCCTGTTTCTGGTTTGCTTGAACTCCGCCTGCCCTTCGATCTCTGCCTGTCTACGGATTCTTCTCTACTCTAATACGGCCTGCTACCACCACCTGTGAGCTCCTGCTGTACACTAAAGCAGTTTTAACTGCTAAGCTCTTCTCCAGTGGCTCCTACCCTCCTGGCACTCCTGACAGAATCACCAAGCCAGAATGGAGCCATCAGAAGAGTTGCCAACTCTAGTCGATCTGTCTCAACAGATTGCTGCTCTGACCCACGTTGTGAGGGATCTTCGGGGAGACTATCAGAATGTCCAAGAACAACTTCAAGACATTCGGATGTCCACTGCTGCCTCGCCTCCTTCCTCTTCAGGACAGTCGGATTCGGGAACTGCAGCTGCTAGTGCATCACATGGGGAACCCAAGGTAGCGATGCCCGACAAGTTTTCTGGCGATCCTAAGACTTTTAGAACTTTTATTAATGGTTGTCGCCTCCTCTTTACCCTCAAGCCCCACTCTCATGCCACAGATCAAATCCGAGTGGGGGTTATGATTTCCCTTTTGCAAGGACAACCACAAGCCTGGGCCCATCGTTTGTTGGAACAGAATAGCCCTCTTCTTGCCTCCACTGATTCCTTTATCCAGGCGTTATCCAAGATCTATGAGGATCCTCATAAAGTAGAGACTGCTGAAGCAGCTATCAGTAATTTACGTCAACTCCGTAGACCTGTGGAAGAATACGTGACGGACTTTCGTTGTTGGGCACCAGACACCTTGTGGAATGACAGGGCCCTCCGGCATCAGTTTCGCAAGGGTTTGTCCGATCAACTCAGGGATGAGTTGGCTAGAGTGGGTCTTCCTGGTTCTTTGGAAGAGTTGATTCTTCTTGCCATCCAGATTGACAGAAGATTAAGGGAGAGACGTCAGGAAAGAGGGTCCAGTATGCCAAGTCAGGCATGGGGCCATGAATGGGTGCTTCCTACAGCTCCTCCTCCAGTCCTTGTTTCTCCTTCTTCTGATGGCGAGCCCATGCAAATCGGGGTGGTACGCAAGACCCTGTCCACGGAGGAAAGACTGCGACGAAGACGGCTAAATTTATGTCTATACTGCGGTCTTTCTGGACATTTGTTAAGGAATTGCCCCACTCGACCCAATGGTAATTTCCTCTCACAGCAATCTTCTAATACTCCCTTGGTTCCCTCTCTCCAGTCTTATGTTCTTCTACGTCTCTCTTTGCAGTGGAACCAAA
This sequence comes from Xenopus laevis, assembly GCF_017654675.1. NCBI lineage: Eukaryota > Metazoa > Chordata > Amphibia > Anura > Pipidae > Xenopus > Xenopus laevis. The sequence continues at coordinate 61,789,308 of NC_054372.1, read as the reverse complement.
GAAAGATTGAGGTGGATGCCGTAATCGACTCCGGAGCTTGTGGGTGCTTCATAAACCAAGACTTCGCGAGTCAATACAAGATTCCTTTTATTTCCAAGGCCCAGCCAATACCTGTTAAAATGGCTGATGGTAATTTTGTTTCTTCTGGTTCTGTTTCGCAAGAAACCCCATATATTTTTGCTTCTTCTTTAAGAGGTCACTCTGAGTTAATAAAGTTTGATGTGATGGAAAACCTTCTTTTTCCCGTAATTCTTGGCATTCCCTGGTTGAGGGGTCATAATCCAACTATTGACTGGCAGGCTGGAACAGTTTTCTTCAACTCGGATTACTGTCGTTTGAATTGTTTTCCTCCAAAGATGCTGGGTGCAACCATTTCCGATGATGAACTTCTCCAATTTGTCCCACAAGTCTACCATGAATTCGCTGATGTCTTTAACAAGAAAGCGGCTGACTCACTTCCTCCCCATAGGAGTTATGATTGCCCGATCGATCTTCTCCCTGGCGCATCCATCCCTTTTGGAAGAATATATCCTTTATCTGAGCCTGAGTTAGCTACTTTGAAGGACTATATTGATGAGAATCTGGCTAAAGGCTTCATACGTCATTCTTCCTCTCCTGCCGGTGCAGGTATTTTTTTTGTCGAGAAAAAAGACCACTCCCTAAGACCCTGCATTGACTTTCGTGAACTCAACAAGGTGACAATTAAGAATCGTTACCCGTTGCCGCTCATTTCTGATCTTTTTCAAAGACTTGGTCGTGCTACAGTTTTTTCTAAGTTAGACTTGAGGGGTGCTTACAATCTGATTCGAATACGTGAAGGGGACGAATGGAAGACTGCCTTTCGTTCCCGATATGGTCATTTTGAATACACCGTCATGCCCTTTGGCCTTTGTAACGCTCCTGCCACGTTTCAATATTTTATCAACGATATTTTTCATGACTTACTGGATCAATTTGTCATCGTATACCTGGATGATATTCTTGTTTTCTCCAATTCTTTAGAAGATCATCGTTCTCATGTGAGGGAGGTTCTGCTTCGTCTTAGGAAACATCTTCTCTACGCCAAAGCTTCTAAGTGTGAGTTTGAGAGATCTCACATTGAATTTCTAGGATTCCGAGTTTCTAGTCAAGGTTTCAAGATGGACACTAAGAAAGTTGAGGCGATTATTAACTGGCCACCCCCCGAATGACCGAAAAGGGGTTCAACGTTTTGTGGGATTCGCAAATTTTTATAGAAGGTTTATCAATAAATTCTCTTCCATCATCAAACCTCTCACAGATCTTACAAGTTGTAAAATTAAATTTTCCTGGTCCCCAATTGCTCAACAAGCCTTTGAACTTCTTAAAAGACTTTTTATTTCTGCTCCCATTTTAGTCCATTCCGATGTTTCCAAACCTTTCGTTCTTGAAGTGGACGCCTCTGAGGTAGCTATTGGAGCAATTCTTTCACAGCGAGCTGGCCCCAAAGACAACTTACATCCGGTAGCGTTTTTCTCTAAGAAGTTAACTCCTACTGAAAGGAACTATGATGTTGGAGATCGTGAGTTGTTGGCGATTAAAGGTGCTTTGGTAGAGTGGCGTCATTTATTGGAAGGAGCTGTCCATCCTTTTATCATTTTCACTGACCATAAGAATCTGGAATACTTAAGATCTGCAAAGCGTTTAAATCCTCGTCAAGCTAGATGGGCACTCTTTTTCCCTCGTTTCCAATTTCATATAACTTACAAACCTGGGGCCAAAAATGCAAAGGCTGATGCCCTGTCCAGAGTTTTTCCGGTGGAGAAGGTGTCCATGGTTCCTGATACAATTCTTCAGTCTGGACATTTTTTACTTCTGCAGTCTTCTTTTATTGATCGTCTAAAGAAGGTTCCTCAAGCTCCAACAGATTATCCTGGTGTTGAAGATATTTTTGCTCAAGATGATTTACTTTTGAGGAACAATAAGTTGGTGGTTCCACCAAATCTTCGGGTGGAGGCCTTGAGAATAGTTCACGATCATCCTTTAGCTGGGCACACTGGTATTCGAAAGACCTTAGAATTGGCCAGACGTCTTTTTTGGTGGCCCTCGTTAATAAAAGAATGCACTGCTTATGTGCGATCGTGTGAGTCCTGTGCTAGATCCAAGTCTTCTTGCAACAAACCTGTGGGTCTTCTCCGTCCCTTACCCCTTCCTGAGAGACCTTGGAGTTCTATTTCCATGGATTTTATCGTTGAACTGCCTCCATCCAATGGGTGTAATACCATTTTTGTGGTTGTCGATCGCCTTACCAAGATGGCACATTTTATCCCTCTTCCCCGGCTCCCCTCTGCTGCCATGACTGCGGATGTGTTCATTAAAGAAATAGTTAAATTACATGGTCTTCCTAAAGAAATTATTTCTGATCGCGGTACCCAATTCACATCTAGGTTTTGGACTGTGTTGTGTAATCCCTTGGTATCTCTTTGTCTCGTTCTTCAGCCTATCACCCACAGACCAATGGGCAGACTGAGAGGACTAATCAGACGCTGGAGCAATACATTCGTACTTTTTCTTCCTATTTGCAGGACAATTGGGTGTCACTTCTTCCATGTGCTGAGTTCTGTTATAATAATTCTATGCACTCTTCTACTGGCCAGACTCCTTTCTTTTCTAATCTGGGTTTTCATCCTATCATGTTTCCAGATGTCCTTTCTGAGGTGACCCTTCCTGCATTACAAGATCGTTTGGAGTTTCTTAAACAAAATACGTCTTTTTTGAAGGAACAGATAAGTAAGGCTCAACAAAATTTCAAAACTTTCGCAGACAGAAAACGAGGGAAGGATCCTGAATTCAAGAGTGGTGACAAGGTTTGGCTCTCTTCTTTGAATCTTCGGCTCGCTACTCCTTCCAAGAAGTTGGCTCCAAAGTTTCTGGGTCCATTCGTTATCAAGAGGGTCATTAATCCTGTGTCCTTTGAATTAGAACTTCCTGACTCTCTTAAAGTATATCCTGTGTTTCATGCTGCTCTGCTTAAAAAATTTGTGCCTAACATCTTTCCAGGTCGTGTGTCTCCACCTCCTCCAGTTATCTCTTGTCAAGGCGAGGCTGAGTTTGAAGTGGAAAAGATCTTGGACTCCAGAGTTCGTGGCAGAAGGTTGCAGTACCTCGTCAAGTGGAAAGGTTTTCCAAATGAAGAGAATTCCTGGGAACCAAAGAACAATGTTCATGCTCCGAGGTTAACCACAGCCTTTCATAGGAAATATCCTGACAAGCCTGCTTTTGACGTCCTGAGGCCGCCCCTCAGGGGGGGGCAATGTAAGGTACCTTTTGTCGCAGCTCAGTCTTCTCGTGGACGCAGGCGCAGGGGTGTGCAGGGTTCTGCGCATCCTTGGCGTCTGTTTCCGGCGCCCGCGTCTTTGCGCGGGCGCGCGTCCGTTCATTCGGGCGCGCGCGCGTCGCGACGGTCGCGGGCGCGCTAAAGTTGACGCACGGCGTCCTGACGCTGCGTCCTTACGTTTGGCGCCAATCTGTCCCTATTTATCCTTGTCGAAAAAAGCAAACACTGCCATAAATATTTGGTGTGCGGTCACTACATGATTTGAATTAAATATTAAAATATTTTTCAATGATTTATCTGTTTTCCATTATTAAATTAATAAATATACTGTAATTAATTGAGTGGCAACATTAGGTGACAAAAAAAGCCATATGTTCTTTATTTGCGGCAAAATTTAATGCGATGCCCATTGACTTTTATGCATCTCGAAAAAATAGTCGCGCGCATAAAATATCGCTCGCGTCATAATTGTCGAGCGTCAATTTATTCAATGCATTTCGCAAATTTTTGCCAGTTTCGAAAAAATTTTGGCGAAGGGAAATGGGACAGATTCGCCCATCAGTAGTAATTACTAGTAACACTTTCACTGATACATTGTTATTAATGTGGCTTTGTATCTGAACAAATATATTCCTGTATTCACTTGACTAGGTTAATTTCAAATGATTGTAAACCCCCAATTGTTTTTTTAGCAAAATTGATTAATACATCCAAATTATTAAATGATTTGGAAGATAAATATATTAATTAAAGTGTTTTTTTTGTGGGATTATCCACCCTGAGCAACATTCAGATGTAAAAAGTGCTGTAATTGGCCATTTGGTAACTATTCATATAAAATATATAAAAAAAGATATGTTATAAGAATAGCTAGCTAATAATGTAATGAATCATATGTCAAGGCCTAATAAGTAATGTAATGATATGCTAGTAGGAAAGTGTTAGAAATAGGGTATTGGTGTAGTAGGGAAAAATTATGCTGCTAGTGAGAATGGTGTATGAGCCTGTGAGTTAAAGGAAACTCAGTGCCACAGAATAAGGATTAGTTAGTATTAGAATTACTATAAGGTATTAGGTTAATAAGGAGCTACAGTATTGGGAACACCATCAGTATATAGGTCAGCAGCCAAATAGTGGGGACAGAATAAGCAGCTACTGGAAAGCTAATAATGATATAGGCAGAAAAGGTAAGTAAAGAAGTGTATAGAGCCAAATTACAGGTATTCATATAGGAGAGAAGGGCCATAGCATTATTAAAAGACCAGTAACATCAGAAATTTTTTAAAAAAATTTGTTAGTATACTATGAAAAAAAAAACACCAACACATATTAAACATTAAAATTGCAAAGTCTTTATTTAGAAATAACCTACTGAAACTCCGCTTGCGCTACTCTTCAGAACGGGTGATCCATCATGCGGTGCTCGATTTTTCTTTCCTGCCTTCCTTATAGGAGATAGCCAGGGAGGAGAAATCAAGCGCCACATGATGGATTGCCGCCCTGTCGCCTTTTCTGAAGAGGAGCGGAAGCGGAGTTTCGGTTAGTTATTTCTAAATAAAGACTTCACGATTTTAACGTTTAATATGGGTTGGTGTGTTTTTTTTGTAGGATACTAATGAATTTTTTTTATATATATTTTTAATAATATCTATAAAATAAACACCTGGCCCATATTGGCAGGTAAAATGGAATTAGAATTCTCTATGCCCCTTCTCATGTGGCACTGAGCAGATATGAAAGGTGCGTAAATGAAGCCTTGATATGGCGTTTTTGCTTATATGTATAAACATGTGAGAGAGTGGGAATGCTGTGTGTTTGACTTGTACAAATTTTCAATGAGTAAATGATTTGTAAAAACAGAAGTTGCAGGTTTATCTCACAGGCAAGTGTTTTTGAAGTCAACACCTTTGAAAATCCCTAGGTACATGTTTTGTTTTTTTGCCATAATGCAGTGCACATTAGTTCAACAATGGAATGGTTGGTCAGATGGGAGGCAAGGGAATTCTGGTGTAAACAGATAGACATTTGAAGATTAGCACCTTTGCAAACCTTTAGGTACATGTTTTATTGCATTACAAATACCTATAGGAAGGAAGGAAGGCTACAATCGAATTGATCAGATAGAATAGAAAGTTGTGGTTGGGGGGGGGTTGTGAACTAAAAGTGTTTGTTGGCCATCTCCCAGGTGAAGGGTTGGATGTTGAAAGGTTTTGGTGCATTATGTGTCCAGATGAATGGGATATGGCAAAATAAAGTAACACACAAGATTTGTGTTCCATAAATATGCTGGGCCACTCAATATGGGACATGTTTTAGCCTTAAAGGACATGTAAAGCCAAAAAATCTAATTTTTACTTTCTTTAATGAAAAAGAAACCTATCTCCAATATACTTTAATTAAAAAATTTGTACCGTTTTTACAAGAAACCTGACTGTATGCATTGAAATTCTCCCTTCATTTACTGCTGTGGATAGGAATTGTCAGATGGTCCCTAACTGCTCTGCAGGGAAACAATCATACTGAGCCCCCGCCTTACTTCCCTGCCATGCAGAACTCAAGCAGCTTTGTTTATGATGATCCCTAAGCAGCCCAGACCACACTGAGCATGTGCACAGTCTTGGTCTTGCAAAGATGTCTAACAAAGTTACAAGATGGTGACCCCCTGTGGCCAACTTTGAAAGCATAAATTATTTGTTTGATTAGGCTTGTGGTGCAGTAAGTTCATGTTTATATTTAGTATACAAAATAAAGCATTTCTAGCCTTATTCTATTTTAGACTTTACATGCCCTTTAAGTAATCTGGGGAGATAGGGAGTTTTGTTGCATTGGGTCATTCTGTGCCAAACCCAGAAAGAATTACCAGACTATATAGAATAAAAGACTAGATCCAATCAGATTTGTGCAAAGTAGGGTGCATCTAATCCAGTATTTGGTTCGGAATTCAGTCTTTTTCAGCAAGATTCGGCCGAACCAAATCTGAATCCTAAAAAATCATGTGACTTTTCATCAGACAAACAAGGAAGTAAAGAAATGTTTAACTGTGTGCTGCATGTGTGGTTCTCTTTCACCCCACGTTTAGGATTCAATTCAGTATTTGGCCAAATCTTTTGTGAAGGATTCAGGATTCAGATGAATCCTAAAATAGTCAATTTGGTGCATCCCTAGTGGGCTAGTACTTGCTGCTAGTGATGGGCGAATTTGCGCCGTTTCGGTTCGCTGAAAAATTTGCGAATTTCGTGAGAAATTCGCGAAACGGCGAAAAATTCGTGAAATGGCACCGGCGTCTCGTTTTTGACGCCGGCGCCCATTTTTTCGACGCCGGCGCCCGTTTTTGCCGCGAATTTTCGCGGGCGTGTCGCGAATTTATTCGCTGGCGGCGAAACGCTCAAATTCGCCGCGAATTTGCGCCTGGCGAATAAATTCGCCCATCACTACTTGCTGCCTGCTCGGGACACAAAGTGCAACGGGATCAAACTTCTAACGTGCAAAACTTTGCTCTTTTTAACAATATAGTGTTAATATAGTGTTATGATGACCTGACTATGCCAACTGGACTCTGTATAAATGGAAATTATGACCAGCAGGATTTTTTTAGGCATTAATAGGTTAATAAAATGTTATCTTATTCTCTTGTTTAAATACATCAACATTAATGTAACAGCTAATGAAACAAAGATGGGGTCCTCAAGGGAGGTCCTATAGAACTAAACGTTTTCCAGAGTTGATCAGAAACATGATTCAATCTTTTCTCTCACTTAAGCATTTAAAAAAAACAAAAAACCTGGTAATGTAATTTGGCTATTTGTATAGATATGCTGACATCCAGTGTCCAGTCTTGCACACTACACTTTCATTGTCTAGTTGCAAGTTTTACTCCATACAAGGACAAAAACATGTTGTGTGATGTTTCTCTTTATAACAAAAAAGCAGGAGTGAAACCTGTGACACAAAGTATCCACCAGGTTCTTCAAAGCAAACCAGTTTGGTGTGTATTACATACAAAGTATCTAATGGTTAAAATATAAACTTTATTCCAGTTGCATTAAAAATAAGACCGCTCCATAGCCACATACTCACTGCTGTAACTGCAGTGCTGGACACGTGTCCTTAAAACACTTTAACACTTATGTTCTTAGTGATGCACTACTGGAATACACATAATCGATAACACTTTGGTTACGATACATTAGATACTTTGTATGTAATACACACCGAACTGGTTAGCTTTGAAGTACCTGGTGGATACTTAGGGGCACATTTACTTAGGGTCGAAGTCAAGGATTTATCGCTATTCGTTCGATCAAACGATCGAAGGAATAATCGTTCGATTGAACGATTAAATCCTTCAAATCGAACGATTCGAAGGATTTTAATCCATCAATCGAAGGATTTTCCTTCGATCACAAATCGGCTAGAAAGCCTATGGGGACCTTCCCCATAGGCTAACATTGAGGTTCGGTAGGTTTTAGGTGGCGAAGTAGGTGGTCGAAGTTCTTTTTAAAGAGACAGTACTTCGACTATCAAATGGTCGAATAGTCAAACGATTTTTAGTTTGAATCATTCGATTCGAAGTCGAAGTCGTAGTCGAAGGTCAAAGTAGCCAATTCGATGGTCGAAGTAGCCAAAACAATTCTTTGAAATTCGAAGCATTTTTTATTCTATTCCTTCACTCAAGCTAAGTAAATGTGCCCCTCCTGCTTCAGTGTTTTGTAATATTGGTTATAAATATATATATATATATATATATATATATATATATATATATATATATATATATATATTCAGATAGAAGAATGAAGCAGCACACGATTCTTTGCAAAAGTGTATATTACAGATATAGCATCAATACAGCTATATATGCTATATCTGTAATATACACTTTTGCAAAGAATCGTGTGCTGCTTCATTCTTCTATCTGAATATTTCTAGTGGGGACGTGACGGGGTCCCCCACAGGAGCGTGCACCGAGGTCAACGCTGACTACACTACTGAGAGTGCTGGGGCACATTTCGATACTATATATATATATATATATATATATATATATATATATATATATATATATATATATATATATATATATATATATATATATATATATATATATATATATATATATATATATATATATAGTAATTCCAAATGGGCAGCACCCCGCCTTTGCAGCTTACCTCGGGTGCAAGGTAAATTAAATAGATAATAAAGCAGAAATGATCAGCAACACCGAGTTCTTTGGTGAAAAAATCAAAGTGTATTCCAAATACATGTATTTGGAATACACTTTGATTTTTTCACCAAAGAACTCGGTGTTGCTGGTCATTTCTGCTTTATTATATATATATATATATATATATATATATATATATATATATATATATATATATATATATATATACACAAACTCGCGGCATACAAGGATTAAGATACTGGCTCCATTCATTTGTTAGTGATATTTCTCTTTATTTTAATTAAGTCGCTCACAACTTACATAACTGTATAACTAGGGGCTGTTTAATTAGATAGTATAAACCATGAAAAGCTGTCATGTGCAACGTTGCAAATAACAAACATATTAATCTCAGACCAGTCAGTCTAATCACTAAATATATTAGATATTAGCTGTTTTAACCCCAGGCATACCAGTGTAATTATTAAGGAAAATGGACAATCTGTATATTAACCCAAGACATGCCAGTATCATTTGAACAGAAAATGGATAATCAGCATATTAACCCGAGATGTGCCATTTTAATTGCTACAGAAAATGGATAACTACATATTAACCCCAGACAAGCCAATATAATTACTATGGAAATGTAATACTCTGCATATTAATCCTAGATATGACAGTATTATTATATAATCTGCATATCAATCATAGATGTGCCAGTATTATTAAAGATAATGAATAGTCTGCATATGAACCCCAGAGGTGCCAGTATAATTACTAAAGGAAATGGAAAATCAGCATATTAACCTCATACATGCCAGTATAATGACTGTAGAAATGAGCATTCCATTAACTCCACACCTTCCAGTAAAATGAATGCATAAATGGATAGATTGAAAACATTCCCTCCCCTACATTCTGTTTTCTTTCCTGCTTCTCCCATGCTTTCCATCTCTGTCTATCTGCCTCCTTCTTCCTGGCTCATAAAATTTAAGATGAACCAAGTACAAACAGGGCAATGTGGGACATTTAAACAGCAATCTGGGATTGGGGGCTGGGAGGTTTGCAAAATTCCAGAGGGAGGCAAGTGCCCCCCTTTATTACAATGGTGTTCCAGAGTCTATGTAATACCTATAATAATAATAGCTAACTACAGTAGGCTTTATGGAATAACAAATCCTGGAAAGCCCTCTTCCAAGTCATAAATGAATACTGTGGCTGTGGCACGCAGTATATCTGCTGCATCAAGTTTTTTTAACTTTATATCTTGTTCCTCATGCAATAATCAGAGAAGGATGAGTGAAAAAAAATCAGATACGTGTAGACCTGTTGTTTCAAGACACACCATCCATCATGTGATAAGCATTCGATTTATAGAAATTAGAAACAGACTAGGAAAAGGGACCAGCTCCCGAAACATGTCGTGAGTGAGAATACACCAATAAAGGGTGATTGCAGACTAAGTACTGCCTGTTCCTGGTCTTTTTCTAATTTCTATAAATCGGATATCTTGCTCCTCCTCTGCCATTGCAAATTATTCAGAAGAGAATAATAAATGCCTTTTGCCATGGCTCAGGTGTGTCCCAAAAACACAGCAGTTAATTCATAAATGGAACAACATAGCAGTCATCTGTATATTGTCCTAGTCTCATAGCAGACTGAACAACCTTACTGCAACCTCATGGCTTTAGTATTGCTTGTATATTTGTAATCAAAACTTGAATTCAATTAGACCTGATCTAGGCATACTAATTAATGGTATAGAAATATGAATATTGATAATATTTCACTTGTTTTAAATTGACACACAGTAGCTTGCATAAATAAAAGCAGAGAGCTCACACCCCTGAGTATATACCTTTTGTGGTATCAAGTGCTGTACTGGGAGACCCACGCCTGCTTCAAGGGTCAAAAATCCTATGAAGAAAATGCCAGTAGCACACTGAAAATCTAAAGTATTGTAAGGTTTATTTAACCCCAAAACATACAGAAAAATGACAATATTTCAGCCCACCAGGGCCCTTTATCAAGCCTCTTGATAAAGGGCTCGGGTGACCTGAATTGTTTTTCTGTATATAAATCTTACACTACTTCAAATACTCAGTGTGCTGCTGTTTAAAAAAAAAATTCTGCAAATCTCGCCAATAGTTTGGTAAAATAGGTTACAGAGATTTTAAAATATTGATGGATGTATGGGTTAACCCGTGAATGGATGATTTTCAGGTTTTAGTTTTTTTTGCTAGAAATCGAGTTTTAATAAATAACCCCTAAATTGTGGTATATGATATATGTATTAACGAGAGGGGGCCCTCCATATACTGTGTTAATATTTTTTTTATCGGATAGGGCATTTTAACATGAGTGGTGTATAAATAAAATCGGTATTGCCTCTTTTGTTTTTGATGCACATATCCAATTAGTATGCTAAGATTTCCAAGAGGGGAGTAGTAGTTTTTTCTCCACTGTTTTTTTATTGATAAGATTGCTTTTGAAAGCGAGGTTCTTCTACATTCACAAATGTATGGTTTGCAGTGGAAGACCAAAAGCACTAAGGGGAAATTTAGCTTGGACCAAAGGCTATGTTTAAAAGATTTTTTGAATGCAAGGTTTGGTGCATAAGAGTGAGACCCACAAGAGAAACCAGTTAATAAAGAAGGGAGGGACAGAGATTTGCAGCACTTAAAATAAGTTAATACAAAATAACCCGCTGGCCCTTACTGGCAGGTTAAATGGACCTATTAATTAGAACCCCCTATAGCCCTTCTAATGCCGGCACTGAGCAGATATGGTCAGTAACAAGAGGTGAAGCCTTGATGTGGCATTACTGCTCACATGTATACCATGTGTCAATTCCCCTTATTGAGAGACTATAAGGGGCAGATTTATCAAAGTATAAAATTACTGATTGGGGGTCAATGCATAGAGACTGCAAGGCTGTGTGCTGAGAGCCTCTGCGATCAAGATGTACAGTATTGCATTGGACTTAAAGTGATACTGATACTAAAAATGATCTTTTCAATACATTAATCTAAAAGTGACATATAGGTCATGTTGATCGTTTTTTGCTGAAAGTTCTACTTTTGTAAGTTCCAAAACCTGACTGTTTTGCCAACCTGACTGTCCCATCTCTGTCTATTAGTTAAAGTTTCTAATGCTAACGGACTCCTGCTGCACAAATATGACAGCCCCCTCACAGAGGGTGTGAGAAAAGTAATGTAAAAGCATTAGACAAATACTTTTATGGTAAAATTATAAATAGCATTCAAAGACAATGTTATGATAGATATAAAAAAAAGGTTATTTTCTGGTGTCGGTATCTCTTTAAATTCAGCATATTTAATCCCTTCTTGCGTTAGATTTCAGCTTGAGACAGCAATGGGGCCCTCTAGGCGGGACCTGTTGGTACTCCAATGAACTAAAAGTTTCCCAAAGTTGAGACATTCCCAACCTTTCTCTTTTTTATATATTGTAGAAATGGTAATTCCTCTTGGTTATCAGTCTGCATCTGCTGACATCTTGTGCCCAATCTTGCACACTACACTTTCATTTTCTACACCAATTTGGGTCACTGCACAACTCTGTGCAAGATGTAAAGTAATATCTCTCAGCAACTAATGACAACAACACATTATTAGTCTTACTGCAGTCGGCAGATTTGATTTATCATTCTTCCAAGGCTGATTCTGATCTCAGAGCTGCCCTTAAAGGAAAACTATACTCCCAAAATGAACACTTAAGCAACAGATAGTTCATATCATATTAAGTGGCATATTAAAGAATCTTACCAAACTGGAATATATATTTAAGTAAATCTTGCCCTTTTACATCTCTTGCCTTGAGCCACCATTTCGTGATGGTCTCTGTGCTGTCTCAGAGATCACCTGACCAGAAATACTACAACTTTAACTGTAACAGGAAGAAGTGATGAAGCAAAAGACACAACTCTGTCTGTTAATTGGCTCATGTGACCTAACATGTATGGTTTGTTGGTATGTTTCTAAGTACAGTGAATCCTACGATCCCAGGGGGCGGCCCTTATTTTTTAAAATGGCAATTTTCTATTTATGATTACCCAATGGCACATACTACTAGAAAAGTATATTATTATGAAAATGGTTTATTTACATGAAGCAGGGTTTTACATATGAGCTGTTTTATGCAATATCTTTTTATAGAGACCTACATTGTTTTGGGGGTATAGTTTTCCTTTAAGTAGTTGTTCGCCTTTAAACTTGAACTTTGAGGGGCCGATTCACTATGGGTCGAATATCGAGGGTTAATTAACCAACTAGGAATTAAAATCCTTCGACTTCGAATATCGAAGTCGAAGGATTTAGCGCAGATAGTTCGATCGAAGATCGAAGGATAATTCCTTCGATCGAACGATAAAATCGTTCGAATCGTTGATTCGAAGGATTTTAATCCAACGATCGAAGGAATATCCTTCGATCAAAAAAAGTTAGCCAAGCCTATGGGGACCCTCCCCATAGGCTAACATTGACTTCGGTAGCTTTTAAATGGCGAACTAGGGGGTCGAAGTTTTTTTTAAAGAGACAGTACTTCGACTATCAAATGGTGGAATAGTCGAACAATTTTTACTTCGAATCCTTCGATTTGTAGTCGTAGTCGAAGTAGCCCATTCGATGGTCGAAGTAGCCCAAAAAAAACTTTGAAATTCGAAGTTTTTTACCTTCGAATCCTTCACTCGAAGTTAGTGAATCGACCCCTTAGTATGATGTAGATAGTGATATTTTGAGTCAATTTATAATTGGCTTTCATTTTTTATTATATGTGGTTTTTGAGTTATTTAGCTTTTTATTCAGCATCTCTCCAGTTTGCAGTTTCAACAGTGTCTGGTTGCTGGGGTCCAAATTACTCTAGCAACCATTCACTGATATGAATAATAAATGAAATGACTGGAATTCGAATAGGAGAGGGCAAAATCTTGTAGCTTTCATATAGACCTATGATGTGAAAAAGAAAGGGTGTAAGACCTATCCCCCCTCCCCAAACCTCTATTTTGAACCAAATCTCTAATAGATGCTCATGATAGTTGATACGTTTGGGTTGCATGGTAATCAGATGAGTAATACATACATTAGTAAGAGATCCCATCTTGAGACCATGTTTATACCTTTCTCAAGTGTACATATTTCTATGGAAGAACAGCTCCAAGATATGGGCAAGATTAGACAGGAGCATAGTGTTCGGGGCATCTATTTCTTCCAACATATTTTGGCTTCCAATATCCAATCAACAAAATATAAAGAGGAGGCTTACTTAGAAATCAACTTTTAGCATGTTGTAATCAGTGAAATGTTCTAATGTTCTTGGGTGTAACATTGTATTGTAATTTACTAAAAACTGCTAGTATGCCATGAAGAAGATTTCTACCTTGTAAATATTTGGAAGGGTCATCCCAACACATATGTTTAAAACATATGTATACATATCCTTATTGGAGGCAAAACAATATTATTAGATTCATTTAAAGTTTAAATTATTTGTAGGAGACTTAAGGTATTGAGATCCAAATTACGAAAAAATCCCTTATCTAGACAGCCCCAGGTCCTTAGCATTCTGGATAAAAAGTCCCATACCTGTAGTTTAATAGCAGTTGAGATAAAAAAAAAAATTAACTTTTCAGCTAATCAAAACATAGTAAAAATGCCTGTCAAATTTGCCTCAAAAAAGGGAAAAATAATTATTTTCTGAGTTAAAAAGGGCAATCAGACCAATCCCTGAATCAATATTGTTCTAAGAGTATTAATATACATAGCCTTTTATTTTCTCACTTGTTGACAAACCATCCTACCCTTTCTTGAAACATTTACACGTATTGTCAGCAGAAATAAACCAGGGAGAATATTCCATAACTTCACTGCTCAAATTGTAAAATGTATTTATTTAATAATATTTAAGACTCTTTTATCATCTGGAAGGATATAATGGCCATCAGAGGTTTACATATAGATTGTTTGTCCAATATTGCAATATATTGCAATATATTCAATATATTCAAACTGGCCAACTACTGTACATCGTCATCCCTGGACTGGCCAGTCTTACACTAACTTTAATATGATTCATTGAGAATTCTACTGCTAAGTTTACCTGCAACTTGCTTGCTTTCATGGCATAGTTGCCCTTTTATTGGCCACCACTGGGATCATGTGAAAGAGTGGGAGCTAAACATGAAGCTGGTCACTGCTTCTGTGGCAAAAAGTGGAAAGTTTGTAAGGTGGGTTAAGATAGTGGAATTTGTGATGTGGAATGTGCAGTGGCGGAACTACAGGGGGAGCAGGGGGTGCGAGCAGGCCAGGGCCCGCACCCCCTCAGGGCCCCCGGCAGCTCGCCCACCACTCAGTTCTGCGGCCGTTTCCGGCCGTACGGAGGGGGCGGAGCCCGGCTGCACGTCCCGCGCCAGGGCCCGTCCCCCTCTAGTTACGCCTCTGGGAATGTGTAAGAGTGTGAGTGAATAACATGTATGTACAGTTGTGTTCAGAATAATCGCAGACATCACTAACCTAATCATGTATTCTGCTGATTCTGTGTAATTGAATCATTAATTGAGGTTTGTTCCAAATAATAGCAGTGCTCAAAATAATAATAGCTTGTTCCAAATACTAGCAGTATGGAGTTCATTCATTCTGTGAAAAAAAATGTCAATTATGGCCCTTATTTTTTATGTAAGTGCTCTCCTTCTTCTCATATAATGCTGAATATTTCAGATGGGTGGTACGTCTGCTCAAGATGATAGAAGTATTCACCATCAGTGGCTATAGGCAGTGAGCCTGATTCACTTATCTCTATACATGTGAGTAATGTTACAATTAGAAGACATCTATGTGAAGCCAAGCTATCAGCAAGAAGCCCCCACAAAGTCCCACTGTTGAAAAAAAAGACATGCTGAAGAGGTTACAATTAGCCAAAGAACACACTGACTGGCCTAAAGAGAAATTGCTCAATATTTTGCGGACTTCTGAAAGCAAGATAGTTCTAGCGGCTGCAGACAGTTTGTCAGATGAACCCCAAACACTGAATTCAAGCCACTGTGAAGACCATAAAACATGGTGGCACAAGCATCATAAATATGGGGATGTTTCTCATACTATGGTGTGGGGCCTATTTATCGCATGCCAGAGATAATGGATCAGTTTCAATACATCAAAATACTTAAAGAGGTCATGTTGCCTTATGCCCAAGAGGAAATGCCCTTGAAATGGGAGTTTCAACAAGACAACAACCCTAAACACAGGAGTAAACAAGCAACATCTTAGTTCCAGACCAGCAAGATTGATGTCATGTAGTGGCCAATCCAATACCTTAATCCAATAGAAAACTTGTGGGGTGACATCAAAAATGCTGTTTCTGAGGCAAAACCAAAAAATGCAGAATTGTGGAATGTAACAGGTGCCAGAAGTTGGTCAACTCCATGCAACACAGATGTGCAGCAGTTCTCAGAAACACTTCTTATACAACTAAATATTAGTTCAGTGATTCAAAGGAAAGCAAAATCTTGCAACATTTTTCAGTTGAGTGAGTGAATGTTTGAGTTTGTAAAGAAGAATGCAGACCTTTTCTTCACTTTCTGCAATGGAATAACACAAATTTGATAAATTTTTCTTCATGTTTTGCTTTGCAATAAAATGTGCAAAGTTCCCAATGCATTTGCGTGTATGGAAATAAAAGCTATTATAGGGATTTTCAGCTTTCTTCACTTTTTTAATCACACTGCTATTATTCTGAACACAACTGTATGTGGGGTTAAACATTTTAGATAAGTTTAATATGGGGGTTGGCCCCTACAGGGCAGTATAGGCAGAAAAAGTATAAAGCAGCACCATCCAAGCACTGGGTCTTGACAAGAGGGGGTGGCCGAGTCATTATCAGACATATCAGTGTGTAAGTCAAGTTCTAATACTGGTAGACAGGAAAGTTAGCACAGTTAACAGAACTAAATTAACGAGCACTAGGTGCACAAGACAGAGAGGGTGTATAACATGGCCCCAACAAGGAGGAAGTGGAACTAAGATAGAATGGACTCCACATTAGTCAGGGAACCAGCACCAGCATAGCGATAGCTAGTGAGAGTAAGGGCAGGACTACATGGCCGATTCAGTCGCGATCCGTCACGAAGAGCAAAATCGCAGGCATCACGTCGGATGCAACCAAAACAAGGTAAGTAATGGCAGTGTCGGATCGTGTTGCATTGTTGATGCGATGCGACACGACTGTCGGATGCAGACGTAGCATGCAGCGTCTGCATCCGACAGTCGTGTCGCGTTGCATCAATGCTGCTGCACAATGCGACAATAAAACTACTTACCTTGTTTCCGTGGCATCCGACGTGATGCCTGTGATTTTGCACAGTGCGTCGGATCTCGGCTGAATCGGCCATGTAGTCCTGCCCTTAGAGTCTTCTGGCCTGTGAGAGAAACATAGAGTGAAAGGGAAGAGTGGAAGGGTATCCACTACTGGAGAGTGGAGGGATACAGGTGTGAAATGCTAGTTCACTTGAGGGGGTAGGTGGGAATAGAGTCCCAAGGAAATGGGAAAGAGAATAAATGCCTAACTGGTCTTGCACTGTATGTCTGAAAAGAACTGTGTAACATGGCTGAATGTCTCTGCCTCGGGTGTGTTCAAGTGTTAGTAAATTCTGGTTGTTATAAAGAAGGAACATATTTGTTACTACCTTGAGTGTGTGGAAGGGACTTCCAGATTTTAAAGGGAAAGTAAACCCAAGTGGTACTCACCAGACGAACCACAATGGAAAAATTTAAACAGAAGATTTTATTCACAGGCACACCAGAGGTTTTCCACCAGGCACATATACATACATCAGTACTTTCTTCTTGAGACACCTAAGTTACACAATTTTCCTTTGAACCAGTTTCAACTTCCAGAGGACCCTGGATCCCACATAACCGCCTAGTGGTATATACTCCAACCTAATTACCCCACTCTCCAATAGTGGCCTGATACCTTCAGGGAGATACCCCTCCACTCTTCCAGGTTAGGCCCTTTTTATCCAAGTCCTGGCCTGTAGCCCTGATGTTCTTCCTACCTAGTCCTAAACTGTCACTGGTTCCCTCACTTACGGAGTGCCCGTAGGAAACTGACTTCGCTTTCTCCTTGATGGGGCCACAACTGCTGTTACTAAATACCCTCACTATCTTGTGCACCTAGTGCTCGCTTACTTAAAATCTTTCCTGTTCTAACTTCTCCTATCTGCCGTTGTGGGTGTCCATTTAACCAGCCAGGTGATGTTGCTTCGGCCACGCCCTCCCATCAAGACAAGTCACTTGGCCACTTCCTTTTATACCCTTCTCTGTTGTCCCACAGTGGCCTCTGGTGGCTGGGGTAGAAATTACACCTAACAATAAATTAAAGGCCTCTGCTATATAATGATGATTTCCAGAAATTACATCCAACGCATTTAAACATATATACAGTTTTACATCCATGCACATTTTTGTCACACAAGAAAGATAACATTCCACACAACTCTTCATCACCTTCCAACCCCTTACAAGTGTGCTTCCGTCAAGGTAACAGAAGGGTTAACATGCAGAGGTGTTATCACTTTAAGAGCTGGCTGCCTGTCTACAAGTTGTGCTCACCGCCAAATTTTGGACCATTTGGCGGGGTTACATGAGGCTGTGACCACTAAATTCATACAGACAAATAGTGAATCAAGTACCCGCTAATGTAAAATATAAGGATATTATAAGTCACCGAGGAATTCCATGACCACATAAAACACAAGGCCGGAGTGCTTTTATACAGCTCATGGAACTCTGAGTTTACTTCTAATATCCTCATATTTTCCAACAAGGGGTACTTTATTTATTATAATACACAAGTTTTAGTGAGTCATGTGATAAAAAGTACATCACTTAGCTCTGTTTATAACTGATGACATCACCAAGAGCTGTTAAGGATATAATTTAGAGCAGAGGTCTCCAACCACCGAGCCACACACCAGTGCCGAGCCGTGGGCTGTACCATATTGGGCTGTCTCTGGACCTGGCTGCACTAATGTGATCTGTTGCCTCTTGTCACTCACAGGGACAACACAGGGAGCGAGAAGCAGCACAGTAGGACAGTGCCAGGCAGAGCTGGATCCGGGTACTTATTTTGCTAGCAGCTGAAACCCCTGACTAAACTCGCAATTACCTGTGATGCCAGTCCCCAATGTGACGCCGGACAACACATATGACACATCATCGTGACAACTGCCTGCCCCCTCCGAGTCCTTGGAAAAATGTTCTTGCCTGAAACTGGTCCCTGGGGCAAAAAAGGTTGGGGACCAATGATTTACAGCATATTCATGGCTTTTGTGTATTATAAGTACCCCTTATTGTAAAATATAAGGATATTATAAATCACAGAGGAGTTCCATGACTATATAAAAGCAACTTTGGCTGATTGCTTTAATACAGGTCATGAAAATCTGAGGTTACTTCTAACCTTTAATATCCTCATATTTTCCAACAAGGGGTTCTTTATTTATTATAATACAGAAGTTATAGTGAGTCATGTGACAAAAATGACATCACTTTAAGGATATAATTTACAGGATATTCTTGGCTTTTGTGTATTATAAGAGTATAACTTGCCACTTTTTTGTTATGGTTTATACAGGAGAAGTGGCCAGCTCCATTGTGTAGCTCCCAGCTTTTCCAGCAGATGAAAGTGAGTGTAGGCATGCCCGGATTTGTGGCGAGGCCACAAAGTCCCAGGCCTAGGCCGGCAAAATATTAGGGGCAGCATACTGCCTAGCCTCTTTCTACAGCGCTCTGGCTGTGCGGGTGCTAGGACCATGCAGCCCAGGGGCGCAAGGACCATGCAGAATAGGGGGGCGCATAATGGGTTTGACTTTAAGGGTTTAACCCCCAAATGTAATAAAAGGCACTATGTTTGCCCAGGAGCAGTAACCAATAATAACCAATAAGAATTTTGCTTTTAAAAAAGAGTTACTGCTCCATGGCAAACTTAATGTCTTTTAAAGGAAAACTATACCCCCAAAATGAATGCTTAAGCAACAGATAGTTTATATCAAATTGAATGACATATTAAAGAATCTTACCAAACTGGAATATATATTTACATAAATATTGCCCTTTTACATCTCTTGCCTTGAACCACCATTTCGTGACTCTATCTGTGCTGCCTCAGAGATCACCTGACCAGAAATACTACAACACTAACTGTAACAGGAAGAAGTGAGGAAGCAAAAGGCAGAACTCTGTCTGTTAATTGGCTCATGTGACCTTACATGTGGTTTGTATGTGTGCACAGTGAATCTTACGATCTCAGGGGGCGGCCCTTATTTTTTAAAATGGCAATTTTCTATTTATGATTACCCAATGGCACATACTACTAAAAAAGTATATTATTATGATAATGGTTCATTTACATGAAGCAGGGTTTTACACATGAGCTGTTTTACTCAGTATCTATTAATAGAGACCAACATTGTTTGGGGGGTATAGTTTTCCTTTAATATATAACTCCCTAAATGTCCAGAAAACTGTAACTCGGCAACATCAGGGCCAATTTTAGAATAGAAAAGGGGTGTAGATTTAAAAACTAAAAAAGACCAAAAAAACCCTGCAATTTTTGATACTGAGGGCTGTGATTGGTCAGCTTCTATAGGTGCCTAAAGGAGAACTAAAGCTTAACAAAGCTAAAGACTAGAAATGCTGTACATTATGTTTAGCCATTCTTTACCATCCCAAGGTGACTACAGCAGTGAAGATCTGTGCCTTTTAAGTAGCCCCAGTGACTGAATGGCCCCCAGTTATTAGCAGTATCGCTGTCAGTCCAAACAATTCCAGATTCCAAGTGACCCCCTGTGCTCTAGATCTGGAGAGATGCTGGATCTTAAAGGGGTGGTTCACCTTTGAGATAACTTTTAGTATGATGTAGAGAGTGATATCATTTTTTTATTATTTGTGGTTTATGAGTTATTTGGCTTTTATTTAGCAGCTCTTCAATTTGGATCTTAATCAATCTGGTGACTAGGGTCCAAATTACCCTAGCAACCATGCATTGATTTGAATAAGAGACTGGAATATGAATAGGAGAGGGCCTGAATAAAAGGATCAGTAATAAAAAGTAATTGTAATACAATCAATAAAGATACATTTTAATAATTTAGTTGAATTAATTCCCACCAATAACAATATCCCCTAGAAGTCAGGCTAAGTTTTTCTATAATGATTATGGCAAGGCTGACACTGAACGCATCATCACACATAAGACGTCATTGCGCTATGCGCGATCACGCTGGCGCATTTTGGAAACGTCATTGCGCTGAGTATGGGTGCGTAATGATGCCAACGTAATGACGCTGGCGCATGTTCGAAAGATTATAAATATTTGGCGTCCGTGGCAGCACACAGCCTTGAAAAAGCAATGTTGCGAAACGCGCATTGGCTTGCTAATTCTCACTGGTTTATACCATTTTAGATAAAACCTTGGGGGGTTCTTTTTAAAAAAACTTCTTACAGTGATCTGGGCGCTTCTCTTAGCCCAGATTAAGGAGATTCCTTATCTGCATTCTTGTTTTACTGTTTTCACTATAAGTGCTCTGGAATTTGTGTGTTTTTTTAGAAAAGATAGCTTCTCAATCCAGTTAGTTAAAATAGAATTGAGACCACAGTACCAGAAGCACTGACTTCTCCTTCTTTGTGGAGTCCCGCAGTTAGTAAAACAATCAGCTAGAAAATACGGGACTTCTCCACCCTTCTACCAATTTCCCTTTCTTACCTTTTCTTGGAATCAGAGATATTAACAATTGCACTTTAATTAATTCATACGTGAATTAATCACAATCTGGTGGCACTGTATCAACCTTATTGGTGTTTTAGTTGGTTTTTAGTATTTCAATAATCAATTAATGTTAAATGAATTGTTCATGAGTTAGAAATTACCAAGCATATACAATATTTAAAAGAAAAATCAAATGTGTCTTAGTTTTACTCAATTTAATGCTATTTAATTGAGGTTAAGCACGAGCACTTTGTGGGATGAATTATTAAGGGGGGAACCAACAGATATAGAATCACGAGATTAAATGGTTTAATTGAAATCAAATTACATAGTGATTACATATAACCTTTTGTGTGTTTTTTCTGATCAAAAAGACGGGGATACTTTCTTTCTTTTCTCCTATAATAAAAAGTAACAATACATTCGTAGCCTTACAGGGCATTTGTTTTTAGAAGGGAGTCAGCTGCAAAGAGTCAGAAGAAAAAGGCAAATAACTATAAAACTATAAAAAAATAAATAATGAAAACCAATTGAAAAGTTGCGTAGAATTGGCCATTCTAAAACATAATAAAAGTTACCTTACAGGTGAACCACCCCTTTAAGGCTGGTGCAGTAGTTTTAGCATATAATCATATACAGTATTTCTAGCCAAATTCAATTTTAGGGTTTAGTTCTCCTTTAATAGCGAATAGACAGTAAATAGAGCAATCAAGGGAAGGAACAAGGAAATTTGAATCTTAACAGTACAAAAACTAATAAATATCTTGTATAATGATAATGCAATAACCTAATGTTTATCTAAAATATAGCATTACCTAAAATATATTCATGTCTTTAGTGCAACATTTAAACTAATATAATGTACAACACACTGTTATTTATTGAAAAAAATCACTAGATGGCAGAAGAACCACAGGTCTCTCTTTATAATGCCCAGTCAGGAATTTCTCTTTAAATACTACACGTCTTAGAATGAATCGGAAGTTGATGTTTACATTGAATAGTGTAAAATCCTCTTCTGGAGCTTTGCTGCCATTATGATACGAATTAACAAAACATTTTCAGAATTAATTATAAAAAAATGATATGAGATATACTATAAAAAAAAACCTCTGTGTGATAATAATTCTAGATTTATTGGATAGCGATTCCAGTAGTATTAGTGTGACAGAGGAGCGGTGTCAATAATATTGAATGTGTTGCTAGGCTGGTCCATGTTGAAGGAGGATTGATTCTCACTAATGTCCCACGGATAGGACTCCCAAGAGTAGATTTGCTGCTCAGACCTTTAACCCTTTCGTTCTGACTTTTAAAGACTTAGTGGACTGAAGTAATTGGGTATTTCCGTGATAATCCCTTTCTGTTGAACCAGAGGAGGTGGGGATTATGTCCCTGTTTTCCAACTCATGGAAAGAGAGGGTTGAACTGTATTACCGGTAAATATTAAATAAACATCAGTCATGGAACCAAACATTTTTTACTGAGCTTAGTAGTATAATATAAAAACCTGTATAAATAAAGATATTATAGCAGGAACCTATATAATCCATTAAAAGAGTGCAGTTGGAATTTTTATTGGTCTCCAGTTTTCTAGAGGAAATGAAGACATGAGACATTTCTATCAGTATGAAGGTTTCAGTCCAAAAATATGGTTATATATATATATATATATATATATATATATATATATATATTTATTTATATGTGGAAAGCGATACTGGAGCGCACAACCATAAGAAAGTCGATGCCTGGGTGCCAGTCCAAAAATAGACAAAATGTATCACACCGGGTGACAGCACACCAAGGAACGTATAGGCAGACAGCAAGGTTACATTAAATCAGGTTTATTTGTTCCAGCGTTTCGGCTCCATCTTGGAGCCTTCGTCAGGGAAAAGAAAAGTAACAGTGCATTAGAGGGACGCTTAAGTAGGCTGTAGTGTATATATGCTGCTGAAACATGTATGGCGGGCCCCATGGTGTGTGAGACTGGAAATGATCCGATTGCCGGTTGCAGACTCCTGATGTGGGGGGACTATGTGAATGCACTTTCCCCCAGCGAGATGCTGCCTGATCCCTTGGCTTGGAGGTGGGCCTGATGTGTGGAAGGTACTGGTCCGAGGAGGTGTGTTTACGGATCGCTCAATTGTGGACACCGCAGAGCCGTGAGTTATACGTCTATCTAACAATGATGTCCAGATGATGGTTAACGGTCGGGTATGTGAGCTAGGAATGATCTCCAGCTGAACTTTAATATATATTAATGTGGTGATCCTCCGGTCGTGTGGGGATGTTTTTTGTTTTATATCCATAAGAGGGGTGTTATATCTCTGCAGTAATGAATGACTTGACTCCAATAGGCCCTATGGATTTGTCTATAGGGGTCCAGTGTACAGTTCAATTCTAACATTGGCAACATTTTCTTATTTTTATTCACATTGATTTTTATTTTTTATGCTTATAATTTTATATGTAGTATTTTTTTCTCTTTTTTTCCTTTAACATTCAGAGGCACAGTTTGTTGCATAATGGGTACATGCATTTGACATAAATTACTATTATAACTTATAGACACACACTCTAAATGAAATTTTAATGGAAAAAATATTTAAAAAAATTAAAAATAATTATAAAAGTATTTTCACACAGCTTGGGGCACCTTGAAGTAGGTGGGTACACTTGTAGGGGGTTCTTTTTTACATTGGTGGATACATTATAAGTCCCTTCACACTGGTTTATGTTACATAGAGGTCACGATTATACAGATAAGGTGTCCTGACTTAGATGATTTGATAAGGGAGGTGCTTCATTGATCATATATTTTAAACTTAGTTTTCACATACTGACCATGGAGAGTAGGTACGATTGATTAAATCCCCAAACCTACTGAAACATCATCAACACCCAACACCCCGCAACCCCAGGAAGCATATGGCCCACGGGATACAGCACTATAGGAAAGGGGTGTTAAAGGGGTGTTACCAACCAGTTAGGTGACTGAGTAACTATCTAATTAAATGATCTAGTAAGTTACAGGGATAAATTAATACAGTAGCCCCTAAGGGGTTAAATTATCGGAACAGGAACGGGGGAGGAATAGTTTATATTTTTCAACAGATATCTCAATAGGTTTAGTTATATATTCTGACTGGTCGCCACAGATATTAATAGAATACTTCTGCTCAAGAGAAAGAGACAGGAGCAATAATTTGTAACTAAAGTGTAACTATACATCAATAATTTGATATAAGTTTGTTGCTACTTTATGCTTTGTTTTTAACTTTTAATGTTCTCTGTGGGTAAAAATGTTGTATGGGGAATTGCTGTATGGGGAATATATTGATTGAGGAACTAGCATTGTATTATATAACAAGGAGGCTAATGTTTTATAACAAAATAATGGGGGTTAATGGTTTTTATTAAAATTGGCATGTCATTGTGATGCTGCTGTTTTCCCGACAAAATTGCCGATTTAAGGCATTCTCACAATGTATCAGTACTTTGAGAAATATCTTGGATGGGGCTAAAAAGTCAGACTGGTTCTGTGAATAAAGACCAATTTATACACTTATAAGTCCTGAGATTGCAGATCCTTCTTGAGGTATTGTGAAAATTTGATGTTTCTGCACTAAGGCATACATACTAACTTTGTCAAGAGTGCTGGTAGCTCAGTGGAATATATATGTATATATATATTTACAATTTGGAATAAAGCATTCCCAGGCCAGCACTTCAGTGCTGGCCTGGGAATGCTTTTTTCCAAATTGTGAGTATATGATTGATATTTGGCCTTGCACCCCTGAAATTGCTTTGTTGGAGTGCGGATACCTAAGATATAATATGTATGTATGTATAGACTCTGGCATTTGCCAGAACCCACAGATTGCCAGTCCGGGCCTGTATATATATATATATATATATATATATATATATATATATATATATATATATATATATATATATATATATATATATATATATATATATATATATAACAAGGGAAAGTTGTGCTCACCACTATTTTTTAAAACCATTAGGCGGGGGTGCAATGAGGGTGTGACCACAAAATACATATAGTCAACTACAAGAGGTCCTCTGCACTCAACCCATTATCAATATATTTAAGACAGAGACATTTTGTGCATACTGCTACTAAAAAATGCCTTACCCTTTAAACAACACAGGGATTGTTTGTCCATATATTGCAATATATTTAAGCTGGCCAACTACGTCAAAGTCATCCCATATCTGGCCAGTCCTACGCTTAATTTTCATCTGATTCATTAAGAATTCAATTTCTTAATTATACATTTTACAAAGGGACTAAGTTTTACCTGCAACTTACTAGCTGCTTTCAAAGTAAAACTCCCAAACTTGGCTGCCCTTTTATTAGACACCAGTGGGATCACCTGACTATAGCTGGGAGGGGTGGGAGCTACAACATGGAGCTGGTCACTGCGCCTGTATAACTATAACAAACAAGGGAAAGTTGTGCTCACCACTATTTTTTAAAACCATTAGGCGGGGGTGCAATGAGGGTGTGACCACAAAATACATATAGTCAACTACAAGAGGTCCTCTGCACTCAACCCATTATCAATATATTTAAGACAGAGACATTTTGTGCATACTGCTACTAAAAAATGCCTTACCCTTTAAACAACACAGGGATTGTTTGTCCATATATTGCAATATATTTAAGCTGGCCAACTACGTCAAAGTCATCCCATATCTGGCCAGTCCTACGCTTAGTTTTTATCTGATTCATTAAGAATGCAACTGCTTCATTATACATTTTACAAAGGGACTAAGTTTTACCTGCAACTTACTAGCTGCTTTCAAAGTAAAACTCCCAAACTTGGCTGCCCTTTTATTAGACACCAGTGGGATCACCTGACTATAGCTGGGAGGGGTGGGAGCTACAACATGGAGCTGGTCACTGCTCCTGTATAACTATAACAATAGTAGTTAGTATGCACAAAATGTCTCTGTCTTAAATATATTGATAATGGGTTGATTGCAGAGGACCTCTTGTAGTTGACTATATATATATATATATATATATATATATATATATATATATATATATATATATATATATATATATATATATATATATATATATATATTTATATAGGATCTATATATATGTATGTGTATATATATATATATATATATATATACTGTGTGTATATATACATATATATATATATATATATATATATAATCCATTATCCAGAATGCTTGAGTCTTAAGTCGAAAAAAACCCATTTCAACAGTAAATAAACCTGTAAAATGTAAAATTTTGAAACACAGAAAAAAATATTTGCAAAAGGTTGTGTGAATTCTTGGAAGAATTGTGTATGATTTTTTACTATATATATATATATCTCTATTTATATATATATATATATATATATATATATATATATATATATATATATATATTTATATATATACATTATATGTATAGTTAGAATAAAGTACAAGCTACTGTACCTTGTCATACATGACACACAATAACAGTTCAACTTAAATAGGCCTATTGCCTTTAAGAGTGGCTTGGATGATTTCTTGGACAAGCATAATACCCAACGCTATATTGATACTAAAATCTACAATTAGTTTAGATATTAGTTTATATAGTTTATGAGAGTATATGAAGTGTTCTATGTGAGTGTATATGTTGTCAGCTGGGTTTCATTTGGAGGGGTTGAACTTGATGGAATTCTGTATTTCTTCAACCCAACTTAACAATGTAACTACAGTATGTAACATTAGTCATGCTTCCAGTTTAATACAGTAACTTTTGCTACTGTTGCTTTTTTCTCTTAACCTGTAATTAGAAGCAGTGCCCTATATGTCACCCACCAATGGAAAACGAATGAGCTTATACGTCATTTTCCAGATTTATTTCTTTTGCCTCACAAGATTGAAAGAAGACCATACTTCAGATTGCCCAATTGCCAGTTTGTTAAGATCGTGTTGCAAGGATGTCGCATCCTGGATGGAATTAATTGGGCTGCATAGTTATGCGTCATCTGCAAACACTGATACATTACTTACAATACCCTTCCAATGAACAAGTTAAATACAAATGGACCCGATACTGAGCCCTGAGGGAACCCAGTATTAAATAAATAGAAAAAATAGGCTGCTATTATAACAGCTTGTTTAAATATTTCTACATACTGTATATACAGGTATGGGACCTGTTATCCAGAATCCTTGTGTCCTGGGGTTGTCCAGATAATGGATCTTTCCATAATTTGGATCTTCATACTAAAAATAATTCAAACATCAAATAAATCCAATAGGCGTGTTTTGCCTTTTAATAAGGGTTAATTATTTCTTAGTTTGGATCAAGTACAAGCTAAGGAAACCATTTTTTAAAATTTGGATTATTTCGATAAAATTGAGTTTATGGGATATGGCCTTTCATTTAATTCGGAGCAGTGGTGTAACTAGAGTGCGCCGGGCCCCCCTGCTAAAAAATCTTCAGAGGGGCCCGGCACACTCCAATCCCCATCCTCCAACCCACTTCCTGTCCCACCTCCGCCCACATCCCCCCTCGCACTCCAGCCGAATTGTGCCCCCCGTCCTCGGCCTCGTACATGGAATCCACATTGCACACTTTGCTTTATTGCAAATTGGCGCAGTTGTACTAAATATGCCAGGCTTCATTTCCAGTGTTTACTTTGCAGAGTGACGTGTGTGCCCTATGGTGCAACTGTGCTGCGACAATTAATGCTGGTCTGGAGGTGGCAAAGCTCCAGGTTTCCCCTGCATCAATAGGTGCAGCAGAGCCTTATTCGGAATGGAAGGCAGGAAGGACTGTGCAGAACAGAGCACAACTATACAAATGTGCAAAGAGAACATTTTGACACAAGTACCTCTAATGAAAGTGATTTTATGTTTAACTCTCTGTGGGGAAAACCGCAAGTTGCTCACTCCATGTCATGTTTTTATTTTTAGTTCATCATTATAATGCAACTGTTCCTTGGCTGCCGTTATATTCTAAATATACATTTTGCACGTAATTACAAATCTCGGTATAACATGAATAATAACTGGATTATAGACATCTAACTGTGCCCATTTGTGTAGGGCAAAAGAAATGTGTATTGGTAGCTTTTACACACAGTGGTAAAAATGATTAAAAAGCCTGTTATCCAGAAAGCCCTATGTTCCCAACATTTTAAATAAAATAAAACCTATAGTATTAAAGAATTCTTAAATTTCTTTTCAATTTAATTTTAATGACCTCATTGTAAGGAACCTCCTGCTTTACTGATGCATAATGGTTTTGTAAATTAACCTAATGGGAACTAGACGTTAGAAACGGATTTATAAAATAATCTGCTGCACTATCACAGTTTTATAATGGCATTGACCATGTACTGAAAAATACAGAATATGTACCTTCACCCACTTCCCAGCTATAAAACCTTCATCATAATATTTATCTTTAATTTTGATCATTTTGTTCATAGGCCACTAATCTGTCTCCTTCCTTAGAAAAACATAGCCATATTTAGCTTCTCAATTGTTTCCTTATAGACAATATTATCACTTAAAGGGGACCTAAATAGTCTCTCTTCCTAGAATATTATCAACATTGTATTGTTAAAGAAATGCTATTCAATAAAGTTTTTCCCAGGCCCTGCATAACTTAACAATCCAGTAAGAAACATGACTCTTTGTTGCAGTGGCGGATTAAAGGAACCGTTCAGTGTAAAAATAAAAACTTGGTAAATAAAAAATGTTTCTAATATAGTTAGTGCCCCCCAGGCCCGGACTGGCAATCTGTGGGTTCTGGCAAATGCCAAAGGGACTGCTCTATGGTTCCATAGAAAGTTACCATATAGTGGGCTGGCTGTTTGGGCCTTTGTGTACTTAGAATGGCAGGGCCTATTTGACTCCCAGTCCAGGCCTGGTGCCCCCCCCCTTAAGTCACTGATTGGATACTGCCTGGTAACCAATCAGTGAAAACCAAGAGAGATGCAAAGCAGGACGTAGTGTTATGGCTATTATGTTACACATAGGGGATGATTTATCAAGGGTCGAATTTCGAGTTTATGGTAGTTTCTAAAAATTCCCATCAACTCCCATAAAGTCTAAATTAAAAAAAAAACAACCAATCAAAATATATTTAAAAAAAATTGAATTTTTTTAAAAACGGTTGAATAGGATTTGAATTTCACCAAAATTTTTTTTTTATCTAAAACGACTCCAAATTGATTGTAGGAGGTCCCCCATAGGCTAAAACACCAATTCAGCAAGTTTTAGATGGCGAATAGTCGAATTTGAATCCTTAAAGGGACAGTACATGATAAATTTCAAAACTCTATTTATTTTTTTGTTAATTCAAAACGACCCTTGATAAATCTGCCCCTTACAGTCACTCCAGCCTTTATACATTACATTTTGGTTAACTAACTATTTTAGAAAAATATTTTATTTTGCACAGCCTCACATCTATTTACCAAGTTTTTATTTTTACACTGAACAATTCCTTTAATGGCATGTGGGACCCTGGGCTACATCCACACAGGGCCCCTTCTAGGCTCCTGCTGGTTCTGATGTGTGCAGAACTAGACACATGTGCACCCAAGCTCTCTATGCTGGGCCAGATTCCACCAGAGAAGTCACTGAATTTGCACTTGCCTTGCCTGCCTTCTTCTTACAGAAGGTGCACCAGACTGGGCCCAGCAGTGCAAATAAAATTAAACATTATATTAAAAGAAAATATAAATGGGCCTCTGATCACACAGGGCCCCTAGGCTATAGCATTAATTTGCCCATTTGCCATGTAGGTATTAAAAGTAGTTTTTGGATGAGGTTTGCATATTGATGAAAGAGGTTATGTTTTATCATGCAATGGGCCTGGTTGGTGCCTTTGAAAGGTGAATTCTGTTCTGTCAATTTGTTATTGCACAAGCAAAGCACAGGGACGAAGGAAATATTTGGTAACTGTTAAAGAGTGGTTCCCCTTTATGTTCACTTCTAGTATGTTAAAGAAAGGACAATTCTAAGCAACTTTTTAATTGGTCTTCTTTTTTCAATAGTTTTGAATTATTTACCTTCTTCTTGTGACACTTTCCAGCTGTTAAATGGGGGTCACTGACCCATAATAAAACAAATGATATATAAGGCTACACATTCATGGTTATTGTTACATTTAATACTCATTCATACTATTGAAGCCCTCTACTAGTCATATTCTAGTCTTTTACTTGATTCAATGCATGGTCACTAGGGTAATTTGGCCAGCAGTGTGCTATGTGCTTCTGTGGAACAGAATGTCTAAAAAATAAGATAAAGTTGGGACTAGAATTATCTAGAGAAAAACCCGGTGGGCCCCGCGCATACACAATGGCCTTGCAGTGCAGCAGAGGGGTGGGGGAGCCCCAGGCCCCCCAGTCTGACCCTGGCTAAGCCTAGCATATAGACATACATACCTTCTGGCTCCCAACACTTGAGTGGCAGAGGGTGCTGTGGTTTGCACCTTGTGCCAGTTTTTTTTTTATATCTATCTGGGTGTAATTTTGCTCCCTTTGGTGCTCCTAATTCTCTTACTGGTCTTCATAAATGACTCCTAATATGTTTGTATATAGAGTGTTCTAACTGAGGAATAACTAAAAATGGCACAGTCTTTACTTTTTTATCTGATTTTCATAGCTCTCTCAGTACACCACTGATTTTACTCTGCACCAGTGCAGAGTGATTACTGATGTGCTTCCTCTTTAGATCTAAGAAGTCCTTTCTCCCCAGCCAACTTCTCTGCTGCGAGCAGCTGGGGGACTGCTGTGCTTCTGTGCCCCTCTGAATTTCTTTTGTGGGGCCCAGCGCACTATTGTTACGCCACTAATTACTACAACATAGTTCTTGCAGGCTGGTAGTCCACATGAGGCTAGTAGTATGCCTATCACTGCCCTTACTGTATTTGGCATCCACAAAGAAAAATTTCATGCTTTTGTGGTTCCCAAATAGTTTTCATATATGAGTGTAGCTCATGGGTAAAAAAAGATTGGCAACCTCTTTCTTAGAGTACAGTATTATTGAATTGTTCTTTTCCTACAAAGAGACATTAAGGACTGTAGGAAATATGCAGCTTCTACAGATACAGATAAGACTCTTCTTAGAAATCAATCCAAGAACAGGATAAGAAATATACAGGTATAACTTTTCCAGGGGGACGTTCAAAGAAAAACAAAAAACACAACTTTTTCTGTTTGCATTACTTATCTACTTATCTACATTCACAAAACATATATTGAGTGCCAACTAAAGAAATTCATTTGGACAAAAGTAAAATTGCTAGAACTGTGCATTTCCTCCCCATTTGTCCATTGTCCCACTAGGCACAAGGCAGGTTAAAATAACCCCTTTCTCATGTATACGAAAGGACAAAATGTAGTTAAAGTTACTATGGTAAGTTAATATAAGAATGTAAAAAAGTGAAAATATGTAACATAAGTCGTTATCTCACTCAAATGTTCCAATATATCCCATTGCAATCAGTCACAAATCTTTAATGTATATGAATGTGTACCCATACTTCTTCCCCACTTTTTAATTTCAGGCAAATTAATATTAAACAAAGCAGTAGCCTTGGTTTTTTTTTTATCTTTTTTTAAACACAAACAGTCCCACAAAGATCACTACTTCCAAAGAATCCAAGATCCATTCTTCTTTATACATTGTACAAAAAATGTCACCCATATAAGAAAAGCCTTTATTTTACCATTAAACGGAAATGCAAAGTAACAAATTTACTGTCATTTTTAGTTATCTGCACTTTCCGTAAGCAATGTGTAACATTACTTTATTATCCCATAGGTGGAGCAAGTCTCTCATTTACAGCTAACTCAGTGTCTAACACATGCCCATAATAGCAATCTGTATTTTTTTTATAATACACAATAGCTAAATGCACTGTTAGTACAATTAAAGTTGAAACGTTTAAATGGTCAAAGATATCTAACCCATATACAAAGAGCACATATGCACAATATTTAAAAAAATAAATAAATGTGTAGTCAACCAGTTAAAATACAGATAATTATGACAATATCTTATACAGGAATTTTTATGTCATATTTTTGAATATTATGGTGGCTCTGTATTAATTCAGTTCTAACCAGTGCACTACCTGCTTAGGGGCAGATTCACAAACCGACGAAAAGTCGCCAGCGACCGTGTCGCACCCATCGCTACACTTTATCAGGCTAGTGTTCATTTCTGCCTAGCGCAAATTCTCTAGAGGTCTTGCACTCAGGTTAATTTGCATAAGGCGGGAAAGTTGAATTTATGTCTTTATGTTATTTGTTGCAGCAAATACATCACATTTCCACTGTTAATTACACATGTCCAGGGAACCTTAATAAAGACAATAGAGTTAATATAATACCCTACACATGAGCCCACTGTATTAATGTTCCATATGTTAGAAAATGTATGGGAGAAACCGGTTTTGCAGGCTTTTTGCAGGAAAAGATGCCAGCGTTTTTTGAACTTTGATGCTTTTTCAACTCACAGAATATGATGTAAGTGACAGAAGATTGAGGAAGATCTATGCACTCCAGTGTACTTCGCCTGGTCTGAGCTGGCGAAGGCAAGTCTGGCGAAAGAGGCAACGTTCAGTAAAATCCGCATCCTAGTGAATTTGTGGAGTAACGTCCATTTGCCAGAGCAAAAGTAAATTGCAAGTAGCAGCTAAATGATCTCCAAGGCATACTGTATCTCCCACCATAAATTACTGGTACGTCTCTGACCACTTCCAGTCATGCCCCTTTCAATGTACATCTAAACTGGGATCTTCTTTTTTTGAGCCCTCATCCCTCCATGTCAGCAGGAATTGCTAATGTCCTGTGATATTGCCCATTGGTTATTAGTAAGGAGCGGCTTTAGCAGCATGCACCCTACTCAAGAGTCAGTTAGCAGCTTCTATAACTTTCTATCTAGTCCTATACAGTTAATAGTGCTAAAATAATAACCACAAGAAGCCCTTAATCTGGTCGGGAGGGGGGCTAAATTAATTGACACAGGGGCCTAGCCCAATGTCTTTGCTTAAAGAAATACATAACAAACATCTTAAAAAAACAGAGGAGCCTGTTATCAAGATAATTTATCCTATTAAGATCAAAGCCTGATTAAATGACTAAATTAAAACTTAACTAAAGAAGTAGCTAGAAATGTTGTACATTATGTTTTGGGCTTCTGTACCAGCCCAAGTCAACCACAGCCTTTTAGCAGTAAAGATCTGTGTCTCCAAAGATGCCCCAGTAGCTCCCCATCTTCTTTTCTGCTGATTCACTGCACATGTTCTGTGCTGCTGTCACTTACTGAGCTTAGGGACCCACTCACAATATACAGTACACATAGAATAGAAATGTCACAATATAAGGTTGATTAGTAATTAAAAAGAAACCAGTGCAATTAGCATTAACATTTAATAATCAGCCTTGTAGCATCAGCTTTTATTACAGGCCAATTTAACTATTATGGATAAAGTTGCTATCAGAGCTTGCACAGCATATAGGCACCATTTATTTCATCCAGTTTGACACCCTGCCTTAATATTGCTGCTATGGGATTCCTGGTCGCACTGTGCTGGGGGGCCTCATTATTATTAATTTCATGATGGAGGCTGAGGGCCGGTGTAAATTTGAAAAAGTGCCGCAATTGGCCCCCAGGCCGCACTTTGGACATGCCTGCATTAGAATCTTCCGGAAGCCCCTTAACAACTCTCCCTATTGAATAGATTTCCAAACTGTGCTGCTTGCCCCCTAGAGGGCCCTAAAGCTGTAGATACGTCTCCACCTAAATATCATTTATGATGTTAAGGGTGACATTCAGAGTGAATGCGCATGTGCCCTTTATGGTATTCTAAAATCCCAGCCTAAATGCCAGTGGCACTGTAATTATGGAGGAAGCAAGGGGGCCCCTCAGCAGCCGCTCTCATAATTGAGAGCAGTGGGAACCAGCGAAGAGGGGGGGGCACGCAGGTGGGCAGGTATTGGGGGGAGGAGCAAGAGTCACTGTTTGCGCCTGGCCCCTGTTCAGACTTTTTTGGCGGGGGGCCCAGAGGCACGTTGTTACGCTGCTGCTAAATGCCTGGGATGAACACTTAAATCATCGCTTAGATATTCTTTGAACCATAGTAGAATGACTGATAAAGAAATGTTTTCATGAATCGTTACAAAATAAAGTGCAAAAAGCGAGCTCAAAGGACAAGTAAATACCGCTAGGGTGGGTTGATATGTCTTGCACCCCAAGTGATTGGAATTGCTAGTTTTTTTCCCTGGGTGGTACTCCTTTAAAGGAAAACTAAGCCCCCCCAATAATAAAACCTCTACCCACTACCCTACATAGTCCCCCCCTCCCTGCTTCCCCCCGCATAGGTGATTACTCCTGAAAGTGCACCTAATTCATTACTCACTTATAGGTGCAGAGCTCATGGGCTCCATCTTCCAGCTCTTCACTATTCTTCACGTTCTCTTCCTTCCCTTCGGCAGTTTCCGGCACTTTTGGCATATGCACAGTTGCTGCAAACTGGGAGACTGCTCCAACTGTGAATGCTCCAAAAAGGCGTGTACTTACTGTAGAATACAGAAAAGCAGGAAGATGGTGCCCATGAGCTCTGCTGCACTTACTCTGCACCTATATGTGAGTAATGAATTCGGGGCACTTTCCGGGGTAATCATCTTACGCTGGGGGAAGCAGGGAGGGGGGCTATGTAGGGTAGTGGTTTTTATTATTGGGGGTTTAGTTCTCCTTTAAGATAACAAATTAATTAGGCTGTCCTTGTCCTTAAGCACCAAAACATCTCAAGATCATCAGTCTAATGTAATAAAAATAATTGGGAAAATATAAGCAAGTGCTCTGATCAGAATATTATATAAAAAGATTAAAGGAGAACTAAACCCTAAAAAATGAATATGGCTAAAATTGTATTTGTATGTTATATAATGACCGTATTGCCTAACGTCCACATGCACAATGTGCTCTGAGCAGCTGTTGAGAAGCTAAACTTAGCGGTTGTTGCAAATTATCAAGCAGAAAATTAGGTTGGCCTGTAATATAAGCTGATGCTACAATGCTGATTATTAAATTCTGATGCTAATTGCACTGATTTCTTTGCTGGCAAGTAATAATTGACTGTATTAATTACTAATCAGCCTTATATGGTGACATTTATATTTTATGTGTACTGTATATTGTGAGTCGGTCCCTAAGGTCAGTAAGTGACAGCAGCACAGAGCATGTGCACTGAATCAGCAGAAAAGAAGATGGGGAGCTACTGGGGCATCTTTGGAGACACAGATCTTCCCTGCTAAAGGGCTGTGGTTGCCTTGCTGGTACAGAAGCACAAAACATAATGTACAACATTTCTAGCTACTTCTTTAGTTAAGCTTTAGTTCTTTTTTAATATAGCATGTCATTTTCTTGTTTTTGCTTTTTTACGGGAAACTGAAAAAAAGACATTTTTCTTTCTTTTTGAACTGAGAGCAAAAACTGAATGAGTTTTATAAAGATGTGAGCAGTATATTTTTTCATTTTTTCTACTTTGGAGCTGTTTTATCTAATTTAAAGAGCCTTGTTAGCTGCAAAATACTAGTAAAGCACCTTTGAGATGTTTAAATTTAATCAGACTGTCTCTCTTAATTCACGCAGGGAAATGTTTACATGTTTTTCTTTGTCTTAAAGGTCTCTCAGCCTGCTTCCTTGAGGATTCAACATTTTTTTCATCCTCCTTTGGTCTGACATCCCCTCTGACTGGTGTTGCCTAGGCAGTGCTGGGTTGTAAAGCAGCAGTCAGACAAGCCGTGGGGAAATAATTGGCAGACCTCTGAGCTGCATGCTGTTTTAATGAATCGTCATGGTATATCGTTTAAACAGGAGTAAGATTTGACCTCACAGATATATTTATTTTTCTCTCTCACAAAAATAAAAAGGTACAGTCCCACATTTTATTGATTGAGTGTGTGGATTACATTACAAGGCTGAGAATCTTATTAATCTTCTCAAAGAAAGCAGACGCTAGAGAACCGTTTGTGCATAATGCATGGCGAGACATTGTTTCATATAGGCATACTAAGGCAAGGATACTTTCCCTGTGTATATGCAGTGCACAGTGAGATTATATGCAAGTGGAATTGTGGCCAAATTGTATCACTATTGCCACTTATATATTAATGTAGGACTCGCCATACGTTTGACAGATTATCAATGATAAATTGATCTAACTTCAACTAATAATCATGGGTTGGGAGGCATTTGTAACTAATAGCTTGAAGACATACTTGTAATATTTATTAAAGGAGAAGGAAAGAAGCTCTTTACATGGAGATGCCAAAAGTTAAGCACCTCCCAAGGGATTTTATATACTTACCTCACACCCTGGACCGGTGCTCCTAACAGGAGAAACCTGCACTGTCCGGGGGTTCTTCAAGCGAGTACCACGGAACGATCGGATTCTGGCTTCCTCTTTCTTCCCGTGGGTGCGCATGTGTAGTAGCGTGAAAAGACGAACTTTAATGAAGAAGTCGCCTATTTCGTTCTACTGCGCATGTGTCTGCCTGGGGAAATTTGAAGAAAGAAGAATAAGGAAGCCGATTGTTCCGTGCTGCTTGCTGGAAGAACCTAGTGCAGATTTCTGCTGATAGGAGCACCAGCCCGGGGTGTGAGGTAAGTATATATAATCACTTGGGGGCGCCTAACTTTTGGCACCCCCAATTAAATATGCCTTTCCTTCTCCTTTAAAAGTAGCGTCTTACAGGTTGGTGGCAAGAAGTAATGTGATAGTGAGTTCACTTACTAATACAAATTCACTTTGGAGAAATATCCATTCCTTGGGCATGGGCACAGTGGATCTGAGGGTAAAGCTTCCTAGCAGATACAGTACATGCTCTGGGGGGGGCATACTGATACTTTTAGCGGTAACTGCAAACTTAGGTTGCTGAGACCTCAAACAACCCCACGTCATGAGGGTCATAATGATACATTTTAGGTCTTTTTGACACCTTATTTTACAATTTTGCATGAAGATGAATTAGGCTTACAAGAATGTATATCATTAGTACCCTCATGACATAGGTTGGTTGATGGAAGTCTGGATTATGAATAGAGACACAATCATACAGTGCCCCTGTGTGGCTTCCCACCAATATTAAACACTGTGATTGGCTTCTCACCAGAGGTACATACTTGATGTCAATGACTGATATTGTATGGTTGCCATCTTTTCTGGAGAAAAAACCCACCAGCATCCCAAAATGTGTATATTTCTTCTCTATTGAAGGAGAAGAAAAGATCCAGTCCAAGGGGGAGTCAAATGTTCACCAAGTTTTTGCTCTACCAAATGTACCTAATGGATGCACAGTAGAGCAAAAAAGACAGCTATATTTTAAAGTTTGGCTTTTAACTCTACTGCACACAAGAGCCAGTGCAAGAAAAGATAGAAGGAAGAGGATCACTGGAGCACAGTGATCCCTTAACATTTGGCACTCCCTGGATTGGAGCATTTGTTCTTCTTTAATAACATTGACATCAAGCTTCATTTTTTTACCTGCCAGGTTAGTAAAATACCAGCATAGCATTTGACATGGTGAGGCAAATAAAGAGTTGGAACAACCTAATCAAAAATATATTAAAAATAGTCAGAATACATCATGGGTTTCTGCTTCCTTAATAGATCATAATAGTAATGGTTTTAATGACATTATGTTATATTAAATATATATATATATATATATATATATATATATATATATATATATATATATTGCTTATAAAATTATATATGTATGTCTATCTATTGATTCTATCTCTAGCAGTTTATCAGTTAGTCGTGTATACAGCTACAATATAGGAAAAGTGTTTTTTTGGTAAAAGTGATGGCTTAAAGAGATATAGCTTTAGAAATGTGAGCCACCTTTCTTTAGCTCCTTGGCCTGTGTTAAGCAATCTCACTCTTTTAGCATGATAGCTCCTTCATGAACAGATCCCTCAAGGGCACAGCCACAGCTCTTTTTGTGAGAGTTAAATGAGAACACACATAGAATGGAAAAAGCACAGTTGTCATGGAGAGGCTTGGGAAGTGGCCTATACTACTTTGCTGCGAAAGAAGAGAGGTCAGGAGAGGGGGAGGAAAATGGTGAAAAACATCAATGACTTATGGTCTCTATGGCAGTGATTTCACAACACATAGTAATCTTGCCTGATGAGGCTTTACATCACAAACCTCTCATAAATGTGGCAGGTTTTTGTGCAGATGGAAATTAACCCATCTAGCTAATTTGAAACTCTGGAGAAATGAAAAACAAGTTTGTGTAGACAGACAGAGATGTGCTGTGATGTTTCCTCTACCATTCTAAACTGGGGCACAGTTTACTAATTACAAATAATTCATACCAAGGCCGTGAGACCCCTTTTGGAGTAAGAATCAACTCAAATCTACAACATAAACATAACTATGCAGTGCTAATCAAACCTGTCTGTGACAGGTGCCTATAGAACAGTACATACTTCCATCACTATGAAATTCTGATATGCTGCATAAATCCAGGGAAACATTTGAGGTTATCACACAGAAGCAAATTGTGGGGCCAAGGGAAAGCTAAACAGCAGTTCATATTTTTTCTTTGCAATTACTGTATCTTTGGTGTTTAAAATGAAGGCTTTGCACACACTGTATTGTTCCTATTCTAGTTTCTATGCAGTTCTCCGGAGAAGGTAATGATAAGCAGTACCGCCTGCCTAAAGTCCTGCTTTACGCAATATTATGCTGTGCAACAGGGGCATATTTTTGTTGTAATATTTTAGTAAAATGGTAACACAGGAAATTAAATCCAGTCTAATTGCTACTTGATCCAGAACAAGGAAAAAAAACACTATGAACCCTTTCTAATTTGCCTTTCTGACTTTCAAGATGGCTTTTTTGACTCTGAAGATTGCAGTCAGACCAGCTCCTTCTATCTTCCATATCCCTCTATTCCCACACTAGTTAAGACACCACCAAACCCTTCTTAAAGCTAATCTAATGTATCTACCAGTTTCAGGGAGAGAATTCCACAATTCCATTGTCATTCAGGGTAAAAAAAAAAAATTCTGAAGATCTGGAAAAACTTTTTTTCAGTTGGTTCGTCCAGCAGGCAATTGGAATGGATGTCCTTGTGTCTGCTGGAATGATCTACTGGGAAATAAAGCATTTGAGAGGTTATTGCAGGATCCCCTTATACAGATGAAGCCACTTGGATTTGTGAGATAAATGCGTCATGACTCATGGTTAATTGAAGAAACTGCGTTATCTAAAGTCATCTTAACTCATTTAATGCATTTAACCTTTTCATTAGCATACCAAAGCACCATTGTGAACAATGGTGAATGCTTTAATTAGATGGGATGTTGTGACGCAGTTTTCTGTGTTAAATGAGATAAATGGGATATCTGTGTTTAGTTATTCTGTGTCAAACAGACAAACCAAAGTGGCTGCATCTGTATATTTATACATAGATATCATAGCTCCCCTTACGCACTTCTTCTCCAGCATATACAACCCCAACTTGGCTAGTCTTTATTCATAACTGAGATAATTCATACCCTTTACCATATTAGTTGCCCTTCTCTGGATCCTTTCCAATTCAATATTATACTGTTTGAGCAATGGAGACCATACTAGTGCTCTGTAAAGTGGAAGAATGACCCCTCCTCCCATAAATCTATGTCCCTTTCTATACAGCCCAAGACCTTGTTTGCCCTTGCAGCTGCTGGCTGGCATTGCTTGCTACAGTCAAGTTTATTATCTACAAGGACTCCAAAGTCCTTCTCCATTATAAATTTGCCTAGTGCAGTCCCGTTTATGGTAAACGTTGCTTGCATATTTTTATATCCCAGGTGCATGACCTTACATTTATCAGCATTGAATTTCATCTGTCACTTAGCTGTCCAGATTTCCATTCTGTCTTCTGCAAGAATTCTACATCCTTGGTCTATTTAATTGGGCTGTATATTATGATGTATCAGCGTTTGCAGACAAAACATACATTACCCTCCCCTAAGTCATGAATGAACAAATTAACGTGGACCCAACACAGAACCTTGCGGGACCTCACTTAAAAATTGTACTCCAAGAAGAGAAGGAATTATTAACAACCACCCTCTGTACCTGGTCCTGTAGCCAGTTTCCTATTCATGTACAAACCACTCTACTAAGACCAACAAACCTTAGTTTAGAATGTAGTAATTTGTGGGGCTCTGTATCAAATGCTTTGGCAAAATCCAAACAGGCCACACCTACTGCAACCCCACTATGCAGCTTCTGACTAATCTCATCATAAAAAGCAATCAAATGTGTTTGAAGTGTCCTGTCCTTCATAAAGCCATGCTGATTACTGCTCATAATGCCATTCTCTAGAACATAATTCTTAATGTGATCCCTTAACATTTGCCCACCACGAATGTCAAACTTACTGGTCTATAATTGCCAGGCTGAGAATGTAATCTCTTTTTAAATATAGGAATAACATCAGCTTTTCTCCAATGCATAGGTACCAATCAGATGAAAGCAACAGAGGTTTGTCTAAAACTGAACTAAACTCTCTCAATACGCAACGTTTATTCTATCTGGCCCTGGTTTCTTGTTCACATTAATTTTGAGCAAAGCTTGTGCATAGCATTTAGCATATCCTGCCTGCCACAGCCACCCACCACTGACCAGATTCTAAACTTTTAGTTGACTATGGTTCCTTGACTTCTGTCCTACCTATTGTAGTAATAATAATACTCCTAGGATGAATAGGATGAAACTCTGTGTGCAGCAAGGTTTCTACCATATCTCATTAAAACCAAACCAGAGAAGTCAACCTATGTTATTAGGATAGTATCACTGACTGATAAAGCACCCTCTATTCTTGTTCTTGCTCTGTGCTGTATTAGGTCTTCAGGGTCAAATCATCATCATCACCTTGGCCCAAATAAGTCGATCAGAATGTAAGTGAGACATTAGCTCTTGCCTTCGAGGGACATTGGTTATTAAGTCTTTTTCCTTTGGAAGACTTACTGTGACCTAGTAGAAATGAAGATATCAAATCTTACTCCCCAAATTGCCATAAAACCCTAAATAAAGTACTGACCTCAAATCTTACTCCCCAAGGTGCCATAGATCACTAAATGATCATTGTTTATGATCAAAATTGGCCAAACTGTCTAAATCTGGGTATTTATGGTAACCATTACTCTTTACATCGATAACCCCATGATGCTTATATAGTCTAAGAATGCACCCCATATCAAATGATCTTATACAAGGCTGTGCCATGCACTGGAAGTCAAACTAAAACTATTATTAAACGGCAATTTTTGTAAACTTTTTATTATTTCATAAATGAAGTGGTTATTTATAACCTGGGTTATACTTGATCTCTTATATCTACTGTTATTTTAAAGAATAATATACAAAAAAAACCAACATAGGAAAACCTTTCTAAGGTGTTGCCTTAATTATTTTGATAGAAAGTCTTTTTTTTTCTCAGAATAAAAGAGAATAATTGTCATGGCCATATTTAATCATCTGTATATCTGTCACGTGGGTTAGATTTTCCCTGATTAAATCCAACTATAATGCAGTGGTGATAATTGGCCTGAGACACTGGATCAGTAAGGGGTGTAATGAAGCAATTGAGATACCAAGAAATATTAACACAAATTGGCCTACTTTCTAAGAAGAACCACTCTCCTAACTTTGCTTAACACACAATTTATATTTATCCTAATATTTTCACACACAGTAAGCAAATTCTTTATTCTTGATATATAAAGTGCATTGCGAAAATATTCCGACCCTTTATGAATTTATTGTGAGCCACTCATAATGATATTGAACACTAGGACATTTACGTTAGTGTTCTGTTTGGGATCATTTGACGAAACGAGTTCTCTTGCAGCATTTTGTTGTGTTTTGCACCATCCAGTCAGCTATAAAATATGAACAGAGAACATTTTAGTGGATATTTACCCACTTATGTTCAGTCCAGATATCTAGTTCAGCTGAATAACAGCTCAACAGCATGATGCTAGCTCTACTTTACTTTAGGTATGTAAGTTTGAGGTGTAGGCATTACACATTGCTCTAAACCTTGGCCAAAGACATATTTGCACATGTTTGTTTTGGCTTATTTCATGGCAACCTCCTATACAGGCCTCTGTTGTGCAGAGCTTTTGATAGCTTCAACAGCACTTTTACCTCATTCTTAGCTCCAGTGATGTAACTATATAGGAAGCAGGGGGGCTATAGAGCTTCCTTTATAGCTAATAAAAAAAAACCTCCACTCTAACCACTCTGCAGTGAGTAAGGGGGGTGCAAGTCAGGTGGGAGTGGGCAGAGTTGGGATGGAGAGTGGGCGGGGAGGAGGGGGACACAGGTAGGGCGGAGGTTGGATGGGAAGTGGGTGGGAGGATAGGAGTGCGCTGGCCCCCCTCTGAAGATTTTTTTGCAGGGGGGCCCGGCGCACTCTAGTTATGCCACTGATTAGCTACTAGACTTCATAGTGTCTTCAAAGAGGTTGGAAATAAAATTGCAGTCTGATTCAGTTAAAAAAGAGCCATTGGGCTGGTTACATTGTGTAATAACTGTCTATTACAATGTGTGGTTTTTCAGGAAAAACAGAACTAAGAGATGCATTTTTTATTGCTTGGTAAAATCAAGGTAGCATTCTGCTTCTTTTTATTCAAAAAAGAATACATACATAGGTTCATAAACAATTGCTTCTATGTCCATACATTTTTTAAAGGGGTTGTTCACCATCAAATTTTTTTTTCAGTTCAGTTGGTTTTAGAAATAAAGACTTTTCCCAATTGCTTTGTATTTTCTAGAATACTAGTATTCTGCTAAAAAAGAAAACATATAAATAGATATACTGTATATGACCCTGTGATTTTTGCAGAATACAAGTGTTTCTTTAGTTTCTGAGAAAGAAGAAAGTAAAGGAGGTTGTTATATCATTTTTATATATATCTTTATATTTGGGTCACCATACCATATGGAAAAAAAACATGTAAACATCTACTAGGATTATATTGCCACTAATATGGATCCATATAGCTGAGTTACCTTCAGGTATAAGCTACAGTTTCTTATTACAGAGAAAAACTCTAATGGACTTTATTGGTGAGGGTTTTGTTGGATATTGAGTTGTAGAACAGATACCATACATACTGTACATACAGTAGACACACACACACACACATACATATTGAGACGATTTTAGAAGATTTTTTTTTAAGCCAAAATACATTCTTTGTTTAGTTATGACTAGAACAGAGGGAGGAATATCTTATACAGAAATGTATATTTACTATAGTCTACGAGCAAACCTCTTGCTTGCTCCTTGAATTCTGTCATACTTCCAATAACATCAGTGCATAAGCAATCCAAAAAAAAAAAAAAAGAAATTCCAAACTATGCCTCTCAGTCAGTACATATAAAGATTAACCCTCACTGGGGTATCCAAAGCCTATGTAGTTCATGATACAGTTATTCTCTTGATCTAACATCTTTATAGTACGTAAACAATCTTGGTTTATTCACATACATTATAATTCCTATTCACCCTCAATATAGAACTTACGTGGTGAAAAGCAATATATTTCCACTGTTAAATAGGGAACCTAAATAAAGACAATGAAGTTGTTATAATGCCCTACACTAGAGCCCACTGTATAGTTAATGATCCATATGTTAGAAAATGTATGGGGGAAACCGGTTACCCAAAACAAAATTTTTTAGGACTTTTGCAGGCTATCACTCTGAAAAACCTAAAAGATGCCAGCGTTTTTTGAACTTTATGCTTTTTCCACTCACAGAATAAGATGTTAATGGCAGAAGATTGAGGAAGATCTATGCACTCCAGTGCACTTCTCCTGATCTGAGCTGGCGAAAGAAGTAACGTTCAGTAAAATCCGCATTTTAGTGAATTTGCGGAGTAATGTCCATTCGCCAAAGTGAATTGCCGCCTGGCGATAGAGTGCGAATGACTGCTAGCGTCTATGTCGTTCATTAGCAAATTGACGCCTGCGCCCATTAGTACATCGGTAATGTCCCTGCGGGCGGTAACGCCAGCATTTGCCACTTCACCCATAAGTAAATCTGCCCCTAGGTGTCCCCTCCAGTCACTGCAACCACCGCCAATTCTATACACAGTGCTACGCAATATGTTGGCGCTATATAAATACATGTTAATAATATAGGACCACAATCTGCATGGAGTATGTTCTACCTGTTGCTGTGTGGGGTTTTGTTTTTTTTTAGTTACACTTGTTTTCTCGCACACCCTAAAAACAGACAGACAGAGTGAATGCGATATGGAATTTAGATT
The DNA here is from genome assembly GCF_017654675.1 of Xenopus laevis. Classification (NCBI taxonomy): domain Eukaryota; kingdom Metazoa; phylum Chordata; class Amphibia; order Anura; family Pipidae; genus Xenopus; species Xenopus laevis. The sequence continues at coordinate 61,744,688 of NC_054372.1, read as the reverse complement.
CTAGGCTCCTGTTTGGGGCACAGACAGATATAAATAACAAACTTCCTCTGTAAATCACTGTGTAAATTGATTCAGCACTATATAAACAAAGCACCATTTCCCATAGACTTCATTTTAATCAAATAATTCAAAATTCTTTATTTTCTCTGTAATATTAAAGCAATACCTTGTACTTGATCCTAACTATGGATCCCAACTATATGGTTCTAATTAATCCAAAAATTAGAAACAACTAAAAACAACTGGACTTGCTGAGTTATCATTGAAGACGTTTCACTACTCATCAGAGCAGCTTCTTCAGTTCAACTGACTGGTGTGGGAAGTTCTCTGCATATAAACTCTTCCACTAATCCAATCACAGTGGCACATTGTAACTCTTCAAAGAGGTGACATCTGAAGAAATTCACAGAGGTGTTGATTCTGTGTAGTTACTGTGATAGGAATATCCAATGTCAACATTTGTTTGCAGAACAGCACCAGACTGTAAATCTGTAATAAATTAAAGGAATTATTGTACAGAGAGGCATTCTGGATCCGTAAATTGGAGACCTTGGAGCCATGGGGTCTTAATAAAGAATATGATTTGAGCCCCATTTTTAGATAACTACATTTACCTCAATTGTCTATCTCAAAAAAATAACCAGTATTTTATTATGAAATTTTAATGAGTTTTTATTTACTTATGTTTTACAGATCTTGTTATATACACATGCTGTCGAATATTCACCCTAAGGTTTGAGCACTTGTTTGCAATATTTATATTTTTTTGCTTTGTACTGTTACACTTTTTTGATTGTTGTGAGAGTTATAGTTGCATTTACTAATGACCACTAGATGGTGTTGGAGATTATAAATTGCATCTTTAATGGAGTGTCAGTAAGCTTGATAAAAGGCCGCATGGCCTGAAACGTTGCTCTAAGCTGAAATAAAGGCTTTTTAAACAAAAAGATTAACAGTCTGTTGCTGTTCTGTAAACAAATGTTGTTGTGATATCAGTGGAAAGTGAGAATAGAAAGAGAATCGCACAAACACCAAATATGTTGCAGATGGGGAACTTCCTCTATTCTTTATTGTGACCACCTGTGCATCAATGTTTCGGGGGGATTAACCCTCCCTTCGTCAGGATATTTGGTGTTTGTGCGATTCTCTTTCTATTCTCGCTAGTGTTATGACGTGTGCCGACCGTCTTGAGAACTCTGCACCACCTAAGCAGGAATATCTAAGGAAGATGAGAGGTGCGGCTAATTGTACATACAGAACCTCTTTACATCAGTGGAAAGTGGCCACTGAGGAAAGTGCACCAATTCTCTAAAGGAGAGATAATCGATGTGCTGACTGCTTTTCCAGGATTATCCAAAGTTTCATGCAACTCCTAGAAACAGGTGTTACTTGTGAGAGTTGCATGAATGGATATGTGACGTGTTCTGAAACCGCCCTCTACTCAAGTATCCCCCATCTTGGATTACAGGCCATTGAATCATCGTACTTGTTTCAGTGCATATGACTTTAATTTGATTACCATTTATCTTGCGAGCTATAAAATATTTACTTACACATAACTTCTTCTTATTCAATAACATATTTTTTACAGTGCTGAGGCACATCCATGGGCACCAAATTTGCCCCCCTCATACGCGAACTTATTTTTGGTTTGGTGGGAGGATCAATACATTTTTCACAATTGTGGCTTTTCTAATTATATACAATATTACAGGAGATACATCGATGATGTTCTTTTGATTTGGTCGGGCACTTAGGAACATTTCAATTTATCTCCCATATTAATGGAAACCAACTCAATTTTAAATTCACTAGTGAATTCAATATACAATCTATTAACTTCTTGGATATCACCTTATATGGTGAAAATGAAACCATAATTACCACCATATATAGAAAAGATTGTTCAGCAAATACGATTCTTGATGCAACATCTTGCCATCCACAACATTTAATAAATAGTATTCCATATAGTCAATTTCTAAGATTGAGACGTATATGAACAAGATTACATTTCATTAACAAGTCTGAGGATTTAAAAAGTAGATTATTTAGAGAGGTTATAGTTTGGAGAATTTGGATATAGCTTTTAGAAAGGCAGCATACACTGACAGAGAAAGTCTATTCAATAGATACAAAGTAGAGGGTTCACATACAGATAACGATAGCATTCATGGTGCACATTCAGACACACAAGAAAATAGAAATAAATATAAGAATAGAAATAAACATATATAGCCCTCAATTTAATATAATTAAAAATATTGTGAATAGAAAATTGCCTATTTTGGAAACTGATCCAACTCTTAAAGCAGTTTTAGATAGGGGACACAATTTTGTATCAAGAAAAACACAGACTCTTGGCAATATATTGTCTCCTAGTCTAATCAGCACTAATACCCCAAGTAAAACCTGGTTACATACAAAAGGGAGTTACAAATGTGGTTCAACGAAGTGCATTACATGCAAATACATGTCTATATCCAAGACCTTTACCACTACTACAAAAAACGATGATATCAAACATTATATTAACTTTAATACTAAAAATGTGATCTATCTTTTTACCTGTGAAAAGTGTAAAAAACAATACGTGGGTCAAACGAGTCGACAATTAAAGGATAGAATCAGAGAATAACAATAACAATAATAACAAGGAATCACAAACACCAGTTGCCAGACATTTTGATGAGTGTAACAAAAGGGACTTCCCCGTATTTGAGTTTTATAGGCAGGCCCGGACTGGCAATCTGTGGGTTCCTGCAAATGCCAGAGGGGCTGCTATAAGGTCCCATTGAAAGTCGGTATTTAGTGGGCTGGTGGGGGCTGATTGGGCCTCTATGTGGGCTGATTGAGCCTCTGTGTACCTGAAATGCCAGGGCTTATTTTAATTCTCAGTCCGGACTTGGTTACAGGTATAGATAGAGTAGTTCCTAATATAAGGGGTGGAAATATTTATTCTGAGTTATTCTGAGTTATTGATAATAGAGACCGAATTGATTTTTTATTTAGGCACAAGGCAACCCCTAGGTCTAAACTTACTTAGATTTTGATGTTTCCTGCTATGTATAATAGTCATTCCCTTTTTCCTTTTCTATTTTTCCATATTTTTGATATATTTACTTGTCTCCCATTGGCTATCCTTTCTTTTAAATATTCTGTATGTAATATTCAATGTTCAGCCTATGACTAAGTGGCCCTTGTAGACATGAAACACATCAGGCCATGGTTCTTAATTATGGAAAATAAAATGTAAGCTTTTTTAATCCTTTTACAATCTGACTTCGGCTTTACTACTTCGTGGGTCCAGGCTTGTGCCAGCCTGTTTCCTGGTATCTACTCCCCTTGCTGAAGGTCTGGGGCATGTCCCACCGTATATAGCAGTAAGCTCATTCAATGCATCTACTAACTTGGTATATACTGGTCACATATTTCAATAGTTTATATATTTAAGTAGCTTTGGATAATATTACGTATTAAGACTGCAGCTATAGTGCCTCTTGTCCAAAATGCACGGGACCTAGGATTTTCCAGATACAGGTTCTTTCTGTAATTTTGATTGCCATACTTTTTGTCTGCTATAAAAACATTTGTTTAAAATTAGGATTATTTGATTAATTTGACTATTTGATTTATCAAAGAGTGAAGTTAGAGATCACCACAGACCACTAGAGTGAAATTTCGCCACTCTCCATTCATATCTACGGGATTTCTAAAGGCATATTTATCAATGGGTGAACTTTCACTTTCACCCATTGATAAATAAATCCCATAGAAATAAAAGGAGCGTGACAGAATTTCACTCTAGTGGACTATGGTGATCTCTAACTTCGCTCTTTAATAAATATACCCCTATGGAAGATGGTCTTCACGTAATTCAGAGCTTTCTGGATAAAGGTTTCTGGATAACGGATCCCATACGACAAAGACACTGAAAGGGACTATAAAACATTGGTTGGTTGATGACCATCACCATGGTGAAGGTCATAAGCAAAGCAAATGTTCAGTCCTTTATTAATAATTCATCCCAAACGTCTGTAGAGATTGCCCCTAAGGCATCCCCAAACGTAACAATAGCCAGGGTATTTATCCCCCAACAGCTCAGCTACAGCACACTCTCCTTTGTCTTGAATAAAGATGAATATGTGGATATAAGCAGAAATCACAAGACCCTTCACGTCATTAGCCATTGCAAGGGTCACCCTGTTTGATCTGTCATTGAGCTCTGAAAAATAAATAATAGATCAAGATAGCAAATGCCCATAAAAAAAGGTTAGGCATCAGCTGCCCATAACATAATCACTATCCCAAATGCTGTTCACCATTAAATAATATCAGGTATCATTGTTAACAATTACATTTTAGATAGGGCCCTAAATCTTATGCTGCTTGAGTAAGACTCATAAAGCATCTCCTTCCCAGACAGAGGCTCCACAGACTAAAGGAGGGAAATGTTATAAAATGCAAAATTTGCTCCAGGTCTTGGAACTTGCAGCCACCGGGCTGAGACATAAATCCCATTAGTAACTATTGTTACTAGACATGGAACTTTGAAACTTGTTACTATTCTCCCTAAAATCCAAGCACATTTATTTGTTTATGTTGCAAATTTCATAAAGGACTGATGATTCCTGCAGCAGTAGATGTTTCTCATCCTGGAGAGTCTGTTGGTGCTTGTCAGCACTTCCCTTTAATTAAAGACATATCCTCGGAAACTGGGTGAAACATATATCAGTAGGTGACTGCATATTGCATTACATGCATAATTAAAAGCAAGGAGGTAGAAACCATAAAGGATTGCCTTGTAATAATACATTAGTGGGATTGCAAGTCCCAAAATATTCATACTGTAAACATTCCGGCTGGATGCCCTTGCTAGGAAGCTACAGCACAATATTTCCTTATGCTATGACTCCTTATGGTGAAATATATTAAGAGGTGGAGAAAAAATCCCATGGTGCCTTATACCCTACCCCCAATGATATTTATTGTAATGTCTTCAACCTTTTTAAATTTCAGCCAAGAGAACAATTAGAAGCTAATAAAGCATTAAAATCAACGAATGTAAAACAGTAAACAATAGGGGAAGATTGAACGCAGTGGTGTGACAACGAGGCATTGCCTCAGATAAACTATGTGCACATTGACACTGTCACGCTCCCCGCAGCCCCGAGTGTGCTGGTAGCTTGGTGCAGACAGACAGCTCGAATTAATCCCAGGAGGAGCGCATGACAGGCGAGTGAAGCAGACAATTAGAATGAAGGAGGAAATTGGAAATGGCAAAGGTGTGAACATATGTCAAATTACAACTAAATGATAAATTACAATTCTGTCACTAAAATAAATGATAATTAAGAAAGATTTCAGTTATCTTTTCTTTAAAAAAAAAAAATAGAAATTCCGTTGGTGTGCGGTCCTATTTTGTTAGCAAGATTTCACTGCTAAATTGCTCTCATTTACATTGCACCCTCCGTCCATGTGATTGCCACAAGTCTTGCAGGAGTGTTGTTTATGTACCTTAAATCCTTATCTGTGCTTCTCCTCTTGTTCTTCTTCCACACACCCCTCACACTGCCAGAATGGTGTTGTCAAAAAGAACAGGAGGCTCATGGTATCTAATAAAGTCTGAGCAGAGGTAAAAAAAATTGGTCTGCTGGAGCCGCTGAACCCTAATTATTTTAAACAAGCACAGTCCAGCTGACAATTAGGAAATTCTTCTTTATGGCTTTGGGGATTTATATCAAACCTCATAATCACTGCGTACACGTCCTTTCATTTAGACAGTAATGAATGTAAGAGAGCAGAAGGGGAGAGAGAGGAGGGGATGTTGCTGTTAGACCACTCCAACACGTTTTTGAAACAGCTGCGTAATTACCATGACTTTTGAATTCATAAACCAACCCCAATTTAGGGGGCCATTTGTGGAGGTCCTGTAAGCTAGCCGCACACTAATGGGTACAAAGGGCTGTGTGCAGCTATTAGGAGCCACAGAGTAGATATGACTACAGTGTTCATTTATTGCCAAGCACTGGGCACAATCACGTTGCTTCCAATAAAATAATGAGCACTGTGTATCTCTAATCTGCTGATGAGTTATATTTTCACATCATATACGTCCAATTAAAACATGCAATGAAAAGTGGCAGGTAAGACTCAAAAGCTATATTTGTATTTTTTATTTTCAACATCATATTTTTAAGACCAAATCAGTTTACTGTTTGCTACATTAAAATGACATTGTGATGTTGGTTAAAAATGCAATTTTTCATTTAGATATTATAGGGAAGCACCGAATCCAGGATTCGGTTTGTGATTCTGCCAGGATTCTGCCTTTCTCAGCAGGATTTGGATCTCCTGCCCGGACAAACAGAATCCAAATCTTAATTTGCATTCAAAGGCATTCAATGTAGCTGGGGCAAATGAGACTTGTATCACAAGGAAGGCAACTAGCACACATAAAAGCAATAAAACTTAGAAATAAAAAGGGCATTGGAGCAGAAATGTAAAATAATGAATTTATTAAATATATAAATAGTAAAAATAATGAAGTAAGAGGTGTTGATTCTTAATATCAGGGTTAGGTAAATTAGTTTGTGGAGTCAAGGAGAAAGCAGAGTATTAATCCCCTACGTTTTTATCTACTCCACTGAGAAACCAGTTAATGAAGGCTTCCTTCACTATTCAAAATAGACTACAACAAATCAAAGTAAACAAAGCAGGGGGAATCTTTTTACACCTTGAAGAGAACAAGTCAGGCAGGTTACCCCTTCTGACATAAGGAACAGGATTTTCACCTGAAGCAATGAAAATGGTTCTTTGTCATGAAGATGGTCAGGCTGAGGAATGTCCTGTTCACCATGTCTTTCTACATGCAGACTCTGTTGGAGTCAGGTTTTTTTGAGGACATTAACTCTTCTAATCCATCATCTTTTAGTTGTAATATTGGTGTGTAGGCAGCCATCTCAGATCATTTTGCCTGGTCATTTGCTTTCAGAAAGAGCCAGCACTTTAGGATGGAAATGCTTTCTGGTAGGCTGTTGTTTCTCCTACTCGATGTAACTGAATGTGTCACAGCGGGACATGGATTTTTACTACTGAGTGCTGTTCTTAGATCTACCAGGCAGCTGTTATTTTGTGTTAGGATGCTGCTATCTGGTTACCTTCCCATTGTTCTGTTGTTAGGCTGCTGGGGGGGAGGGGGGGTGATATCACTCCAACTTGCAGTACTACAGGAAAGAGTGTCTGAAGTTTATCAGTTCACATGACTGGGGGCAGCTGGGAAACTGACAAAATGTCTAGTCCCATGTCAGATTTCAAAATGAAATATAAAAAATCTGTTTGCTCTTTTAAAAACAGATTTCAGTGCAGAAGTCTGCTGGAGCAGCACTATTAACTGATGGGTTTTGAAAAAAAATTTTTTCCCATGACAGTATCCCTTTAATGTACCCTTTTTCACCTGTATAATATTTGTCAAAAGTGTGTTCTTTCCTTGTCAGATATGCTTTGAGTTCAATTCCTGGCATCTGACTTCACACTCTAGGCAGGCACTCTATAGCCAATAACCCTGCAGAAGTGTTTTAGACTTGTGTTTGATACATGATATTATGCTGTTCAAAGACTTCTATGTGAAATGAAAATTGTGAGAGCTTTGATATAGATGAGCGATCCATTTGATTACAGAAATACAGTATGACATAGTAATAAAGTTATAGCTCAAAAGTGCAATCTGCTACTCTGCAAGACTTCTCCTAAGATTTCTGAAGTTATCTGTTCTTTTTCACCCCGTAACAGGGGCTGTAACTGTTTCTGCTCTGTTCTTTACAAACTAGTGAGTGCAACTGCAGTTCTTATTATACTAAAACACAGTATTCCCGGCTATCATTTTCTATTAGAAGCTGATCTGAACATTCTCAGGTCCTGGACTTAAAATTCATGGCCAACAAAAGGACACTGATACTAGCTATTAGACAGAGTATAACAAGAACATACTGTTTATGACAATTTGATTAGAAAAATAATTGGGTCTAATTGCTCTATAATATACATATATAAACATGTGACATATACTGAGTTGGATTGGATGAATGTCCTGTTCAGAGATAGTAACATTATACATGATTTGTACAGGAACAGATGGAAGCCTTGATATCACTTTTGTGCTTGCTTTGTGCTATGCTTTATGTATGCGATTTAACTATGTCTATAACAGACTATTCACACAATGGTGATTTACCCATAGTTGTCGTGTGAAAAATCCTATTCATTAAAGGGATACTGCATGATTTTATGGTGTCGTTTTTATTTCTAAATTACATTTGTTTATACTACAAATAATTCACAAACAAGTATATATATTTTTATTTGTAATATTGTTGTGTCGGCAGCAATGGCTTTTAGAAAGAGCCAGCACTTCATGATAGAACTGCTTTCAGGCAGGCAGTTGTTCCTCCTACTCAATTTAACTGGAGTCACAGTGGGATATGGATTTTTACTATTGAGTGTTATTCTTAGGTCTACCAGGTAGCTATTTGTGTCAGGGAACTATGATCTGGTTACCTTCTCATTGTTCTATTGTTAGGCTGTTGGGGGGGAAAGGGGGGGGGTTGATATCGCTCCAAATTACAGTGCAGAAGTAAAGAGTGACTGACATTTATCAGAACACAAGTCACATGACTGGGGGGCACCTGGGAAACTGACATTATGTCTAGCCCCATGTCAGATTTTAAAACGAAATATAAACAAATCAGTTTGTTCTTTTGAAAATCAGATTTCAGTGCAGGAGCAGTACTATTAACTGATGCTTTTTGGATAAAAACATTCTTAAAAGCATTAACTGAATCAGCCATCACAACATCACCCGGCAGTGCATTCCTCAACCTCACTGTCCTCACTGTGAATAGGGATGTCGCGGACTGTTCGCCCGCGAACTAGTTCGCGCGAACATCGGGTGTTCGCGTCCGCCGAATGTTCGCGAACGTCGCGCGACGTTCGCCAATTTGGGTTCGCCATAGCTGGCGCTTATTTTTGACCTCTCACCCCAGACCAGCAGATACATGGCAGCCAATCAGGAAGCTCTCCCTCCTGGACCACCCCCACACCCCCTGGACCACTCCCCTTCCATATATAAACTGAAGCCCTGCAGCGTTTTTTCATTCTGCCTGTGTGTGCTTGGAAGAGCTAGTGTAGGGAGAGAGCTGTTAGTGATTTGAGGGACAGTTGATAGTAACTTTGCTGGCTAGTAATCTACTTGATACTGCTCTGTATTGTAGGGACAGAACTCTGCAGGGATTTGAGGGACATTTTAGGTTAGGTAGCTTTGCTGGCTAGTAATCTACCTTCTACTGCAGTGCTCTGTGTGTAGCTGCTGTGGGAACTGCTGCTGATCTCTCATCTGCTGACTGCTGTAATAACCCAATAGTCCTTGTAAGGACTGCTTTTATTTTCTTTTTTGTTTTTTTACTTTGCTAGTTGCTACTATAAGAGCCCAGTGCTATTAGTCTAGCTGTGTTGGGGTGGGGAGTGGGACTGGTGTGCTGCTCCTAGTAGTTCAGCACCAAGCAGAGTAATTTTTTTTTTTTAATATATATATATATTTTTTTATTTTACTTATCTCACTGTTCTTTAACGTGTCCAGTGCTGTTTGCTGTTCTTCATAGTAGTGCACCAATAGTAGTGCACTTGCAGGCATTATTTGCCCAGTGTGTTCTTCAAACAACGGCCAGCTAGCTGTGTGAGCTTGTTCACATTCTGTCTAAATATCAATAATAATACCGTCTCCAGAAACACCACCTGAGTGACGTTTTTCAAGCAGCAATAATATATTCCGTATCCACTGCTGTAGTGTATACGTTGACCTTGCAGGCATTGTTTCAATTTGTTTGCCCAGTGTGTTCTTCATTTTCAAACAACGGCCACCTAGCTGTGTGAGCTTGTTCACATTCTGTCTAAATATCAATAATAATACCGTCTCCAGAAACACCACCTGAGTGACGTTTTTCAAGCAGCAATAATATATTCCGTATCCACTGCTGTAGTGTATACGTTGACCTTGCAGGCATTGTTTGCCCAGTGTGTTCTTCATTTTCAAACAATGGCCACCTAGCTGTGTGAGCTTGTTCACATTCTGTCTAAATATCAATAATAATACCGTCTCCAGAAACACCACCTGAGTGACGTTTTTCAAGCAGCAATAATATATTCCGTATCCACTGCTGTAGTGTATACGTTACATAGTTACATAGTTACATAGTTACATAGTTACATAGTTAAATTGGGTTGAAAAAAGACAAAGTCCATCAAGTTCAACCCCTCCAAATGAAAACCCAGCATCCATACACACACCTCTCCCTACTTTTAATTAAAATTCTATATACCCATACCTATACTAACTATAGAGTTTAGTATCACAATAGCCTTTGATATTATGTCTGTCCAAAAAATCATCCAAGCCATTCTTAAAGGCATTAACTGAATCAGCCATCACAACATCACCCGGCAGTGCATTCCACAACCTCACTGTCCTGACTGTGAAGAACCCTCTACGTTGCTTCAAATGAAAGTTCTTTTCTTCTAGTCTAAAGGGGTGGCCTCTGGTACGGTGATCCACTTTATGGGTAAAAAGGTCCCCTGCCATTTGTCTATAATGTCCTCTAATGTACTTGTAAAGTGTAATCATGTCCCCTCGCAAGCGCCTTTTTTCCAGAGAAAACAACCCCAACCTTGACAGTCTACCCTCATAATTTAAGTCTTCCGTCCCCCTAACCAATTTAGTTGCACGTCTCTGCACTCTCTCCAGCTCATTTATATCCCTCTTAAGGACTGGAGTCCAAAACTGAACTGCATACTCCAGATGAGGCCTTACCAGGGACCTATAAAGAGGCATAATTATGTTTTCATCCCTTGAGTTAATGCCCTTTTTTATGCAAGACAGAACTTTATTTGCTTTAGTAGTCACAGAATGACACTGCCCAGAATTAGACAACGTGTTATCTACAAAGACCCCTAGATCCTTTTCATTTAAGGAAACTCCCAACACATTGCCATTTAGTGTATAACTTGCATTTATATTATTTTTGCCAAAGTGCATAACCTTGCATTTATCAACGTTGAACCTCATTTTCCAGTTTGCTGCCCAGTTTTCCAGTTTAGACAGATCACTTTGCAAAGTGGCAGCATCCTGCATGGAACCTATAGTTCTGCACAATTTAGTATCATCTGCAAAAATAGAAACAGTACTTTCAATGCCCACCTCCAGGTCATTAATAAACAAGTTGAAAAGCTTGTGTGAACCATGCATCATTAGTTGTATTACTAGAATTGGGAGTGTTAAGAAGGAAACCTTCACTTACTGGTTCTTCATTTGTGTAGACAGATGAAAAATACGAGTTCAGAATCTGCGCTTTTATTTTGTTTTCATCAACCAGCTGACCCCCCTCTGATAGTAAGGGTCCCACCCCTTCCTGCTTAATTTTTTTACTATTGACATATTTAAAAAATAATTTTGGATTTTTTTTACTGCTTGCTGCAATATCCTTTTCTATAGCAATTTTAGCTTGCCTTATAGCTTCTTTGCATGATTTATTGGCCTCCTTGTACCTTATAAATGTTTCGGCTGTACCAGCTAACTTGAAAGCCTTAAAAGCACGTCTTTTCTTACCCACCTCAACACCAACGCTTCTATTGAACCAAAAAGGTTTTGCTTTTGCTTTTTCCAGAGAAAACAACCCCAACCTTGACAGTCTACCCTCATAATTTAAGTCTTCCGTCCCCCTAACCAATTTAGTTGCACTTCTCTGCACTCTCTCCAGCTCATTTATATCCCTCTTAAGGACTGGAGTCCAAAACTGAACTGCATACTCCAGATGAGGCCTTACCAGGGACCTATAAAGAGGCATAATTATGTTTTCATCCCTTGAGTTAATGCCCTTTTTTATGCAAGACAGAACTTTATTTGCTTTAGTAGTCACAGAATGACACTGCCCAGAATTAGACAACGTGTTATCTACAAAGACCCCTAGATCCTTTTCATTTAAGGAAACTCCCAACACATTGCCATTTAGTGTATAACTTGCATTTATATTATTTTTGCCAAAGTGCATAACCTTGCATTTATCAACGTTGAACCTCATTTTCCAGTTTGCTGCCCAGTTTTCCAGTTTAGACAGATCACTTTGCAAAGTGGCAGCATCCTGCATGGAACCTATAGTTCTGCACAATTTAGTATCATCTGCAAAAATAGAAACAGTACTTTCAATGCCCACCTCCAGGTCATTAATAAACAAGTTGAAAAGCTTGTGTGAACCATGCATCATTAGTTGTATTACTAGAATTGGGAGTGTTAAGAAGGAAACCTTCACTTACTGGTTCTTCATTTGTGTAGACAGATGAAAAATACGAGTTCAGAATCTGCGCTTTTATTTTGTTTTCATCAACCAGCTGACCCCCCTCTGATAGTAAGGGTCCCACCCCTTCCTGCTTCATGTTTTTACTATTGACATATTTAAAAAATAATTTTGGATTTTTTTTACTGCTTGCTGCAATATCCTTTTCTATAGCAATTTTAGCTTGCCTTATAGCTTCTTTGCATGATTTATTGGCCTCCTTGTACCTTATAAATGTTTCGGCTGTACCAGCTAACTTGAAAGCCTTAAAAGCACGTCTTTTCTTACCCACCTCAACACCAACGCTTCTATTGAACCAAAAAGGTTTTGCTTTGCAACGACGTTCCTTGCTTACAAGTGGAATATACTGACAAGTATATTTATTAAGCAGCATTTTAAAGACTTCCCATTTTTGTTCTGTGTTTAACCCTGTGAAAAGCATTTCCCACTTAATATGTTGCAGAGATGCCCTTATACTGTCAAAGTTTGCACGTCTGAAATTTAGTGTTTTAGTTACTCCCTTATAGAATTGCTTCTGCAACAGAATCTCAAAGGAGACCATGTTATGATCACTATTCCCTAAATGCTCACCCACACAAATGTTAGAGATGAGTTCAGTATTGTTAGTTATTACAAGGTCCAAAAGAGAGTTATTCCTAGTAGGTTCTTGAACGAGCTGGAATAAAAAGTTGTCATTCAGCATATTTACAAACCTACTAGCTTTTTCTGTCTTAGCAACCCCATTACCCCAGTCAATGTCTGGATAATTGAAGTCACCCATAGCAACAACTTGACCCAGCTGTGAAGCCGCTTGTATCTGCAAGAGTAGCTGGGCTTCATACTCGACACTTATACGAGGTGGTTTATAGCATACACCAATGATAATTCTTTTTGATACCTTTTGCCCAGTAGAAATCTCTACCCAGAGTGATTCTACACCCTCACCAGTGCCAGCTATTTTTATTTCTTTAGCGCATGGCTTTAATTCAGGCTTTACATACAAACACACTCCTCCACCCTTTTTAATCCCTCTGTCCCTCCTAAAAAGGGTGTAACCATTTAAATTCACAATCCAGTCACATGTTTCATCCCACCAGGTCTCAGTGATACCAATTATATCATAATTTTTAGAGCATGCAATTAATTCTAGGTCTCCCATTTTACCCGACAAACTCCGTGCATTTGCCAGCATACAGCGGAGGTTACTACTTTTACTTTTGAAATGTGAACACGAACCAGATACGGGGAGCATCACAACTCAATCACATTCTCACCTCCATGCTGCACGTAGCATCCGTCCCCAACCGGATCAATCCATAGAATTAGAGCAAAAAACGGAGCATTCGGGGAGATATGTTAAAATCTTCAAATTTTAATCATCCAAGTTAAAAGAAATAACAGCGTGTCAAGTTACATCAGATCATCCGCGGATGATCTGATGTAACTTGACACGCTGTTATTTCTTTTAACTTGGATGATTAAAATTTGAAGATTTTAACATATCTCCCCGAATGCTCCGTTTTTTGCTCTACTTTTGAAATGTGCATTACTTAGTGAAGAATTATACGTTAAGTTAGTATTATTCTGTTTTCCTTGTAACAGAGGGACCTCCTTAGCTGGTAAACTGTATGCCCCCCTCACTCCTCCCCCATGACCCCTTACTAACCCAACTGCCCCGTCTACACTAGCTTCCCCATAATCCTTTATCTCACCCACCCCCCCTTGCCTAGTTTAAACACTCCTCCAACCTCTTAGCCATTCTTTCCCCTAGCACCGCGGACCCCCTTCCATTGAGGTGCAAACCGTCACGGCTGTATAGGTTGTACCCCAACGAAAAGTCAGCCCAGTGCTCTAGGAACCCAAACCCTTCCTTCCTGCACCAAGACTTGAGCCACGCATTAAGCTCCCTAAACTCCCGCTGTTTTCCTAAACTTGCACGTGGCACAGGCAAAATTTCAGAAAAGATTACATTGGAAGACCTTTCCTTGATCTTAGAGCCTAGATCCCTGAAATCATTCTTTAAGGTCTTCCATCTACCATTTATTTTGTCATTAGTACCGATATGCACTAAGACAGCTGGGTCGTGCCCAGCCCCACCCAATAATTTGTCTATCCGATCAACCACATGCCGAACCCTGGCACCAGGTAGACAGCAAACTGTTCAGTTGTAGCGATCCGGACGACAAATTACCCTATCCACTTTCCTAATAATTGAGTCCCCTACAACCACAATCTGCTTAGGCCTAATTCTACTCTCCCACCCACCACTACTAGAGAAACTGGTCTCCCGGCTGTTAGAGAGATCAGCCCCATCTAGAATTGCCAAACCAGAGTTCATACTCCCATCATCTTCACACAATCTGGCAAATTTGTTGCGATGTATAATCTCCGGATCAGCCTCCATTTTCCTTTTGCCCACCTTAGATTTTCTAACTGTCACCCAGCTAGCTGCCTCAACATCCTGCTGCTGTTCTGTTCCCCCCAAACTATCTGACCCCGCTAGGTCCTGCTCAGTGAGCAAAAGACTCCTTTCAAGATTGTCAATCGACCGCAGTGTTGCAATTTGTTGCTCTAGTGCTCTAACTTGAGCCTCCAAAGTGGCAATTTGCTCACAACCACCACAGAGGTAAGCATTTTGGATCTCTTGTTCCAAATCTGCATACTTATGGCAGACTGTGCACTGAGTCAGACCTTCAATCTTGCTAGCACTCATTATCCCAGTTACAGATCAAAACAGGAAAAAATAAAAATAAATATATAAAATAAAAATGAGGGTTTAGAACAAAACTTTTGACCTAGTTTGAACCTCCTTTAGTTTTCAACTCCAGTGTTTATAACTCCACTACATAACTCCACTTACAGATCCCCCACTTAATGAGCAAACACTTAAGAGAAGCTAACACTAGAGCAAGCTCCACTGGAGTGCCAGGGGTTCTATTTATACAGTCTGTTCAGGTGCAACTAATCAAACCCCACCCCCTCAAACGGAGGGAAAACTGCAAAGTAAAGCAGGTTGTGACAAACTTGCTGTAAGCACACTAGCACACCAAACTTTGCTGTTTAGCACCCAAGACAGAAAAAAAACCTTAAAAAATAAAATAAAACCACAGTAGTTAAATATAAACCTTAATATAAAAAAGCAGTTAAGAAATACTTATCCTTTTCAGATGATTTGTTTGCTTTAAGTTGCTTTAAACCTGTTGACCTTGCAGGCATTGTTTCAATTTGTTTGCCCAGTGTGTTCTTCATTTTCAAACAACGGCCACCTAGCTGTGTGAGCTTGTTCACATTCTGTCTAAATATCAATAATAATACCATCTCCAGAAACACCACCTGAGTGACGTTTTTCAAGCAGCAATAATATATTCCGTATCCACTGCTGTAGTGTATACGTTGACCTTGCAGGCATTGTTTGCCCAGTGTGTTCTTCATTTTCAAACAACGGCCACCTAGCTGTGTGAGCTTGTTCACATTCTGTCTAAATATCAATAATAATACCGTCTCCAGAAACACCACCTGAGTGACGTTTTTCAAGCAGCAATAATATATTCCGTATCCACTGCTGTAGTGTATACGTTGACCTTGCAGGCATTGTTTGCCCAGTGTGTTCTTCATTTTCAAACAACGGCCACCTAGCTGTGTGAGCTTGTTCACATTCTGTCTAAATATCAATAATAATACCGTCTCCAGAAACACCACCTGAGTGACGTTTTTCAAGCAGCAATAATATATTCCGTATCCACTGCTGTAGTGTATACGTTGACCTTGCAGGCATTGTTTGCCCAGTGTGTTCTTCATTTTCAAACAACGGCCACCTAGCTGTGTGAGCTTGTTCACATTCTGTCTAAATATCAATAATAATACCGTCTCCAGAAACACCACCTGAGTTGTTGTTGTTTTAAAAAAAATGCCAGGCAAAGGCAGGCCGCCACGCAGAGGCACTAGGGGCCGTGCTGCTATGCTATCCTGTGGCCCTAGGAAATTGCCCAGTTTTACAAAGGCAATTACCCTGAACTCCCAAAATGCTGAAGAGGTAGTTGACTGGCTTACACAGCACACCCCATCCTCTACCGTTTCTAACTTTGCCACAACATCCTCATCCTCCTCTGCTATGGGCACCCCACGTAACACTTCCTCCACCACCGGCGCCCCTTCTTCACTGGAGTCAGAGGAGTTATTTACACATGAGTTTCTTGAACTGAGTGATGCGCAACCATTATTGGCAGAAGAAGATGAAGGAGATGGGGACGTTACACCAGATATAATTCTGGCAGACAACACAACAGAGATGGACATAATGAGTGATGAGGAGGTCCCCGCTGCTGCTTCCTTCTGTGAGCTGTTAGAAGAAATTGATGCATCTGAGGAGAATGATGATGAGGAGATTGATGTTTTGTGGGTGCCCAGTAGAAGAGAGCAAGAGGAGGATAGTTCAGATGGAGAGACGGAGAGTCAGAGAGGCAGGAGGAGAATAAGACTTAGAAGAAGCAGGGAGGACAGCTCGCAGGGAACAGTAGGGCAACAACATGTATCGCCACCTGTGGTCAGCCGGCCAACGCACCCCCCATTGCCGCCAACTTCTACTGTTACCGCCAGATTGCCAGCTTCAAATAGGTCAGCAGTGTGGGATTTTTTTAATGTGTGTGCCTCTGACAAAAGCATTGTAATTTGCAATGAGTGCAGTCAGAAACTGAGTCTTGGGAAGCCCAACACCCACATAGGTACAACTTCTATGCGAAGGCACATGAATGGCAAGCACAAAGCACTATGGGAGCAACACCTCAAAGGCAGCAGACAAACTAAAAGCCACCCTCCTTCTGGTCCAGCATCTTACTGCTCTACCTCTGCTGTCCTTGACCCGTCTGAACCACCCTCCACTCCGCCTTCCACCTTGACCACCAGTTCCCAGTCATCTGCCCCCAGCCAAGTTTCTGTGAGGGCCATGTTTGAGCGTAAGAAGCTAATGTCTGCGAGTCACCCCCTTGCCCGGCGTCTGACAGCTGGCTTGTCTGCACTCTTAGCCCGCCAGCTTTTACCATACCAGCTGGTGGACTCTGAGGCCTTCCGCAAATTTGTAGCAATTGGGACACCGCAGTGGAAGGTATCCAGCCGCAATTTTTTTTCAAAGAAGGGAATACCACACCTGTACCACCATGTGCAGAGCCAAGTCACCGCATCTCTGTCACTTAGTGTTGGGGCAAAGGTCCATATGACTACTGACGCATGGTCCTCCAAGCATGGTCAGGGCAGGTATGTCACCTACACTGCCCACTGGGTGAATTTGGTTATGGCTGGGAAGCAGGGAATGCGTGGCTCAACAACAACAGTGGAGTTGGTGTCACCGCCACGGATTGCACGCGGTTCTGCCACCACCTCTACTCCTCCTTCGCTCTCTACCTCGTCTTCTTCCTCTGCTTCCTCCTCCTCTGCTGCTGGGTCCTCCTCCTCCACACCTGTGCACCCCCAGCTCCCCCTAGGCTATTCGACGTGCCAGGTACGCCGTTGTCATGCTGTCTTGGGGATGACGTGCCTGGAAAGCAGAAACCATACCGGATCTGTACTCCTGTCATCTCTGCAGTCACAGGCCGATCGGTGGCTGACCCCACACCAACTGAAGATCGGAAAAGTGGTGTGTAACAACAGAAGCAATCTGTTGGCAGCACTGAGACTGGGCTATTTAACACATGTGCCCTGCATGGCACATGTTCTGAATTTAATAGTCCAACGTTTTATCTCGAAGTACCCAGGATTCCAGAACATTCTCAGGCAGTCCAGGAAGGTGTCGGCCCATTTCAGACGTTCCTACACAGCCATGGCACGCCTTGCTGACATTCAGCAGCGGTAAAACATGCCAGTCAGGCGTTTAATTTGCGACAGCCAGACTCGCTGGAATTCAACGCTCCTCATGTTTGAACGTCTGCTGCAACAACAAAGAGCCGTCAATGAATACCTGTTTGAACTGGGTGGTAGGACTGGACCTGGAGAGCTGGGGATTTTTTTCCCCCGTTACTGGGTGCTTATGCGCGATGCCTGCAGGCTCATGCGCCCTTTTGAAGAGGTTACAAACATGGTCAGTCGTACCGAAGGGACCATCAGCGACCTAATACCCTTTGCTTTCTTCCTGGAGCGTGCCGTGCGACGAGTGACAGATGAGGCTGTAGACCAGCGTGACGAGGAGCAGGAAGCGCACGATTTCTGGTCGGAATCACCAGAACGAGCCCAGGCACCTGCTGCAACGCAGGGAGAGGTGTCAGAAGTGGAGTCAGAGGAGGAAGGTGGTTTTGTGGAGGAGGAGGACCAACAGGAGCAGGCTTCCCAGGGGGCTTGTGGTGACCGTTTGGGGACCCCTGGTCTTGTACGTGGCTGGGGGGAGGAGACCGTGGATGATGTAGTCCTTGATAACGAGGAAGCGGAGATGGATACCTCTGCATCCAACCTTGTGAGAATGGGGTCTTTCATGCTGTCATGCCTGTTGAAGGACCCCCGTATCAAGAGGCTTAAGGAGAAGGACCTGTACTGGGTCGCAACACTACTAGACCCTCGGTACAAGCATAAAGTGGCAGAAATGTTACCAACGTACCACAAGTCCGAAAGGATGCTGCATTTACAAACCAGCCTGCAAAACATGTTGAACAATGCTTTTAAGGGTGATGTCACTTCAGGAACTCATCAACATTCCAGGGGCAGAGGTGCCAGTAATCCTGCCACGAGCGCACCTGCAAGGACAATGCACTTTGGCCACTCTGTAACGTCAGACCTGCAAATGTTTTTCAGTCCAAGGCAGCGCCAGAACCCTTCGGGATCCACCCTCAAAGAACGCCTCGACCGGCAGGTAGCGGACTACCTGGCATTAACTGCAGATATCGACACTCTGAGGAGCGATGAACCCCTGGACTACTGGGTGCGCAGGCTTGATCTGTGGCCAGAGCTGTCACAATTTGCCATGAACCTCTTGTCTTGCCCCGCCTCAAGTGTCCTCTCAGAAAGGACCTTCAGTGCAGCAGGAGGGATTGTAACTGAGAAGAGAACTCGCCTAGGTCACAAAAGTGTGGATTACCTGACCTTTATTAAAATGAACAAGGCATGGATCTCGGAGGGTTACTGCACGCCGGAAGACTTGTTCTGACTCCCAATGCAGCTGTCCTTCATCTGCACGCCGCATGACTCCACACACAGCTGTCCTTTAGCGTCCTCCTCCCTCCGCCACCGTTACAAACTAGGGTGCAAACCCTACTGGTTTGGTTTCATTTGAATCAAAACTTTTTGGACAGGTAAATCCTGAGTTTTTCTGGCCTCTGTGCTTCAGTGGCTGCGACAAAAAAAATGACTATTTTTAGCATTTATATGGCATATTTTTTCTGGCCTCTGTGCTTCAGTGGCTGCGACAAAAAAAATTCATATTTTCAGCATTTATATGGCATATTTTTTCTGGCCTCTGTGCTTCAGTGGCTGCGACCAAAAAAAATGACTATTTTCAGCATTTATATGGCATATTTTTTCTGGCCTCTGTGCTTCAGTGGCTGCGACAAAAAAAATGACTATTTTTAGCATTTATATGGCATATTTTTTCTGGCCTCTGTGCTTCAGTGGCTGCGACAAAAAAAAATCATATTTTCAGCATTTATATGGCATATTTTTTCTGGCCTCTGTGCTTCAGTGGCTGCGACCAAAAAAAATGACTATTTTCAGCATTTATATGGCATATTTTTTCTGGCCTCTGTGCTTCAGTGGCTGCGACAAAAAAAATGACTATTTTTAGCATTCATATGGTATATTTTTTCTGGCCTCTGTGCTTCAGTGGCTGCGACAAAAAAAAATTATATTTTTAGCATTCATATGGCATATTTTTTCTGGCCTCTGTGCTTCAGTGGCTGCGACCAAAAAAATGACTATTTTTAGCATTTATATGGCATATTTTTTCTGGCCTCTGTGCTTCAGTGGCTGCGACAAAAAAAAATTATATTTTTAGCATTCATATGGCATATTTTTTCTGGCCTCTGTGCTTCAGTGGCTGCGACAAAATTTTTTTATATTTTTAGCATTCATATGGCATATTTTTTCTGGCCTCTGTGCTTCAGTGGCTGCGACAAAAAAAACATAATTTTTCAGGAAAGTACACATGCCTAATTTTTCAGGGTTCTGCAACAGTGGCAAAATCGCATCTTTTATGGTCACCGCAGGTGATCAATAAAGTAGACCAAAACTGGGCCCACACTGCAGAATCAGTGTTTTTTGGTTCACTTCACTGTACATTGAATTACCTCTGCCTGACCGTGCACGTGCGCACAAGCACGGTGACTGCTAAACACACCACTACAGAAATATTGCCACCAACAGGACGAACATCCTGGAGGTGACAAGCAACTAGTAATTAAAAACTATTATTTGCTCACTTGACGGTATCATTCATGAAAGCTCTTTGCGTTTTTTTGCGTTGCAGTAAAGTAAGCGCCGCGTTTTGTCTTTGCGTGTGAACAGGCTGTAACCTTTACATGACTTGATTGGCATGTAGACGCCGGACGTTTTAAAGCAGTTTATTACACAAGTTTAGAAATGTAGTGTGATTTCTGCCCTTTACAGCACAAAACGCAGCGCTGTGTCAACAATGTATTTTTTAGATACATTTTTGCCCTTGATCCCCCTCTGGCATGCCACTGTCCAGGTCGTTGCACCCTTTAAACAACTTTAAAATCATTTTTCTGGCCAGAAATGTCTTTTCTAGCTTTTAAAATTCGCCTTCCCATTGAAGTCTATGGGGTTCGCGACGTTCGCGAACCGTTCGCATTTTTGACGCAAGTTCGCGAATATGTTCGCGAACATTTTTTCCGACGTTCGCTACATCCCTAACTGTGAAGAACCACACCCTCTTAAGGATTGGAGTCCAAAACTGCACTGCATACTCCAGATGAGGCCTCACCAGGGACCTATAAAAAGCCATAATTATGTTTTCATCCCTTGAGTTAATGCCCTTTTTTATGCAAGAACTTTATTTGCTTTAGTATCCACAGAATGACACTGCCCAGAATTAGACAACTTGTTATCTACAAAAACCTTTAGATCCTTCTCATTTAAGGAGTTTTACTGTTATAATTGCAATGGTTAGAATTTCTTCCTTGTAACTCGGAGGTCCCAGATTCCAGCCAGGACACCATCATGCAATAAGTTTATAAGTTCTCCCTGCATCTGCATAGGTTTCCTTAGGGGTACTTTGGTTTTCTAGCACATTTCAAAAACATACAGACAAGTTAACTGCCTCCTTTTTAAACCAACCATAGTCTCTGGGGAGAATGTGATAGGAGTTTAAGATTGAAATTCTTTTGGGACAGGGACAGATGCAAACAATGTATAATCCCTCTAAAGTGCAGTGGAATGTGTCACGGTTATATAAGTAAATAATGATTGGAAATATAATTCTTTCTTTGCACTGCTGTTTCTGACTCTTCAACAAACCTAGAGAACAGATTTCTGTTACATTGTTTCAAGAATAAGAGAAAAGAAAGGGATAAAATTTACATTTTAAAAAAGAATTTGTTCCACTCTAATGTCTCCGAGTAAGCCAATTGCAGTCTCTCGCTGTTATAGTTTAAAACATTAGCCAGTGGTATTTCTCAGCTGATTTTCAGATGAACATGCTCTCTGACTTGAAACTTTACTAAAATATTTTACGATGCAGCTGCTATTATACTGCTAAACAATATCAGCAACTAATGGATCAAATTTTAGAAAAAGTGTATAGAGTCAGGGATAAGGCAGCGACTGGGAAGCACGAGAGGGTTGAAAATAAATTGAGTGGGTATTTTCATGCAGAGTAGGTGGCATCACTTCCTGTCCAAAGAAATGCCATTTCTGGTTTTGGTTGCACCCCTGGGTCTGACTGTAAGTTGACCTATTGTGGGTTGGGTCAGGTAGCGGATCAGTGGGGGAAATTGTGGGTTTCAGGTCTCGGTTGTGGGTCACGGTCATGGCGCAGGTCTCTACTATCTTACAGGTTGTCCAGTTGAGGGTTACTTGGGTGGCCCTCAAAAGGACTTTAATGACTACCCCAGCTTTACACAACCTCTCTAGCATTTCTTTTTATGATCTAAACAATTTATTAAATGGAAAAAATGGAAAGCTTATACCTTCTCCTATAGAGCTTGCAAATGGCAATTGCTATGTATAAATACCTAATTATAAAGTTTAATAGATAATTCCACCTAACGAGTTAGATAATCTGAGAATACTAAGATATACCTGATGACTGGTTAGAAAGTCAGAGTAACTATGGGGCCATTAATACTTGCTTTTTTCTGAACTTATTACACTGACCAATGGCCTACTCTATCTATCACTGCATATTTCAAACAAAGATAAAGTTGTATTTTCCGCACACTGCTTCAGTAAAAATCCAAATTCTTTATTAATCCATTTAAAAGCGAGAACACATCACACAAGCTTGACGCGTTTCGGGCGCATGCGCCCTTAATCATAAGCTGCTTATGATTAAGGGCGCATGCGCCCGAAACGCGTCAAGCTTGTGTGATGTGTTCTCGCTTTTAAGTGGATTAATAAAGAATTTGGATTTTTACTGAAGCAGTGTGCGGAAAATACAACTTTATCTTCGTTTGAAATATACGGCCTGGGACGCCAAGGTCTTTCCAGCACCTGATGATATTTAGCATGGACTGCCTGCATTCCTACAAGAGAAAGACGCGGTGAGTCTGAGCGGTTTACCGTTTTTTCACATTGCTCTAATATCACTGCATATTTCCATAATGTTACCAATACTGGTGCTTCTTAAAGGACCAGTAACATCAAAAAAAAATTCAAAAATTCGTTAGTATACAACGAAAAAATAACACCAAGACAAATTAAAGTTTAAAATAGCAAAGCCTTTATTAAGAAATAACTTACATAAACTCCACTTCCTGTCCTCTTCAGAAACGGCGAAAAGGCGACCATCCATTCTGCGGCGCTTGACTTCTCCTCCCTGGAGCGTGTCCTCTGCAGCCACCTCATTCTCCAGCTTGTCTTCATCCTCGCAGGAGCAGCAAAGAAAGGGATGTTCCTGGCCCACAGCGCTGAACAGTAACCGGCCGGCAGCTCGCAGATGTCCACACCTCTGAACAGTAACCGGCCGCCAGCTCGCAGATGTCCAGAGCGCTGAACAGTAACCGGCCGGTATCTATATAGCATGTGTTTGCGATATTTCCCAGCCCTGGCTGCACATTTCCTCTTGTATCTCTTTGTCGGCGGTACAGCGAGGTAGGATGCCTCCGACCCAGCTGAACCCAGGCCAATGTTCTCAATGCCCATGATGTTGTTGGGCTGCATGCATTGGCTTCCATAGCGGGACGTGCGGTAGGGCTCGGCCCGCAGCAGCAGAGAGATGTATCGGGACAGGTAGCAGTGGCCGTTCAAAGGGTTTCCGTTGTTGAGAGCGTATTGGCCTGGGTTGTTGAACATCTGCGAGCTGGCGGCCGGTTACTGTTCAGCTCTCTGGACATCTGCGAGCTGGCGGCCGGTTACTGTTCAGAGGTGTGGACATCTGCGAGCTGCCGGCCGGTTACTGTTCAGCGCTGTGGGCCAGGAACATCCCTTTCTTTGCTGCTCCTGCGAGGATGAAGAAAAGCTGGAGAATGAGGTGGCTGCAGAGGACACGCTGTCAGTGAATAGCCAGGGAGGAGAAGTCAAGCGCCGCAGAATGGATGGTCGCCTTTTCGCCGTTTCTGAAGAGGACAGGAAGTGGAGTTTATGTAAGTTATTTCTTAATAAAGGCTTTGCTATTTTAAACTTTAATTTGTCTTGGTGTTATTTTTTCGTTGTATACTAACGAATTTTTGAAAAAATTTTTTTGATGTTACTGGTCCTTTAAGCACATCCAGTAGCTTTGAAACATGCTGAACACAGTAACCTATCAGTTCTTATTCTGATTATTTGGTGTCACAATATTTTAGAATTTCCAGACTATTGTTTTGTCTTGGGGATATACCAGGCAATATTTACCATAAATCAGAAGTTGGATAACAGGACATACTTCTGCTTCTATTCCATGGTGGAAGCTCAGTCCATTAAAGTGGCATCTGCAGCTGAAAACAAGATACAAATTGTGCATTATCTATACAGTAATATTTGTCAAAGTGATAAAGCATGTTGTTACACCCAGCAGACGCCAATACTGCATGTGTCAGCTCCTAACTTTTGATTTACTATCATAATACTATCACAACTTGATAACTGATTTGCTCTGCATTATGCCATGATCAAATAATTATATATGCTTCTGTAGAGTTACTGACCAGTTCAGGTAGTGATAAGATGTAACTATCAAGTTCTCAGGTATAAAAAATGAAGAGGGGCCTAAATGTTTGTCAAATATTGCTGGGCTGCAGGTCCCAGCATATTCCATTACAGGGTTAAATCATTCTCTGGGCTCTAATCTAGCGAAATCATGGATGAATTCTTCAATGTGACATATATTTTGTACCTACTCACTCTCCAAAATTGGCATCCTAGCCTCAATTCCAGACAGAAGAGTATTATCTAGAGAGAAGCATTCTTACTAGCATTATATCAATCACCATGATCAGAGATACTGCCATTACAGTTTTACTTTGCTAAAAAAACACAGCAATCTTAATTCAGAAAAGTCAACATAATGCTGTTAAGTGTCGGACAGGGATGCCAGGGGCCCAGGGCCGGAACTAGGGGTAGGCAGAAGAGGCACATGCCTAGGGTGCAACGGGGGAGGGGTGCCAGGCACGTAGCTCTTCTGACGCCTACCCCTAGTTCCAGAAGCTGTGGCAGCAGTTTTTCTCCTCTTGCGAGTGTGCGCGTCCTCTGTGCATGCGCACTCGCGCTTCCTCTGTGCAAGTTGTCTTCTGTGCATGCACATTCGCGTGTCATCGGTGCATGCGCATTCGCGCGTCATCAGTGCATGCGCTCTTCCCTACAGCGGGGGGGGCGACATAGTCGGCCAGGTTGCCTTAGACCAGAAAAACCTTAGACCGTGGGCCAACTTTCCAAACTATTATTGCTCCTCTCCTCACTCAACCTCTTTATTCTCCTAGTCTTTTATTTCTACACTAGACATTAAGCCCGTTAAATTAACGGGCGCTAGAACATATGTCGTCACATACCTCCCAACATTTCAGAATGGGTAACATTAGTAGGCAGAGCCCCCTTTGTAGCACTGGTGGCCAGGGGGGTGTAAACATTGGTGGCCAGGGGGGTTAACATTGGTGGCATGGGGGGGTTAACATTGGTGGCCAGGGGGGGTTAACATTGGTGGCTGGGGGGTTTGACATTGGTGGCCGGGGGGTTAACATTGGTGGCCGGGGGGGTTAACATTGGTGGCCAGGGGGGGTTAACATTGGTGGCCAGGGGGGTTAACATTGGTGGCCAGGGGGGGTTAACATTGGTGGCCAGGGGGGGTTAACATTGGTGGCCAGGGGGGGTTAACATTGGTGGCCAGGGGGGTTAACATTGGTGGCCAGGGGGGGTTAACATTGGTGGCCAGGGGGGTGTTAACATTGGTGGCCAGGGGGGTTAACGTTGGTGGCCAGGGGGTGTTAACATTGGTGGCCAGGGGGTGTTAACATTGGTGGCCAGGGGGGTGTTAACATTGGTGGCCAGGGGGCATTGGTGGCCAGGGGGGGTTAACATTGGTGGCCAGGGGGGTTAACATTGGTGGCCAGGGGGCATTGGTGGCCAGGGGGGGTTAACATTGGTGGCCAGGGGGGTTAACATTGGTGGCCAGGGGGGTGTTAACATTGGTGGCCAGGGGGGTTAACATTGGTGGCCAGCGGGGTTAACATTGGTGGCCAGGGGGGTTAACATTGTTGGCCAGGGGGGTTAACATTGGTGGCCAGTGGGACTTACCTGTCAAGTTCGCCAGGGCCCTTTCACGCAGTTTCTCCTTAGTGACGTCTTCTTCCTCGGCGGTGGCTTCTTCTTCTCCTTTGGCGGCGGTGGATCCTCTCTTCAGACGGCGGTGGATCCTCTCTTTAGACGGCGTCGGTGAATCTTCTCTTCAGACAGCGGTGGATCCTCTCCTCAGACGCCGGCGGTGGATCCTCTCCTCAGACGCCGGCGGTGGATCCTCTCTTCAGACGCCGGCGGTGGATCCTCTCTTCAGACGCCGTCGGTGAATCCTCTCTTCAGACGCCGGCGGTGGATCCTCTCTTCAGACGCCGGCGGTGGATCCTCTCTTCAGACGCCGGCGGTGGATCCTCTCTTCAGACGTCGGCGGTGGATCCTCTCTTCAGACGCCGGCGGTGGATCCTCTCTTCAGACGCCGGCGGTGGATCCTCTCTTCAGACGCCGGCGGTGGATCCTCTCTTCAGGCGGCGGTGGATCCTCTTCAGGCGGCGGTGGATCCTCTTCAGACAGCGGTGGATCCTCTTCAGGTGGCAGGCGGCAGATCCTCTATTCGGACAGGTAATTCCAGCAGCTAACGGTCCGTGGGGCACATGTGCAGTTCCAGCAGCTAACGGTCCGTGGGGCACATGCGCAGTAGCGCAATTCCACGGACACAGGGACTGGACACAGAGACACTTGAGGATTATTATATAGGATTCTATACTCTATTCTTCCAGTATTAAGCCCCTTAAGGAAATAGGCCAAATGGTTAGAACATAAGGGCCCACTGACACTTGGGCTCACCGGAGGATTCCTGGTATCTCGTGGGCTAATCAGACACCGCTTGGGATTCTTAGCTTCTGGTCAATTCATGTGTATTTATGTATGTATAACTTTATTTGTAAAGCGCTGTTAGGGAGCCGCAGCGCTGTACAGTGCATAAAAGTACAATGTATATAAAAGTATACAAGGAGAGACAAATGACATAATATAGTGAATAAAGTACCCCCTCTTGTAAAATATAAGGATATTATAAGCTACCGAGGAGTTTCATGACCATATAAAAACACGAGGCCGAAGGCCGAGTGTTTTTATACAGGTCATGGAACTCCGAGGTAACTTCTAATATCCTCATATTTTGCAACTGGGGGTACTTTATTTATTATAATACACAAATTTAAGTGAGTCATGTGACAGAAATGACATCAGAACTCACCGTTTATAACTGATGACATCAGAACTCACCGTTTATAAGGATATAATTTACAGGATATTCATGGCTTTTGTGTATTATAAATATATACAGAATCATAGGACAAAGAGCTTAAGTGCCACGTGGTAAGAGACATAGTCAGGAGGTCATAGGGGCTGTCCCTCTCCTGCTGAGGGTGGGCTGCAAGGTCCTCTCCTGTTATATCTACTCCTCCATGTGTTGATGTCTGATAACCTAACCCATGTTTAGGTGGAACATCCTACTTTACCCAGTGGATAAGTCATCATATGGGCCGTTTTATTATAGTTCAATAGTCTAACTAGTGAGAGAAGTTAAAGGGTTGTACTACTACTACAGGCATCTATACAAATATTTATAGTATAGATGCTTGGTTAATACTGGACTAAAAAGAGTATTGTTCATTTCCATCTTCCCCCCCCCACCCTGTGACATAGGAGATAGATCTTCAGGACATATTATTAAAGACATAAGATACCACTGGACAGGTGTGGAATGCTCCAACAACATGAAAATTTGGCTTGCTCTGCTAAAATATGAAAGTACAAGGGGATTGTATGATCATGCCAAAGCAGAATTTGATGCATTGCAACACATACAAAATTGCACTGCACCTGAGCTGTTAATTCCACAATATCCAATATTCCAGGGGCCATCCTTTTTCTGTCTCATCCTATTTGCATAAAACAAACATTCAGGGTTGATTTTGAAACAATCCATGCAAATGCAACTGACTCCTCCTTGGGCAACATATAAAATAAAGGGATATAACACATGCAAAACCAATTACAGTAGTACCAGGCCTCTCTGCAAAATGTCCATGTTGGTAGGAGCATCTTGACCTTCAGCTGCATGTGACCATACCCCAAACCTCCCATGTTGGCTTGCAAAGGTGGGCAGGGAGCCAAACCATACCGCAGACACTGTGACCGCCCAGGTCCCCTGTCTGTTGTATGCTGTTACTATTCTACGTTGTAAATTGTATATTACCTGTCCCTAGGTAATTTTAAGAGATGGGAGGATACTGAAGCGTCAGTTAGAATATATACATTAATTATTGTGGCATGACATACCACTATTTCAAACTTGATCCTTATACAGAAGAAACCAAAATGCTGATACCCATGCCAATACCTTACCTGCCAGCGCATAGATGATGTAGCCAACCTTGGCAGTCTGAAGCAGAGAGGGAGACCTGGAAGTCATACTGGATGAGACACTGGCTCGTGAAGCCTCTGCAGGTCAATGCTCACCACTGTAACATGAAGGCGACAGAATGCAAGGTTCCCTGGATGGCACAGCAAGAGGCGGAACAAAAACATGTGAGGTGTGCTGAAAGCAGCAACAGAATATGACAGATGGGATAATAGTACCTACACAGCTTGCTTAAAGTGGATTTGCAGAATTTCATAGACAGAAAGACATTTTATTAAAGGCACAGGCAGGCACTGGCATAGGCTGGGATAACTAAAGGGCAAAACACTTTAAAAAGGCAAAACAAAGAAGGTACTGGAAAGGACAGAGTAGTTATTGGAAAAGGTAAGGCAGATGATGAGGTAGCTATATGTAGGGACAGTACAAATTCTGACAGTGGTTCTTTAAAGGTCAATTGTTTCCCTATCTTTCTCTGACAAAGTACCTGCTTTATGACTGAGATTGAAATGTTGCTGTCCCCCTACAATTTTCTTGACCAGTATTGGTAATGACCTATGTAATGTACAAGAGTATACATTACTGAATGAAATAGAGGTAAGGGGAGCAAGCCTGGATATACAGACTTTACATAGGGTGGTATACAGCTGCCAGAGTTAAAGGGGACTTGTCACCCTAAAAAATAATTCCAAATCTTGTTTTTTGATTTTAGTCAAGCAAAATAAACTATTCTTACTCTATATACATGATTTCAAACTTCTCTCTTTTAGTCTTGTAAATCACAATCAAATCAAACAGGCAGCGGCCATGTTGTGGACACGGTTATTAAGGCAAGTTAAAATCTTGCCAAATCATGACAAAATCTTGTTTATGCACCAAAATGGGGCACCTGATGCCCATGCCTGTGCACTGGTTAAAACTAAATGTTGAAGATGGAGGGGGAGTGTAAGGAGTGCAGTGACATCTAGGAATTGCAGAATGGAAAGTGAAAGTAATTCCCCGCAAGCAATATATGATCAGCTGAGAGTTTTAAACAAATTTCAATCCAGTATGGTTGTTTTAATAAAAGAAAGAATTTGGATTTGATGATTCATTTTAAAAGGACTTTTAGTATACAGATTTCCATTTGTGGGTGACAGGTCCCCTTTAAATGAAAAATAAAAATGTACTTTTTAGGTATGCATATAGGACAGCGTTTTTCCTCCCCACTGAAATCAGTTGTTGGATTCTGTGTGTATGTGTAGGCGAAAATAATTTAGGGGGTTTATGATGTTGTGTACACACACACACACACACACACACATATATACTGTACATATATATTATTTGTAAGCATACAAGTTTCAAATGTAGTGCGTTGATGCCCTTTCTACTATGTCCCCAAAAGTATAAATGAATGCACAGCATCACCTAAATACTGACAGCGCCTGATATGTGTGTCTTTGCTGGCTGCTGTCTTCATGGTCACGAGGGAATGGATGTGTAATGCTGAGCGGATACCAGCCAAGCAATATAATGTGGTGCCGTTAAGGACATTATTCATACTTGATGAACACATACCTTTTCCAGTGAAACACATACATTGCGAAAGGAAATGCATATATCACTTGCTAAAGCACATTTATTATAAGTAAACCTGTACCTCAACTAATGAAACCCATAGATCACATAGTAAAATGATCATTGAACATTGCAGAGATTTAACCATTTATTGAGGGTGAGGTAGAGCAATAGCAAGTGTAATCCAGTATAACAGCAATAAAAGACTATTTTACTTTATTTGTGGAGATAAATGATATTATTCAAATCAAAATGAAAACTGTACATTTTACTGCTATTTAGTCCAGTATATCAGCAGAAGCCTTTTGCCTTTTTTGATAATTTATAGATTAAATCAAAAATCAGTCCACGGTACTGTGTTCTTATTAAAGAGAAAAAGAAAATACATTTTAAAATTTTTAATTATTGGATTAAAATAGAGTCTATGGCAGATGTCCTTCCCGGAGCTTTCTGTATAATGAGTTTCCGGATATTTGATCCCAAACCCATTATATGGTGATTTATTGTGCCATTCAAATAAATTTTCAGTAATAAACCTGAAATGTCAACTAACGCCACGTCAGGATGGTGATAATAATCCATCGCTAGACTTTTTAAATGACATTTATTCATAGCCATGTTATTAATAAAAACAGTATGTAAGGCTCAGCTTCCATTACATTGGAGAGGTTGGGTGTTGTTGTCTCAGATGTGGCCACCTGCCATGTAACACATCAGACATTTTCGCACTGATTTTTTGATATGATCTCATGTTTTATCCTGAAAAAGTAAGGTTTTTAAGGAAGATAATGAACACCGTTCTTTTCTATTTTCTCTTTTCACATGCCCAATGCCTTGAGCCTTCCCCTTCTAAAACACCAAACTGCAATAAATGTTCACAACAAACAATCACTTTGCTCATTTTATTCCAAGTTGGGTATGGGTGGGCCTGTCCCAAACTTGTGTCATTTATGGGAGTAACGTCAAACAATGCATTCAATAGACAGCCTCTCACTTTAATGCAAACCAGGCTTCCAGAAGTAGTTAAGACAACAAACTTTATTTCAGCATCCATCACCCTTGTGGCCTTATAGAGAATGCTGAAACATTCCGACATTCTGTATAGAAGGACATTTCTATTCAAGCAGCAAGCTATAGCTTTGTTCTATTATCTCTATAGGAAAATAAGAGGAAAGAAAGCTCTACTCATAAACTCAATTATTGCCAGACTATTATTGTTCATTAATCACTATGGTGATGTTTACATTTGGACCTTCATTAGAAAAACCTTGAAGCAACTTTGAAATTCATCAGATTTGCAGTGTTATATCTATTGTTTTGATTTAATCATTTCATAATATATATAATAACATTCGATTATGATTGTATGAATAATAAATCCTTTCAAATCCTAATGGTTTTAATTGAGCATTTAAGGCAGCAATTGGAAATCTCCAATGCCAAGTCAAGGTCATTGAAGAACAAGGAATGGAATGCCACTCAGTAATATAAACTAGGATTGGTTAAAACTGGAAGCTCCAAAAGTTTCCCAACATTGTATACAAGTAGGTAGGTAGTAGGAATAACTAGGTAAAATATAGCAACTTTTATGTCTAATCTATTTTGCACTAGTTTCCTTTTTTGCAGTATATCTGTGTATCATATCCGCAATAGCATACATCACACTTCATTCCTTC
This sequence comes from Xenopus laevis, assembly GCF_017654675.1. Taxonomy (NCBI): domain Eukaryota; kingdom Metazoa; phylum Chordata; class Amphibia; order Anura; family Pipidae; genus Xenopus; species Xenopus laevis. Next base: position 61,712,850 of record NC_054372.1, on the reverse strand, counting down.
AAAACAGAATAGCCACTAGTGGAAAGATGACACTCATTCGATGCATTACTCATATCAGTAGCGTCAGTCCAGAACACTAAATAGTTCAAGCATTACCACTTCTTGATGACATGTTATGTTCTGGGGGAGAATTTATCTGTTTTGTTTTACTCTTCTTGAATCAGGTGTGGTTTCATGGGTCTTGAGTAAAGGATTCATTTCTGTTTCCAGTCCTCTTGAACATTGGAAGACACAACCTGGTTTTAGGTTTCTGCTATAGTACAGATGTGCCAGAACAAACAGTGGTTGTGGGACTGTCTTTAAAAGAAAGAGTTGGGTTTATTTGTCAACACTAGACAAATTTGCACCTGGGCAGTAACATATAGCCATGGGTTAGTGCCCAGGTGCAAATCTGATAAATTAATCCCATTGTCTCCTAATTTTTTATTAATCTTTAAATAAAGTGCAGAAATCACTAACCAGTTGTAACTATCAAGGATGCAAAAATGTGTAACTTAGAAGAGAAATGGGGGAACATACAGAGTTCATAATCTCTCTCACACACACACACAGGGGCAGATTTATCAAGGGTCGAATTTTGAGGCTTAAAACCCTCGAATTCGACCCTCGAAGTATAATCCTTCGAATTTGAAGGATTTTAGCGCAAAAGCTTAGATCGAACGAATAAAAATCATATTCGAACGATTTTAAGCGATCGATCAAAGGATTTTGATCTGCTGGGGAAGGTCCCCATAGGCTAACATTGCACCTCAGTAGGTTTAAAGTGGCGAAGTATGAAGTCAAAGTATTTTTTAAAGAGACAGTACTTCGATTATCGAATGGTCGAATAGTCAAACGATTTTTACTTTGAATCGTTCGAATAATTCAATTCGATCGAATTTGACCAATTCGATGGTCGAAGTACCCAAAAAAATACTTTGAAATTCGAATATTTTTCCATTTGAATTATTCACTCGAGCTTAGTAAATGTGCCCCCCCACACACACACATATATGATATTATCCTTCATATATTCTGCAGGGCCTTCCCCCATGTCTCTTTTTTTCTTTTTTAATGTGCAACATGTCCTTTATTTCAGGGAGGAAAAGGTGTGTGTGGCATATGAGGGCAGTTTGTTATATTCCCCAAGGAGAGTTTTTTGCATTATTTTTACCTCCAATATCATGGCTGTATTTCACCGGCCGCAACCAAATATTTTCAATTCTAAGGTTTACAAAGGCAAAAGTTAATATATTATTGAAATAAAAACACATAAAAACTACATAAAAAACAAAGCCAAAAAAATAAAAAAAATCTTAAAACCAATGGCATGAATTAATATGGTCTAAAATGGTCTACAAACGCAGTTGAGTTCATGTTTAGGTGAACTATACATTCAGCCCTATTCATTTCAGTGTGGTAAGGGCCTGTCTTCCAAAATAATGGAGCATATCCCTGTAAAGCGCCTCATCACAATAAAGCCATTGAAATGCAAATTCAGTGTTAGCTGGCTATTCGATTTTGTTAAATAATTGCAAACGCTGCTTACAGCGACACCACCCTAGGCTGGCAAAATCCCTGCCAGATTGCAAAAAATAAGCTAACAAAAACTCTATGAATGGGTTGCACACATGAATATGAATAGAATGCTTATAAAATAAAGGTAAAGCCAGCAAGAAAAAAGAAAACTTAAAACAAACCTGAAGCCCTGATACAAATGTACTTACGGATTGATAATGAAAAAGTCTGAAAGGCTGTTTAATGCTTATCACTACTCATTTTCACACAAGCTTTCAGGTACTGTGAAAGGATATACAGTACATGTATAAATGCTGTTGCTCCATACTTTACTCAAATATTGCTGAACCATAAGTTTCAGCCTACTCTAACATATCATTAAGGGTTATAGCATACTGGCCTGTATTATTAAAAGGGATATAAATCTTTCATAAAACTATATGACTGTGAATTTACCAATGAGAATGCAGTTTACAAGTCTGTTGTCAGTCATCTTGCTGTTATCATCCATACAGAGATTATTGTACCATTTGGTTCCATTACATTTGCAATCAATAAAGGAATAAAGGGCATAATTGTCCGTGCTAGAATAAATGCTCCCACCTACAAATTACAGGTACTCAGATCAGACAGGATTCTAACTAGACAATTATTTTGCATTCCATTGTAGTTCTTGACTCTGTAGAAGCAGAGCAGGCATTCAAGTGATTGTTTACCTTTAAATTAAAATTTAGTATGATGTAAAGAGACATTCTGAGAAAGTTTGCAATTGGATTTCATTTTTTATTATTTGTGGCTTATGGGTTATTTAGCTTTTTATTAGCAGACCTCCATTAATTTCAACAATCTGGTTGCTGCAGTCCAATTTGCCCTAGCAACCATGCATTGATTTGAATCAGAGACTGGAATATGAAAGGAGAGGGCCTGAATAGAAAGATGAGTAATAACAATTAGCAATAACAATACATTTGTAGCCTTACAGTAAATGTGTTTAAGATGGGCTCAGCTGAGTTGAGCCCAATTGAAAGTTGAAAAAAAGCCTATAAAAAAATACTATAAAACAGGAAAAATGATAGTAAAGTATAGTAATAATAGTATGTAAAGAAAAGAGACTAGAAGAATAGAGGTTGAGTGAGGAGAGGAAGAAAAATAGTACTAAGAGTGGGCCCCTGGTTTTAGATTAATTGGTGGGCCCCTGGTCAACGTTTTTGGGTGGGCCCCTGGTGTCCCAGTCCAATACTGGTTAGTGCTTTCCTACGGCTTTAAATGCCTACACTTCCCTGTTCTCTGGTTGCTGGGCAAAAGCCCATGTATCTACTATTGCTTATTAGCATAATGTGTACACGGTACCATTGACCCAGACGATGATGACAAGTTCCTGCCACATTTCAGTATAGTGCTGGGCAGAGGGTGTAGATTCCTCTTTCCCCTGCCACTCCAGGAGGGTGTGGATGCCTGGAGCTTAGGTCCCAATAAAGGGAAGGCCCATGAATGGTACAGGGACCCTGTGAATAAGTTCAGGACAGGATAGGTCTCTGTAAAGCACTTGACACAGGCAAGCCTTGGACCCTCTCCCCTTAAACCAAGTCTTTACTCAGTAAACACACACATTTCTTTGTGGGCTGAAAAGACTGCAGCCAATTTTATTAGAACATAAGTTAACATTACGTATCTTAACATTTCCAAACCTGTTAACCTTTACAACTATTCAGTGGAATCTCCCCCCATTAGTCGCTGAAGGCTGCTCTTGTGGATATCCACTTGCAAACCACCTGTTCAAATCCGAAGGCTAGTCCTTTTGTCTTTGTCCCTCTTCTTTTAACAGTGGCCAATCACCATCACCTCTAGCCTCAGACCTACCCTTTTCACCCTTAGGGTGGACTGGAACTTATAAAAAAAACAATTGAAGTGGCACAAAGTTCAGATTTCAGCTAAAAACTGCTACAAAGTACTTGAATTTTTGGGTGCAGGTAACTATGGGAAAGTGGGCAAGTGCAGAAAAACTATTTAGATTAACTTGAACCAGTCAAACTTCTGAAACAGCTTCCTCTAAGGACTAAAATAACCATAGCCAGACTTAGGAACCAGAATTCAAATAAAAAATATTGTTGTTCATTTAGGAACAGTTTATGAATCTTTCCATATAAGATCTAAGATGCTCCAAACCAAAGAAGGATACAAATATGTGTGCTACCCCTATCTTTGATCAATATTGATTGAAAGATATATGCCAAAATGATTGCAAATAGGCTTAAAAAGAGTATCCACTTACTCATACACAAAGACCAGTCAGGATTTGTCCCAGCCAGAGAGGGTAAAGACAACACAACAAGAATCATCTCATTAATACATTACATGAAAACTAGGAAGATACCATGCATGCTGTTGACGACAGACGCTGAAAAAGCGTTCAACAGGGTATCATGGGACCTCAAATACACGATGCAAGGATTTGGATTAGGAGAACACAAGTAAAAAATGTTTAGCTTTTTATCAAAACCCTATAGCTAGAATATGAATAAATTGAACCCCATCTCCAACAGTGCAGATTAGGAACTGAACAAGACAGGGGTGCCCCCTCTCCCCACTGCTCTTTATTTTGGTCATAAAGTCCTACTAGCCCATAAAGTCCTACTAGCCCATATTAGAGCCCATGGTGATATTGCTGGTCTGTGGATGGGGACAACAGAACATAAGTCGGTAGCCTTCACTGATGACCTTCTACTAGTAATAACAAAACCACATATCTCATTGCCCAATTTGATGAGTCTACTAGGCCAATTTGGAGAGGTGTATAACTTTAAGATAAATGCCAGCAAATCCGAGGCTTTAAAGAAAAACCTACCAGAAACAGAAGTAAAAAGAATTGAGGAAAACTTCCCATTTATAAGGGCAAGAAATACCATAAAACCTTGGAGTAAACATACCAAGAGACTTACAAACCATATACAAGTATAATTGTGTTCCTCTAAAAGAAGAGATAGTTAATGCAATAAACGGATGGCACCAGATACAGGCAACTTGGTTTGGTAGAATACAAATCATTAAAATTATATTATCACCTAAGATTCTATAGGTATTACAAATGCTCCCCATCAAACTGGCAATTTTTTTTTTTTTAGAAAAATTCATATGGAATAACAAAAAAACAAGACAAAAATATAGCATTATAACCAGGAGTAAACAAGGGAGACAAGGGGTCCCAGACATGTACCTGTACTATGTAGCGATCCACTTGACCCGTATTCAACAATGGCACTACGGAACAACAATTTTCCAAGGGATCCTTGCCCAACACTATTTGGGCGACAACACAAAATATTCCACAGGAGTGCCTTAAACACCCACTGATTGGCTCTACTATTAAAATATGGAAGAGTAATTTGATAAAATGGAAGTTATCCATAGCTCCCTCTCCGCTACTCCCAATATCTGGAAACCTAGACTTTGCACCCAGTATAGAGAACAGGGCATTTGAACATTTGGCTGAAACGAAAAATAGGGCAGTGATAATTTTAGACTTTTTAAGGAAGGAAAAATAATAACCCTGCAACAAATACAGGCAACCAGGAAATCCCACCTAAGAGACCTCTTTAGTGACTTCATTAAATCCTACACCAACAATTATGTTCTCTATGTTCTATAAAGGTCTAATAGCGAATATACCAGAGAACAATAGTGGGACAGAAACAAACTGGGAGAAGGAACTAAAAATAAATATAACTAGAGAGGCCTGGAATCTATGCATAAAAGCTCAGTAGCAGATAACAGAATGGTACTACACTCCTCAAAAATTGAGTAGAATATATACCAAGTTGTCAGACAAGTGCTGGAGATGCTTGAAACATACAGGATTGATAGTCCACATTTGGTTTGATTGCCCGAGGATTAAAACATTTTGGGGAGATGTGAGTAAAGTAATCATAATTGTGACCCCCATGCCAAGCAAAATATGCATTTCCTCCCTGGTGGCTCTACACTACAATAGAGACAGAGAACGAGTGGTAACCAACCATTTGACACTCTATATGATCCAAGCAGCTAAAGCATTAATCCCCAATAAATGGTTAAACAAACTACCTCCTACTATACAGGAATGGTTGGCAGCTATGGAAGAGATTAAGAAATACGAGGAAATTAGAACAATGAGGCAAGGATCTTATGGAAAATACAAAAGCATATGGGATCTGTGGATAAACTATAGTAAAAACTTTAGACAAGTACAGGGAAACACAAACACAACCCCAAATAGAATGCAGAACTTAAAAGAGGCAAACAGTAGAAAAAGAGGAGAAAACATTATGGTATACAAGGGTGAATTGAAAGTAATAAATAAATGAGAACTAAGCGAATGAAACCCCCCTCCATTTTTTCCCCTCCCTCTCTATCTAAGTTTTTGTATGTAACTTCACTTCCCCCCCATTCCCTGAGTTTAATGTAACTATTTTAACCCCCATGAGCAAGGGGGTTAAACACATCTTGGCAGCAGTTCTCAGAAACACTGATTATACAACTAAATATTAGTTCAGTGATTCAAAGGAAAGCAAAATCTTGAAACATTTTTCAGTTTATACAGTGAATGTTTGAGTTTGTAAAGAAGAATGCAGATACCGCTATTTTTTGGAAAGGACAAATATTCTATTTTCTACACTTTCTATAAAGGAATAACACTAATTTGATAAAAATGTTCTTTATGTTTTTCTTCATGGATTTGCCTAGTGCAGTCCCATTAAGGGTATATGTGGCTTGGATATTTTTACATCCCAGGTGAATGACTTTACATTTACATTGAATCTCATCTGCCACTTATTCTGCATCCTGGATGAAATGAATTGGGCTGGATAAATTTTTGTCATCTGCAAACACTGATACATTACTTACAATACCCTCCCCTAAGTCATTAATGAACAAGTTAAATAAAAGTGGACCCAATACTGAGCCCTGAGGGACCCCACTTAGAACCTTACTCCAAGTAGAGAATGTGCCATTAACAACCATCATCTGTACCTGATCCTGTCACCTGTTTCCTATCCACATGTAAACATCTTCTTTAAAGGAGAAGGAAAGCTATGGAGGCATTTTATTGCCAATAGATTAGCTGCAATAGTGCAAGCTCGAATGCTATACTTATTCTGTAGAATGTTTTACCATACCTGAGTAAAAAGCTCTAGAAACTCTCTGTTTGTTTAGGATAGGAGCTGCAGTATTAATGTGGTGTGACATCACTTCCTGCCTGAGTCTCTCCCTGCTCTGGGCTCAGATTACAGTAGAGAAGGGGGGGGGGGGGAAAGAGGAGCAAACTGAGCATGCTCTTGCCCAGGGCAATGAGGTTTAAGCTGAAGGCAGGAAGTCTGATACAGAAGCCCATGAGTACACAATAGAAGGAAAGAAATGCTGTGTTTCTTTTGACAGGGGACTCAGAGCAGCATTACCTTGGGGGTTTACTGGTATATTTAGATGGTCCTTTCTGATAAGGTTTACTTAGTTTTAACCTTTCCTTCTCCTTTAAGCCCAACAGCCTTTAGTTTAGAAAGCAGTTGTTTGTGAGACATTGTATCAAAGGCTTTGGCATAATTCAAATATATCACATTTTGCCCCCCCCATCCAGCATCTTACTAACCTCATCATATTTATCTGACATGACCTATCCTTCATAATTCCATGCTGATTGCTGCTCATAATGCCATTCTCCAGGACAAAACTTGAATGTGGTCCCTTAACAAGTCTTCAAATAATTTGCCCACCGTGGAAGTCAAACTTACTTGTTGACTAGGCAGGTTGAGTGCTGCACGTCACTGGACTATATGCATATGTATACATGTGCAAACATACAAAAAAATAACTAATGGGTAGAACACTACTTTGTTAGTTAATAATGTTATTTTGGGAAGTGCTGAACTGATCTGTATGGACAGTAACGTAACTTGGTGGGGGCGGGCCCTGGTGCGGGCCGTGCAGACGGGCACGCCCCCACCCTCGTCTGCGCGATTTTTCTCTGCGCCTGCAGCAGACTCCAGCCGGCTGCAGCGCGCACGATCTTCCGGGGGGGCCCTGCGGGGGTGCGGGCCCTGGCCCATTTGCACCCCCTGCTCCCCCGGTAGTTACGCCCCTGTGTATGGATTATGTTCTAGCTTCATGGTTTTATTCTGTGGTGGTTGCAAACACTGGAGATGGAAAAGTTTTATTAAGACTATTGTCTGTGTGTTTCTTGTACTTGTTTTGCCTGCAATCAGCTCCGATCTTGTGCTTGTCTCGAGGATTCCACATTTCTGCCACCAGCCCCAACCGTTTGCCTGTACCATATAGTTCAACTAGTTTTTGCCCACTTGGTGGTTTTAATAATGTGTAAGCATCTATTATAATAACTTGTCTGTTTTACAGAGGGTGCAGCAAGGAAAAAACACAGAAGCTCAGAGTAACCAATCAAGAAGCTTCACAATTAAAATGATAGTCATTTCCAATGGTAACAACACCAGAATGCCTAAACCTCCTCTGTATGAAGCTAGGTTCGTACATGTTACTGGTCAGGAGACCGTTGTTCTAGTCCCAGTTCTTCTACAACACTGCTAATTCTTACAACAAAATGAGATTTCTTGTCTTACTGATCTTCAGTATGGTAGATTAGCTACCAGTTTAGAACCCTATTAAGAACCTTATTTATGCTGTATATGGTTCTGCATCAATCTGGGTGTTTGCATCAGCCTATTACTTTCAACTATACCATGATGTACAGTGTTCTAGAATATGCGTGCACATCTATTCTGTTTTTTCTGCAGCTTCCATCATTCAGGTGGATAAATCGATTATCTTTGTTATTAAAAACATAAAATACTTTTCCATGTTCTACGGTTTAAAGCCAGACAAGAATACATGTCAGAGACAGATTAAAGTCCTGAGGAAACCAGCAATTGCAACCTGAACTACCTGGAGGAGTTAGTGAGTGTAAGTATTTCATCGGCTTCTCCACTTATAACAGATATTCTTTATAAGCCTATTGTTTTTTTTCTTTACAAGAGCAAAAAAACAATTAGAATTCTGTGTAGCAAGGGTAATTATTTTGTCATTTAAGTCTTTTTGGTCTAATAATACAGTATGTGATTGATAGAGGCATTAGAACATTATTACTAAAATACAATGGTCAATTAATTTAAACAATTTTTCTGTTAAACTTAGGGAATTTGAAGGGTAGTGCTAGGGCAGAAAAAATACAATACAGTGTTGAGCTTGTGAAGATCAAATGCTAGAGCTGATGTCACCAAAATAATCACCCTAGCTGAGGTGCAAAAATATCCCTTTATATTTATGGAGTACCTCAGATCCATCAAACTACAGGTCCCATCAGCTTATCAGCCATATTCTCCAATATGGGGCCGGAAAGTAAGATACTGAATTGTCCCTCAACTGCAAGTTAGTGTAATTAAACTACACAAAAGCTATTTGGTTAAATTTCAGTTACATAATATTCAATATTTAAGCTATACAGCAGTATTATTTCAACATTATAAGTTTTGTATTTCATTGCACTTTCTATTAGGAAATAAATATTAATAAAATGCATTGAAGTGATATAAAATAAAAAAATCAATAAAAACGTAAATTAGCTTTCCAATCATAATCATTTATTCAGAATCCAGAGAAACTTGAGCCACCCTGGATGCTTCAGTAGGAATTCAGGAGTCAGTCCTTCAGAAAAGCCAAATAGCTGGCCAACCCTATCTTTCATAACCTATTCTTCTGGACGAGCAGCCACATTGCACTTTGGATATTATGAAAAGGTAATCAGTATATTGACCTCAAACAAATCCTGACCATAAATCATAATGAGATGACTGATGTAGGGGTGATTCTTCATAATTAAGCTTGGGTTTGCCAGGGGAATCAAAAGAGTTTTCAGGAAGGTAAAAGTCCACTGATCAAAACAACACTAACGTTTAAACTAGAACATAACTTGTCTGTAGCTGGAATCTAATTAGTTCTCCAATGCCTTTAGTAGAGAAAGTGGAAACTAAATTAACCTGGTAAGGAAAAGAATAACAAGCACACATCCAAGCATCTGTATGTTTAGGGCTCAGTATTTCAGGAGACGTCAGCCCCTCCAAAGTATCATTTAAAAGACAGGCTAGTGGTGTGCCCCTTCACTCCAAAACTTCATGTGGTTTTGGCATAATAAAAAGTTAGGGGCTAATCAACCTTGGATCAGCTTTGTGTGCCAGAACCTTTCCTTTAAACTAAAAGAACCAGTACAGCTGCTAGCCTCTTTCCTACTGGCTGCAGAATAGATGAATGGCTTTTTTACAGTGTTTAAAATGACATATCTTCCTCTAGTTGCATGCTGCAAACTTGGAGCATTTATTTTAACTGTGTGTGGTTCAACACGCACATCAATCAGTCAGGTACCTGTGAGTTTTCTGCACAAATGTAGATGAGAACATGGGTGGAGATCTGTAGCTCGCAGTCGCATATACTTATTTTACTACCTCTCCCTGAACTGTGATGTTGAGATACTTTTGGTATATAGTGATGTCACTTTCCTGTTTGGTAATCTGGTTGCAGAAAACAGTCAGATCAAGTTGCAGGTCTAAGTGAATAAAACCTAGACTGCAGGTCCAAGCTTAGGTCACAGGTCTGCGTGTCAGATGCAGGAGCAAATCTTCTATATTGCAAGTTTTTGCTCTGAGATATAGTGAGTCCATTAGCTAATCGTTATCATGTCCCTTTTCTAGCTGCCATTTTTTATTCACCAAAGAGGCAAGCAGCCTTAGGTATAAAACAATATTAAATAAAGGGACAAATTTAAACACCTAACTCCCCACCATCAAAGCTGTTGGTTGCTCAGAGTTATAGTTTGACAACATCTATAGGGCAGCAGGGTACCGATGACTAATGTACAATGTTCTGTGTTGTGTTTTATAGAAAAAAGAAAAACTGTAGCCGGGCCATGAATATGGAATAACTGAAGGAAAGGCACTTGCCAAAATAATCACCCTAATTACTTTTTAAGTGGGTGCCACATGATACATATTAAGTAGCTTATCATCTGTAGATTCAAACTTTATAAAAGTATTTCTTTCTGAGATCAGAAACAGTTAAGCTCAGCACTGACAGTAATACCCTTGGAGAACTAATCCCTGTTTTCTGATGATTGCCGCTTATTAATAATTTGTTCTCTGAAAAACAAAAGTTCAAGTTTGTAAGCAGCAAGCCGCCTCTGAGAGCCAACAAAGACATTTTGTGCATTTCTCAGTGATAAACTGCTCTTTGGCCCAGCACTTGCCGTGCAACATCACTGTCATTTCCTATGATGTTTGATTTAGGTCTCAGCAGTATCTTTCTGCTGACAACTCTTGTATCATAGGGAAGGAAACGAACATTTTACAAGAGAAATGCAACGTACACGTATTGCTTACTAATATATATATATATATATAAAATAATGTGGGGCTCAGAATATTACATAGTAATAATAAATACAGTGAAAATACTATGGTATCAAGCTAGTGTAGGGAATTAGGAAATATCCATCCCAGTGTAATATTTGTACCCCTTATGTTAGATTTCTCTAGAGAGAATGGAATGACACCTACCTGTCAGGATAATCTTCCCTTGAGATAGAGGACTAGTGCAAAGCCGGCCATGGACGTACAGATTCGAACGATCAGATGTCGCAGTATTCCGACCTGCCACAATCCATTCAGATTAAATAAAGTAGTAAAAGAACAAATCAGACAATGTTCTGCCCGTGACAGCAATCGTTATGTACGACAATTTCTAGTGACAGTCATCCATTGGTATTGTCAGATAGGCAATAAATGTAGAGAAATTATCTTTAGCCAACAGAAATCTTTTCACCTGGCAGGTTGACTAAACTACTGATCGATGTGGTACGAGAGTTACAAGAATATCCACACACGGTCCAAAAATCGTACAAAACTTTAATTTGTGCAACTATATCTTTGCTTCTATGGCCATCTTAACACAAAGAGAGGGGCATTATACCCCCCTCGTTGAACCAAAGTTTTTACAATAATCTACATAGCTACTACAAGATTTTCCCTTTCAAGGCTGATCATTAGATTACTAGTTCACACAATGTTGCTTATTGGTACATCAGAAGAGCCAAACATGGTGTTGCTTTCATTTCCCCTTTAAGTTAGAAAATCATAGCTTTTTCCGGTTGCTAGGGTCCATATTCCCATAGCAACCATGGATTGATTTGAATAAGAGACTGGAATATGAATAGGAGAGGACCTGAATAGAAAGATGAGTAATAAAAAGAAGAAATAACAATACATTTGTAGCCTTGCAGAGCATTTGCTTTTTAGAAGGGTCAGTGACGCCCAGTTGAAAGCTGCAAAGAGTCAGAAGAAAAAGGCAAATAACTATAGAACTATAAAAAAAGAAATAATCAAAACCAATTTAAAAGTTGCTTAAAATTTGACATTCTATAACATACTAAAAGTTACCTTAAAGGTGACTCACCCCTTTAAAACAAGAGACACAAAGGGAAGGAATTCCACAAAAGTGGAGGAAGCATATTTTTGGTGTAAACATGGTGCTAAAACTGGTGTAAATAGAATCTCCATATTCACAAACACTAATGTGCCAAAATACAGACTCAACTGCTACTTTTCAAATTCTGGTGAAAGAAAGGGCAGTTTACAGACACTTTTGTGAATATATCATTAAAACGACAAAAACAACATTTTCTTCCGACATATTTAAAATGGAATAAAAATCAGTGTAACACTTTCTCCTGAGCTCTGCATTGTTTTACCCAATCTGGATTCACCCCACTTTTAGGTTCAGTATGGGGACTCATTAGCATATTCATGAGGATTAGCATCTTAATGTCAGGGTAAAAACCCTGTGTAATCAGAAATGAATAACAATAAATTTATACACAAGAAAAACAGTATATATTATTTGTATATATAAAAGTTGTTTATTTCATATAAAACATAAAAAAATCATATAAAATAAAATAGGTGACAAAAACATATTTTTACCTCACATTTGCATTCTTTTGCAATTATTTGCAAAATAATATATATAATATATTGTAAGGAGATTCTTGAGTTAATACTTGAAACGCATGATATGTGAAATGTAGCTTCTTTTACCAATAACATGTCCTTGTGATAATTGTAGCTTCTTTAACAATAACAAGTCTTTGTGATAATTTGAAACAGTGCATTTGTACGCAGCTAACTGTCCCCTGAATAAATGACGTGAACGTTGGGGCCATATCAGCTGCAGAAAGATTGTAACATTTTACAGTATCTATAAAAAGCCAGCTACTTTCTGTATTAGCTGGTCAACCTGCAGCTTACTTCTGTATTGCTTGTCCCCTCGCAGCGAGTATAAAACTTATCACATTCCTCTGAACCCTGAATGGTCATTGGCAGATTTTTCTAACAACTTGGTCCTTCGAGCCGGAAACCAACATCTGTCTTCTCAAACGGGAAACGTGACTGTGGTCACTGCAGAGGGTTAATCCTATTCTCTCTGTGGACTGAACCGAAAGACCTCCGACAGCTGTCGTAAAGAGAGGCCAGTTGCACTCGTTTGGGGGAACAGTGACGGTTTCCAAAGAACACAGCGACCAGGGTCACTGGAATCTGGTAACGTATATGTTTTCTTTTTGTTGTTGTTGTTACTAGTTGTCTACGTAGAGGTCCCATCACTAGACTGTTGATATTAAGGTGTTAAGTGGCGTAATCGCCCGCCTTTGATAAAGAGACAGGGAGTGATAGTGGGTCCAGTCACCTAGACTGTTGCTACGTAAAGGTCCCGTCACTAGACTGTTGATATTAAGGTGTTAAGTGGCGTAATCGCCCGCCTTTGATAAAGAGACAGGGAGTGATTAGTGGGTCCGGTCACCTAGACTGTTGATATTAAGGTGTTAAGTGGCATAATCGCCCGCCTTTGATAAAGAAACAGAGTGACAAGCGGACGAGTCCATAGTCTGTGTGAGAAGACTACAGGAATAACTAACTCCGTGTGCACGTTAAAGATAAAGAGTACTCCGGGGACCGCTGAATTTGTGTTTGAAAGTGTGTGAAAGAGAGTGTTTGGGAGTCAAAGAGGGAATGGTCAACCCCTCAGACAGGCCGTAAAGGGCGATACACTGACCGGTGAACGTTTTCGGCAAACGGACTACCTTGCTCCTCAGGTTTTACTTGGCCGAGCTCCAAGCTGTGAGGCCATATCCGTGAGTACTGCTTCACCAGGCGTTTGACTCCACAAAATTGTTTGTCAATTGTTTGTCATCTATACCTACTAACTATGGGAAATAAATGCTGTAAAAGTATCAATGATCTAACTGAGGACGCTCAGTTCATGCGTGATCAGAATCCAAATAATATCAGGTTCTTAAAAGGTAGAGAGAGGATTATAATTTTAACCCTATATTAGACAAGGAACAGTATAGATTGCTTGTTGGAGAGGTACTGACGATAAAAAATGTACATTTAAAGTTACCTATAGGTCATGTTTTTTTTTTTTCTTTGCTGGGAGGTTTGTTTTTGTAAGTAATTGTTAGATGAAGTTTTCTAAACCTGACTGTTTTGTCAGCCTGTCAGTTAGAGATTCTAATGCTAACGGCCTCCTGCTGCACAAATATGGCAGCCTCCTCATACAGGAACATGGGGCATCAGACAGGTAATGTAAAAGCATTGTGCAAATACGTTATTGTGAAGTTATAAGTTTCTTTCCAATGCAATATTATGAGGAATGTAATAGGAGGGAAAATAAAGAAAGGAATGCCAAGAAAGGCAAGGTACAAGAACAACTATATGTCAGGTAATACGATAATGAAGGGATTGTGGATTGATATTATAGTAAACTGAAGGAAGTCTTTGACACATATAGTGGTGTGCCTATACCAGATCAGGGCATGGTTAATGATAGTCCTTATGAGCTACAACTAAAAAATGCATTCCTATGAGGATGTCTTAGCAGTTTTGTGAGTCAGCATATGGTAGACCACCGGGTAGCCAGTTTGCAAGCAGTCCTTGAGTATGCCAGACTGAAAGACATCTCCAAAAAACAAAACAAAAAAAAAGAAGGTTAAACTATGTGTTTTAGTAGAGGAAGATGTGTATGTGGTAAAGCAGGATAGAGGACGAGATAGGCAGAGAGAAGGGGGTTCAGACCCCGTTGAGATGACAAGCGAGAAAGGGAAATACTGTAAGTAAAAGACGTAGGAGAAATTAGTTTTTTTCATTGTGAGAAACCGGGGCATTTTCCTAGAGAATGCCGAGCAGAATTGAGCAATGGGGATGACAGGAGCCCCCTTGGGGAGGCATGACTATCTGAGAGTATACATTCCCCTATAAATAACTGAGGATAATTCTTAATATAGAAGACATAGAATGTAGTCTCTTATGTAAGTCGAAACCCCAACTCACACTTGGGGGCCGATTCACTAACTTCGAGTGAAGGATTCGAAGTAAAAAAACTTCGGATTTTTGTGCTCCTCGACTATCGAATTGGCGTAAATTCGCCTGAGTAGTATGATTCAAATAGATCGAGCGCAAAAACGCTGCGACTATTCGCCATTCGATAGTCGAAGTACTGGATCGAGCGCAAAAACGCTGCGACTATTCGCCCATTCGATAGTCGAAGTACTGTCTCTTTTAAAAATACTTCGACTGCCTACTTCGCCACCTAAAACCTACCGAATTGCTTTAAAAGCCTATGGGAAAGACCCATAGGCTTGTTTTCCAAGTTTTTGATCGAATAAATAGGCATTCGATCGAATGAAAATCCTTCGAGCGAATATTCGATCGAGCGCCTATTCGCCTGGCGAATATTCGCCAATTCAACTATTCGCCAGCGCGTAAATTCGCCCGAATTGTCTATTCGATTCTATTCCCCAGTCGAATTTCGAGGGATTTAACCCCTCGAAATTCAACCCTTGATGAATTTGCCCCTTGAAGTTGAGGGAAAATCCATTACCTTCCTATGTGACACTGGGGCATGTAGATTCCTTATACACCCCCCTGATGTGCCAACTATCCAAAGAACTGAGGAATTTACTTTTCTAAGAATAGCAGGGGGACAATTAGATAAAGTATACTTGTCCCCACTATTAGCCGTAACTGACCCTGACATTCAACAGACTATTCTTAATCAGTTCATTCTCTCTTCCCATTGTCCATTCAACTTACTGGGAAGGGACATGTTGGTGAGATCAGGAAAGTGCCTTATAACCACCCGGATGGTTAATTGCCTTTGGCGACCATCCGCTTAATAGAATAGCAGCCAACCCGAATCAAATACCAATCAAACCTCTTACACAATCACAAAAGATGAGGAAGCTAGAAAGCTAGAGGGAGAGATAAAGCTGCTAGCAAAGGAGTTAAGTCAGAAAATAGTGAACAGTGAGAAACAACACCAAAAGGAAAAACACCTTAGAGACAATTTATCTTTCAGTGCTGAAAATAGCAGCTCTGATACTGAGGAACAAGCAGTTCCCAGCCCCCCAGCCAAGTTCTACCCCGCCTGTAAATACAAACTAGAGAAGAGGGGTAGAAGCGGGGGCTGCTGCTTCAACACGTCACATTACACACACAGAGTACATTCCATGGGCAGCATCAGATCTTAGAAGGATTTTTCAAGACGTTCCACATCCCCGCACCAATCCACACAAATTTGTACAGGAACTCATGTTTGTCCAACCCTAATTGGACTGATGTTAGTTGTACTCAAACATGTGTGTGGTCCAGGGGCTTACCAACATTTGTTGGTCAAAATGAATTGGGACACTAATCCTGCTGACCCAGCCCAAGTAGGGTTCCGCTTACGTTCTCTGGAAGGTACCAAAGGCACCATTTTTCCAGAAGTTTATTGGGAAACAGTTTTCAAATTTAACCATGATGCTCAAGAGTCTGTTGTCCAGTATGCAACCAGATTTAAAGAGAGGGTCAATGCCTGTGGTGGACCTGCTGTCCTAACAGATGAGGAAAACCTGATGGGAGTTGTTGCATGGTTTAGGACCTACAAGCAGTAAATCAGGCCGTTTTCCAAGATCTCATTAGGAAATGCCAAAGCTGATGCGGCTGCTAAAGCACATTCACATTCAAGCTTTAACTGCATCACCAGACACAAACTTTTTAGATCAAGGGTTACTCAAAGACGTGCAAAATAATGTCAGTGAAGCAGAACACCACAAATGGGTTTCTAAAGGGGCCCAACTTAAACAGGGCATATATTATTGCCCCAAAAGGAAAACCAATCCTTCCTACTACACTCTTTCACTATGTTGCCATTTTGAGTCATGGGCAAAGCCATGTCTCAACAGGAGGAATGGTGAATAACATACTCATTTTAGATTTTAGATCTGCATGGATTTTATCAAACTCAATAGATGGGAGAACAAGAAATGTTGCCTTGTAATTATAAATGCCTTTTCAGATCATCGAGGAAGAGGCAGACCAAAGTTTGGCGGAACACGTGCAGAAATTAAATAAACAAGAGCTTACTCCAAATTCTCTTCCAGATACCGGAGAGCCCATCCCAATAGAACTTGTGAAGCCTGGAGGCTACATGTGGGTAAAGGTAATAAAAATGAAGAATTGGGCGACTCCATTGTGGGATGAGCCTTATCAGGTAAAATCGCAGAAAGAGTGTCCTGGGTACACTCCAGTCATTGTAAGCTAGTAAAAGAACTAGGGCAAGTGGCTAGGGAACCCAAATAGTCCTTTGGATACAGTCTGACTACAAAGGGGGTTCTCTCCACTAGGGAGGGGGTCGTCTCAACGTCAGTGAAGAACCATGGGACTATTTGGGAGCAGCAGCAGAAGTAGGGAAAGAGTAGAACAATATGATACCTGGACACCATTCTCAAGGTGGGGTTGTGCAGGCATGTTAGCACTAATAATGTTTTTCATCTTATTCCCTTGTCTTTTCTTCCCCTTATATCATAATGCCACCAAACACAATAATACACCCGTTGGGGAGCATCCCTCATTCCCAAGAAATAGGACTCCCCAGAGTGTAGGTACAACAGGCAGACAGGATTGGGGACCACCTCCCAAGGATTATTCATATCCACCGTGGAGCAAACCTCTAGACATTATCGAAAGAACCACTACCACAGTTGAATTTGATGCCTGTGAATTCAGTGTGATTCCTTAGAGACCACTAGGTCCTTTGCCTAGGAAAATAAGTATATGTGCATCATTGCACACCCCAACCCCAGACTAAAGCCCTGCCCGGATTGGGCCACAGTCTGGTGGAGTACAGATCCACAAGGGTGGGAGATAGCACCATGGGTAGGAGACTTAAAGAAATTCATGCAGCAGCAGATTTCCATAATAAAGAAAGCCCCATCTGCTTACTGCACGATCAAGTCATGTAACCCACTGCTCCTAACCATTAAAAATCCACATCCCAGAGACCAAAAACTTTTTGGTCTCGGGATTACCATCACAGGAACAGACCCCATGGGATTAATTAATGTAACCATAGATAGGGCAAAGGCCAAAGAGAGAGATTCCACAAACCCATTCCTCAAAGAAAAGATCTCTATCTCTGGTTTTCTGAGCCCAGGCTCTGAATGGAGGGTGACTTACTTACTTACCCAATCTCACCCTTGAAAAAGCTTTTGGAATAGAGACAGGTGTCCCCGAGGGGAACAAATGGTTAAAATCTGTCCCATACATGGCCCCCCATGCAGGGAAAGATAACTGCTTCGCTTGCGCAAAAGCAACCCACGCCATTGGTATGGTGCCATTCCCGCCAAACCCTGATAATGACTTAGAAGGGTTGTAGTGTGTGCTTAAGTTATATACTCAAAAGCAACCCGCAAACGGTACCACCCTGTCCTTTCTCTACCCTGCTACATATGCCACATTCCATTACAGTATATGCATGTAACCAAACCTGTTTCCATAGTCAAGGGCATAGTCAGAAATTACTGGCACTGCCAACCTTCTTTTGTGCCTGAAATATAGTTCTGACATAGAATGACACCACATTTAAAAATGATGGTTCCAGGGCCACTGTAGTGTGCGGGCAGATATATGGTGGTTATGTGGAGACATGAAATTGCGCCCCTTACTTCCAAGTCTCTGGAGTGGGAGCTACTGTTTAGTACAACTGATATTGCCTTTCTATGCTTTTCCCGTAACCTCTATTCCGCAGGTACCAAGATTGGAAATGATTCACTGCTCCAAATGAGAAGTCTGACTTAAAGGGTCTTTCGACAATCATGTATACATTGATGATATAGGAGTACCTTGAGGAGTCCCAGATGAATATAAGGCCAGAAATCAAATCACTGCTGGTTTTGAATCCTTCCTCGCCTGGTGGGCAACTATAAACAAGAACGTCGATTGGATCAACTACAACCAACAGAGATTTGTCAACTTTACCCGTGATGGATTTAAAGGTATAGCAAGTCAACTAGAAGCCGCCTCCTTGGTTGCCTGGCAAAATCATATGCCTTGGACATGCTTCTTGCCGAGAGAGGTGGCATGTGCAAAATCTTCGGTGATATGTGTTGCACCTTCATCCCAAATAACACGGCTCCTGATGGGAGTATCACTAAGGTCTTGGAAGGACTGGCTATGTTATCTAATGAACTGGCGGAAAACTCTGGGATATCCAACAATTTCACCGACTTTCTTAAGACTTGGTTCAGGAAATGGAGCGGACTTGAATCCAGCGTGATAATTTCAACTGCTATACTTGCAGCTATTTTGGTAACCTGTGGGTGCTGTTGCATCCCTTGTATTCGTGGCTTATTGCAACATCTTATCGATACTACTTTTACTAAAACCATGTATACTGCAGCTTCACTCTGCTCTTATGACTATGTGGATAATTATGACACAGATATATGACGCGAAGGATGAAAAGCTATGCTAGTCCTAATCACTGATGTTTTTCTGTCACACATAATGCATTCACAAGTATAAAAAGGGTGGAAATGTAAGGAGATTCTTGAGTTAATACTTGAAACGCATGATATGTGAAATGTAGCTTCTTTTACCAATAACATGTCCTTGTGATAATTGTAGCTTCTTTAACAATAACAAGTCTTTGTGATAATTTGAAACAGTGCATTTGTACGCAGCTAACTGTCCCCTGAATAAATGACGTGAACGTTGGGGCCATATCAGCTGCAGAAAGATTGTAACATTTTACAGTATCTATAAAAAGCCAGCTACTTTCTGTATTAGCTGGTCAACCTGCAGCTTACTTCTGTATTGCTTGTCCCCTCGCAGCGAGTATAAAACTTATCACATTCCTCTGAACCCTGAATGGTCATTGGCAGATTTTTCTAACATATATATATATTATAGATCTTTATTTAAAGATGAAGTAAAGCCATCCTGGCAAATGTTAGTTTTTGTACCAGTACAAAGCCCCCCATCATGCTCAGAAATACAGAGCTGCCCAGCAGTGTTGAACCCTCTTTTAACTGTGTCCCTTTTGTTCCCAGTATCCACCTTGCTGATCAGTGAGTGGTCCATACACATTGGCAGCTAAATTGGGATCTTAGGCTACTGGGTATGTTGCTAAGTGAGATAAATAATGGGAATGAATATGTGGTAAAGTGTACACAGGGCACAATCATTAGTACGAGGCAAATGTACAGTTGAGAGGCACATGATGGCTGACTGAAAGGTTTAGGAAGAGCTAAAGTTCGGAAAAAATTACGGTAAAATGTAGTTTGAAATGTCGTGTGAAAGAAAAAATTTGGAAACTGTTCACAGAAGTGGAGGTAGAGGTTTGTGACTGTGACGGAAAATCTGACAATTGTATCTCCACTTTTATTTTGTCCCAATATCACCACTTTTGTGAATTTCCAGCTGGCAACGTTTCGCCAGGACTACCGCTTTTAGGCACTTCGGCAATTTACAGGCGTAACTTCGCTAGCGAATGATCAGACGCTATTGCTCATTTGCACTCTATCGCCAGGCTAATTTTCGCTCTGGAGAATGGACGTTACTCTGCAAATTAACTAAGATGTAGTGATGGGCGAATTTGCGCCGTTTCGCTTCACCGAAAAATTCGCGAATTTCGCGAAACGGCGAAAAATTCACGAAACGGCGCCGGCGTCTAGTTTATGACGCCGTTTTTTTGGAAAAAAAATTTGACTCCAGCGATTTTTTTCCGCGAATTTCCGCGGGCGTTTCGCGAATTTATTCGCTGGCGGCGAATCGCGCAAATTCGCCCATCACTACTAAGATGTGGATTTACTGAACGTTACTTCTTTTGCCAGACTTGCTTTTGCCAGCTCAGACCAGTCAAAGTGCACTGGAGTGCATAGATCTTCCTCAATCTTCTGTTACATACATCATATTTTTAGTGGAAAAAGTTTTTAAGTCCCAAAAAACGCTGACGTCTTTTGCTTTTTTCAGAGTGATAGCCTGCAAAAGTCCTTACATTTTTTTGGGGGGTAACTGGGTTCCCCCATACATTTTCTAACATATGGAACATAAACTATACAGTGGGCTCATGTGTGGGGCATTATAAAAACTCTATTTTCTTTATTAAGGTTCCCTGGACTTGTGTAATGTATTTGCTGCAAATTTGCCGGCGTATGCAAATTAGCCTGAGCGAAGACCTCTAACGAAGTTGCGCTAGGCATAATTGAATGCTAGCGCATCTTTGATTTGATTGCCGAAGTAACGCTAGCGAAAAATTCACCAGCATTCGGCACCCTGGAAGAAACTTCGCATTTTAGTAAATTAGTGTTGTCTGAGCGAATTTTTGCCTGGCGAAGTGTAGCGATATGTGCGAAGCCGTCGCTGGCAAATTTTCGCAGGTTAGTAAATTTACCCTTTAGAGTTCCCAGTTCCTGACTCTCAATATAGAAACCCGGTGCATCGGCTATTTTCTCTGTATCCACCCTCATTCTCATTAAGGCCAAGGGGCAAATTCACTAAGAATCGAAGTTGCGCCAGGCGCAACTTCGCCGCTCTTTGCCGCTCTTTGCCGCACTTCGCCAGGCGAATTTTCGCCAGCGCTACGCAAATTCACTCAAAGTTGCGCACAGGGGTAGCGAAAGGTTGCGGAGTTGCGCTAGCGTTGTTTCGCTATATAAAGCGAAGTTGCGCTAGCGAAAGCTAATTTGCATACGGCGCGAAATTCAAATTTCAATGGAGGAACACGTATCTGCACTACAAATGCCTAGAAAACCTTCAAATCAGCCAATAAAAATTTTATTTTGTCCTACACATGTGCCCACTGTCAAGGTAAGTTGCCATGAGTCAGGAAATGTAGGGGGGAGGAAGGGGAGCCCCAAAAAATTTTCGATCTTTTTCAGCCTATCACCCGTCATGTAGAAAACACGCCAGCGTTTTTTGGGACTTAGAAAAAATTTTGACTTTTTTGGAAACAATCCCTATCTACTCTATTGCGCTTCGCCAGGTCTGAGGTGGCGAAGGAAGTCTAGCGTAAAAGGTAGCGTTCAGTACACTGCGCAAGTTAGTGAATTTGCGTAGTTTGTCGCTAGCGAAGATTCGCCTGGCGTAAGGTTGCGAAGTAACACTAGCGAAACTACGCCAGCGTTCGTTAGTGAATTTGCGCAGTAGCGAAAATGGCCAACGCTAGCGAATTAACGCTAGCGTTCGGCGCTTCGCGCTTTAGTGAATTTGCCCCCAAGTGTCTATAATCTGATCATTATCCTCCTTTTCCTGGATCATTAACGTTCATGATTGCCTCCTTGTTCCTATTTCAGCCTTGCTCCTGAATGCTTGCTGTTGAGCCCTTGCTTGCAATTACTGACCTCTAGATTTTGACTCGGCCTGTTTCCTGGACATTCTCTGTGATTGTACTCTACGGAACGCATTTTAGGACATCCTGAAACAAAATACCTGTCCTTCATGCAATGTCCTATGCCTTCGGAATGGTGCATAGTTTGCTTTTGCCGTCACCCATCGTCCAAATCTGCATTCACACCTCCGTCCTCTACCCTCCCTTCTCAGCCGACAGCCATACGAACTCCACCCTCAGCCTTCTGCCCTCCACCCTCCTTCTTCAGTCATCTGCCTTCCGCCCTCATTCCTTTTCCTTCTGCCCTCGCTCACCACTTTAGAAACTTATGGATAAGACTGTTGGCTGAAAAGAGAGATCTGAGGGGGGAGTGTTGAGCAGCGAGGGCGGAGGCAGAAGGAAGAGGACTAAAAGGAAGAGGACTGAGGGCGGAAGGCAGAGGACTGAGGGCAGAGGATTGAGGGCGGAAGGCTGAGGGCAGAGTTTGTATGACTGACAGCTGAGAAGGGAGCAGCGCCGTTTCTGTATGTATTGCCGCCTGAGGCGGCTCCAGTAATGCCGCCCCCCCAGCCCGATTCAATTTCCGGGGGGGAGGCAGCAACGCTAGTGCGGAGAGCGCAATTGCGCTCTCTCACCCTAGTAAAGCCGAATTTCCGGTTCAAAAACCGGAAATTCGGCTCTTAAAGGCACCAGGAGCGGCTTTTTGCCGCCCCTGGAAACCTAGCTGGCGATGCCGCCTGAGGCGAGCGCCTCAGCTCGCCTCATTGGCGGATCGCCCCTGGAAGGGAGGGTAGAGGACGGAGGTATGATTGCAGATATGGACGATGAGTGACGGTAAAAGCAACCGATGCGCCATTCCGAAGGCATAGGACATCGCATGAAGGACAGGTATTTCGCTGCAGGATGTTCTACAATGCGTTCCGTAGTTCTCGGCATGCCTCTGACCTCGGCCTGCCTCGACTACGTTTGAACTCTGTCTGCCCCAGACCTCTCCCCCCAGACTTGCTCTTGTTATCTGTGTAACCTCAGTTTGTACTCAACTTGATTACTCCATTCCATCTAATTCTGCATAGTTTATGTTTGCCTGTCTTCATTAAATCACCTTGCTGCACCTAACTTCTGCAATCGATCTACAGTATCTGGCAACATGCATAACCTGGGTTACACAGGCTCCCTTATGCCAACCTCACACCTCAGGTAGTTCCTCACAGCCCTCTGTTATTCAATTAGTACATATTGTGCTGCACCATTCTACTATAAAGCCTTTGGTGAAAATCCAGTTCAGTGCAGCAGAGAATGGCGCTCAAGAAAGACATTCTAAAGAACAAAAACAGTCTACTCAACCTTCCCGAGAATTGCATGTGTTTCTTATATTCTGAGAAATACTAATGAAAAACAATTTGTGGTTATTTCTGCAATGCTTGAATTTTGCTGTGGTTAGCCAAATAATCTTTGGACTGTTTCTGCAACCATCACAAGATCACATGAAACTTAAGATTCAATTTGAGGAGCGCAAGGATCTTCTGCAAAAAAAAATTCTGACTGATCTGTTGGATGTCACGGAGACTATGTGATTTGTAGCACCCACAATGTGAATCGGTGATTTACCGTCCCCCCCCCACCAGTTCACAATTTTTATATGGTGAACTTTTGACTGCATAAAAACCAAATATAGCTCCCGTAGGTATTAACCTACAGTAAATTCCTTCTTCTAAGTTACATGTGGTAAATTTTACTCCTCTCCCTCAAGTGACTGACCTAGAGTTGTGTTTTAGGATAGCTGGGTGAGGGTTTAGGATTAACCACAGGTAGGGGCAGATTTATAAAGGGTCGAATTAGAAAATTTGAATTTTTAATTTTTTTTTGGTCAAAACTGTTAATTTCGACTAAGCAATTAGCCAAACTCGATTCGAGTTTTTTAAAAAATTTTAATTTGATTTTCGAGATTTAGCATACTCTTGCCATTTAAGAATTTGGATTTGACTATTTGCCACCTAAAACCTGCCAAATTAATGTATAAGTCAATGGGAGAGGTCCAGGGATCAATTTGGAGTTTTTTGTAGCCTTCCTGACATTCAAGGTTTTTTTTCGGAGAAAAAACTCAAACTGAGTTCGGTCAAATTAAATTTGAATTCGATTCGAGCTTTCAAGTCGGTAATATTTGTCAGAGTTTTACATTTTCGATTTTAATAATAACTAGTCGAATATTCGAATTTTGAGTCAAATCAAATTGATGTAAGTTAAAAAAAACTCACATGAATTCGTAATTCGACCCTTGATAAATGTGCCTCCCCGGGTCTCTGAATTTCATATATTGTATTTTATTGGTATTTTTTACCCTTATCTTCTTCCTGCTTTGACCGGCGTTTTGGCGCCGGTACGGATCTACTGCGCATGCGCCAAAAGTCACAAAGTTTTCCGTGACTTTTGGCGCATGCGCAGTAGATCATACCGGCGAAATGCTCCTACTGCGCATGCGCCAGTCAAAGCAGGAAGAAGATCGCGTGGAAGAAGATGGTGTCGGTGAACTCCGTAGACTGGACCTGCGCAGAAGGGTAAGTAACAAGTTAGGGGCATTTGCCCAGCGGGACGGGTAGGCCAGGGGGGAGGAGGGAGGGTGGGCAACACACGGGAGGGGGGAGGGTTTTTGCGCCGACTAGGTTTCCTTCTCCTTTAAAGTAAAGGCACATCAGGCTGCACTGGTGGTCCCTGAAATTTTGCTATATGGCTCTCATTCCATTCATCCTCCTTCTACAAAAAAAGGCAATGTCTGTTTCTAACTGTCAAGAATTAAGGTGATTATGCGGAGAGATAAAATAACAGGGAGGGGGCAGCTGCTGTGTTCCTAATGATTTCTCATCATCTAAGATGATTCAGGTGTCACCTCTGCAAAAGACCAGGCAATCGATAAGTGTGAAAAGCAAGACAACAATACACGCCGTGCACCCTTGCACTTTATATCAGCCAGGCTATTTTAAAAAGCCCCATTCATGCAGAATGACGTTCGTTTTTCTCTTGTTTACCTACTTGCATGAAATATTTATAAGCGGAGCTGCCAGGTGGCTTTAAAATTCACATTTTTAACATATTAGTTATTTAAATAAAAAAGTCAGTGCTGTTTTGATCAAAATGTGTGTTTAATTATATTTTTTTAGAGATGCCCGAAATACAAACAGAACACTGAATGAATTGCAGCTGCAACAGCTGGAATATGCCAAGGTTTTATATGTAAAATGCCACACATCTAGGGTCTTTCTAACATTGATACTCATGGAGTCCTTAGTTTAATGAAATATATCAGTCACGACTAATCTCCCCGTCTGCCACGACCCTTAAGGTAAAGAGATCCAAATTACAGACAGATCCCTTATCTGGAAATCCCCAGGTCTCGTTTATTCTGTATAACTGTCCCATACCTGTACTTTTCATGCGGATAGGAGTATGCCTTTTACACATCTGATGTTTGCTAGAGGTTCTGTATATCAAAAATCAAGGATTATCTGCTTAGGAATACAGATACATACAAACACACGGGCTGCAATATAACATTGTGTTTTGAAAAGTTTAATTTTGAAACTCCAGCCGGTGGTTGAACCTGAGCTGATGGCTGCCCCAGTTATGCAACAATAAAATGCCTGGTATCTATATAGGCCTTTGTTACCAATGCAAATAACATTATAATTATTTCTATTTCTAATTGCTTTCAAAGGGTTTATATTCACCTCTTTTCCCTAAGACCATATTCCATAGCAAGCTATTTCTGTATAGGATTATAAAGCAAGAGCTGCATTTTAAATTGACAAAAGACTCAGGAAAAGTAAAACCCACTATTAACAAAAGGTTCCCTTCAGCATTTTTTGTTAACAGCTATTGTTGTTGGAAGGGCTATTGCTCAAGGTACTAAGAGAGGCAAAATGAGTCTATTAAAATTGATTCTTCCTCCTCCCTTCTAATTAGATGCTTTCTCCCTTCTTTTCCTGGATACAGTAGAACAACATGCTGTGCATAAGGTTTCATTGGTAATTCTGATTTGAAAATGTTTCTGCTGCTAGGTTTTACTAACGGAAGCAATTAATAAATAAGCTAACATACTAACATACAACCATATACACTCAGTGTAGGTCTGCACTATAGACTGATAGGAATTGCAGAACATGGTTTATATTAGGAGCCATACACTGTCTTCACAGTAAATTTAGAGGAAGTGTGGAACATGGGTTACAGAGCCAGAACTAGGGCTAGGCAGATGAGGCACAATCCTAGGGTGCAAAGGTAGAGGGGTGCCAGGCACATACCTCTTCTGCTGCCTTCCCCTTGTTCTTTGCTTCTTCCGCCGCCTTCCCATATATGCGGCACATATTCGGAGCGTGCGTGCGTGAGGAGGGGCGATTGCCAGCGCAGCCCTAGCACTGATGGGTTTTATTGTACCCCATGCATTCCATCTAGGTCTAAATAGTAAATTAGAGGAAGTAATGAATGTACCTAATTCTCATTTACTTTTCTCCCACAAACATTATTGGCACAAGTTTCTATTAAAGGAAAAACTATACCCCAAAATGAATACTTAAGCAACAGATAGTTTACATCATAAATAAAGGAGAACTAAAGCTTAAATAAAGAAGTTGGTTAGAAATTATGTTTTGCACTTCTATAACAGCCCAAGGCAATCACAGCCCTTTAGCAGGGAAGTTCTGTGTCTCCCAATATGCTCTGTGCTGCTGTCACTTACTGAGCTTAGGGACCGTTC
Source organism: Xenopus laevis (assembly GCF_017654675.1). Classification (NCBI taxonomy): domain Eukaryota; kingdom Metazoa; phylum Chordata; class Amphibia; order Anura; family Pipidae; genus Xenopus; species Xenopus laevis. The sequence goes on along the minus strand of NC_054372.1, from coordinate 61,685,876 downwards.
ATACAGTACACATAGAATATTAATGTCACAATATGAGGCTGATTAGTAATTAATTCAGATAATAACTACATGGCAGCACAGAAACCAGTGCAACTAGCATCAAAATTTAATATGCAGCCTTGTAGTATCAGCTTATATTAAAGACCAAACTAATTTTCTGCTTGATAATTTGTGACGACCCCTAAGCTTAGCTTCTCAACAGTTGCTCAGAGCCCAAAGATGGCGAACCCTGTGACAAGTTTGAAGTCCTGGATCATTGCTGCTATTCACAAGCTAAAACTTTAGTCTGGTGCAATCAGTTCAGTATATAAAATATGGCATTTTTAGCCATATTCACTTTTAGGGTTTCTCCCTTACGTGGCATATTAAAGTATTTGAGCAAACCGGGATATATATAGTTAGGTAAATATTGCCCTTTTATAGCTTTTACCTTGAGCCACCGTTTTGCAATGGTCTGTGTGCTGCCTCAGAGATCACCTGACCATAAATACTGCAGCTCTAATTGTAAAAGGAAGAAGTGTGGAAGCAAAACGCAGAACTCTGTCCTTAAATTGGACCTTCTTTGTGTGCCCTGTAAATTGTAGGATCCCTGGGGGCGGCCCTTATTAATAAAAATAGCAAATTGGAATTAGTTGATGGCACATACTACTAAAAAAAAGTATAGTATTATGAAAATGGTTTATTTACATGAAGCAGGGTTTTACATTTGAGCTGTTTTATGCAATATATTTTCATAGAAACCTACATTGTTCGGAGGTATAGATTTCCTTTAAACAAGCTGTTAATAGAAAGGCAACAGTAATCACTCTTAAAAATTTATACAAAATGTTGGGAAAGTTTATAAGGGCAGTCCACAATTAGGGAAAAGACATGAAACCAGCACACAACAGTTATTCCAAGTGGGGAGATCCCCTATGCATATTGTCTCACCCTTCCATGCTGCTTGTTGTCTTTCTACAATACTATCAGAGTGACAATTCACCCTCACTGTGCACTGGGCTGAACACTACACTGGAGGACAGAAAGTGCAGATTCAATAAATATTTCAGGCTACAATTAGAGAAAGCCTTACACAAGCTTTAAAAAGCAGCTAAAACTGGGTAACATGGCTTGACACAATAAATATGATCAAGAGTAGTGATGAGAGAATGTTATGGGCAGACATGGATGTTTGGCAAAATTCTGCATTTCACATTTTTTGTGAATCCGACCTCCCATATCTGATCCATTATGATATAGATCGGATCAGCCGATAACACCCACTTTAATGTGGGCATATCAGGGCGTCTATGGCCACCTTTAGGCTATTAAAAATTCCCTCCCCTTTAAACAAAACAGATTGTTTGTTCCTAATATCTTCAAGCTGGCCAACTACGTCATCCCTGGTCTGGCCAGTCCTACAATAAATTTCATCTGATTCATTAAGAATTCTTCTGCTTCATTTTTACATTTTATACAGGGACTAAGTTTTACCTGCAACTTACTTTTATAGAATAAGTTCCATGCCCCATTCTTTAAATATTGTAGACCTCCTTCCCCCACCATGCCCTTGTGAATACAAGTATAAAGATGTGTTTGCTTCAACCACCTCACAGGAACCTCTTTCGGGCAGAGTGCAGAGCAGTCCAGAGACCCTTGCCAGGGGTCAAGCATATAGTGGAAAAGAAGAAAAACTGCAGCACTTCTTAGTTGCAAATGTGAAAGGATGTGTTTATTGGTCAGTAACCAACAGGCAACGTTTCGGGCTTAAGGTGGCCATACACGGAGAGATCCGCTCATTTGGTGATTTTTTAGTTTGTTAATCCAGTACATTTCCTTCTTTTTGAAGGCTTTTAACTGATTGCCCCCTCTTCTCAGTTTATATCAATGCTGAATACAGCATTGCCGAATGCAGGCAGCAATGTATTCAGATTGTGCCTGTGCCTTTACACAAGCATGCAAACGTCTTACTGTTTTACCCCAGGAAAAGCTTGACATGAACTTTGACATCATTGCCCCATCTATTTACAAGTAGCATTCTGGTATGAAACATTCTAGGATTTTATTTAGCATCTAGTGCAAGGCAATATCATTCTCTTATTCAGGGATCCTTTCGAAATGCCATTGCCCTGTATAATTTATATTGTGTGATATGATTCAGTACTAATCTTTTGATTAATGTGCTTCATTCATAATTTCATCATTGCTGCAGGAATGCGTGTTTTTCCGCATGATTTATATGCGTTATCCTATTATGTGCAAGGTCCCTATTTGTGATGTATGCGTTCATCTGCAATATATTAAACCCCTGGTGATAGCTCGTTAAGATCAGAAGGTGGAAGACCCAAGTCTGAGGACAAGTCCACAGGTTAATTGCAATCAATTTACCTGCCACACAATTACACTTTCATCTGCAGTCGGCAGAGCGTATACAATTAAAGCGCCATCAGTGAAAAAGCAATTTAATGTGTGATGTCTCGTTGTACATTAGAAGGTCAAAATCAAGACCTGAACATAGTTTACAACCCTACTGGGAACTTAAAATTCTGCATAAATGAAGTTCATATTTACGGTAAAAAATGGGGGGAGGAACAAGGACTGGACCAAAAACTGAAAATTACAATAAATATTTTTAAAGGAACGATAATTGTTCAGTGGCCATAACTGATAATGTACGAATAGGAAATGTAAGTTCCCATGCCTTACACTATAAAGTTCTAAACATGGCAATGAGAAGCTTAAGGGTGGTGGCACACAAGGAGATTTGGGGGAGATTTGTGCCCATCATAGCAAAGATTTAACTGCAGGAGACTCTTAGGTGTGCCATCATTTAAGAGTAATTGCACATAAGGCAAAGTGCCAAAGCACTCAATATAGCCAACCATAGACTTGAATGGAAATTACTTGACAAATGCTCCTGTCTGCACTTTCCATTAAATTCTATGGGGGGACTGTTTCGGTCATTTCAATGCCATTTTTTTATTAACTGCTAAATAACTTTTAAAGCATCCATGCCAACCTGTCAACTGTTTCTGGGAAAACGGGATGCCTTTGCAATAAAAAACACTTCCAACACTCGAGGGGCAATAGCAAGCAGTAACAAGGGACCAAGGTGAACTGGTTAAAAGATGTAGGCAAGGATTTGTGTCAATTCAGTGCAGGAGGAAACAGAAATCCAATTAGTAATCCAAGGAGACTAAGTACAGAATATGTAAAGTTTGGTGATACCTTTTATTGGCTAACTGAATAAAGATGGCCATACACGGGCAGATAAAGCTGCCGATATCGGTCGTTTGGACCAATTTGACAGCTTATCTGCCGTGTATGGGCCACGATATCAATCGGGAAGGTTTGATTTTTAACCGACCGACCCGTCTGAGCCCCTTGGCGTATCGTAATTCGATGTTCGGCCATACGATTTAGCCATGCCATTAGTGGCATATCGGGGAAAGATCCGCTCGTTTGATGTCGCCAAACGAGCGGATCTTTGAGTCTATGGCCAGCTTAAGTAAAAATTGCAACCTTTCTGGATAACAGGTCCTGTATATGATCAATACAATTCATTTCTATAGTGCTATAACGGTAAACTAACATACAGGGGTCCTACAATTGAAGAATCAAGCACTGCTTACATGAGCTTACAATCAAAAGGGTCAGCTTTCAATGATGAATTTTCAAATGGTGTTGCTTAATAAATACAGGCATGCATCTCACCATCCTTAGGGGAGCCCTCCAGTGAGCCTTAAATTATACATTATAAATCTGTGCATTATGGCAGGGGTGTACACCCACTAGCAGTACAGCTGTTGTTGAACTACAACACCCACAAGCAGTCAAAAATCATGTGTCCCTGCCTCTTTATGATTTTAAAAGAAATATATAAGTATAGACATTTGCAAATTGGAGGCAGAATGAGGTAAAGCACCTCTCGATCTTCGGGAGAATAGTTGCGCTCTCTCTGTGTCACACAGAAGCCTGACTAACAAATGTGATAGGAACTCATTATTAAAAGATATATGAAACCTTTGACTCACTGGGCCTTTACCTTCTCGGGTTTCTCCTTGTAACTTTGTGCTGTATTAAGTCTTTGTTTGGCTCCATTGTTGCTTTCTGCTCTCTCAAGTGTCTATGTATGTCTCAGAGAGCCTTTTATGCTTTTCAGTGTCTTCTGCCTTCCATATCTAATCCATCATTCCTATCAGAACTGCTCTGGAAGCACTTCTGGAAATGTTACAGTAATGCCTAATTTGTAAAAGGGCTGCTGTATCAGAAGCAACACAGGCAATGATATTTAAAGCAAATCTTTTATGATAAAAAATATATATGTATCTATATGTATCTATATATAAAATATGGTTGTGCCCTATGAAGGCACCATTATAAGTATATTATAAAAAAAAAAATCAGTTTACTGTATATTAGCATTGTAGCGTTCCATCTGCTGAAATCTGAAGCAGAGGGACATGCATTTAATAATTAGTGATTTAAAACTATAGTCTATCAACAATACCCACAAACTGCAGTACAGGTGTGAGATCCGTTATCTGGAAACCTGTTATCCTGAAATGGAAAGCCCGTCTCCCAAATCCAAATTTTAGTAAATGTATTTCCTTTTTCCCTTTAATATTAAAACAGTACTTTGTACTTGATCCAAACTAAGATATAATTAGTTATAGTTAGCTATCCAATAAATCCTTATTGGAAGCAAAACCAGCCTATTGGGTTTATTTAATATTTAAATGATTTTCTAGTAGACTTAAGATGTGAAGATTCAAATTACGAAAAGCCCCAGGTCCCGAGCATTCTGGATAACAAGTCCCGTACCTGCATATGATAAATACAATTCATTTCTATAGTGCTATAAAGGTAAACTAACATACAGGGGACCTACAATTGAATACAATTGATTGAAGTATCAAGCACTGCTCACATGAGCTTACAATCAAAATGGTCAGCTTTCAATGCTGAATAAATAAAGAGAATGCCCATTTTCAAAAGCTGCTGCTTAGTAAATCTAGGCATCCATCCCACCAAGAAGCATAGGGAAAGATATAGGGTATATATACCCCTTAAATTAACATGCTGCTATTTCTACTTAGTAGTATTTAATCTATGCAGTGGTGGCCTGTCTGTTGTAAGCCGAAAACAGAAGTTTGGGATCCCTTACTTATCAGAGCCTTTAGGTTGATTAAATGCTATACATGTGCTGTATCTGTACAATATCCATGTGCCCCCCAGGTTAAACAAATAGGACAGAAGGAGGAGCCATACATATTATGACCACCTTTCTATTGTTATGTCTAGAACAGCAGAAAGTGACACTGTGCAAATTGTATATTTTCCCTTTAAACCTAGATTTCACTTATAAATACTGTAGGGTTGCCACCTGGCTGGTATTTTACCAGCCTGGCTGGTAAAAATGATGCTTGACCCCAATGTTATTAATAGGGGAAACATCTTAATATACAGGAAGGTCTGTATTTTTTTTCCAAAAAAGGCGGCATCCCTACTTATAAAGTACCAGCTTCACTGGACAAAATATAAATCCATATTTGAATCACCCCCCTCCCCACACACCTCCCAGGTTCCAATTTAGGGAGATATAGCTGACAATATGAATATAAAGCATAACATATCAGTCCCAACACAATTGAAGTGACTTGGTGGTGCTGGGGTTAACCATCCCCCCCCAAGCTCTGGCAGCATGCAGCAGAAACAAAGCTTGTCTATAAAATGCTATAAATAAAAAAATGCAAGGAAATTGTTAAATGGCAAGCAGCTCGGCACAACACAGCTCCCTTTACACGAGACTTGGGAGGTATTTGACTGAACTGTCTGTGAAAAGGCATGTAAAGCTGAGGGACTGAGGGAATAGAAGTGAGAAAGCACCAAATCCTAATGCTTCCCAGAGTGGTCCATCTCTCTGCTCTACCCTCAGTAATTCTACCCCTCCTCTATCCTCCTTTTCCTCCCTTGCCTGTCTTTCCTCCCCACCCCCATCGTTCACTAATGAGAACACATTAAGCTTTCCCTCAATGCCCTGATGTGCTCTTACTCTCCTGGATCCTTGCATTGCAATGCACAATGCAATTCAAGGATTTTTTTAGCATTATAAAAAGATTTCTAGACAGCTCATCTCTTTCGTCCTCGTTGCTCAGCAGGGATTTAAGGTTGTCTGCTTCCACAGAAAGTAAATGCATGTTTTTGCCCCCCAACTAAAAGGGACTTTTTACATGCTCACAAAGGCATACCTGTTTTTCCCCCCTCTCCTCTGGGTGCCTTAATGTAGGATAGCAAGGAAATGAGCCGTGGAAGTGAATAGATTTACACATAGACAACCTTGCTTGAAACCATTGCTTATCCTTTTAACCCTGAGTTCTGTGTGCCATTTTTTTTTCCTGCTCCGTCACATGATTTAGTAGATGATACATCATGCCCCTGTCGCATGCATTGCAGAGAGATCACACTGGCATTGATTAAACCCCATGTGATGCAGGTCACGTTTCCTGAAATCTGGCCTTGGTGTTGTAAAAAAAAAAAAAAAAAAAATTGACAGCACACAGAGAGCGCATAACAAACCCTTTATGTGCATCTTATATCAGCTTTAAAGGAACCGCAGAAATATATGCCATTAGAATCCAAAACAAAAAAGTGACTTAGTGAGTAATATGTGCATTTTCCAGCTACATATTGCATGCAATGAACCTTGGTGTCAGTACTTTTCATGGCATTTGTTTCATGGGCTCACAAAATGACACAGAAACTGTATGAATACTAACATGCACCATGTAGCTTATGTGAAGCATGATGGTTGAGTGGTTAGTGCTATTGCTTGCAGTTCTGCATATCTTCCTGGTGTCCTCTGTGTTTTTCTGCCCACGCTCAAAAAAGAGGTCAAGATGTTCACATCCAGCATCTCATTCCCAAAGCAAGGGTCCTCACTTTGATGCTATAACAGCCTCTGCTCTTCTGTAAAGGCTTTCCACTGGATGTTGGAACTTTGCTGCTGGGGTTTGCAGCCATTCATCTGAGGTTGGGCATCGGACCTGGCTCGCCGTTAGGATTCCAATTTTTTCCACTTGTATTCTGTTGGGTTGAGGTCAGGGCTCTGTGCAGGCCAGTCAATTCTTTCACTCGAATCTCAGCAAACCTATTCTGTACGGACCTCATTTTGTGCATGGGGTTATTATCCTGCTGAAACATGAAATATTAGTAACGGTGCCTAAAGTAGGAAGCACAAAACTGTAAACAATGCAGCTATATGCTGTAGCATTAAGGTTTACTATGAAGGGAATCAGGAACTGTGTCTACCCATGGACAAGAGCCCTAGACCCTTCCTTCTTCACCAAATTTTACCAGAACAGAATGCCATCAACACTCACCAGTGCATCATAGCAGAAATAGTTCTGGTATTTGCCAAACCTAGATAATTTTCTGCCAGATGGAGAAATTTTATTTATCAGCCCAGGATATATTTCCACTGTTTCAGATTTCAATGGCAGTGACATTTACACCACATCAGCTAGCGCTTGGCATTACACACAGTGAATTTAGGTATGTATGCCTCTGAGCACCCATAAAAACTTCACTCTCCCTACAAAGAGTTCTTGTGCTGACACTACTTCCAGAGACAGTTGGCAATCACCAATGAGTGTGTCCTACCAAGGAAACGTCATTAGATGTAAAAATGCAGTATTAGATCTCTGTTGTTACGGTTATATATAAATTAACAAGATTGTGGAAATAATAAATTACAAACAGCTCATTAAAAAATTTTATATTTTATTTACATGCCAGACTGTGCTAAACATAACGGCAGTTACCACCTTAGACCTGACATAAACCAATGAAGTCAATGGATCATGCAAGATCATGCAGAGGCAAAGAAAGTGGCAAGTTGTGTTAAAAACTGGAGCTTTTCTCAATCTAACAACACTTGTTTTACACCATAATTTTAGACTTGGTTACACATATGGCAAAATTCATTAGAACCCTTTCAAATAAACGAGATTTTACACAGCGTACTAGGACATTAAATTGGCAATAATTGTTTGTATTCTGAAACCAATATGAGTGTTTTGCTACATAGCGTATTGGTGCTGTATAAATAAAGTACAAAAATCAGGCTTTAGATAGCTCCTAATAATATTTTGAACCCTAAAGCTAGTGGCACACTGCGTGGTTTCTCCACCAGCAGAAAAATAGTGATAGAGAAAAGGCACATTGGCTCATTTTAGTCCTCTATGTGTGGGCATTCACAGGAATAGAAACTGCTGAACCAGTTGGCACCCAATAATCTAGTGGACTCTAACGCTACTAGAATGAAGCAGGTCTACCAAAATCCAGTAATATAGCTTTCAAAGATAGATACAAAGCAAACAACATAAACATCTGAGTCATCCGTGTAACAATCCTGCCAGGACAGATTTGATGTTACACCCATGAAATTATCCATGCTTCACTGGTGGAATGTCTAATAGATAGGATCCATAGGTTCTCTATGGTAAAGCAAATCTCAAAAGAAGCCTTCAGGGTTCAAGGTCTATTTCTATCATACAAACGGATTTTTTTTAGTATTCCAGAAGACACTTGTCTTTACCGGATCAGTATTCAGCAAAAAAAAAAGGCTCTGTAGGGACTATCACTAGCTGGTGCAAGTTCTTTACAACAAGGCAGTATCCTTTTGATGGAATCCTTCACCAGAGGAATCAACAAATTGTTGGGGATCCTTAACTCATGCTAGTTATTCTTATGTAGGGATGCACCGAATCCAGGATTCGGTTCGGGATTCGGCCAGGATTCGGCCTTTTTCAGCAGTATTCGGCCGAATCCTTCTGCCTGGCCGAACCGAATCCGCATATGCAAATTAGGGGCGGGAGCGAAATCACGTGACTTTTTGTCAGAAAACGAGGAAGTAAAAATTTTTTTCCCCTTCCCACCCCTAATTTGCATATGCAAATTAGGGTTCGGATTCGGTTCGGTATTCGGCCGAATCTTTCACAAAGGATTCGGGGGTTCGGCCGAATCCAAAATAGTGGATTCGGTGCATCCCTATTCTTATTATAAGAATTGTGACTTGTCTGCAATTTTTACCTTTGCTTCCTTGTTCCTCTTAAGATTAAAGGTTCTTCTTCTCAACCCTTTACAAAATCTTTTCATACATTTTCCTCTTCTGCTATGTCTTCCTAGGGGTGTTAGTGTATTTAAGGGCTTAATAGATATCACCAAGTCACCTCCTGGTCGTTGTAGACTTCTCAATTGTATATACATAGGTTTTATTCTTTCACTTCCTTGATTTAGCTCACTTTCCCATTTTTCTCTTTGCCCTCTCAGCCACATGGTCTTAGAAACTATGTCAGTATTGCTCCCAAGCGTCTCATGAAATGTGGTATTTGCTCATAGCGTCTGAGAGTATTAATGCTGCTAAGATTTCTATTAATTAACAGTATAAGCTTCCCAGTTAAGAGATCCATAGCACATGAACGTAAGCAAATGGGGCCAATGTAATATGCCCACAAGTTATTTTCTTTTTCTGTTCACAGCAGCTTCTTCTATTTCTTCTCTTCTGGTCTCAGCAGTAGAAAATTATTTCCCCCTAGAGAAATCACATTCTCAATCCTGCAAACAAATCGTGAGCTTGAAAAGAATAAGCTTCCTTCTTCTTTGCTTACAAAAACTACTTCTACTTGGTTCCATCTTGTCCATTACATTTTTAATCCAGGCATCAGGCCCTTAGCTTGATCAGATCATGCATCAATTACCTTTCCTTTGCAGAAGAAAATAGAAAAGCAAAGTAAACATTTTTGGAGGTAAAGTTATACTCAATAATGATGATAATTTTAAGTTAATAATTACTACAGCCAAATGACATAGCCAAACCAAACATCTACTCCTTTGGTATGCCTACATGAAACAAAGAGAATTGTGAGCACTCAGTCTAACCCAGGTGTACAGGTATGGTACCTGTTATCCAGAATTCTCTGGACCACTGTTTGAGAACTGTTTGGGACCTGTTATCCAGAATGCTCGGGACCTCTGTTTAAATCTCCATAAGTTATTGAAAAAAATGAACAATAATTAAACGAAATAAGATTATTTTGACTTCAGAAAAGGATTCATAACATTTTAGTTAGGATTAAGTGCAATGTACTGGTTTATTAGTACAGAGAAAAAGGAAATTATTTAAAACATTTTGAATTATTTAGTCTATGGAAGATGGCTTTCCCTGTAAATGGGATCTTTCTAGATAACAGTTTTTTGGATCTTAATTATCTTCTACCACTCATGTATAATGCACATTTCTGCTAGCAGTTTCTTTAAAAACATTTAAAAACATTTGTATGTATTATTTATCTGAGAGACATTTATACTGTGTACTAGGGATATTTTTGTATACAGAAACAGCACCGCAAAGTGCAGGTACCTAAACAAAATGTGGTACTAAGATCTCAATTTTTATTAAATGTATTTAAAGGGATCCACACAGGTTGAGTTTGAATGCTGAAGTTTTTTTTTCTATCTTGTGTGCCTAAAACATACCAATAAAAGGCCAATTTATTAGCTTGCCAATCTAAATAAAACACAAGAAAGAGTGGGTTCAAGACTGAGAACTTACAAAATTCAACACACCAAATATCATTTTAATGTAAACTAAAATGAATCAGCTGTCCAAGGTTTGTAACAGGTGGATTTGTTGTTTTAATGACAGCGAGTAATCCTCTGTTAACTGGAGTGTCTTCTAGTAAAACTGTCCCTATGAAGTACAGGTTACAGGTTTTATTCAGTTAAACCTTCTAATGTTCACTAGCTATTGTCTATTGGAGTAAAGAAAATGTTGCTGTAAGTTGTCTCAATTAGTTTTAGTAAGAGAATGTGTTTTTTTTTTTACTGAGGATCACATACAATATAATATAGGGCATTGATCCCCAACCAGTGGCTTGTGAGCAACATGTTGCTCACTAGGGATGTAGCGAACTGTTCGCCGGCGAACTAGTTCGCGCGAACTTCGACTGTTCGCGTCCGCCGAATGTTCGCGAACGTCGCGCGACGTTCGCCAATATGAGTTCGCGTTTGATTCGAACAAAAATCGTTCGACCATTCGACCATTCGATTCCTTCGACCGCTAAAATCGAAGGATTTTCGTTCGAATCGAACGATCGAAGCCATTCGATTGAATGAAATCATTCGATAGAATGGCTTCGATCGTTCGATTCGAATGAAAATCGTTCGATCGAACGATTAAAATCCTTCGATCGTTCGAATCGAACGATTTTGCGGGTGTTCGAAGTTCGCGAACTGTTCGAATTTTTTGCCGGTGTTCGCGAACGGCGTTCGCGAACACATAAACGGCAGTTCGCTACATCCCTATTGCTCACCAGCCCATTGGATGTTGCTCTCAGCAGCCTTAAATCAGGTGCTTATTTTTTAATTCCTGACAGAGCAGAACAGAGCCTCCTATAGGCTGTCAGTCCACAAAGAAGCTACCAATAGCCAATCACAACCCATATTTGGCACCCCCAAGAACTTCTGCATGCTTACGTTGATCTCCAGCCTTTTTACATTTGATGTGGCTTGTGGGTAAAAAAAAAGGTTGCGGACCCCTGATATAGGGAATAATGTAGCCCCTATTGTAAAATATAAAGATAAGAAATCACCCATGACCTTATAAAGGCCACAATGCTGTAGGTGAGTGCTCTAATACTGATTATGGAACGCTGAGGTGACTTTGAATATCTTCATATTTTATAACAGGATAAATTATGTTTTATAATACACAAGTTTCAGTGAGTCATGTGACATAAATTACATCACTAAGAACCAATGATATCACTAGGCACTGTGTATAACATAGTAACATAGTAACATAGTAAGTAAGGTTGAAAAAAGACACATGTCCATCGAGTTCAACCTTTTTTTTTTTTTATTAACTACCTATCTGCCAGTATAATAATACAATTTACGAAATATTCATGGCTCTTGTCTATTATAAGGATATTATTTACAGGATATTCATGCGTTTGGTTATTGTACAATTTAAAAATAATATAATGTAAATAGAGGCAACCTTTCAACGGTTGCCGAATTACAACAGCCAAGAGGGATGCTAGCTTTATTCATTGGCTTTGGCAGGAAACATAGTTTATGAATTATCCCACTTGAGGCAATTTTCACCCTCGCTTTTGGAAATGATTCCCTCAGACCCTTTAAATGATAGAAGCACTTTATTGCAGCTAGAAAATGTAGAGCAAATCTAGCTATTACAGCTGTTGCATGCTGGGGGTTAAACAGCTTAAAGACTCGTGCACAGGTTAGTCATCCACTCACCCTGTGTATTGATGGAAAACTGTTATCTTCCCTTTCTGTGGCCTTCAGCAACACTGATAACAAATTTACAGCCTCTGAGCTGTATCTGCTATGCATGAAGCATTTGAGAATGTTGCAATAAAAATTTTTGGACATGAGCCTATATTTTCTGTGATGTATATAACACTGTACAAAAGCAATACAGTCGGTGAATAATATCATCACTAGCAATTTACATATAAGGCTTGCAGAATGGCGAGAAGGTCTTTCTTGTAAAGGTTTGCAGTGTAACAGTAGACATATCCACAGTTATGAGCATTCCAGAAGGAAAATGGATCTCCATCTGAGACACAAAGGTCAAGCATGTGAATTAATGTCACAATGTGGCCTGGAGTTATGAGCACCTGCATTAGTGATGGCTGTTTTCAAGTAATGTGATGGGGGGAAGTGATCTGCAGTATGTACATAACTAATATTGCTTTTTAGAACATAGGCTCTAAGTGACCAATTATCATCTCAGCTTAGTTCCTGGTGCCTGTGAAAGAGAACAAAATTATGCAAATGCATATTTCCTCTTGAGCCCCCCAACTGGGATGGATTCTGTTCTCAAGCTAGCATTGGTCACAAATACCCTGGCCTTAAGGGCAGAGACCCCTTTTTGGTTGTAAAACAAGTTCTTTGTTTTTCTGTGCTGTGGAGTGATAGCTCTATGCTCTCCTACAGGTAACTCCCTTTCACTCCCATATTCCATATGCTTATGTTCTCAAATCATAGGTTCCCAAGTTTAGAAAAACTCTTTGGTCTTTGTTTGCGGTTCTGACTCTTTGTGAGCTCAGAATCCACAAAACCCATGTCAATTAAATTTAGTCTTTTGCCTTAATTTTTATTTGACACCCAAAAAATTTGACTTTTTTCAATTTGACGCCAGAAGAAGGCAACTTTTTCGGATTATCGAAAGGAAGGCAGCCGGAAACCTTTGATAATCATGGGGGCAAGAAACATCTTCAGATTGTAAAAGAGACATCTGCCATTAAGTTTTATGTGATATGGACAGGTCTTGGCTGGAGTACTTTTGGATATTTTTGGATAAATCTCTAATACTCCCCCTAAAAAACTTGACCAGAAAAAAATTTAGGCTTCATAAATGGCCCCTAAATGTAGATTTAGTATTACTATAGTCTTGGATATTATGCTTGTCCAAGAAAACATTCATGCCCCTCTTAAAGGTGTTAACAGAATCAGCCATCACAACATCATGCAACAGGACATTCCACAACCTCACTGCCCTCAATGTAAAGAATCACCTATGCTGCTTCAAATTAAACTGGGGGGGGGGTTGGTTCTGTAATGTTATTAGCCTAAATTATATTAATATTCTGTTGTAAAGTTTTCAATTAAAAAAACAAAAAAAAACCTCTACACCAAGGGGTCTATTTATTAAAAGTCGAGTTTATTTAGTTAGAAAACTTTGATTTGATTGATTATGCCCCAAACCAGCAAAAAATCAGAATCTGAAAATACTGCTGTATTGTATTATGAACCTGTTAAATTCATGTAAAAGTCAATGGCAGAGGTCCCTTTAACAATTTGAGTTAGTCGTGCGTAGTCAAAAAATTTGAATTGATGCACGAATTTGTCCAACTTTTTCTTACACTGATTTGTTCCAGAAAATAAATTGTGAATTCAAGGGATTCGGGTTTGGGAGTTTGGTTGACTTTTTTTTTTTTATAATAAAGTGAGAAAAACTAGAATTTTTTAAAAATAACCCCCCAAAAGATGTGACTAAGGAATCCCATGGTACCAGGTTTGAACAGTATGGTTATTGCAAGTGATAGAATGGTAACCTGTAGACAAATAAAAGTGTACTAGTAATACAGTAAAGCAGAATTAGCACCTACTAGCAACAGTAGGCAAAACCCTTGTTGGAATGAAGAGATATTGTGTTATATTTTGTGCAGTGCTTACTACTTACCTGGGTGCAGTTTGCAGTTCATTTCATAATTTTGGCATATTACAATACAATCTGTTTGTTTTCTAACAGGGCTGCCATCAAACATCATGTTACAGTATACTGCTTCATTGGCAGAGCCTTCCTCCCAGTGGGCCATGGTTATTGGCCAACAGTTTATCCTACACCCCTCAGGGGTGAGCCCTAACATACGGGTCCCAAATTTAATAAAAGGCATGTCTGAATAGGCTGTGCCCTATTCAGAAATCATTTAGCAGACTTAAAAACATTATTAATTTTAGAATTAATACCATAAGTATGTACAGTATATAAATGTGGTTATGCTGCATTCAGTATAACACTGTGTGAGTGCATTTGTTGCTGGGGCAGGCGTGGGCTGCAATTCAATAATTTGAAGCTGGAAATTAAATGGCAGACCATAAATCTAATATGCAGGTTACTATCCTTACGATAAATGGTGGTCACAAAGTGAGCAGAGGTTCACTTACAGCCATGCATGATTTATTATAATAGTATGCATTGAAATAATGAATGAGTATTCTTGATTGCTCTTAAAGGAGAACTAAAACCCCCCCAATAAGAAAACCCCCACCTACTACCATATGTAGTTGCCCTTCCCTGCTCCCCCCCCAACATAGTTACCCCTGAAATTGCCCCTAAGAGTCTGCTCACATATCGGTGCAGAATAGAGTGGAGATTATGGGTGCTATCTTCTGGATCTCTGGTCTTCTTCAGGTCCTATTCTTTCCCTTCAGAAATTTCCGGGACTTTCCGGGAGCTCGCTTACAGAAGAAGACCGTAGATCCAGAAGGCCATGAGCTCTGCACCGATACATGAGCAAACTCTTAGGGGCACTTTCAGGGATAACTATGTTGGGGGGGAGAAGCAGGGATGGGGGACTTCCTAGGGTAGTAGGTATGGGTTTTTCTTACTTAGTTGTTTAGTTCTCCTTTAAGCCATATACTATGCAGAAGCAAAGTATTTCATTCTTGTGATGGATGAGACTGTGTGCATTTGCAGGAAAGATGCCAAATGATCAGACTGTTTGGAAAGGATAACAAATAAGAAATTGTGCTTTATTTACCATTTCTTTGCCTTCTGATTTCCATCTGAATTTTAAGTATTTAACGTTTGCTTTGTTAGAATTACATTATACAAATATACACCATGAACATTTAAAAATGTGTAAAATGTATCATAATCTTATGCAGTGGGAGCATGAAGACTTGGGAAATGAGACTCGTATTATTTGTTTCCCACAGATTTAGTGTTTTTAACCCAGCATGAAAATGCAGACAGGATTTATGCACACCTTAATATCCTGATGTTTTTGTGAATGAAAGCATACAGCTCCTAATTGCACCAGCAGGTCTGAATATTGAGTGCTGAATTCAATTATGTGATACTCTGAGAATGTGCTGGCTTCCCTTGGGCAGGGTTGGACCATGTCGGTGTGACACCGGTATAAAAACCTTTGGACCCGAGCAACCGAGAACCAATCCCCACCTGCCTTTACACCATTCAGGTGGTCTGCTGATATTATGTTTAAATTCATCGGTGTTCAATTGGCCAGTTAAGGAACATTACCCTATATAATTGTGAAGACAGTCACACCAATAGCATGAATTATTTTAAGGTCTAGTTCTGCTTACCACTGAACAAAAAACAGCTCCACTTCTTGAAACATATTTGCAAACATTTTACAAAATGAAAATGTAATTTTACAAGCATACAAATGCTGAGTGATACAGGAGGTCCCTGCTCATTAGCTTACAATCTAAAAGATGATCATGTCTCTTTCAGATAAACAGTAAATAGTGCATTCTGATGATTTACATCTGAATGTGTTTTCTACAGTATACGTAGAAGAAATAATTATTAATTTTGAAATCTTGACATTGCAAGCTCCTATTTCAGTAAAACCGTTCCAGTGTTGGGGTGGTACAGTACAATATACTCAGCCTTTTAATTCATACCTCCTCTGATTGCTGGTTAAAATTGATTTCCCGTACTTCATATTCCTGCACAGCATAAATGGCATAGACTTGTAAGAGCCAAGATCCTGATGGTTGTCACATGATGGTATCTCCAGGAAGCACATATCCTAGGCCCTGGATTCTGTTTCAATTTTAAAGTACCCATATTCTGTTTAATGTTTCTGGTAAATGCAATAAATTTGAAGCATTATATCTGTATTCTGTTAACATCATACGGTACGTTTTTGTATTTTATTCGATCTTCATTGAACTTCAACCAAAGGGCTGATAAAGAATTAGTTGCAGAATGTGAAATGGAGGGGTTGTAAAACTGGTTGTAGAGATTGGTTTTGCTATGTTATAGAAAACACATAAAATACACATACATATTTATTGATAGAGGTTTGGGAACCCCACTCAGCCTGCATAATAATTTACTCCACTTTCAACAAAAAAAGATAACAGTGGTATGTCTTTCATTTCCCTGGAACATCTGAGTATTGGGGTGTTTTCAGAAAAAAATATTTTTTAGTGAAGCAGTATTCAGTTGTATGAAATTAAATCAAATGTGAAAAACTGGCTGTGCAAAAATTTGGGTACCCTTGTAATTTTGCTAATTTGAATGCATATAACTGCTCAATACTGATTACTGGCAATACCACATTAGTTGGATTAGCTCATTAAGCGTTGAACTTCATAGGCAGGTGTGTCCAATCATGAGTAAAGGTATTTAAGGTGGCCAATTGAAAGTTGTGGTTCTGTTTGACTCTCCTCTGAAGAGTGACAGCATGAGATCCTCAAAGCAACTCTCAAAAGTGGTTTAGGGAAAGGCTACAAAAAGCTATCTCAGAGGTTTAAACTGTCAGTTTCAGCTGTAAGGAATGTAATCAGGAAATTAAAGGCCACATGCACAGTTCCTGTAAAACCCAGGGCTGGCAGGCCAAGAAAAATATAGGAGCGGCATATGTGGAGGATTGTGAGAATGTTTACAGACAATCCAAAGATCACCCCCCAAAGACTGCCAGAACATCTTGCTGCAGATGGTGTATCTGTACATCGTTCTACAATTCAGCGCAATTTGCACATCTGTGATGAGAAAGAAGCCCTTTCTGCACTCACGCCACAAACAGAGTCGCTTGTTATATGCTAAAGCTCATTTAGACAAGCCACAGTCATTTTGGAACAAAGTGCTTTGGACTGATGAGACAAAAAAATAGTTATTTGGTCATAACAAAAAGCACTTTGCATGGCGGAATAAGAACACCACATTCCAAGAAAAACACCTGCTACCTACTGTCAAATTTGGTGGAGGTTCTATCATGCTGTGGGACTGTGTGGCAAATTCAGGGACTGGGGCCCTTGTTAAAGTCAACGGTCAGATGAATTCAACCCAATATCAACAAACTCTTCAGGATAATGTTCAAGCATCGGTCACAAAGTTGAAGTTACGCAGGGGTTGGATATTCCAACAAGACAATGAACCTAAACATAAATCGAAATCTACAAAGGCATTTATGCAGAGGGAGATGTACAATATTCTGGAATGGCCATCACAGTCCCCCGACTTGAATATTATTGAAAATCTATGGGATGATTTGAAGCAGACTGTCCATGCTTGGAAGCCATCAAATTTAACTGGACTGGAAAGATTTTGCACAGACGATTGGTCACAAATACCCCCATCCAGAATCCAGACACTCATCAAAGGCTATAGGAGGCGTCTAGAGGCTGCTACATTTGCAAAAGTATTGATGTAATATCTCTGTTGGGGTGCCCAAATTTATGCACCTGTCTAAGTTTGTTATGATGAATATTGCATATTTTCTGTTAATCCAATAAACTTTATGTCACTGCTGAAATACTACTGTTTCCATAAGGCATGCTATATATGTTACATATTAAAAGGAAGTTGCTACTTTGAAAGCTCAGCCAACGATAAACAAAACTCCAAAGAATTAAGAGCGGTTCCTAATTTTTTCATATGACTGTATATATGTGTGTGATATTTAAATTCAATTTACTAGGAGAATATATACATTTTTTATAAATTTATTAAGAGCAGCTTCATATAGCCTGGGTACAGTACCTCTTGCGGTACCTAGGCTTTAGTACTTCTTGTTCCCACTCCCAATCAACAGCTGCCAGTGCCAGCCACTTACTCACCACTACAACCACCTACCCCTCACTACCCAACACCCTCTCTAACTAGCTCAGTCCCCCACTCACCTGTGGCCACTCTCACTCACCATTTCAGGAACTCAGAGTAAAACACTGTGTTGGAAACAAAGTGTATTATGTAAAATATTTCATTTTGTCTTAGAGGGATGAATCACATCTTCCTCCAGTTGTGTTCTATGCAGCTGTCTCTTCAGCTGACCCCTAGTTACGGTGCTAATTTTTGGTGCTAGCAGAATAAAGAATGAGGGGGAAAATTTTTTATATCCACCCTATCACCAACTGTTACAGAATGTTAGGAATTAGTTTAGAAAAATCAACTATAAAACTTCCCAAAAACATCTAAAGGTACAGAAGCCCAGTTAATTGTTATTATACGCTTTTATTATACCTATCATGGCTGTTCTGTGTTCAAATGTTTGGACTTTGAGGCATATGACATCAGCAGCACCATGCCCACTTGCGGTTTGATTATATTTTAAGAAGTGGGGATGAAGCACCCTGAAAATATCTTTTACAGTATCAGGGGGACTGTGGGTCAGTCATGTTGCACTAATAGGGAGGAAAGTAGGTTCATTTGAGAAACCACTGTCTTGGATACCTACTTTAGCTAGTTATGATTGCCAAGGCATTGTATATTGGTTCTTTTAAATAGTAAGTAAAATATAGTGTAGTCTGGGAGTGGAACTGGGTTCTCCTCAGCAAACTGGGATCAATCCTGGATTCATCACACAAACCAACTCAACCTTGAGGCATATGACTACAGCAGCACCATGCCCACTTGCTGTTTGATTCGATTTTAATAAGTGGGGATGAAGCACCCTGAAGGTATGTTTTACAGTATCAGGGGTACCTATGGGTCAGTCAGGTTGCACTAATAGGGAGGGGCTTGTCTGAGAAACCACTGTCTTGGACACCTACTATGGCAATTTTGGATTACAACAGCATGGTATATTGGATCTTTGAAACAGTATGTAAAAGGAGGTGCAGTCTGGGGTGGAACTGGGTTCTCCTCAGCCAAATGGGCATCAAGTCTTGATTCATCACATGAACCAAAACATCGAGGTGTAGAAGAGGATGTTACCACCAAGATCGGTGTGGTCCTTCTATGCTGGATATTGGATACTGATATATGTGTTGAGGCATGGATGCTGAAGACTATTGCTCAGCTGTATACAGTTCTTGAAGAACTAGCATGTAAAGATAAAATACTTTTATTTTGTGATTAGCTTCTCAAGAATTTCTACATTTTTAGAGACTGACATCAGAGAAAAGTTCAGGACTGCTATGTTAAATTTTAGCTTTATCCCAGTTCGGCTCACTACCTATGGGCTTATGGTCTAGCTCCTTCCCTGCTGCCGCTGTTGAGACAAGGCTATTGAGGCAGTTTTAGAGGCAAAAAACATAATGCATGTGGGAAGCAGTGACACTAGATATGAGGAAATGTCGCATATGAACACACTGACTTGCCATGAGCCGAATGTGCATTAAAAGCTTGACTGCTCCGTCAGTATTTTGTATACATGGTACCTTATGGCATAACTGACCCTAGGGCAATTATTCACAACAACTCCCACTGCCCCAGGTCTTCCTATGACTGCTGTCACTTCCCTCGAGGTGAGAGACACTGTGACTGAGACTGTTGCCAGACAATATTATCCTGTATCAAACATGTGATCTTAAGGCACCTTTAATGAGTAGAAATATAGCTAGAATCTATAAGGAAGATATTAGGAATATAATATTGTGCTTTTGAATTATGCTCCTCGTACCAACACTAAGTATCGGTGCACAATTATTTATCTGCAAACAATTTCTTATATGACCGTCGGCTTAGCACTGCAAGCAACATAAATAATTGGGGAGCATACATTAACATATATCATTTATTTTTTACGTGGCTCAATTTCACCTTCCATGCAATGCAATAAAATTGCCTGCTGCAAGGACAGCTCCAACATAATCAGAGAAATGTATGTGTCGCCTCCTTAAATCTACCGCTGCGTTTTGAGGGCACATCATCTTCTTTGGAGAGCTATTATCACCTGTTCCATCTCTGAGAATAGTCTTAATTGCTGTTTCCTTGCGCAGGCACTAAAACCTAAACAGAAAAAAAGAAAAAAAAAAGTAAAGCCTCCCTATTCATGCAGAACAGTGAATGTAAGCTTCCTCGTCAGACCCTAATGGGGTTTTAATAAACGCATTTGCCTGTGGGAAGACTTTTAAATGTAAAAGGAGACTGGTGTTTGTTGAATATCACAAAGGCAGATGGGCAATTTGTGTGAAAAATATACCCACCCACCCCAGCATTGACCCAGTTAGGAACAAAAATTTCAGAATATCAACGAGTGATTTGCAATCACAACCCACCAACACTAGTGTTTTGTAGGATCTGCGCTTGACATTCAGATAATTAAAATGTACAAGGGTTAAATTGAGCGCCCTTCCCTTCCACTTGTTTGAGGCTGATTATACAGTCCTGGCCAAATATCCCGCTGTGCAACATTTTTTTTAATATTAAAATAAATCTCTCAGTGGACCAAATTATGTTAGGAAACTGGTTAATCATTTGATTAATATTTTAAACTTAATGTATTTATGTACATTTGTTATGCTGATCCAGACATTTTCGTGGTGCCTGTCATTAATGGTGTACATCCTACATGTGCCCAGTATTATGCTGCATGTTTATTATGCTTCACACAATCTCATATTGTGCATTTGTGCTGATGCACACAATCCCATGCGGCATGGCTGTGTTTATAGCAGATACAGTCTCCCGTGTGTATGTATGTACAACATACATGGTGGGACAAATAATCTCTGCTATGTACAGGTTTGAGATCTGTTATCCAGAAACTCATTATCCAGAAATCTCCAATTTACGGGAAGGCCATTTACCATAGACTCCATTTTAATCAAATAATTCACATTTTTAAAAGTGATTTTCGTGATTTTCCTTTTAATAAGAAGACGGTACCTTGTACTTGATCCAAACTAACCCTATGGGGCATATTTATTATGTTGTGTAAAAAACAGATGGATACACCACACATCGCCAGGCTTTGCCATGTAAAAAAACGGCGTACATTTTTTATGTTTTTAAGGGGCATATTTATTATGCTGTACAAAAAACAGCAGAATAATACATTACACATCAGCAAGCTTCACCATATAAAAAACGGCGTAAAAATGGTGTAAAATTTGTATGCGTTTTATCTTATGTGACCTCCACCAGAAGCAATGTAAAATAACGGCACCAAATCTGGTACTCGCATGATGTAAAATTACACACACCTTCCTCAATGATTTTACACAGATTTTGATCAGCGAATTTTGTTTTACACAGAGTTATAAATATGCCCCATAGAATGTGTTGCGCCGGAAGCAATGTGAAATAACGGTTTCAAATTTGGCATTTGCATGGTGTAAAATTACACACAACTCGATAAACTCGCCATTTATTTTAGCACAGCTTTTTACACCGGTTTTTCTGTGAATTTTGTTTGAAACAGCATAATAATTATGCCCCTATATGAAAGAAAATATCTTATTGGGTTTAATAAAGGTTTAAGTGATTTTTAGTAAAGTAGTAAATATTGAGATCCACTTATGGAAAAATCCCTTATCTGGAATGCCCCCGGTCCTTAGAATTCTGAATAACAGGTCTCATACCTGTATATATTGGTGTAAACAATACAATGTAGTATGTATATGCTAGTGGAACAATGTAATGATGCACGTTTTGTAAAAAAAAAATCTTATGTTACATGTATATGCAGGTGCAAACAATGTCTTGCTGTATGTGTATGCTGATGCAAATTAATTCATGTTATATGTATATGTAATTACAAACAATCTAACGCTGCATGTAAATGCTGGTGTAGACAATCTCATGTTCTATGTCTATGCTAATACAGGTATGGGATCTCTTAGTCGGAAACCCGTTATCCAGAAAGTAATTAAGGAAAGCCTGTCACCCATAGACTCCATTTTAATCAAATAATCCACATTTTTAAAAATGATTTCATTTTTCTCTGTAATAATAAAACACTACCATTTACTTGATCCAAACGAAGATATAATCAATCCTTATTAGAAGTAAAACCAGACTATTACGTTTATTTAATATTTACATGATTTTCTAGTAAATCGACGAAGATCTAAATTACGGAAAGTTACAGTTATCCGGAAAACCCCAGGTCCCGAGCATTCTGGATAACAGGCCTCATACCTGTATGAATCTAACTTTGTATGCACAGTATATACTAGCGCAGGCAATATACTGTTGTGTATCTATTTGCCTGTGAAACAATGCCACACTCTCACGTTGCATATTACATGCTGGTGCAAACAAATTAAAGCTGTATGTATATGCTGATCCAAACAATCTTAGGTTACATGTGCGTGTTGGTGCAAAGATCTCTTGTTGAATGTATATGCAGGAGCACAAGACAATTGATATTGTATGTATATGCTGGTACAAACAATATTATTAACATTACGAATAACATGTAGTTATAAAATACCAATATGTTCTGCATCGTTGTACAATATATAGGTGCATATATTAAAGATAAAGAAAAAAATCACAAAAACCACCAATAACCAATATAAAAGAGCTTACAATCAAAATACGATGTTGATTACAGGGCCACACAATCTATTGTTGTGTGTATGTGCTTCTGCAAGCAATCTTATTTTGCCTGCATGTGCTGGCGCAAACAACGTTATATGTATAAACTGGTGCACTCAATCTCCTTTTTCTCATGTAAATGCCTATAACCATATGTTCTCCAATGTTTTAAATAACATCCCTATGACTAGAGGCCTGTCTGCTTCTCACCCACCGCATTAAAAAAAAAAATTTGGTTCCTTTAATTAAAACCCCATTATCACAACTTCTGGCTAATTAAGCACTTAAATACCAAATAAGCTACAGAGCTACAGCATGGGTTTTATGGAAATGCCTCATTATACTTTCCTTTATTATCATTTCAGCCTGAGATCACAGCACAGGGGCCAAACACCTTTCTTTTTTTTAAAAAAAAAATGTCTATGTATATTTATTGGAATGTACCATAATCTGAGTGACAGGTGCATATGAATGTAAACTCCAGTGGGGGCAGGGACTAACGTGCATGAGGTATAGGGTTGCCATCCGGCCCAGTACTTTACCAGCCTGACCGTAAAAATGATGGCTGATCCCCAGGGCTGGATTTGCCCTGAGGGCGCATGGAGGCTGGAGTCCTCCAAAAGATAGTGCGCATCCTCTTAGCTTGATGCCGAAGCATTAGCCTTTTCGGTGCTTGATGAGCTCACGAGGCTGGGCGGCATGCCGCCCCTTAATTGATGCCGCCCTAGGCCTAGGGTTGTCACCTTTTCCAAAAGTTTTTACCGGCTGGTGGGGGGCGGGAACAAAAGGTGGTGGTCCATGATGCAAAAGGGTCGGAGCCAAGCAATGTTCCACAAAAGTGGCGGAGCCATGTCGAGCATTGGCCAGAAGGCCGAATAAAAGGTAAGTTCTAAGCGAATTGAGGACGGGCCAAGGGCTTTTTTTAAGGGTATCACAAATTTACTGGCAGCTACATTGTCGGTAACTGTGTAATACCGACCCCGGCCTTGACAGGTGTTTTACTGGCTAGGCTGTTAAAATACCCGGTGGCAACCGTACCTAGGCCTGAGTCTTTGCGACCTCACTGCAAATCCGGGCCTGCTGATCCTAGGGTTGCCACCTTTTCTGGAAAAAAATACCAGCCTTCCTATATATTTATCTTTTTTTCCAATTAATAACATTGGGATCAACCTTAATTTTTACCGGCCAGGCCGGTAAAATACTGGCCAGGTGGCTACCCTAGCTGATCCCAATGTTATTAATAGGGAAAAAGATAAATATATAGGAAGGCCAGTATTTTTCCCAGAAAAGGTGGTAACCCTAGGATCAGCAGGCCCGGATTTGCGGTGAGGCTGCAAAGGTGGCAACCCTACTCATGAGGAAGGGCGGCATGCTGCCCTTTAATTGATGCCACCCAAGGCTCAGGCCTTTGTGGCCTAGCCGCAAATCTGGCCCTGCTGATCGCAATGTTATTTATAGGGAAAAAGATAAATATACATTAAGGCTGGTATTTTTTTTCCAGAAAAGGTGGCAACCCTAATGAGGTATAATCTGTGTGGAGCACTAGAGAATATGTCAACGCTATGGTTATATAAAAAGGATAATAATGAAGAGCATTGGCAGTGAAAGAGTTAAGAGATTTTACAGCCGCTTTTGACAGGATTTTGGCACCTGCTTTAACATGGAGGGGGGGGGGAAGCGGCAAAGCAATTCCGGCTGGATGCGGAAAGGCCTTCATTTTGCCACCCAGAGGAAGAGGAACTAAAAGGATTAGAAAAGTTCAGATGAAAATGATATGAAATCCAGCATTTGGCTGCAGCCCCAGCGCCTAGGCCCTGCCGAGCTAATCTGTATGCACTCTGTGACCTCCTCGCAGCGAACCCTGCTAAATATATTATTCCCACGGGGGCTTTCACTGCTGCTTGGTGTCAGAAATCAATATGTATGAGGCGCGTGGATGGGAATTTCTAATAGATCTGCCTGGCCCTGCGCTGCTTTTCAATATCTGCCTTGGACTATTAGTGCCGCCTCGGTGCCTGTGAAATAACCGAGATAATCTTTTAAGGTGCGCTGTTAAGGTGGAACCGCAGTGTTACCCTCAACGAAAAGAAAACAAAAAAAGCGAGATTTCTAGAAAATCTATATACACACGCATACGTATATACATGATTTGCTTCTGCCCAGCCTTGTCTAAGTGCCTTGTAAGGCTCATTAGTTCATTGGGGATTAAGGTATTAAGATGCTTCCAGTTCCATTTAGTACAATTTCTACACAAAGGAGGGTTACACCAATGTACCACAGGGCTGCTACTGTATAGCTCCATATTCTCCCTTTCTTATGGCAGCTCATAAGCCACACATATAGAGACCAGCTGGCTCTTCTTTTTTCCACATGTTTTTGCATACTGGCACATGGCTGAGTTCTATATTTACAGCAGAAACAGTGGCACTATATAGAGATGATGGAATTATTTTCTATCAAGCAGTACTGGGTTCTTCTATTAACCAGGGCTCATTTTAAAAAGGTGGCAAAACAATTATGATAAGAACTGCCTTTCCTTAAAGGGGACCTGCCACCCAAACATAAAAAGCTGTATAATAAAAGTGCATTTCAAATAAAACATGAAACCCAAATTCTTTTTTTTTATTAAAGTATTCATAGCTGTTATAAACTCATTTAAAAATCTCAGTTAGGCATAGGGGCGGGGCAGGCAATTACTTTCACTTTCCATTCAGCACTTCCTAGGTGTAACTGCTCTCCCCACATTCCCCCGTTCTCTTTACCATTTAATTGTGTAGCCAGGGCATGGGGATGGACATCAGGTCCCCATTCTGGTGCACAAACAAGATTCTGAGATGATGCAAGGCTTGCCTTAATAACAGTGTCCACAAAATGGCTCCTGCCTGCTTGATATAATTATGAATTCCCAGACTGAGGGAAACACAATTCAAATAATTTATATAGTGTAATTATATTTTAGTGACGGGTCCCCTTTAAGGGGGAAGTAAAGTCTAAAGTAGAATAAGGCTAGAAATGCTGTATTTTGTATACTTAACATAAACCTGAATTTACTGCACAACAAGCCTAATCAAACAAACGATTTATGCTTTCAAAGTTGGGCACAGGGGGTCACCATCTTGTAACTTTGTTAAACATTTTAGCGAGACCAAGATTGTGCACATGCTCAGTGTGGTCTGGGCTGCTGTTGGGAGGCTAGGCTTAGGGATTGTCTTAAATGATCAAAACAGCACAAGTCAAATAATATCTGCCAGAAGCCGATACAGCAAGACTGATTAATAATCAGAATAGGCAGACTACACTGGGTCTTGTGCTGTCATGTAATCTTTCTCCAACTCTGCAGAACCAGTGGCTGCAGCAAAAAAATCCTCCAAATGGAATCCCAGTTTATCAGTTTAGTTTATACTTTTTGAGTTATTTGCCTTTTCCTTCTGACCCTTTCCAGCTTTGAAATAGGGGGTCACTGACCCCATCTAAAAAACAAATGCTCTGTAGGCACCACATTTATTGTTATTGCTACTTTTTATTACTCATCTTTCTATTCAGGTCTCTCCTATTCATATTGCAGTCTCTTATTCAAATTAGTGCATGGTTGCTATGGTAATTTGGACCCTAGCAACCAGATTGCTTGAATAGCAACCTGGAGAGCAGTGGCGTAACTATAGAGGAAGCAAATCACACAGTCGCAGGGTGGCCCTGGGAACAGGGGGCTGGACTGCGAGCTCTGCTTCCTCTATAGCTCCCTTTGCGGCAGAGAAGGGGGGTGCAAGTCAGCATGGGCAGGTGATCCCAAAAATAGTGATCCCCAACCAGTGACTCATGAGCAACATGTTGCTCTCCAACCCCTTGGATGTTGCTCCTAGTGGTCTCAAAGCAGTTGCTTTTTTTAATTCCTAATTTGGAGACGTTTGGTTTCTGCCAATCAGAGCCTCCGGTAGGCTGCCAGTCCATATAAGGGATACCATCATACAGATACCCAATCACAGCCCTTATTTGGCACCCTCAGGACCGATTTGGATACTTGTGTTGCTCCCCAACTTTTTTTACACTTGAATGTGGCTCAGAGGTAAAAACAAAAGGTTGGGGACCCCTGCTCTACATCATCCCCTTTTAAATGCAACCTTTGCTATATTATTGCCAAATATTGATATACACAGGGATATTAAATGGGCACCCATATGGCAGCTGCTATTATGTCAAGCCCCTCTCTAACATCTCAGCTATTTTACTCAATGCCCCTCTTTTTATAGAGGTGATGGTGGAACAGCAGCCTCCCACCCACCAGAATTTCATACAACACCAGTATCCACTTGCTTCAAAGCTGAAAAGGAGTTGTTTAGGGCTGTAGTTGCTATTGGTGGTGGAATAATCAGTGGGGTAACTACCGGGGGAGCAGGGGGTGCGATTGGGCCAGGGCTCGCACCCCCACAGGGCCCCCCGGCAGCTCACGCGCCACGATTCCAGCGGTTCCGGGTGTACGGAGGGGGGCGGGGGCCCGGCAGCGCGTCCCGCGCCAGGGCCCGTCCCCCTCTAGTTACGTCACTGGGAATAATGGGAGTTGTAGTCTATCCAATACTGAAGGGATTGGAGGAACATCTGGGAAATCTGGTATAGGTTTCATAAAATTCAACAGCATCATAGAGAGAAGAAATGCAAATCTCTTGCTAGACAGATAACGGATGCAAAGAGACAGACAGACAGATAGGAGGATAGTTAGGAAGCAAGATATATAGTGCAAGGTTCTCTTTACTTCTTTTATTGCTTATCACTTGTATAGTTGTATGTTGTCAATATGTTATATATGCATAATACACTGGTGCTTTATAAATAAGTTTTGATAATAATAATGATAGATAGATAGATGCAAGGCCAAATACATATCAGTGCCTTTTCTCTAAGAAAGTGATATGGTTGTGGGTCGGAAGCACAGTAAAAAATCCCTGTTTATTCTCGTGCTTTGTTCTCAGATCCCTTAAGAGGAAGGTGTCTCAATTCATCGCACACAGAGGCCTACAAAGGCTATAATGTGAAAAGAGGCCTTTTTATTAGCACCAGGAAAGGTAGCAGCACTAATGCTTGCATACTGTACATTTCCAGGCACAGGACCTTGCAAGACTGAGTTCAGACACTGCCAGATAGCAGGCATCTAAAATCCATCATCCTGCTTCTTTTTTTTCTTTTTTTAAATTCAGCTTGGACATGTTTGCCCTTGTGGGGTTGTCGCCTTACCAGAGGTTGGAAAGCTGGAATTCAGCCTTGAGTCTGTGCTGCACACTTCACTTAGCACAGCGCAGTCCACCTGACAAATCACTGAAGAAAAAATCTCTACTGCCTGTCTGCCCCTGACTTATCTAGGCATGACTGCAGGAGACAGCGAGCTCAGATTAAAGATGTGGAAACATTGCAAGGAATCAGAGTGTTTAGAGGGCATATTTAATTTCAGCAAGACAGGAAAACATGCGTACTTAACAGGGAATTCTGCAAACGCATGACTTTGTGGGTCACGTCCTGGGCATCAAAAAGTAAAAAAAATCCTCTCAGCAGAAAAAGTTAACGTTTGAATGAAATTTTAACATTTAATCATTTTATTCTGTAATCTGATTTCAAAGTGTGAAATATGATGAGTTGCTGGGAAGAGGATTAATTCCAAACAATGGTGTAACTAGAGATTTATGGGGCCCAGTGCAAAATTTGCTCCTACTTGAAGCAGGACAATGCTATAGTATCACAGGCCTCTGGTGCAGTCCCATACCCTGCAGCCCCTATACTTGCACCACTAAAAGCAAGACATAATCTCTGGTTGCCACACCATTACTGTGTGATGTGGACAAAAGAGTCTGATTGTTATTCATGCTTGGGAGGCAACTAAAGCAGTGGACAAAACGTTCGAGATTTTCCCATGTGCAATTTCCCAATCATATTAGAATGAGTTGTTTATACCCTGAAAATACCAAAATAAGTGATAAGCAGATAAAGTCATATATAGGTATAGGGTTCAATTACCTGTAATATAAAAAAAGCTTTAGGCTATGGGCACAAAGGCTGTTGGCTGTGGCTGTTGTCAGCCTGAGAAATGTTGCAGGCAGAGAAAAGCAGATCTGCTCCATTGATTGGAATCATATTAGCCCGTGTACAGTCACACACTGAGGTAAGCCCAAATACTGACCTTAGCTTCAGCTCCACTGTGTCTGTGTGATTTAACAACCCAGTCATCTGTAATAACACCTGAATCCTTACCTACCTGCTCCATTTTAATACATAGAAACAACTAGGCGCCCAGGTGCGTAAAACAGAGGAAGCAGACCCTGTGGCTGCAGGGGGGCCCAGGAGGTAAAGGGGCCCTATGAGTTCTAATTCATATACAATTTGAATAAATATAGGTAAAACAGGTCAACCATTATAGACATTTTGGGGGCCTGAAAAATAATTTGCTGTGGGACCCAGTAATATCTAGTTACGCCACTGAAGATGCCCTTGATCGTGACCCCTTTCATACACGAGTCAAGTCTAGGGAGCAGTTATGTGGCTATGTTGACATTTCTCTCACCCAAGTCCCAAAATGGGATAGGCAGACAGACTACATGTATACTGATCCCTGACCATTGCACCCAAGGCACATGGCTCATCTGTGTACCCTAGTTCTGGCCCTGGAGAACACTATAAGGAACAGGGCCGACTAAGGGTTGGGTGGGTTGGTGGTGTGGCCAGGGGCATGATAGGCTGAAATAAGGTTCTCCCAAATTAGTTCCAGTTGACATCTCTAAATACCTTCACTTCAGCTCGTCTAACATTCAATTCAATGGAAGGGATGGGAGGTGGTCAAGGGCACTTATAAGCAAGTTGTACTATGGCTCATATCACACAATTGTTACTGGCTACAGTCTTTGTTTCCCTTGGGGGATAATAGCTATACCCCCCCCCAAAAAAAACAAAAAACAAGGACATTTAATTCAAGACAGCCACAAGTAGCAGAACCAAATCTCTCTGTGTGATTTAAGCCTCAAAAAGCAATTTTAACATGGCAAAGCTAATGCATGGATAGAACCAATACAAATCTACGGCCACCTGAGACATTGAAAGATTGACTAAATAACTCCCTCTGTCACCTACATGATCATAGCATTCTAATTAGGAATCTGTATTGGCTAACCACACCAGTGACCATGGATTTATAAGAATCCAACAAACTGGAGAGTGCTCTAATGGTCTATGAGGCCACAGCTGGAATTGTGGTCTATACCTCATACATTTCCTAAGTAATCCAAATCCAAAGGGAATTCGGCTTTATTCTGGGAAACTGTTTCAGCGAGAAAGCTATTCTGAAGTAATGAATGGCAAATGCTCCTTCAGTACAGGAGAAAATGAGACAGTCTCATTTGGAAAGCTAAATTAGGAAAATGGTTTTTATTAGCTGTCTTCGAGCTGATTAAATCTACCTGTCTGAGATTAGAGGAGGATCAGAGTATGGAGTCTGAGTAGCCACAATTGAGTTCAGTAAGCTCCTTTCAGAGACAGCGAGACGTTCCTGATGAACCTAGTAGAAGGCACAGGTATAGTAATGGAACTACTTATGTTTAATTAGATTCTAGCAAATGAGTGCTTTGTTGTTCTGTTTGTTCAGTGCTTGTGGTATTTCAAAGGAACATTATTAATAATAATTCCCAATGAAACAGAACACTTTGCTGTACAAACTATGGTCTAACTGTCATGATATGGCCACAACATGTGTATATGTGATGAAAAAATAACTTAATAAGAATAATGTATCCCTGGTTAGCCCAGTCTCTGCTCCCTTATGATTACTAACAGCAAATGTTGGGGATCTATTGAGATATTGGGGATCTTAGGGGATCTAGGACTGCATCTATGCTGACCAAGAACAAAAACAGTGGATGGAATAAATGTCATTAACATAAATTCTTGCTGACCCTTCCTCTGTCATATGCTTAATTACAGATGCAAGAGAATTGTCCAACAATCTAAAGGGATTACCATGCAGTTTTTGGTTGCTAATATTACACCGGTCCATAATCAAACTTCACAAAGGTGGATGTAATGCTGTTTAGGCTAATGCCTGACGGGGCCCATATGTTAACATTAAAATTGGTTGAGAATAAGGATGCAAATCGTCTGACAATCAGCCCCTACACTGGCATTAGCATCCTCTCCTACCTGCACCAGGAGCAATTGTATGGACCTGGGTGCAGGCACAAGTGGTTGATTTCGGCACAAGAGTGCAAAGTCTCACATTTTAAGGTGAAATCATCCTCGTGTGACAATTTTCAGCCATGTTTGGCATTAGAATTAGGAGTTCAGACAAGGGAAAGTTGTGCTCACCACTAGTTTTTAAAACCATTATGCGGGGGTGCAATGAGGCTGTGACCACAAAATACATATAGACAAATGCAAGAGTCCTCAGCACTCAACCCATTATCAATATATTTAAGACAGAGACATTTTGTGCATATTGCTACTGAAAAATGCCTTACCCTTTAAACAACACAGGGATTGTTTGTCCATATATTGCAATATATTTAAGCTGGCCAACTACGTCAAAGTCATCCCATATCTGGCCAGTCCTATGCTTAATTTTCATCTGATTCATTAAGAATTCTATAGACTACAGCTCCCATCATACTTGTCAGCTCATGGTACAGAATGTTGGGAACTGTAGAACTACGCTACATTGCTGTGGAAGATATAGAGTATGTCCCCTTTAACATAAGTGATAAAAATCCATAGCATCTCACTTGCACACAAAGATAGCCCACTTACAGAAAAAAACTATTTTTGTGTTAAATAAATAACCCATTTTCATAGGTCTCATTCACCATTTTTATATAACTTTTAGGACATACCCAAACCGCATCTGATTCACCAAGAATTCCACTGCTTCATTATACATTCCAGAAAGGCACCAAGTTTTGGAAGCAGTGGAATTCTTGGTGAATCAGATGCGGTTTGGATGTAGGACTGGCCAGATATGGGATGACTTTGATGTAGTTGGCCAGCTTAAATATATTGCAATATATGGACAAACAATCCCTGTTTTGTTTAAAGGGTAAGGCATTTTTCTGTATGCACACAATGTCTCAGGGGCACATTTACTAAGCTCGAGTGAAGGATTCGAATGAAAAAAACTTCGAATTTCAGAGTATTATTGTTGGGTACTTCGACCATCGAATAGGCTACTACGACCTTCGACTTTGATTCGAACGATTCAAACTAAAAATCGTTCAACTATTCGACCATTCGATAGTCGAAGTACTGTCTCTTTAAAAAAAAACTTTAAATACATACTTCGGCAGTTTAAACCTACCGAGGTACAATGTAAGCCTATAAGGACCTTCCCCATCACTTTTCTAAGCTTTTTTTGATCGAACAAAAATCCTTTGATGGATCGCTTAAAATTGTTCGATTCGAAGGATTTTATCGTTCGATCGAACGATTTTTATTCGATCGTTCGGTTGTAGGATTTGCGCTAAAATCCTTCAAATTCGATATTTGAATTAGAAGGATTTTACTTTGAGGGTTTACTAACCCTTGATATTCGACCCTTAGTAAATGTGCCCCTAAATGTCTTAAATATATTGATAATGATCTGTAACTTGCAGCATTCTAAAAAAGTTACCAGGTGCTATTCCTGGTCTTTATTGTGTGGGAACCTTTACATAGAGTGTTTATATGGGCATTGTTCTGCATTGTTTTGTAGCATAAAGGTCATATCAATGCTCAAGAATTGCAGATGAATACATAAGGCTCTCATTTACTTAGGCAAATAACGATACGCCCAGTCAATAATTACCCTTTAATGAATCTAAGCTTCTATAATAGGGTCGGGATAACTAGGATTTGGTCAGGCGAATCCTGATGCTCTAGATTCATTACTAATCTCCGTGGAAAGAGAAGGCAAAGACCAAACTGCAGAGAAATGTGTCGGCTCATGAAATGTAATTACTTGTGATTTCTTCCTAGAGGAAACATTTTTCCCAGGAAAGTTTTATAAAATATTTCTGGTGAATCAGTGGGAGAAAAAAATGATTTATGCCATCCCCATAAATAATTGAATCAGCAGATCAGCAGACATTTTTGCTTATTTAAGCTGCTAATGTATAATCAACCAGCTTTAATGTTCTTAGAATATGAGTTTCATCAGGTTTCAACATACAGGATCTAATTACGTTACGTTCAGTATTTGACACGAAACAAAATAGTAGGAGTCCAAGGGCAAATTCTAACTCATGTCTTTTATTGTTATCATTTATTAATAATCACCAACATATTCTGCAGCAGCAGCATATTCTGCACAGAGATTATACATAATTCCATGCCCAGAAGTGCTGCCTGTCCCCCCTGTCTTAAGTCTTAAGAGGGGCCCCTGCTTCGCACCGACCCTTCTCCCCGCCCCTTTGCAGTCCAGGGGGGTATATTTATCAGAGAGTGAAGTTAAAGATAGCCACAGTCCACTAGAGTGAAATACCGCCTCTCTCCAGTCATTTCTATGGGATTTTTAAAGGCGTAGTAAACTTTCACCCTTTGATAAATACGCCTTTAAAAATCCCATAGAAATAAATGGAGATACGGTATTTCACTCTAGTGGACTGTGGTGATCTCTAACTTCACTCTTTGATAAAAATACCGCTAGGTTCCCTTGTTCCTCAGGTCTGCTTCCTCTATTGTTACGACACTGTCCAAGTTCATTACAGTCTAAGTCAGTGGTTGTCAAAAGTTTTCCATTTAAACTCTATTTGAAGACCCAACCTTTGGCCAGGGCGCCCCTTGAAGGTCCAACCATTGTTCAGGGCCCCCCTTAGTTCATGAATATGTTCCAATTCATAGTAAAATATCAGTACATTGGTCATTTAGTTATAGGTTTTCATAGTTTCAGGTATATCTAGGAGAACTCCTGCATATTTGCACCAACTGTCCATCATGCTGTACTTTTTGGTGTATCCAAGCACTAAAAAGCCATTTTCACCCTAATTGGTCTACAAGCTGAGCACCCCCTTCTATTGATCCAAGCCCCCCCTCTCCAAAAGGACCAGACACCCAGTTTGCTGGCTCCTTATCACGTCCAGAGTGCTACATTTTTTTGTCTTTTCATCTTCCTGTATGTTTGTTTTTGGATAGGGTCTTTGGGGATGAAAACCAGATTACTCAGAGGAACCCTGCACAGACACAGACATAGAAGATCATACAGACTCTTTGCAGATATTGGCTGGAATTGAACCTCGGACCCCACCTCATCTTTAAGACTGATATGAGAAATTAAGACTTGGTTTATCATTTTTTAAAAAATAAAACTTTTGGTTGTCAAAATGTATTTACTATTCAGTAAAATGTGGTTTATAGGAAATTTCAACAACAGGTATGACCAGAAGTACAGTGCAATTTTGGATGCCTGTTTTTACTGTCAATGTAGCTCCCCCCCCCCATAGTTGCAGAGTTGTATCTGTTTGGGGAGTTCCACCCACTACAATTGTGCAGAACGCGCCAATAATAATGCAATTGTGTGTATGTGTTTCAACAAATTACATGCAAGTTGCAGCCAAAATTGTCACAGTTAGGATTTTGTAACTGATAGTGTCAATATCGCATTTTCACACAATTTCTTTTTTAAAGGTAGCCATAGACGTGCAGATTTACCTTCACATCGGACGAACAATCGTTCTGTGACATTTCCCGACCTGCCACTAACCATACAGATCAAATAAAGTAGTAAAAGAACAGATCAGATGATATTCTGCCCCTGACAGCAATCGTATGAAAGTTATGTCCGACAAAAGCTTGCGTCAGATCGGCAATATGCAGAGATATTATCGGTAGCCAACAGAAATTTTCGAACCTGTCCGATCGCAACAACCGATTGTCAGGGCACGAAAAATCTGATTTTTGCATCTATTATCTATCTAAGTCTGTGGAAATTATAGAATTCACTCCTGTCCTCATGTTGTTTTCTTTCAATAGGATTCTCAATCTTTAGGAGGCGATAAAGAGGATTAGATGAAGAAGAAACAGGTTATGGCTGAGACAAGGCAGTGATTAACAGCTTTATTAAAGTTACAGGAATGTGATTATATTTACCCAACATTTTTCCATTTGCAAAATAAAGAGCAGAAGAAGGATCATTGATAAATCAACAGACAGTATTTTTATTGGAGTTTTAACACCATATATAATTCATTACAAAAGGACTGATTCCTGAAAACTCTGTGATTACTGCTTAATCCATGAGTATTGTTGGTTGGTAAGAATGAATAAGCATCAATGTGACTCACACTCTACTATTCTCAATCTGATTGCTTTGTGTGGCCATGAAGCTTTGCTAGGATCACGTGAAATCCCCAAGCCTTAAGTTAGCTTCCCAGACTCATGGCCGGGATTCTTTAGAATCTTGTGCTAAAATATAATTTTTCTTCTCGGAACAGAATGATTATTATTTTTGTACATAAACAGGATAAGGATGTGTTTCCAAGGGACTTTCATTTATACCCATTCATCAAGGAAGTTCACTGTATGATTTAGCTTTTTTATGATGGATACATATACAATACCTTCAGTTTTCATTTTCACACAATGACTTTTCATTGGTTCGTTAGATTTATATTGCTACATTAGGTTATTGAAAGTGAAAACTATTGGTGCAAACTGCCATTTCTCAATGTAAAAGTATTCACTAAAGACCAAAGAAGGTCCCTCATATTCAGGAAGGTCATCGTTCAGTGAGGCATGCCAAAAAGAGATAGCAGGCCTTCTGAACACTGCTGAACTGGAGGTGGCTGCAATTGTAAAGCAACAACTGATGAAATCTGGTAGTGGACTGGGCAACATAATGGTAATGACACTGGCACATACAGTAAGAATATATTTGCATGACCTACAACTGCTTGCTAAACCCACAGAAAAATTGCACAAGCTTTTACTCCTAAGTGGTTGTGCTTGTAATACAGGTATGGGACCTGTCATCCAGAATGCTCAGGACCAGGGGTTTTCCATATAACAGATCTTTTCATTGGATCTTCATACCTTAAGTTTACTAGAAAATCATGTAAACACAAGTAAATCCAATAGGCTGGTTTTGCTTCCAATTAGGATTGATTATATCTAGTCCAAGGTACTGTAGTACAAGGTACTGTTTTATCATTACAGAGAAAAAGGAAATTATTTTTCGGAGCTTTCTGCATAACAGGTTTCCAGATAATGGATCCTATACCTGTTGTAAAGGGATTCCCAACTATATGCATTTTTATAAACTCACTGTACAGTGGAGAATAAAAACCAACTGATTGTATGTGATGTACCCGTCACTCCATGGATAATAGGGATGCACCGAATCCACTTTTTTGGATTCGGCCGAACCCCCGAATCCTTCGTGAAAGATTCGGCCTAATACCGAACCGAGGCCGAACCCTAATTTGCATATGCAAATTAGCGAGGGGGAGGGGAAAATAGTGCCGTGCACGAGGTGTGTGGTAAATATAATTTTTTTACTTCTATGTTTTGTGACAAAAAGTCACATGATTTTAAGGATTCAGATTCGGTTCGGGCAGGCACAAGGATTCGGCCGAATCCTTCTGAAAATGACCGAATCCTGACCGAATACCCAACCTAATCCTGGATTCGGTGCATCGCTAATGGATAAGAAAGAGTATATAACTATAATAATAAAGAGTTATAATTATGAGACTGAAATCTATATTGGGTCATATTAGATAATGAAATATACTAAGTAAATGTGGACTATGGAGAACACAAAAATGGTCAATGGGGGCTATACTGAAGTAATGTTGGTGGAAGAAATTATGGAAAGGTCTGTTATCTGGAAAACCCCAGGTCCTGAGCATTCTGGATAACAGGTCCCTTACTTGTACTATACTGGGGAATGGGGACAATATACTGGAACAATATTAGCTACAGTATAATACTTGTTGTCAATGTGGGTCAAAGAAGCACCATACTGCGGCAGTAAACAATCTTGAAAAACCATATTGGAGCAATGTGGTCTATGAGAGCGTTACTGTATAATAGGGGCTAAAGACACTATATCTTTGCACTGTTGATTATGCAGGGGCATAGCAACAGTGGGGACAATGTGGGCTACTGGCACAGAGCACATTTTCTTTTTCGAGAACCTGTAGTTCGTGCAGTGGTGTTCTATGAAAACAAAAACTTTCTGTTAGTGTTAGGTTAGTTTGTTAGGAAAAAAAAAAGATTTTTTGAAGCTTTGGACTTCCACAAAAATCCTAATGCATTTCATGCCTACAATAAACTTAATTATTGACTATGATTAATTGTCATGTAGGTATGAAATATGTTAGGCTTTTTACAGACATGTCATTTGAATAAAAACTTTATTGTTTTCTATACTTGGACTGAATGTTGGAGTTATTGACAGCGCAAGTGCAAATGTCATTTTTACAGTGTTCAGTTCCCATTGGCTGAAGGTTTGTGCTTTATATATACTGGTGAGCCTTCTCTCCTATATCAAATAATTATCTACTCTTCGTCCATGGAAACCCTTTGTATGATCAAACCTACTTATATTTTCATATGTACCAAGTTTATTTTGGGGAAAAAAAAATAACGCATGCTCCAATTTGTGAAATTTTTTTGCAAAATAAAATATTTCTCCAGAGATCTTTCAGATATCTACTGGGCAGATTTAAAAATCTCAGCACACAAGAACCACATCAAGCTGTTTATGTGGTCTTCTCCCAATGGGTCTGCATAGTCCTCAACCTCATCAGGCTGTTTATGTGGTCTGCATAGTTTTCACCTGGGTGGCCTCTTTTTCAGCTCCAATTCACCGAAATGGGAAACTCCTGGAGGATGTGAGCACTGTTCAGTCTGAAAACACCGATCTAATACATTGCATTAATATATTATTAGTATACAGGTATGGGACCTGTTATCCAGAATGCTCGGGACTTGGAGTTTTCCAGATAACGGATCTTTCCGTAATTTGGGTCTTCATGCCTTAAGTCTACTAGAAATTATTTTAAACATTAAATAAACCCAATATGCTGGTTTTGCTTTAAATAAGGATTAATTATATCTTAGTTGGGATCAAGTACAAGCTACTGTTTTGTTATTACAGAGAAAAAGGAAATCATTTTTAAAAATTTGGATTATTTGGATAAAATAGAGTTTATGGGAGACAGCCATTCTGTAATTCGGAGCTTTCTGGATATCGGGTTTCCGGATAAGGGATTCTATATCTGTATATAATAAAAATAAATACTTGTCTGTTGCCTCCGTCATCTGGAGAGGCAAAGCTCTCTAGCCTCTAATAATCTGATCTCCCCCTGCTGGCTTTCAACTTGTTGACCAAGACTTTTGTTCAGTTTGTCTTTCATTCTTTCCGTTAATTACTCATTATTATTATTATA
Organism: Xenopus laevis; assembly: GCF_017654675.1. Lineage (NCBI taxonomy): Eukaryota > Metazoa > Chordata > Amphibia > Anura > Pipidae > Xenopus > Xenopus laevis. The sequence continues at coordinate 61,647,452 of NC_054372.1, read as the reverse complement.
CAGATAGTAATAAAATATATATCACTGAATATCCCAGAAAGGTCTTCCTAACTCTGGGAACTCTTTAATTCAGCTGAGTAACTTGTGTGCCATACAGTGAATAGTCACTGGATCTCCTGTTCCCCCACAGCCTCCAACAATGGTACAATAAATGTATTATGACTGATTAACACTGGATAAAAAACTGGTCCTAATGTATAAAATATAACGCTTAATATGCAAGATGCTATACATTGACTCTATGAGTTTTCTGCTATCAGAACCCCTAGGGTTGTTACAACATCTTTGTAAATTAAATTAATAATCACGCTGGTGCAGATAGCAGAATGAGGGTCTTGCTGTCTATCCAGTACAATAGAGATGCACATGAATCCAAAAATTGTCATAAAGATGCCTTACAGAAATGATTCTTTACAGTCTGGGCAGTGGATATTACTACAGAGAATTCATTCATTTACTGGATATGTTCTGGAAATCCAGCTGCCAAGGGCATATAGTAAAGTGGCCACCTGTTTAATTCTTAGAAATAGTTGAGCCAGGGAAAACATGTCATTGTTAATTTCGTACCTGTTAAAGGGTTTGTTCACCATTAAATTATTGTTTGGTATGATGCAGAGAGTGCTATTTTGAGACAATTTGCAATTGGTTCAAATTTTCTAGTTATTTACTGTAGAAGTTTTTCAGTTTGCAATCTGGTTGCTAATTGCCCTATCCACCATGCATTCAAATAAGAGACTGGAATATGAATAGGAGTGGCCCTGAATAACAATAAAATTGTAACATTACAGAGCATTTGTTTCTTTAGATTGGATCTGTGAACCCCATTTGAAAGCTGAAAAATTAGATGGTGGCAAATAATTCGCAAAAAAAAAATGGGCAGTGAAGGCTAATTGAAAAGTTGCTTAGAATTAGCCATTCTATAATATGCTTAAAGTTAACTGAAAGGTGAACCACCCCTTTAACCTGTGCAATGCATGGTTTGACATGTTTCCTTTGTTTAAAGGAAAACTATACCCCCAAAATGAATACTTAAGCAACAGATAGTTTATATCAAATTGAATGACATATTAAAGAATCGTACCAAACTGGAATATATATTTACATAAATATTGCCCTTTTACATCTCTTGCCTTGAACCACCATTTCGTGGCTCTATCTGTGCTGCCTCAGAGATCACCTGACCAGGAATACTACAACACTAACTGTAACAGGAAGAAGTGAGGAAGCAAAAGGCAGAACTCTGTCTGTTAATTGGCTCATGTGACCTTACATGTGGTTTGTATGTGTGCACAGTGAATCTTACAATCTCAGGGGTGGCCCTTATTTTTTAAAATGGTAATTTTGTATTTATGATTACCCAATGGCACATACTACTAAAAAAGTACATTATTATGATAATGGTTCATTTACATGAAGCAGGGTTTTACACATGAGCTGTTTTACTCAGTATCTTTTAATAGAGACCTACATTGTTTGGGGGGTATAGTTTTCCTTTAAATCAAATTTGTTTGTTCATGAAATAAAAATATGTGTATTAGCTTCTTACACAACCTTTCCAGATCATATAGAGATGTGCCACAAGGTTCAGGGAGTACGATCTTCAGTTCTATTCATTATATGATGTGCCATGTGCATGAGCAGCAGGGAGTTTCTGTAGTGTTCTAAATTATACAATTCTGATCTTTAAAGATTTAAGAAATTTGGTTTCTGTTGTTCAGCTACCAATGAGCAATAATTTCACTTTTTAACTTTCTTTATTCATCTGGTTTATTCAAAATAGTTTGTGTAAAGCTCCGGCGCATATTAAGAACAGCAATGAGCTGGTTAATTTAGCCAAAATCACATGGGTCTAAGTTAATGGGATTCTATAAAGCTCCCTCATTATATGGACAATTGGATTCAATGGAATCCCTTGCTCCACTGGCTGCATGGAATTTTTACAAAGGCTGCCAGATTTTTTGCTATCTGTTCCAAGAGCTAATTAAAGAATACCACAGTTGCTGTCCAGCAAATTCCATTAAAAAAACGCACGCAATTAAAGGACTCATATTTCTGCAAAATATTTGTAAGGTAAAAGAGATATTTACCGAGTAGACAATCAATATAAAAACCAGTTTCTATGTTTACCAAATTGATATAAAGTTTTGACAGGCTTAAACAATAAGGCCTGGCCATGTAACCTGTAGTAACCAAATTGAGATAAGTCTGCTTTCAACATTTAAACTCTGTTAGCGTAAGGAAACCTAATTGGTAATTGGTTGCTATGGGTTACTGGACTGCATGTAATTGATTTAAACGTAATTGAATTTGTTTATTGATATGTTTAAGTTTAAATGCAAGTCGTTTTTTTTAATTTTGTCACAATGCAAGCTGGAAGTAGGGGACAGATGTTCACAGGGAACAACTAAGACAAAAACCAACTTAAATTAAACAATAAATTGACCAGGATTGGTTGTTGCTTCTAGCAAATACTAGTGAATTTATAATTGAGGAGAAGCGGACAGTTTGGCTGGGATGTTTTCCCCAACAATTACAAGCTATTCATCTGTTGGTTGATTTGCTTTTGTCTTTTAAATAGGGCATACAATCATAACACACCTGCAGGTATAGGGTGATGAGGTCCTTAGGACCTCCAAGAGTTTTTGGAACTCTTATTGTTCATTTATATCCAAAAGAGGCAAGAAACAAAACAGTGAAAAGGGGGGAGAGAGGGAGAACAGATCAACTGGTCACCCCATATTTCTCCAGGCAGCCCTTGCCAGTTAGATAAGTCTTTTGTTAAGGAGAATTTTTTTTTTCCTAGTGCCACAGCAGACAAGGTGCCAGGGAGTGTATGTTTGGAAGTTCCAGGGTTGAGTCATTAAAAGTCAGAATCTCGGTCCAAAATTGTTGAATCCTGGGACATTTACAAAAAATGTGCATATAGTTTATTTGCTCTAGGTTGCATTTGGTACACACATCAGAGTAGCTGGGGTAAATCTGGGCCAGCCTGTAAGGTCCAAGGTTCAACTGTGTCCACAAATCCCAGCCGGCTCCTACTTGTATCCCTCCAAGTCCGCAAACCTGTTACTGAAATAAAAAAGCCAGCGCCAAAGGCACGGGAGACAGACAAACAGGCAAATAGGGTAATATAGTTTTGCGATGTTGCCACCTCTTGTGTAAGAAACAGACCACTTTTTTCACCATATATGTGTTGCCCTCCTTTACTATCGACCTCCACCAAAGGGTTAAAAAACTTTCCTTAGAAACTCGTTTAGGTGGGTACTCACAAACAGGGAATATCAACTTGCACGTAAAATCATGAAGCGCTTCTCCTTGTATGAACTGTGAATCAACATGCAGCAGCGAATAGTGTAAAAATACCTTTTAAATATTAATAAAAACAAAGCTTTAAATGCACTCACATGGCAAAAGTTTAAAAAGAGCATATCTATGCACCGTCCAACTGGAGGCTCCCCCTGTATGCACCAGTCCGCACAAAGAAAGTCCCAGGTTGATCAAGCTTGGGAAGATGTATAAGCGGTTGTTTGTGTCCGTTCGTTCCTCGTGTACGATGCTGGGCGCCTACCAGTGACGGCACCTGCCTTACGCGTTTCGTCTTGCGACTTCTTCAGAGGCTTAGTTCCAGCTGCGCATGTGTGGATCTTTTATTCCGTCTCTCTCTGCGTCACTTGGCGGTTCCTCCTCTTTGGTCTTTCGTTGCTATGGGAACGCGTCGCTTTCTGGGTGTAGTAGGGTCCAGATCGTCCAGGAGAGATGCAAAAAGAGCTACGAAAAAGAAACTTGGTATGTAAATATATCTATCGCTACAAGAGATATTGATCTATGGGATTTGGTTTAGGATTTCTTCAAAGTCCCCTCATCTAACTGGGTGAAGTCCTGCTGCCATTTCTAGGTGAAATGTATCAAAGGGTCAAAATCATCCTGCAGGAGGAGGGTGTAGAACCAGCTCAAAAGTTTAGTGTGGCCATAAGTAGGGTCTCTGCGGACCTCTGAATCGATGGGGAAAACAAGGGACATCCCCCAGTTTGCTTGGAGGCCAGAGAATTTTCCAAATCTAGATATTTACTGCAACAGTCCAGAGCAGGATTCCTTTGGGTCTGCCCAGGTATGTCAACATAACTGCATACAGCAAAACTTTTTCTTCCCAAGTCTACATTTGCAGTCCCAAATAATAGCAGGGTTCTATGGCAAGAGCAAAGAGGTAGGGCGACAATGGGCACCCCTGCCTAGATCCCTTTGTCAATGGGAATTCCTGTGAGATACCAGAGTTTACTCGTACGTTGGATGTAGGGGAGTCAGATAGGGCCCTAATCCAGGCTATAAATTTATCCACCATAGGTAATTGTTATGGACTCCTGGGCCCACTACATATTCTGGTTCCACGCAGCCCCCAGGTGGTGTAGTCTCCAGCGGAACTACTGTTAGGTGCTGCATTCAGCTCCACCCCCCCAGAACTGTTTACTAGTTATCTGGTTTATTCACTAACCAGATTTTGGTCCTATACACAGTCCAATATGCTGTCTACTCATTCTCGAGTAAAGGTGGCCATACAGAGGCCAATAAAAGCAACCAGGTAAAGGTTGCTTATTTATAATTTAGGCATGAGTGATCTCAATATGATATACTTCATTATATATTTAAAATATTCACACTCACATTTACTTTTATATAAAGGTGCTTTAGTGGGTCACTACTATATTATCAGTAAATTCAGAATTGTTTGACTTGCTATTAAGTATTTATATTTACCTTATTTAGTCTTAGTCACACTCAAGGCTATTATTGACTTGAAGGTTATCTGTAAAAACTCCTGTGAAACATATCACATGCTTAAAAAGAATGACATTTTCCTACTTTGTCATAGGATCGCCATTTGCGATCTTTAAGAATACTATCTGACATAGAGATATGTGCCATTTGTAACATATTCTATAAATCTGTTATTAATTTGCATTAACATGCATGCTTAAAATACAGAAGTGTGCCTTATTATTATTCCTATTGTTAAAAAAAAATAATAATAGTGTCAAAGTACATAGTTTGATATTCTTAACATGTTGTAAATTTCCAGATGGAAGAAAGTTATGTCAATTAATTCCCTTTACAATGCATGTAGTTAAATCATTTTAAATGTGCTATCTGTTTAATCCATTGTTCTGCTATTGCAGCAACACAAAAAGATGTTAAGCACTGCTCTAGAATAGAGATACATTATTATAGTGTCAGTCATGCAAGTTTCTTGCACACTTGCCTCAGCGATATAGAAATGATTTACAGACCCTCAAAGGGAAAACTGTATATTGCAGAGAGAGATTCCCATGCCCTGATATAGATATAAGACATATAAGGGAAAAAAAATTTTAGTTACTGCATGAAAGTTAAAATTTCATTTTTAATGTACACAGTAAAAAACTAGTCACAACAAAGCTTACAAAATAATTAGCCAGCATCTTCTGAGGTGTCTCAAATAAGAACGTTTAATTACATTCTCAAAGGAATTTCATCTTCCTAATATCCAACTTCCCTTAAGTCAAAAGGGACTAATTATTGAAAATTATACCACCTTGATTAGTCTTTAACCTGCAAATAAGATTTGTACTAATAATTGCTGATGCATTTCCCATGGCTTGTACTGTAAATAGTAACACTCTGCAGAGAGGTGCTAGTGTGGGATGGTCCTTGTTCTTACCGACTTCTTTATTCTGATTCACATTCCACTGTTTTACATGTGAGGGAGCTGAGGATAAGCCAGTGAAGCAGCGAGGCCACATCAAATGTCCAATAAACACAACAATAAAATTGGCCTAATACAGCATCAGCTAAAAAAGAAGAAACAAACCACCGAGAAGATGGAGGTATATAACAATCCTACCAGTAGAAGAAAAAAAGTTTCACTGTTGCCGGAACTGCTAGAAACAATAGGCATTTGGCTTTGTTACTTTATTAAGGCAATACTGCCCCTTTCAGAATCATGGGCTATAAATACAGTCATATGAAAAAGTTTTGGAACCCCTCTCAGCCTGCATAATAATTTACTCCACTTTCAACAAAAAAAGATGGCATGTCTTTCATTTCCCACGAACATTCAGAATCTCTGTGTTTTACTTGGCTTGTGTGACCTAACATGTATGGTTTGTTTGTGTGCACTGTAAATCTTACGATCCCAGTGGGTGGCCCTTATTTTTTAAAATGGCAATTTTCTATTTAGGATAATCCAATGGCACATACTACTAAAAAAGTATATTATTATGAAAATGGTTTATTTACATGAATCAGGGTTTTACACATGAACTGTTTCATGCAATATCTTTTTATAGAGACCTACATTGTTTGAGGGGTATAGTTTTTGTTTAAAAATAACTTTCTTAATGTATGTGTAAAGGTACATGAATTTCAGCATTTCGTTGAACCTGTCCTTGTCTAATCTTTGGTTACCGGATAGCTACAGATGGGAATTTCTTAAACGACCCTTGTTAAATGAAAATGAATGTTCACACTCAATGTGTGTCTTGCCGCATGTATGTGGTATTGGAGTAGCAATTCCATGCAGCATGGAAAGGAGGCTTTGCAGAGCAACCACTGGCAGGGGCCAATGTAGTGGGGGTGGAAAAGGGCAGTGAAGGAAAATGAGGGAGATAGGTTTATTACAGTTAAGAGGGGACGGAAGGGTGGGGGGGGTGGTCCACATCTAATCAAAAGCAACAGATTAATTTTAGCTGAAGATGCTGGAGGGGGCAGATGTGAACTGGCATGTGTGGAGCAGGCTGACTCTCAGAGCACCCTGGGAGGCATCTCTAATGTGGGAGGTGGGGGTTGTGCGAGGAAGGAAAGGCAGATTTAAGTTATAAGGGACTCAATTATTAGAAAGGTGTATAGGGTAAGCTGTCGAAAAGGACCCTTCATACCGAACAGTCTGCTGCTTGCCTGGTGCTAGGGTTTGGCATGTGGTGGAATGAGTGGACAGTTTACTGGGAGTGGCTGGGGAAAACCCGGCGGTCTTGGTACACATAGGTACCAATGACAAAGTTAGAGGAGGGGGAGAAGTCCTCAAGAATTATTGTAAAAATCAAGGTGAAAAGTTGAGGGTGAGGACTTCCAAATTTCAGAGATATTACCTGTGTCACAAGCAACGTTAAGACAAAGGGAGCTTAGGGAGATTAATGCACGGCTAAGAGATTGGTGTAGGGAGAAGAGGTTTGGGTTTTGGAGAACTGGACTGATTTCTCAATTGGCTACAGGCTCTTTGCCAATGATGAAATGATGATGGTGCAGCAGCTTGAGAAAGGACCTGGATGGTCTGAAACATTGCTTTAGTTACCGTATTAAATAATAAAGTAGGTTTTATTTTTACAAGATGGGAGTGCTGCTATCTTTTCAACTTGGAGCAACAGTATAACCAGGACAGTTAATGCGAACAAGTCTCTAAACTTGTTGCATGACAATTTTATTGCACAAGTTGTTGAGGAGTCAAACAGAAACCATGCTATACTGGATCTAATGATCTCTAATAACCAGGAATTTACAGCATATGTGCAAGAAATGAAACCCCTGGGTAATAGAGATCATAATGTGATATAATTTAATGTCTGGTGCTAACAACAAATATTCACTGAGGCAACAAAAACCCTGCATTTCAAAAAAGCAAATTTTAGCTCCTCAAGGGCTGCTCTTCCAAGCACAGATTGGGGCATTATGTTTTCTACTAAAAACACAAAACAGCAATGGTTGTTATTTTAGAAGATATTAAATTGTTACTGTCCTCTATTTATTCCCTTGAAAAGTAAATGTAGAAGCACTAAGAACCACCCTATTTGGCTTAATACAGAAGTAAAGAAGCTTATAGGAAAGAAGAGAAAGGTATTTAAAAAACTACAAGTACTGTATGTGGGGACAGAAGAGCAATTTAATGAACATAAAACTATAATAAATTTTGTAAAATAGCAATCCAGAAGGCAAAGATAGAAAATTAGGAGAGCATTGCGGAAGAGGCTAAGTCTAACCCCAAAAGTACCTTGATAGTAAAAAGATACATGTTAAGAGAGTGGCTCCTTTTAAATAATGCTACGAATCTGGTTGTAATAGATAATGAGAAGGCAAATGTGTTAAATCAGTTCTTTTCTACAGTATATACAATAGAAGAATCGAAGTTGCCCCACCCACCTCATAGCTGCATTGTTGGTTTACCTCAAAATAATCAATGGCTGACTCAGGATATGGTACATGAAGCTTTACTAAAAATTAATGTGAACAAGGCGCCAGGACCAGATGGAATATACCCTTGGGTACTAAGAGAGCATAGTTTGGATTTAGACCGGTCTATATTTCTGTTTTTTCTCAGACTCACTTTCAGTGTATGACATGTGGATTGGAGGAAGGCTGATGTAATTCCTATATTTAAAAAGGGATTACGAGCATGAAAATTATAGGCCAGTAAATTTGACATCCGTGGTGGGCAAATTATTTGAAGGGTTGTTATGGGATCACATTGAAAATTTTGTCCTGGTGAATGGCATTATAAGCAGTAACCAGCATGGCTTTATGATGTCAGACAAACAGCAGGGGAGCCGTTGATGTGATCTATTTGAATTTTGCCAAAGCCTTTGATACAGTGCCCCACAAATGACTACTTTGGTGTGTTGGGCTTAATGAGAATGTTTGCACATGGATAGGAAACTGGCTACAGGACATTCTCTACTTGGAGTAAGGTTCTTAGTGGAGTCCCTCAAGGCTCTGTATCCACTTTTATTTAACTTATTCATTGATGACTTAGGGGAGTGTATTGTAAGTAATGTATCAGTGTTTGCAGAGGACACAAAACTATGCAGCCCAATTCCATCCAGGATGTGACATCCTTGCAGCAGGATCTTAACAAACCTGCAATCTGGGCAGCTAAGTGGCAGATGAGATTCAGTGTTGATAAATGTAAATTCATGCACCTGGGATGTAAAAATATCCAAGCCACTTTTACCCTTAATGGGACTTTGCTAGACAAATCCATAATGGAAAATGAACATTCCAGTTTTTCACTAGAAAACATTTTTTCAAGGAAAAAAAAACTCGAACTTTTTCGGGATTTATTATACCCCGATGCTGCAAAAAGCCAGAATCCAAAAATACACCATCTCAGACCTGTCGAGGTCCTGTGTAAGTCAATGGGATAGACACCAATCTCAAATCAGGGTCTTCTGTGGTTTTCACCAGAAAATCTGACTTTTTCAGGGTTTTCAGGTAAGAACGTAGAATACTTAAAATAGAGCGATTCGGGGGAAAAATCTTGAAAAATTAGATTATCAGAGTTTTTCCATGATCCGATTAAATCAAATTGTTTTATTAATAAATAAGTTAAAACCTGGCATGGGGGTTTGCTCATGGCTTTTTTTTATGAAATATGAGATAAATTAGAATTTTAGTAAATAAACCCAATAATGTTTAGTCATTATTTCTGAATGCATGTTCCTTAGCATGCCAGTTAATCTACCAAGTGGTTTTGCTCTTCTGTGTTATTTATACATCCTTTAGTTCTATTTAAACTAAGGAAACCACAATTGTTTTTTGCTTCGGTGGTTGAACTCCTCGATAGTTTAACCCCTCGATAGTTTTTGTTTAAATCAGCTGATATTTGTACGAATACACTAAGGAATAAACAAGGAAAATGTTTGGATGTGGGGATGTATGTTTAACTATTAGTAATTGTTGATATGCAAAAGTAATTAGGTTTGCTAAATACCATACCTTGTTCAATCTTTACCGCTTGTTCACCTTCATTATTATATACTGTATTACACTCAGTGTCAGACTGGGGCACATGGGACCCATCAAAAAATGTATCCTAAGGGCCCCACATCGTGATCACTAATGGTGCAGTGATTGTAGACATAAAGAAACAGAGACGTGCACCCTGTTTGAGCCTCTGCAGATCAGGCTGACATACTTTAATTTTGACGGTGCTCTTCTCCAAGACACGCTTCTCATTCACATTGAACTGTGCACCTATTGGAGAAGACAACTTAGACATCCAATAGGCATGCAGCCTCCTCTTTCTCAAAAGATGCGTGCAGTCTGGAGGAGAGCAAGTAGATAAAATTGTTTTTTTTTTTGTGCTGCAAGGGGGCCGCAGGGTTGGGGCCTGATTATATAAGCAGAGCACTTCCTTACAAGGGCCCACTAATATTTTTCCCAGTATCCCATTGGACCAGTCCAAAATGGTAGATTGGTCTTATTTTTATAGAATAATCTGAGTAATTTATACATTGACTGATACAATGGTGCTTCTACTCCGACTGCCTTGGGTGCATATTTGCATAATGAACTTTCCCATTAGATATATTATCAGTAGCATTCAGTGTGCTTTTGGGCTACTGTTATTCATCATTCTGAGACTAATATAGCAAAAACAAGCCAGGTGAATTTAGCCTTGAGCCACCAGCTCTCATGGACACCAGGAGGAAAGTCTCCATCCTGTCTCCAGCCAAGGAATTCAACTACTTAGAACTTTTATTTCAAATTTTCTATGAAAACAGCTTGGTAAGAACTAGGGGTAATTAATTATGTGCATTATAGGACATTCTCATTAACCATGAATGCCTACAAATGCCATTGTTAAAGGGGCACTATACCCCCTTGTTCAGTATGAGTGCAATGAATAGGGCCTATGCTTAACGTATTTTTGCCTATTGTTTTTGTCATGAAAAAAATGTGGATTTTGTAATTTCTTTAGCTAAACATGGCAAACAGGAAAAATTAAGATTCCCAACGAAGAGGTGAAGGGATGGGGCTTGATATTGATACAGTAATCTGTTTATGTAGATGAACGGATTAGAATGTATACTGGTAATCAATAGTGATCTATGTATCCACCTTGCAAGGACAAAACATGGCGTAGCCTCTATTTCCCCATTTGCCCTGATCTATGTATCCACCTTGCAAGGACAAAACATGGAGTAGTCTCTGTTTCCCCATTTGCCATGTCATCATAAATTAAATATAACTTTTATTAAAATAAGCATATAAAACATTATTATACTGGTAATCTATAGTGATCTATGTATCCACCTTGCAAGGACAAAACATGGAGTAGACTCTGTTTCCCCATTTGCCATGTCATCATAAATTAAATATAACTTTTATTAAAATAAACATATAAAACATTATTATTAATTTATTATTAATAGAGTTAATTGCATTCTAAAAATACAATTTTATACCTCACTAAATTGCTTCTTCTAATAGTAGGCATTATGTTAAATAAGATTATCGTTCATCTTAATGTGATGTTCCACGTCACACAGAATCCATGTAAATCACAACTGGTGATGATGGACACGGGGAGTTCTCCATCAGAATGTATACTTTGTGCTAGCAATACTGTTTTTACACCATAACACTGTGTAACTTCAATGTGATGTTCCACAGAAGCATGAATTAAAATCCTTCATAGATGTGTGCAGACATTTATTTGTATCCAACCCTGGCCTCTTCCAGCAAACTATGACAATATAGACATAATGCTAAAGTCAAGCATCGTAGAGTACAATATAGGATAGTTTGGAAATGCTGTAGCTTGCAAAGCTTTCATCTGTGCAGTCATTTTATAAAACAAGTGATTGCATAATCAATAAAAACAAATCAGCTTTTCATCTTTAGTTACAAAAGTTAAAACCTCGTCATGTGAAAAAATCATTCACACTTTTTTCCTGAACAAACTCAGATCAAGTGCCTCCACTGTTTATAATAACCTCATCACCTGAGAAAAGTATTCAATAAGACAAAAGAGAATAAATGAAATAGACTTAAGAGCTCACTTCCCAGAACATCTTAGCATCACTAGAGCAATTGAATTAAAGTGCAATTAATTTAAAGTGCATTCCCTCTGCTACCAATGAAATGATGAACGAGATTTTGTAGCATCCTGCCTGGATTTGGACCAGTGACCTGCAGTTACTGAACAGTCTGCTACACCTCGGTTCTATGTGAGCAGGTAGCTAAGTTCTTGGTTCAGTGCTTTGGTATCCTTGAGTTTTCCGGACAAGCACAATTTGTGTTTCAGCAGTTATTAATCTGGTCACACGTGCTCAGAGTTAACCATCCATCAGTCTGCTAATATGGTTCCCAGCTCTGTGCTCACTCACTGCCTAGGTCAAGTTCACTTGTTCTGCTCACTCACTGCCTAGGTCAAGTTCACTTGTTCTGGGTGCTCAAAGTCCATATTCTTGCTGTTTTCCCTGATTCTTGCTTCCCTAGTCCCATCACTTGTGTTTCTATGTTCATGTTTGCCTCAAAATTCTAAGGCTGTTATCTGGTTCTGATCTGGCCTGTCTGACTGTCTAGTTCTGTCTTTACCGGCTCCTTCGTGGTATTTACATTTGGCTCTGCCACTTGCCCATGTCACATTCTCTGGATTCTTGTGTAGCTCTGGTAGCTGAAGGCCAGCCAGAAGCCAAAAAAGCAAAAAACAATAACATTCTTAACTATGTTACATTTTTTTGATGAATGACATCTTTTTATATGAGAGCCACCTTTTTAATTTTTTTTAAAAGCTGTAATTTAAATTTTTAGCACTTTTTTTATACTATACCAAGTTCCCTGGATTTGTAATCTTTGTGGTGTTTGAGCTGAGTGCAAGAGCCATATTTGCATATTTGAACTACATTTCTTCCCATCGACAGTTATTAATACACTTAACTTTTTCTTGCATTGCAGAACATTTTCATGAGAGCACATACATGCCGTGGCTTTAAGAAAATCCAATTTGTTTTTTCATACCTTTATTCAAGTTCTAGTTGTATGCCAGTAGAAGAGAATGAAAGGACAATTACCAATGCACAGAGAACTTTTCCATCCAAATTAATGCCTGCTAGGTCAGCGTTTACACAGTCCCTGCAGAAATTATACATATATGATATTCTGGAGAATGTGAACCTGAAGAAGGTCTTCGATTGCATGGTGACCTGATATTACCAGGATGATCTTTACAATAAATAAAGTAAGAAATCAATCAGTGATCAAAATTCTGAACCTTTACCTGTAGAGTCACTTGAAGATCAATAGTTTTTCCAGCACTCCATATGGCTCCTGAGAGTGCACATTTCTTGTCAGGAATGATAAAGAACATGATGTGACATTGGACACCACAAACATGTATCAAAGAGATGTCCCTTTATCAGGGTAAAGCCTCTGAGTGCATTTTTATTTTTGAAATAGTCTGAGAAACCCTAGGATTTAAAGATGGAATGCAGGTCAGAGTAACAGATTATGATAAATGAACTTGGCTGGGTTTAAGAGAAAGGATTAATCTGTGGTGGGATTTTCTGCAATTTAAGTGTGATGTGTCACAGATGCAACTACTCATTTTGAGGGGTTTAGAGATTTCTCAAACACTTTCTTCTTCTGTGTGGTAAACAGAGGTAGATTCACATGATAGAAGTATAAACCTCACTTTAACATAACCTGATTTTACGTTTTCCCTCATTATACACCATTTGTATGTTCTAGAAGTTGTAGTAACTGTTGTCACAGTCAAATGCATTTAGCTGTATTTTTCCTCTCCAACAGCTCACCATAGTAATCACTTTTGTAAATCACTCAGAGATAGCAGGTTTTCTCAATTAGTTGGTCATAGTAGTTAAAGAATTGAAAAACTCTCTGAAAAAAGGAGCAAAGAAAAAAATGAACATTTTAGCACACACCATTAAATGAGACATTTGAGGAGGAAATATGCAAAAACAATGAGTAAAATAGTGAAAGATACTCTAAAGAACAGATGTAAAAGTATGGAGTATATAAAGGAGATATTGAGAGGGATTTGGAATGGAAATGAGCTACTGTTACAATTGGTATCCCAAACCCAGAACAAACCCCAAGGTCCCAGTCCCAGACTTCTGCCTTTAACAACCACCTATCATTTTGGGAAAAGCCCTCTGCTACTTGGGTGCAGCCAGGTCTTAATATGAACGGAACAGGGAGAGAGTTCTGGACAGGCAAGGGAACCGCAAGTTATACAGAAATGGAGAACAAGGAGCATAGTTGAAATTTCAGGCCGGATCAATAACAAACAGGCAGAGCAGTACAGTAGCAGAAGACAAGAGCGTAGTCAGTAAACAGGCCGGGTCAATAACAATATGCAGCGTGAATACAGGATCCAGAAGAATGGTCTAATACAGACCTTCATCCTGATGGGTTTTCCCCCTGAAACGTTGATTCTGTAGGTAGCAAAATAAAAGGCTTAAGCTCCCTGACTGCAAACAATTGTGTGTGTGCGGATCCGTTTGAATACATTTGCTGTTCCTAAGGGACCTAACCGGGTCAACAGAGGACCAGCACCACCTGTGCGGTGGAAGTGAACTACAGGTGTGCGGTTGAATTATTACATGAATCTAATACAGGCAGAGGTCAGGACAGGCAGCAAGACAGGACTTGGTCAGGATCAGGCAGGGTCAAAAACAACTATAAGCACACAGAAATCGCACCCAGGAACTACAACTAGACTGTTATGTAGGGCAACTAGTAATTGGCGCCTGTGCCTTAAATAGACCCCGCCGTCGCACCCCCACTAGACCACCAGGGTGAGTTCTTACAGCTCCTTTAAAAAAAATGGTAGGGAGTGAGGCAGTATTTAAATAAGGTTCAGAAGTGGAGAATGCAAGAAGAGAAAAGGAAGAGAAACATACAGAGAATACACCAAGTGAAAAAAATTAAAAGTTTTCAACAAATTCTAGTTCACTTCCCAAGCAACATACTGACATGATCACAACATTGCATTTAAAATTAATTGCTATTGATGTAGCAATCAATTTCTTATTGGCGGTGTCTTTTCTAGCCATTACAAGGTGGTTATTTTAGATAATATACTGCTCCTCAAAAAGCAAGTCACTATACCACTATGCTGAGGGTCTGAGGTTACCTTCAGTGAAGACAGTAAGACATTGGAATTATGAAAAGCTACATGTAACAACAGATTCTGTCACATTCTAGCTATATCTTATACTAGCTTGTATTAAATATATGTGTTTGCCTACAAAAATGTGGTCAGTCAGAGACACTGGTACTGTAGCTTGACCTGTTTGGCTGCAATTTGCCAGTGTCCATTTTGGATGCGGATGGGTAGAGACTGCCCTGAGCTTACTGTCCATTGAAATCATTACATATTATAGAACTGTCTATAAACTGATAGGGGATTATTTACTAAACTCTGAATGGAAAAATCATGTGAAATTTGTGCTTTTTTTTATAAAATCAGACTTTTAAAAAAATCCCGAATTTTTCAGAATTTATTAAACCCTGAGGATGGGAAAAGTCTGAATCTGAAAATCCGGTATCTCAGACCTGTCGAGGTTGCATATAATGAGATTTTCTAATACCGCACACCTCCTTCCACTTTTCTGCGTAGTGGTGCTGGTCCTCCGTTGACCTGGCCAGGTCTCCTTACTGCTTTGTAGTTTTGAAAAATGGTCCGCACACACCAATATTGCAGTCGGGGATTGTGCCCCTTTTATTAATGCCACCAACAATCAACGTTTCGGGGGGAACACAGCGATCCTGAAGAAGGGAGGCTGTGTTCCCCCCGAAACGTTGATTGTTGGTGGCATTAATAAAAGGGGCACAATCCCCGACTGCAATATTGGTGTGTGCGGACCGTTTTTCAAAACTACAAAGAGGTTGCATATAAGTCAATGGGAGAAGTCCCAATGATTTTTTGATGTGCGCTGGGTAAATAATACGATTTATGGTCAACAAAAGTAAAGGAAATTGCATGTGGCTTAAACAAAGAACATTTGAAACAGTAAAGGCACAAACTGTGATCTCTGTAGTAGAACTGTTACAAAAAAGACAGACAGAGAGAGAGCAATAAGAATGATTGAAGCTTAGTTCTAATATACTGTATGTGATTTGGACAGCTACAAAATATTCTAAATGTAGAATACATGCATCAGAATACATTTTTATCAGCTAAATTGTATTGTAAGATATGTTCCCAAATGTCTTGTGTGATACATAGATAAAAAGTCTAAAGTCACTTACCTTTTTACGACAAATTATGCAAAATAAATTAACTTAAATAAAAGATTCAGTTATTTAAGAATGCCACAGGCAAACCTTCTCAATTACACCTTCTGAAATCCAACTGGGTTTATGGGCATTTTGGCAGTAGTTCTTACGTAATGCAGAAATCATTCTTTATCCTTTATTTTTCTTATGGATTTATTCTTCTGGCACCATATTCTTACTGAAATGCCTTCTGTTATCTTCACACGATACCATACCCTTATGGGATACTTGCCCACTGGTCTTTTTTTCAATTACCGTATATTACAATGCCACTATCAGTGTTGTATTTGATATACCTGTACTATTAGTTCTAATTTCTCAATTTCTAAGAGTGGGGACCAGAATCTCCTTTCTATTTTGTTGCTGGGTCCACTGGGTTTATATATAAGACTTGTATTTGAGATTTGGTCATGAAGTATCATATGGCTTCTGTTCATTACCTGGTTAGGTTTGTGTGAAAGAGAGAGTATTATAGTATCGTTCTTCTTGAGTTTACAAGAAAATCATGTAAACAATAAATAAATCCAATAGGCTGGTTTTGCTTCCATTAAGGATTACATTTAAAAACACGAAGACATGAATCATGTCTGGTGGCAAACTTGTTTTCTAACACATTGGCCATGGAATTATATGTCAAATGCTTATTTATTTATTAATATTCATTTCTATATATACATATTTATAATAAATATGTATTTATTTACCAATGTTGGAATTTTTTTTCCGAACCTTACAAATTTACCAAAATACAAAAGATGACAACTTCCCAATAAAAACAGAATGCTGTTGGAACAAAATATTTCTGTAATAAAGATGTTTTTATATTTAATGATTTTTTTTTTTAAAACAAGACACCACAAACAGGATTGAGACATATCCTACAGCAATCAACAAATATTAGAATGATAACGAAATCTACATTTTATTGGCAAAATGATGTATTTTGTAGGCTACAACGAAACCTTCCGCTCTTAAAAAATAACTAGATGACTTTGCGTTAATTCTGAATAAAACTATCCAGCTATCAATATTTTAGGTTAATCTGTTCATAATGGAACCATTGCTTAAGTTTCTGTTCTGCCTTTCATTTCTGGAGGTAAAATGTTGCTAGTTTTAACTAAACAGTTTTTTTTACAGAAATGCAAGTGTTTGTAATACTAAAGTCCTTTATTTAACAACACAGAAATGTCACAAAAACAACTTTACCGGGCAATTTAATGTGTATTTTTACAATTTTGTACATGCCCCATAGGTGATTTTTTTTCTCATAAATACACTGTTTTCCAAAACGGCTTTTTTTTCCATAACTGCACAAGCATACATACACCTTACACATATATCTGTTAGAAAATGTTATAGATAACAGCACAGTTCAGAAATAGTAGAATACTGTGAAGGGAGTGCATATTGGTGGGCCACTTAATGTTCCTAACAAACTAACAGACAAACAAAAATGAAAAAAAAAATCTTTGTTTCCTTGTTTTTATGAACGTGTAATCATTCTAGCATCCAGTAGGAGCTGTCTTTTTATTCACTAGGAACATAGTAGATCTCAGTGTGAGACTGCCAAATTTAATGACAAACAAAATCTGGAACATTTAGCTGCTACATGGAACCGACTGTTTGAAATCACTATGTATCTTACCATGATCAAAGGCCTACTACTGTTTTCTGCTGCAGATATATTCAAACCTAAAGAGTATGTTCATTTAATACATTTCTTCCCTCATTACCTGATTATAGATGTAACCAATGTAAATATTTTCATCCTTTTGAATTAATTGTAAGAGTTACATGCCAAGGGGTTTGAAACACAAATAAGCATTGTTGTCTAGTACAAAACTTGAAATGAAAATTTACTCACAAATAGCGTACATATTAATCATCACATTATTTTAATCTAGTGCACCTTGAAAGAAAATCTTTTTATTTTAAGTCCTATCTGTCCTCTAATTGCAATATACATTATAGCTAAACATTTTTTTTAATACTTGCTTTTCGAAAGAAACCCGTAAAGTAAGTTTCAATTTGAAAACATCGAAAATATGTATCAAAAAATGGATTAAAAAATAAATGTTTTGTGAGAGAAGAAACCAAACGACAATACAACATAAAGTTCTTTGATCACAAACTTCTAGAAATTTGAAAAAAAAAACAACTGAAAGAAACATATATATATTCTAAAGAACAATATCCAGAATTATTAACATGACTAACAAAAAAAATCATTCTGTTTTCAGTTTCAAACGACATGTAAAACAACACATTTACAATATAAATCCATTGTTTCTTTAAAGGAATTTAAAAAAAACCAAAAAACACTCCTACACACACATCAAGACATGCAACATTAGGGTATTGGACAGTGAGTGCATTGCTTGTAGTATCTTGGTAGATATTGTACACCTGGGGCAGATTTATTAAGGGTCGAAATGAAAATTCGAATTTACAATTTTTTCTAATGGTCAAAACTCTCAAATTTGAATTGTGAATTATCCAAACTCGATTTGAATTTTAATTAGAATTTAGAGATTTATCAAACTATGGCACTTGGTTCAAATTCAATTATTCGCCACCTAAAACCTGCCGAGTTCATGTATAAGTCAATTGGAGAGGTCCAGTAACCATTTTTAGGCCTTCCTGACATACAGGTTTTTTTCGGGGAAAAAACTCAATTCAGATTTAGTTGAATTCGATTCCAATTCAATTTGAGTTTTCGGGTTGGTAATATTCGTCCGATTTTTAGATATTCGATTGTTTTTATTAAATAACCCCCAGTCAAATTTCAAGTATATTCGAATTTAATCACATGAATTTGAAATTCAACCTTTGATAAATGTGCCTCCTAATGTATCGTGAACTGACTCATTTATATTTTTGAAAGAGTAATTCATTTTTTTTATAAAAAAAAAAAAAAAAGGTAAAGCAAGGTAAACAGCACGTGCAAATAAGGCTTTTTTAAAAGATCAGTTATTTGAATAACTTGCTATCCACCAGCCAATTGAAAGCTGGGGAAGCAGATTATTTAAAAAAAATAACTTATTGAGCTTGGCAATAAATTGAACAATTGTTTTGTGGGAGACAGGGTAGAGGGGTAATATCTATTTTTGTACTACCTTGCAAAAATTTATGGATTTCCACAATGCTTACAAAAAACCATAACGCCAAACATAGAATAAAAAGAGAAAACACTCAATTGCAGGTTAGAGTTTGATTTCTACGTTGACTTATGCTTAGCTGCTATCTACTGAACATGATAAAAATTAAAAGTAAAGGGGCAGATTTACTAAGGTTCAAATGGTAAATTTAAATTTTTTTTGGCAGTCAAAACTCACAATTTCAAATTTAAAACATCCAACTCGAATTTGAATGTGAGATTTATCACACCTCGACCCTGGACATAGGTCCGTTGAACTATTTGAAGATGTTCATAGCTTTCCTGACATTCAAGTTTCGAGGAAAACGTGATTCAAATTTAATTCGGATTTTCGGGTCGTTCCTATTTGATTAAGGGGCAGATTTACTAAGCTCGAGTGAATAGTTTGAATGCAAAAATATTGAATTTCGAAGTATTTTTTGGGTACTTCAACCATCGAATTGGTCAAATCCGATCAAATTTGATCGAATCGAATGATTCGAACGATTCGAAGTAAAAATCGTTCGACTATTCGACCATTCCATAATCGAACTACTGTCTCTTTAAAAAAAACTTAGACTTCATACTTTGCCACATTAAAGCTACCGAAGTACAATGTTAGCCTATGGGGACCTTCCAGAGCACTTTTTTTTGATCCAATAAAAATCATTTGATCGATCGCTTTAAATCGTTCGAATCGAAGGATTTTATCATTCGATCGAACGATTTTTATCTAACGTTTTGCGCTAGAATCCTTCGAATTCGATATTCGAATTCGAAGGATTTTACTTAGAGGGTCAAATTCGAAGGTTTTTTAACCCTCGAAATTCGACCCTTGATAAATCTGCCCCTAAATGTTAGAAATTAGAGTTCACTAAAGTAAAATTCACATAAATTCGAAATCAACCTTTCATAAATAACCCCCTAATTTCTAGATCCTTTTTAAGTCTTAATTGGTAAGATGGACACGAATCTTCCAAATAAACTACTGTAGAGGGATTTCTGAGCAGCCTGAAATAAATCTACAACAGAAAGGCAATTCCAGACAAAATAAGGTAAACTTGCTAACAAAGCACACTAATGACAAGGGATGCACCAAATCCATATTCAGGATTCAGCTGAATTCCAAACATTTTTCAATTATTCTGGTTCGGTTAAGGGACAGGTTATTCATTTTTAAATATAAGGTTTGAAAAAAAAATAAAGCAAATAAAAAATTAGTCGCGTTTTGTTGCAATCATGATTTTTTTTATGATCAAAAACATATTTACAAAAAACTGGAAAAATCAAGTTAATTAGTGGAAAATCTCAACAAAGATCACATTGTTCCATTTAAAAAAAATTTGGCAAAGCAAAACAGATCAGATTTACCCATCACTAGTTGGAATAGGTATTGGTGTATATATTTTATTTATGTGAGTTATCTGTATACTGTATATGTGCACTGGAAATCATTGGAGTGGTTGAACTTGATGGTCTTTTTTTCAACCTGATCTAACTATGGATCTCTTGTGGAACTGAGCTGAATCCAAAAATTATTTGTTTGGTGCATCCATCCACACTAATAACAATTACCTTCAACAGCAATGAAAAAAGCAAATTTTAATTATATGCAATGCGCATTCAGTATTTTTTTCATAAAGAGATACTTTTTTTCGGTTATCTAAGCGTCAGGATAATCTGTGACTAATCATTCCAAGTGACTGTATACTAAGTAGAACCTACTAAAAAGCTATTCAGCTATTTAATGGTGTGTAAAATATTTAAAATGTTAAAAACAATGCTGTAACATTAACCATTGTAACCAAATTTTTAATGCCAGACTAATGGCTAAAAGGACATTATTTTACACCACTCTAGACCTGGCATAATACCCTGCAGCCAAATGGGCAAATCCAGGCTGTAAATACTTAGTGGAGGGAAAAGTGGTGCAAAATTCTCAATGAACTCAACAAAGAATTTAACATGGCAATTTTATGCCATAATACCTGGCTACGCATTTTCATAAAATCATTATACAGCTTTGTCAATATTGTATTCATCGCTCCTTGGCATGAAAGTGCTGATGTTCACTGGAATCCAATGCTGTTTGTTACACACCTTTACAAATATGCCCCTTAAATTTAGTAGAAGCCTTCACAACTATTAAATTAGACCCTTGAAATAACATTTTGCAGCCCAAATGTATTCTCCTCTACTTTTGGGGAACACCTAAGATGTCTGGAATTGCTCCTCTGCTGCAATATATGTGTGTGTGCTTGTGTGTATTTTACTTTGGTCATTCCAGTGAGAATGCATTTATATTTTACAGTGTTTACAGTTACTATAGAAAAACCTAATCAGAAGGCATGTACTCAGTTACATGGTCACAGTACACTTCTGTTTCCCTGAACAAATAATTCAAAAGATTGGTCCTACTGGGCTGAACTACAATGCTGTATGCTGCCTGACACTGCCCTACAGAGAAATTGGGTCAGTTGTCGTAAGTGCTTTATCACAAGGGATATCCTTTGAACATAATGACACAAGTGCCCACCAACTGCAATGGCGCATCCTTTTGCTTGAATTGTGCCTATAAAAATGTAAAAGGTGTCCTGGATAATAAGGTAGCTCGGCCATTTTTAACAGATGCAATGAAATAAATTTTGCCCTCCTCGTTTTCCCTACGCTTGACAATTATTGATAGACGGGTCATCATCTTTTAACCTTGGGGAATTACAAATCGGATCTCTGGGGATGCATGATATAATACAGTGCTGTTGCTGCTGCTGTGACTAACCAGCTGGCAAAATAACATTTAAAGCTAGAATTTATTGCTCCAGATTTAGGTTGCAGAACCACACTGCTGAGTACAAACTGTTAATCTTCATATAGATGCTCAGACATGATTGTCTCCTTGTGTCTAAATGCACAAAATACAAGCAGCTATCTGTACAGTTTACAGTACTGAAACACATATTTGGAAATGAAGAATAGATATTTTTTTTTTCAAAGTTACATCATTTTACAGCAGGGGGTTCACCCAAATGATTTCCTATCAGTCATTTTAAAGTAGACAACAATTTCACTGTTAATTATAGCTAAATTACATCAAAGTATGAACCTGTGTATTAAATGTAGGGTGAACCAGCTGATCCCAAGGCTCAGGTGATTATTTTATTTTCGTATGTTTGAAGAACCCTCTGTACATAAATGAAAATAGTCTTTCCGTAAATTCTTCAGTTGCGGACATTTGCAGTTCCCAAAATATGACCAGTTTTTGTCATTCGCCTTTAAAATAACATATTTTTTCAAGTTTTAAAAGAACCATCGGAATGCTTCGGCGCTGGGGACCGGTGTTCTCTGTTGAAAAGAATTAAAATAAAAACATTTAATCACATTTTTCTTTCTATGGTAATATCAAACATGTACTTGTTACAGTAATGAATACCAAAATCCTATAAAAGTCAAATCTGCAGTATAACAACTGGATCTGGGTGTTTGCCACTGACACCATTATTCTATAAATTTAGGCTGCTGTATTCATATTTATTATATTTATATTGCTTATGGACTTGTAGACAATGCTCACACACACATTAACCTATAAAGCTGGGCTCTGTCCTAAAACTCTCAAATGAAAAGATG
Organism: Xenopus laevis; assembly: GCF_017654675.1. Taxonomy (NCBI): domain Eukaryota; kingdom Metazoa; phylum Chordata; class Amphibia; order Anura; family Pipidae; genus Xenopus; species Xenopus laevis. Next base: position 61,624,642 of record NC_054372.1, on the reverse strand, counting down.
TAGTTTTTACTAGCCCAGTATCTAAGTCAAGTCAACTGGACATTTACGGGGTTATTTATCAAGGTCCGAATTTACCTTAGTATTTCTAATATCAAACTTCGAGCAACTCCAAATTCCTGAATGGATCTTATTTATAGAGAAAAAATGCCAGAAAAAATAGGGTTGGGCAAACTTCTGAGCTTTCCCCGAATACTCCGAATTGTTTGGAGTTTTCCGCAAAAACTATGATTTTTTCGAAGTTTTCTGACTTTTTTGTGCCAAATCCCCAAAATCATTGGATATCGTATCGACATCAGCGCAGACACTGGGACCTTCCCCATTGACTTATAAAGGACCTTGAGAGCTTTTAGATGCCTGGGTTTCGGATTCTGAGTTTTTAGACCATTCGTAGTTTTTTTTTTTTTTGCTCCGAAAACTACGAATAATTCGAGGTTTGGATATTCGGACCTTGATATATAACCCCCTTAAAGTTTTTCTTGAAAACTCTAAGGGGCAAATTCACTAAGGCGCGAAGCGTCGAACGCTAGCGTTAATTCGCTAGCGTTTGGCATTTTCGCTACTGCGCAAATTCACTAACGAACACTGGCGTAGTTTCGCTAGTGTTACTTCGCAACCTTACGCCAGGCGAATCTTGGCTAGCGACGAAACTACGCAAATTCACTAACTTGCGCAGTGTACTGAACGCTACCTTTTACGCTAGACTTCCTTCGCCACCTCAGACCTGGCAAAGCGCCATAGAGTAGATAGGGATTGTTTAAAAAAAAGTCAATTTTTTTTCTAAGTCCCAAAAAACGCTGGCGTGTTTTCTACATGATGGCTGATAGGCTGAAAAAGATCGAAAATTTTTTTGGGCTCCCCTTCCTCCCCCCTACATTTCCTGACTCATGGCAACTTACCTAGACAGTGGGCACATGTGTAGGGCAAAATAAAAATTTTATTTGCTGATTTGAAGGTTTTCTAGGCATTTGTAGTGCAGATACGTGTTCCTCCATTGAAATTTGAATTTCGCGCCGTATCAACGCTAGCGCAACTTCGCAACCTTACGCTACCCCTGTGCGCAACTTCGGATTTTAGTGAATTTGCGGAGCCCTGGCGAAACTACGCCTGGCGAAGTGCGGCGAAGTTGCACCTGGCGCAACTTCGCATCTTAGTGAATTTGCCCCTAAGGGGGTTATTTATTGAAGAATTAAAAAAGTTAAAAATTCAGGTTTTTTGCTATAAAATTTTAGTGGAAAAAAACCTCAAATTTAGAATAAAGATTTAGGGGGTTATTTACTAAGCTCTGAATACCCGAAATCTGAAAAATTCGTGATTTTTTTGTGTTATAGTAGCCTTTTAAAAAAAAATCACAAATTTTTCGGAATTTATTAAACCCCGAGGGCTAAAAAGCCTGAATATAAAAACACGGCATCTCAATCATGTCGAGGTTGCATAACAGTCTATGGGAACAGTTCCATTGATTTTTGATTGTGTCGGGGGTTTCGGGCAATTTCATGATGATTTCAGAGCTTTTGGGTGAAACCATGAAAAATTCGGAGTTTTCAGGGAAAATTCACAAAAAAATCGTGAAAATCTGAGCTTTTCCCGCAAAGGCAATTTTTGGGAAAATGTAATAAATAAGCGTTAAAAACCCGAGTGGGTTAGATGGAGTTTGTAGCAGCCGATATTGAGATAATTTTGGACCTTGATAAATAACCCCCTTATTGTACCCCTGAGGTTGCAAAATTCTGAATCCGAAAATCCGACATCTCAGACCTGCCAAGGTTATATATAAGTCAAAGGTAGAGGTCCCTATCCTATTTGGAAGTTTCTGTGGTATGCACTGGAATTAGCCTGAAAATCCGACTATTTTAGGCCTTTTGGGCAAAGATCTGAGAAATTCAGGCTTTTCGGGAAAAAGCTTGAAAAAATTGAGTGATTTGGGGGAAAAAACAAAAAAATTTTACGATTTGTTTTTTTCCTTGTTTTTATCAAGTTTTCTCTGATCCAGTTAAATCAAGCTTTTTTAATACTAATAAGGTCAAATTGTGGATTCTAGTTTGATCTGAGTTTTTAAAAAAAAAAAATTCGAAAAATTTGGATTTTGGTAAATGACCCCTTAAATGTCCAGTTAATTCTACTAGATACTGTATATCATGACCTGGATAAATCAGAATCTTCATAGACATTTTACTAGCCCACTTATCATCCATCATATATATTTATTGCTCCCGATAATAGCCAAGGGGCAATGTGCATCTATGTTAAGCATTAGACTGATATGTAGGGAATGTACTGAAAATGTTTTATTTTTTAAAATAAAAGTACTAATAGATCAACTTTTTGTATTTTTACTCTTTCACCTCCTTTATTTAGGGGAGTTAGTTAAAAAAGCTCTGTATAAAAAAGTTCCTATGTTCATGTTTACAGAAAAGGAGGTTTTTGTAATAAAAGGGGTTTACCTGGGAAGGATAATGTAACTCTATAAACTTCTCTTCCACCCAATGCAATTGTTTGTAGACACTAAACCCTCATATATGCACAATGGACTGTTAATCATAAAGGGTTGGTCAATTTTTTTATTTTAATTAGATACCTTGTGAGTGGCCTCATTGGCTTTTAGATGGCACCGCATATCAGAAGCTACATAGAAAGTTCACATTCCCACTATTTGCTGTGTTTGGCACAACTTGCTAGTTGGTTTATGACTAATCCCAGCATTTCTCCCAAAGAACCACCTTTACTATTTAACACATAATCATATCATAAACGTTTTTAATATTAGTCTTGTTTGCTACAAAATGAGCAAATAATTAAATAAATAACCAATTTAAGTTTCTAGTACAGAATTGTTCCTGAATATACCATATACTTTGAGTATAAGGAGTGTTAATTGGTTACACAGATTGTTGTGTGAACACACACATGCCAGAAGTTTATTGTATTTGCGCAGTACTCATACTGTCTCATACTATGCATTATGGCTTGCTCATAAACTTTCGGGCTTTCTAATGAGGCCTACAACAGAAAGGGGCACATTTACTATGGGCCGAATATCGAGGGTTAATTAACCCTCGATATTCGACCATCAAAGTTAAATCCTTCGACTTTGAATATCGAAGTCGTGGATTTACCGGTATTCGTTTGATCGAACCATTGAAGGATTTTAATCCATCGATCTAACGATTTTCCTTCGATCACAAATTGCCTAGAAAGCCTATGGGGACCTTCCCCATAGGCTAACATTGGTGCTCGGTAGGTTTTAGGTGGCGAAGTAGGTGGTCAAAGTTTTTTTTAAAGAGACAGTACTTCGACTATCGAATGGTTGAATAGTCGAACGATTTTTAGTTTGAATCGTTCGAATCGAAGTCGTAGTCAAAAGTCGAAGTAGCCAATTCGATGGTCGAAGTAGCCAAAAAAATACTTCGAAATTCGAAGTATTTTTCCTTCTAATCCTTCACTCGAGCAAAGCAAATGTGCCCCAAAGTGTCTGCACGATGAAGTGCTATATATTATGGTAATCAGCAACTTTCTCAGCATTGGTGATATTATGGCACAAATATTGTGTTGGAGCAGGTACTCTGTTGATAAAAAAACAGGTGCAAGGTTTATTGGACAGAGTATTGTGCCAGCAGCCTATTCCCAAGTTTATATCCTTTGATTTCCTGGGGATGCTGCCTGCATACACAATATAGTTTCTAATATTAATGCATTTCTCTAGAGACATGAATTTTCATAAATTGTTTCTCAGCGGCAGAACGAAGCCCAGTTTGATTGTTTCTTCCACTTAGAATTTCTCTTCCACTCTATGACAATAGGTGATTTAGAAGCAGGAGATTGCAGACTGAAATTGCTTGTCATACCAGTTAATATATTGCAGGGACCTTAACAATGAATAGTATGTGTGAGCTCTGACCATGTGGACACAGACCTTTCTCAAGGAGTAGAAGATAACCCACAGCAGTTGTGTTCTTGTTTACTGTCAAACTGAGCAGAATTATGTACAGGTATGGGATCCATTATCTGTAAACCTGTTATACAGAATTCTCTACAGTATCTAGTAAAATTAAAATTACCCAGCAACACCCTAAGACAGAAGTCACTAGGGAAGATGTGAAAGATGGCAAACTACCATTTTTGGACTGTGCAACAGTTATCAAGGAGGGAGGAAACTTGGATGTTGTAGTAAACAGGAAACCCGCTCACACCGATCAATATTTGTAATGTATTCCCATAACCCTCTGGAACATAAACTGGGGTTATAAGAACTCTACACCATGTGCAGAAGCGATAAAGAAAGAATACCAACATCTGAAAGGAGCTCTGAAAACTTGTGGTTACCCAGACTGGGCCTTTAGCAAAACAAAATCTGGGGGAAGAGCTTAGCAGGGGAAGCAATATTGTCATCCCATATGTGGTATCAGAGAAACTTCTAGAAACACCATATTTTCTGGAAATATCATATTCCTGTGTATTTCAAACCCAGCAACACCTTAAGACAGAAGTTGGTGCACCCTAAAGACCCAACACCAAAGAAGAGCAATGTGGTCTATGCTGTCCAGTGTAGTGAGGAGTGCTCTGATCTATACATTGGGGAGACAAAGCAACCATTCTGTAAGAGAATGGCCCAACATAGAAGGGCTAACTCCTCAGGACTAGACCCAGCAGTCATCTCAAGGAAAGGCCATTCCTTTGAGGACAACAATGTGCACATTTTGGATAGAGAGGACAGGTTTGAAAGAGGTGTGAAAGAGGCCATTTAAGACAAAGTGAAAAAAACATTCCTCAACAGAGGAGGGGGCCTGTGACATCCTTGTCATCAACATACAATGCCGCTTTGACATCCCTACTCTGGCGGCTTCACAACAATTCACACCTTGTGATGGGCGAATTAATTTGCGAAACGGCTGGGAAAATTCGCCGGCGTCAAAAAAAAATGGACAACGGCGTCCGTTTTTCGGACGCAGGCGCATTTTCGCCAAAAAACGAGATGCCATTGCCATCAAATTTTTCGGCGAAACGGCGCAAATTCGCCCATCACTATTCACACTCTCATAGACTCCATCTTAATCAAATAATTCAAATTTTAATTAACTTAACTGAGATATAATTAATACTTTTTTGTGGCAAAACAAACCTATTGGGTTTAATTGCAGTTTAAACATTTTTTAACAGGTATGCCTTTTTAGTAGATGTAAATTACAGAAAGATCCCTTATCAAGAAATTCCCAGGTCCCAAGCATTCTGGATAACAGGTCCCATACCTGTGCTGTGTTTTATTGCTTACTATTACTGAAGTGCCTGACTCTTTAAATTCAATTAAAACTCAACAAAACACATGGAAGTTCAGCTGCAAGATATTAAGCCCTTTTCAATCTTGTGATCCTCGTATGTAGAAGGCAGAAAACAAATCAGTTGGGATACCGAAATATCATGCCAAATAATATGTAATTTAATTTATATCAGCTGAGGATGCAAGGGCCTGATTAAAATTAAGACACAAAATAATCTGATTACAACACTCCTGCATGTAGGCCCATAGAAAACATATTGATAAAGATCTCAATGTTTTCTTATTCACAAATTTTGGGCTTATTAATCTTTTGACCTCAGGCCATTAACCTAATTAACATAAGACAAGTCAGCATTTAATAAAGGCCTATGCATAGGCAGCTTAACGTTGTAGGAAAGTTGCCCAAACCATAGGAAGGTAATGATTAGAATACATAAACATCTCTCACCATAACATACTCTCAAATAGTTCTAAATCCAATATGATTGTTTGGTCAGTCTTATCTATAATTGCATTTCTTTGCACTTGAACCTTATACACAGGGCAGCAAGGTGGTGCATTGCTGCCCAGGGAGTTTGTATGATCTGTGTGGGTTTCTTCCTGGTATTCTAGTTTCCATCCCAAACATATGATTGGGGCCATAGATTTCAAGATAAACCGGAGCATAGACCCATGTTAATTAAATATAATCGCTTTAAAACGACATAAATAAAGAATAATATATATATATATATATATATATATATATATATATATATATATATATATATATATATATATATATATTGATAAAGATCTCAATGTTTTCTTATTCACAAATTTTGGGCTTATTAATCTTTTGACCTCAGGCCATTAACCTAATTAACATAAGACAAGTCAGCATTTAATAAAGGCATATGCATAGGCAGCTTAACGTTGTAGGAAAGTTGCCCAAACCATAGGAAGGTTGAGTGCAGAGGACCTCTTGTAGTTGACTATATGTATTTTGTGGTCACACCCTCATTGCACCCCCGCCTAATGGTTTTAAAAAATAGTGGTGAGCACAACTTTCCCTTGTTTGTTATAGTTATACAGGAGCAGTGACCAGCTCCATGTTGTAGCTCCCACCCTTCCCAGCTATAGTCAGGTGATCCCACTGGTGTCTAATAAAAGGGCAGCCAAGTTTGGGAGTTTTACTTTGAAAGCAGCTAGTAAGTTGCAGGTAAAACTTAGTCCCTTTGTAAAATGTATAATTAAGCAATTGAATTCTTAATGAATCAGATGAAAATTAAGCGTAGGACTGGCCAGATATGGGATGACTTTGACGTAGTTGGCCAGCTTAAATATATTGCAATATATGGACAAACAATCCCTGTGTTGTTTAAAGGGTAAGGCATTTTTTAGTGGCAGTATGCACAAAATGCCTCTGTCTTAAATATATTTATAATGGGTTGAGTGCAGAGGACCTCTTGTAGTTGACTATATGTATTTTGTGGTCACACCCTCATTGCACCCCCGCCTAATGGTTTTAAAAAATAGTGGTGAGCACAACTTTCCCTTGTTATATATATATATATATATATATATATATATATATATATATATATATATATCTCATTAAAAGAAAAAAGGACAAAATTTCGATCCCCATCTTGGACCTTTATCAAGATAAAGGTCTAAGATGATGACCTAAAAATTGGCCTTTTTTAATCTACTAAATAAAGGATACGTTTTTATTTTTCTATAAAATCCCAGTGTGCATCCAGATTTTTTGATGAACTCTGAATAACCGGCAATTGAATAGCCCCTGGGTTAATGAAAGATTTTCAGAGTGGGAGTGCTTGATCCACCACAACATATTTTATATATATCTATATATATATATATATATATATATATATATATATATATATATATATATATATATATATATATATATATATAGATAGATAGAATATCTTGTAAAGCAAGGCACTCACAGGTCTTAAAATATGGTGAAAAAGAGATAAAGTTTATTTGTTATTCCAACGTTTCGGTCTTCCTTGAGACCTTTTTCAAGGAAACAACAGAGTGAAAAAATTCAAACCTTATACCGCTCCCCTTGAAATAGTAGATTTTGGCACGATTTTCAAGGGGAGAGGTATAAGGTTTGAATTTTGCTTTACATGATATTCTATATGACTTCTCTTTAGTGTGCACCCAGGCTTTTTCTCCAGTAAGTGAGTGCAGCTATTTTTCCTTTATATATATATATATATATATATATATATATATATATATATATATATATATATATATATATATATATATATATATATATATATATTTATATTTATTTCATATATGATAATCATATATAGTATGTTTTCACTTGCCCTGGGGAAACTGAGTGATTGAGTGTGCCACTAATTACAAAAGAAACCCTACCACCGTAAGAAGGCATTTGGAGCATGTTTGGAGTGTTTCAATAGAGAATATTAATATTTAATAATTTAAACATTAACCTTTGCCCCTATTCAATGGTCTTATCCACATAGGATATTCAATTATAACAGCTAAGGTACAAAAATGGATGCATTTCCCTGATTTAATTACAATGTAAATCTATTTTGACTACTGCTTATTTTAAAGTTGCTTATTATTATGTATTTACATTATAGAAATTATATGAAATGATGATCAACCCTATCTCTACCACTGAATTTTGCTCATACATTTGTATAGGGACATATATCTTAAAATAGGCACCTAATAATGTGAGATACATGAGTAGAATATTAGACAATAATGTTCAAGGTTGCCTTTATGTTGAGGGTAGTGTTATAAAATATTTTATATCCCTGATGCACATTTATCTGACACATGTTTGCGAGGCCAATGTCATAAAGGAATAAAGCAAGGAAGTATGGCAATATTCAGAGAAAGAGAAAGCCCCATGCTTAAAAAAATCTGTACTTACAGAAACAGAAGGGTCCAAATGCACACTGGAAACAAACAATGCTAATAAGGATTGTTTACATTAACATTAAGAACATGTTTTAATTATGAAAATACAACATAATACATTTGTTGACCCCACCTAAATTCAGCTAATACTAATATGCCCTAGCACTTTGGAATATTTCTTCTAAGGTTAAAACATATGCAATAAATTATTCATGTAAACTCCTGGCAAGCTAGATCATTCGCAGAAAAATATATGCCATGCATTAAACGTGCATTAGTGTGCAAAGCATCAGCAAGGGAAAAACTCTCAAGTGCATCTCCATTTAATATCAAATATGTATTACAGACCAACAGGGGTAATGGTGGATAATAGATCTAGCATAAGTAGGGTTTCCTATATTTTTATCTTTCTAACCTATTCTTAACATTGGTATCAAGCCTCATTTTTATTGGCCAGCATGCAGTTGCTTGAGGGAAATCATATTCTAAAACAGGTTATTAGAGGGGTAGGTCACCTTATAATTGAAGGGGTTGTTTAACTTTAAATTAACTTTTTGTATGATGTAGAGGGTGATATTCTGAGACAATTTGCAATTGGCTTTATTTTTTATTAATTGTAGTTATTAGTTTAGCCTTGTATTCAGCAGCTCTCCAGTTTGCAATAACAATCTGATTGCTAGGGTCCAAAATGTTTGGAACTTAAATCAGTAGGATAGGGCATGAATAGAAAAATAAGAACTTGAAAATAATACTGACAATATACCATTCCTCAGAATGGATCTGTTTTCTGCCTGCTGGGGTCAGTGACCAAGGTAACAAACTACATTAAGTAGTTTATTAAAGTATTAAAAAATGCAGATTTTTTGGGTGTCAAATCTAAAAAATTTGGATCTTTCAATCCGAAAAAGTAGCGGTTTTCGTGCAACAATCCAATATAGTCGCGCTTCATGGGTTTTTTTTTAAATGATAAAAAAGGGTAAATCGTGGATTCTAGTTTGGTCTGACTTTTTTTTATTTAAAACATGAGAAAAATTCAGATTTTGAAAATAACCCCTATAACTTGCAGGCTGCAACTCATAAGTGATTGAAAAGCTGCTTGAATAGGTCCATCTGTAAAATACAGATACAAAAAACTTTTGGATACCTGGCATCACACTGCATTCTCTTGCTGTTATGTATTTGCTGGTAGGTTTAGTTCATGCTAGAGTCCTGCGCGGAACCAATTTCTAAGACCCGAACCCGCAGCCCGCGACCCGAACCGCAACCCACATATTTACACACTTTAATCCGCTACCCGACCCTGACCCGCTACTGCCTTATCCGCAACCCGACCCGTAACCTGCTGACCAGCATCAAACAGGAAGTGATGGTTCTGTAAACCGGAAGTGACATCATCAAAAGTGGGTGGGGACAAAAACAAGTTTTGGAATATAGTAAAATATAGTAAAATATAGACAATATTACATAAGATAAGAAATTTAGATGAGACCCGCAAACCTGCGGGTATACCCGCACCTGAAAATCCTCCCCTCATTCCACAGGGTGCCCATTTTTTTTGCGGGTAACCCCCAGGTACCTGACCCGCTGCAGGATTCTAGTTCGTGCAACATTAAGATTTCGCATAATGCTACATTAATTCAAATCTGCATTTTAAAGAAATGTAAATGCAGGTTTTCAGGTTGGAGCCTTAAAAGCAAAATATCATGAATTAAAAGATTGCATTTAGCAAGTATGAATGGATTTTATTTAACCCTGAACAAGTGGGCATAGGGAATGCGTTTTTGTAATAATTAAAACATTATAAATCTCAAAACAAATTTTTATGCATAAAAATAAGTCAAATGCAGTTAAACACTAAAATTATTTACTAAAATCCCAAAATTTCCCATTATTTTCTTAGAACACTTCGACCAAACTCCCATCCACTTTTTTACTGTAGTTATCAATAAATTAACTAGAAAAACATCTGGTGTGGGAAAAAAAATCTGAATCGTACGATTTTTTCAGATTTGACTCCCGAAAACCACAAATGAATCCGATTTTTGTATGAAACCCAGCGCACTGGGTTTTCCAACTGTATATTGGACATCTGCCTTTGACTTTTACATGACCTCGGCAGGTTTGAAATGAAGTATTTTTATATTAGGTCTTTTAGCAGCCTCAGGGGATTTAATACGTCTTGAAAAATTTGTGGGTTTTTTTCTACAAAAAAGATTTTGTTTTTTGACTTTAATAAATAAATCCCATTCATGTCTGAGATGGTTCTTCTAAATGTCCCAAATTCCGAAAATACTACTTTGCTCAAATGTTGGTATCACAAGGCTTTAGGGTGAGCTGTGTCAGCATCGATATTCATTCCCATAGACTTCATTATCAGACAACTACATTTTTAAAAAAAATTCAGAAATGGTTCCCTTTTTCTCTGTAATAATAAAACAGTACCTTGTACTTGATCCAAACTAAGATACAATTCATCCTTATTGGAGGCAAAACAATCCTGTTTACTTAATGTTTGAATCATTTCTAAGGAAACTTCAAGTACGGAGCTCACACGCATTCTGGCTAACAAGTACCATACCTGTACTAAATTATGCCAGTAAAGAACATGAATGCAAATATTCAGACATTAAGAAGAGCTGTATTAACAAAACACACACTTTTATGATATCTTATCTATCAAATACATGTAAGTCAGTATTTGTTTTGGTTTGGTAAAACACCCATACTAACATTGCAAACTCAAATGAAGATTGTGTACAGTGCTGGCGACCCGGCTGCCTACGTCCCCTCCATCCTCGCGAGCATGCGTACAAGCATGTGACCACGCATTTGCAGTAGGGCGCATGTGCTTAATATGCGCTACATCTAGGGAAAGGCGGCAGAAGGGGTACATGCCTGGAGCCCTTTATATTTGCACCCTAGGCACATGACTCTTCTGCCTACCCCTAGTTCCGGCCCTGACAGTGTGCATACCATTATCAAGTGGATGTGGTCCACCATTTTGAAAAGTGGTCTCTGTATCATAGTTACTATATACTTGGGTTGACTTAATGCTTGTAAAAAGAGGATGTGCCTTTACTCATGCCATGTATTTGGCCAATATGGTTAAAAAGAGTCCAGGTAAATATGAATAAAAGCTCAGCCTGGGCTTTTGCAGAGGTGAGGGGAGTTGGCCCCAAGAGAGCACCCAAGGGACTCATTGCTCCTGTCTAGGTGAGATACAGTAAAAGGAAACATAGAATCAATGGTGGAGGTCACGTCTCTATCACATGGGTTAAATAGTCTGCTAATAACAGCTCTCATGACTTTTTAGTTTCAAGGGAGATCACACATGAAGAGATACATCTAATTCAGCTGATATTTGGATCAGATCTTTTTTAATGTGGCAATTAGCAATTTGCACAAAAGGTTAATGAGGTAAGTTTCCTGTGATGTAACGGTGTAAAATGATGCTAGAATGAAGAAATGATCTACCCAGCTCTCTCTCCCTGCTTCTCTGTATATTACTGACTACTGGGAGAGAGAAGCAAATACAAATGTTAGCCTGGTAACTGGTAAATATAGCATTTGCTGCTTTTTTTAAGGCAGCTTCTTTATTTAAAAAAAAAAAGTGTTCCTTTAAAAATTAAAACCCAATACTTTCTGAAAACATTTTCTCTGCGACATTTTCGCAGAATTTGCACAAGGGCCTTTATCTCTCTGGAGTAAATACTGGCCTAATATGAAATTATTTTTTTCCTTCCAATAACGTGACAAAACAGACGGCTGAAAATTGCATTTTATTGATTTTACTTCTATTCAATAAAAGAAGAAGCTTTGAATGAGGAACACCGAGGGAGAGGTTATACTATGCTGCTGACCAAAATTTCCTATCAGAATGGAAGAGATTATCCGCGTGAAAGATCTCAGACTGTGCGGCAGCGCATTAGCGCCTATGTGTTGGCCATCTCCATTTAACAGGAGAAATTCAAGGGACCCAGCTGCGGAATCGAGCAATTGATGAGATTACGGTAAATTTCTAGATCTCAGTTATGCTTGCAGGGAATCATTATCCTGAGTGACAAGGAAGACAGATTTCCCGGGAAATGAAGACGAGGGGGAAGGGCGTTATGAGATCTGAGCCGATTCAAATTCTCTGAAGCATCCTTCAAGGCTCAGACGTAAACACTGGCAAAAGCAGCTTTGCTCCCTCGGGAGATAACACATGAAACCTGCAGCCATGACTCTCACTAAGAGGTAATGCCATGAAGCAGGGTCAATGAATACATTATGCACGGAGAACCTGAGAGGAATTGACCTTAACAAACTTGACAGACCTAACCAGATAAAAAATTAAAAACCAAGCCTGCTGTCTACCAGCTCCTTGCTCTCACTCATCATACAGTGTCTAATCAATGCTTTGGTATTATAGCAGAGCTTGTATATTTCAAATATGTTTTCCCAATTTATTCTAAACTCTTTGGCTTTTGAATATGCTCTGACGTTCAAATGTGCAGTTGCTATGTTTTTTGTTGTTGCAGAAAGGGACATTTACAACAGCAAATGTAGCAGGCAAAGTGCAATTTGCTATGTTTTGTTTACCCAGAATGCATCTTTATTCCTATAATTGCAGGGTAATAGCAGGTATAAGGAGAATTGCTTCCAACCCAATTGCAGCGGCTTCTGAAATTGGAAAAATCGACTGTGAGAATTTTGACAAAACGGATGTTCAGAAAATGTTTGCATTTAAGATTTTGTGCCCTTGGCATTAAAATGATGCTTGCGATTCTTGGGCCTGCTTCTTTAGGGGCAAGTACACTGGATGGTTAAATGCTGGCCACTGTGGGAACCATGAAGCTGGTGTTTCCTTTGAGGCTCAACCCAGATTTCCATAACCCAATCATGAGCCATACTGTCGTGCCTGTTATATGTCCCCATGTGATAATGATAAAATGGAGTATCTGGCAGGTATCCATCCCACCAACACGGTTTTTGTTCTTGGCCAGTATCAGTGGTGGGCTGTAACACACAAACTATAAGCCTGAGCTTTTATTGTTGCACCTTTGTGAGAAGCACCGCTTTCATATCAGGTACTTATATCAAAATTCACTTCCATATAGTTGCAACTAGTGCCTCTCCATCCTTCTTGCCTTCCGTCCTTAATTGAGTGTTAATGCACCTACAGACATAAGGGGTCCCAATGGTTACTGCCAATTCTGGTCTAGGAGGTAGCTCCAGGATTTCCATTACATCCTGCATCAATCGCCACAGTTCATTTGCGGAGTAAAAGTAGGGTGCATATATCACTAGCATGCTGAATACCACTAATGCGGGCCCCCAACCATTTTTACCCGTGAGCATCATTCAGATGTAAAAAAGAGTTGGGGAGGAACTCAAGCATAAAAAATGTTCCTGGGTGGTGCAAAATAAGTGCTGTGATTGGCCATTTGGTAGACCCTAAATGGGCTGGCAGCCATACAGGAGACTCTGTTTGGTAGTACATCTGTTTTTTATGAAACCAAAACTTGCTTCAAAGCCAGAAATTCAAAAATAAGCACCTGCTTTGAGGCCACTGGGAGCAACATACAAGTGGTTGGTGAGGAACATGTTGCTCACGAGCCACTGGTGGGGGATCAATGCACTAATGACACCGACAAACACCAGAAATGATGCCAGACAGATTAGAAAATAATCTGTGCAACTGCACCTGATTTGTGATGAAGTGCACTCACAGCTGTGTAAATTTTGCCAGAATGGACACCATTGTGGTAGGTGTAATCATATCAAGAGCATTGCCCCTTTTTACAACTGCAATGATGCTGGAATTCTGGGGGAGAACTTTGCATTGTGGGGGGAAAAGCATGCTAATCTTAAAATTGCACTTTGCTCACTGCAAACAAAATAAGGCCAGACTGCAAAAAACATTGATTAATATCAACACACAAATGAATTCATAAGTACATTTTGATGACCTGCCAGATATTTTCATTTTAAAGTTATAGGTCCCTTCAGAAATCTCTCTCTTGGAAGACTTGACTTCCTTAAAGGGCAACAATCACAAATATAAATACCTCTAATAATCTAGCTCTTACTAAAACAAAGAACTTTGCAAATATGTTTAATTAATAATGTGTCCAGGGTTTTCAGCATTCACCTTAGTATGATATATTGCTTTCTCAGCAGTCTTCTTCTATTGGACTGTCTGTTGGAGTCAGTTTCTGTAGGACCAAATGAGCTATGGAGATATTGTTTTTGTGATATTTCCACGTTACGTAACATCCCCTCTTTGGTTACTAACCCCTCCAGGGTAGGATGCTGTTTGGGAAATACTCTTTATTCCCTCAGAATCTCCATAGAGTGGGGAGGTATAGGCACTGTTGGACTGGCCCACTGGGATACCAGGAAAACTCCCGGGTGTCAGTGGCCCCTCTTCCTTCTAAACATTTGACCTATTTCATGGTCATTCGCTATTTCTTTATGGGGGAAAACAACTTAATAATGGAAGAGAATAAAGGGGTTGAGAGGAGGAAAATAAAGAGGTTGAGTGAAGAGAGGAGGAATAATAGTTTGGAAAGTTGGCCCACGGTCGAAGGTTTTCTGGTGGGCCCCTGGCATCCCAGTCTGACACTGGATATAGGGCAGTACCCCTCATTCTGAGAGTCCTTGCCATAAATAAGATAGGGCCTTTGTTGTGTGCCAGAAAGGAAACAGAAATAGTCACGTGTAGCAGGAAAAAAAATCCATGCAAACATGAAATGTGCCAATGTTCCAGCAGTACAGTAATAGTTTTTTCCAAACTTACACTAATTTACAAACTATTTTTCATTGTTTTCAGGCAAAAATAAACACCTTTTTTATTGAAGCATCCCTATATATACATTCAGAAGGTGCTATCTCAAGCCAACACTTATTTATATTAAAATGAAAACAGACCACTGTTTGGTCCACATCTAGGATCTTTAAATATATTATATATATCTATAACCCCATAGGTAAGAATATCAGACAACTCACATGGGTTTTTCAGGAGTCATCCTGATTTGTTTAGATAAAAGCTAAACCTTGCCATTGATAAACATTGAACACATGTCTGAAAATCCTCAGGCCGAGTCAGGGCATAGGGTTGCCACCTTTTCATTTCAAGGAAAAAGGGCCGGGCTGGGTGGATGATGTCAGGGGCAGAACTGTGATGTCAGAGGGTGGGGCTGGTGTCATTGGGGGAGGAGTTGATGCCATTGGGGGTGGGACTGATGACGTGTCGATCAACTTTGGACATTAACTTCAATGTCCAAAATGTTCCAGATAAGAAAAATCGGACAGTTTTCACTTGGATAGCCCTTCCAATAACTGGGCTGTCCGGGTGAAATCCGACAGGTGGAAACCCTATCAGGGCATGATCAGGGGCATGACCATGGGTGTAACAGGTGTGGCCAAAATACAACCAAAGCTTAAAGGAACAGTAACACCAACAAATGAAAGTGTATTAAATTAATGAAAATATAATATACAGTTAACCTGCACTGGTAAAACTGGTGTGTTTGCTTCAGAAACTCTGCTATAATTTATATAAACAAGCTGCTGTATAGCCATGGGGGCAGCTCAAAAAGGAGAAAAAGGAGAAAAGGCACAGGATACATAGCTGATAATAGATCAGCCCTGTAGTATACAATGGGATTCTATATAGCTTATCTGTTATCTACTATTTATCTTATGCTTGAATAGCTGCCCCCATGGCTACACAGCAGCTAGTTTATATAAACTATAATGATGTTTCTGTAGCAAACGCACCAGTTTTATCAGTGCAGGTCAACATTACATTATTTATTCATTACTTAAAAACACTTTCATTTTTTGATGTTACTGTTCTTTTAAAGGGGTTTTTAAGCTTTACGGTAACTTATAGAATGTTATTGAATTGCTAACTCAAAGCAACTATTCAGTTGGCCTTCATTTGTTATTCTTTATAGTTTTTTAATTATTTGCCTTTTTCTTTCGACTTTTTCTAGCTTTCAAATTTTAAAAAACACTTCGTTCTATTCAGACCTCTCATCTATTCATATTCCAGTCTCTCATTAAAATCAATGCCTGGTTGCTAGGGTAATTTGTTCCCTAGCAACTAGACTACTGAAACTGCAAACTGAAGAGCTCCTAAATATAAAGCTAGATCCCTCAAAAAGTACAAATAATAAAAATTGAAAAACAATTGCAAATTGTTTCAGAATATCACCCTCTACATCATACTAAAAGATAACTCAAGAACTTTTTTTAATACTACTGGGTTGCTAGGAACCTCTGGTCCTAAAAAAAAAAAGTGTATTTTTTCCAGTCTGATTTCTACAAAACCAAACTGGATTGGATTCATTCATCCTTAAACATATTCAACCTGATTACAATAAAACACAGTTGATAATGCTTTGTATTATTAATAATGCAAAGTATATTTTGCACATAAGGTTGCCACCTGTCCGAATTTCACAAGATTTTTGGAAGGGCTACCCAGGTGAAAAATGCCTGTCCAGATTTCCAAATTAGGAAATCCAGACAAGACATTGAAGTGAATGGCATGGCCCGCAACGTCAGTGCCCGCCCCCCAACACCAGTGCCCCACCCCCACATCATTCAGCCCATCCCCCGATGTCACTGGCCTGCCCCTGACATCACCAGCCTGTCCCCTGCCCGTTTTCCCCAAAGAAAAAAGGTGGCAACCATATTTGCATGTGTATATGTATGTGTGAAATGCTAAGATGTGGAAATTGCTTCTTACTTTAAAGCTGCTGTGAATTTAATTGATAAGAGTGAAGGCAATGTAAGGACCAACACTGGAGTAAAAAAAAAGATCAGATTCAATGTATGCCAAGTAAATGGTTAATGCTAGTGATGTGCGGGCCAAGAAAAACTCAACCTGCACCTGACCCTATCCTGCTGCGCCTTAACCCGCACCTGACCCTAACCCGGCACGCTCCACTCTTTATTACCTGTGTCTGCCCTGCTGTGACATCACGAGAGGGGTGGGGCCTGTGAGAGTATATAAAAAGGTGTGTGCAAAGGCAGAAGTGGGCAGAAGAATGCTGTGGTTGGGGAGAATGGAGGCTAAAGTTCAGCCTGAACCTGCCTGCAGCCGCTTCCAAGTTAATGCCAACTTGGTTTTTGTATTCAACAAATTGGAGCTTTTGAGACAAGAGAATACAGTATAACTATCTAAGGTAAAAATGGAGAGAGGTATTACCAATAACTAAGAATTCTAGCAACAAACATACCATGTTTCTGCCTGGAAGTGTACATTAATGTGTATGGCTTCCAGTCAAGCCTCCATGGTTTAGCTATTCATCATTGGTATAATAAAAGGTTTCATTTACATTTTGTTATAGTATAGGTTTTTACAATAGTTACATCTAACACTAGTATTAACGACAGAGACTATAGGTCAGGGATTTAAGGGCACAATGGCATTACTATAGGACACCAAGGAAAATGTACACACAATGAAGCAGTCATTGACAGTCCTGGATCCCTGCTGACTGTCAGGAACCAACAATATGGTCCTGGGAAAAATAATTGCTGTGCCCTATAGCCACTGTGCGCAGACGGAAAGGCTGCCTTCTAAATATATTGATTGTATCTGCTGAATTGTCTCAGTGGGAAATCAGCATCCTGAAGTATAGTATATTTCCTGCATTTTATTTTTCATAAAGTCTCATTTTTGTAAATTTCAGTTGCCTGCATATCATCTTTTAACAGCAGAATCTTACTGTATCATTCAAAGATATTACTACAAATAAAAAATATCTAAAGATATGCTGCACATTATATTTTGGGCTTCTGTGCCAGCCCAAGGCAACCACAGTCCTTTTGCAGTAAAGATCTGTGTCTCCAAATATACCACCAGTAGCTCCCCATCTTCTTTTCTGCTGATTCACTGCACATGCTCTGTGCTGCTGTCACTTACTGAGCTTTGGGACCAACAATATACTGAAAATAAATAAATATATATATATATATTTATATATATGTCACAATATAATTCTGATTAGTAAATAATGCAGGTTATTGGTACATATTCATCTTAAAAACCAGCAGGATTAACATGTAGAATGTAATAATCAGCCCTGTAGCATCAGCTTATATTACAGACAAACCTGATTTTCTAATGGTTTTAAAAATTAGTGGTGAGCACAACTTTCCCTTGTTTGTTATAGTTATACAGGAGCAGTGACCAGCTCCATGTTGTACCCCCCACCCTTCCCAGCTATAGTCAGGTGATCCCACTGGTGTCTAATAAAAGGGCAGCCAAGTTTGGGAGTTTTACTTTGAAAACAGCATGTAAGTTGCAGGTAAAACTTAGTCCCTTTGTAAAATGTATAATGAAGCAATAGAATTCTTAATGAATCAGATGAAAATTGAGCATAGGACTGGCCAGATATGGGATGACTTTGACGTAGTTGGCCAGCTTAAATATATTGCAATATATGGACAAACAATCCCTGTTTTGTTTAAAGGGTAAGGCATTTTTCAGTAGCAGTATGAACAAAATGTCTCTCTCTTATATATATTGATAATGGGTTGAGCGCAGAGGACCTCTTGTATTTGTCTACATATATATATATATATCACAATATAATTCTGATTAGTAAATAATGCAGGTTATTGGTACATAGTTTCTTAGAAACCAGCACGATTAACATTAGAATGTAATAATCAGCCCTGTAGCATCAGCTTATATTACAGACAAACCTGAGCTTCTGCTTGATAATTTGCAATGACCCCTAAGCTTAGCTTCTCAACAGCTGCTCAGAGCTCACTGAGCATTTGAGTGTCACAGACATTCATCGCAATATCCAAGAAGGCTGAGGTGATGCTGAATCTTTTGGCTGGTAAAATTAGTTCAATATAAAACATGGCATTTCTTGCTGTAATCATTTCAGTGAGTTTAGATCTCCTTTAAGGAATTTAGATTCTAATGATGGAGATGCAGTTTTCACCTTTCAGGAAATGTATAAATTGTAGTACATACAAGAGGACGGCACTACGGTAAAAGGGAGGTTTTATTGCAGTATCCTGCAGATATCTATGGCCTTATGCGTTTTGGGAAGTCAATCCCTTAATCATAGACTAGCCTATGATTAAGGGATTGACTCCCGAAACGCGTAAGGCTATAGATATCTGCAAGATACTGCAATAAAACCTGCCTTTTACCGTAGTGCTGTCCTCTTTGGTTTTTGGAATATGTGGGGAATATGTGGGGACACTGTGGACCGAAAACCCGGCCATTCATATGAGAACAGCTACGGGATCGTGAGTTTAGAGCAGTGCCTTTTGTTTTTGTGTATAAATTGTAGTAGCCTTGCAGAGGCCTCCCTCCTCCAACCCGGTGCACCCTCCCCCTCCGTATTAGCCACATTTGCCTATCTGTTTCTAATGCAGAGTAGTGTAGAAAGGTTAGAGGGCACATTACCTAATCTTCTCTGTAAAACAATCACCAACAGTGAGGATAAAGAATTGAAGCCACTCCAGACCTGATTTAACTCCCCATGTACAAGGTGATGGATCACTCCAGAGAGAGAGTAGATTAATTGGCCCAAATGTGGCCCTCTGTACTGTGCTGCATTTAGGAACACATAGGGTAAATGGGGCTGTAATGGTGTGGCACACTGATGCATTTCCAGAGAGGGGAGGGGCTCTCCAGGGCTATTTCATTTTATTTTTGACTGAAGTTCCTTTTTTTTAAAAAAAATCTATAACTCAGCAAAAAGGGTTCAACAAAGTCATACTTATGCTTAATGGGGAACTCCACAAAATGCGTAAGAATGTATAGGCCAGTTGGAGCTTGCATCTTCTAATTTCAAAACCTAAATTAGGTTGACATTCCCAGCATGCACCACAATGCACATTGGTTTAGGAAGAGATGACATCAACTCATTTTCCTATCTAGAAAGTACAGACTATGTACATACAACATGCAGCATTTTGTGTCAGGGTCATCTATAAAACCAATTCCTTACCAAACCACCAGTTGCACTTAATGCAAAATAGGCATTGCACAATATACACAAATAAACACCTCCTAAATGGTCCCAATTTAGGGCTGACATTCTCAAACCACATACCTTAAATGGAGTGAAGCTTAGGAAAATGTGAGGAGTTTTAGATGTATGGAGGAGTGCTTGGGTATTGTCCCAGAACCCAGAGTCTAAATGACTGTAAAAGCCTATCATCCACTATAATGGATTCCATCCTGTTTGTGAAATGTGAATCTCCACTTTGGACTAGTAAAATAAATTAAAGAATGACAAATATAAGCTGCAAATATCTATCCAAGATGCCTGAAGAGTGGCTAAACTAAACTCCCTTCCAGATACAAATGAAAAAAACAACTAACCCCATACAAGCAATAAAAAAAGGATTTTCATTGGGACATGCTTCTATGGCAACAGCATAGAATACAATCTCAGGTTTTGCTATTTCTCAGTTCCAGTGACAGACTCTAAGGGTAATTAAGTGATTAACTGTCGTTAACTACGCTGTTGGTGATGGCACTGCAAATTATATGTATGCCTCCAGCACTTTTGTACCATGATATATCTTTAATATTGTAGTCTTATGGCCATAGGGTTTGGCTGCAAGTGACTACAGTGAGGTCCTGTACATTAAACAATCGGTTAGGAGTAGAGGGTTCTTTTAGCCCCTGGAAACAAGCCATAAAACTACATTTGGGTGCAAGAAATAAGGTATTTTTAATTGTGCATCACTGTTGCATATCATATCATTTGATGATTCCTTAGTGATTAAAGTATTTTGGTAATGCAAGAACCAATTCGGAGAAGAGTAAAATATAGCATATCATATCATTTGATGATTCCTTAGTGATTAAAGTATTTTGGTAATGCAAGAACCAATTCAGAGAAGAGAAAAATATAGCTTCCAAACCATTAAAAGACCGATACATTTTTAATGGGTTCACCATATTAGGTATTAATGCCTAGATCTGTGCAGCTCTCCTGAGGGCTTTTACAATTTAAATCACTCCATGGTGCTGAAAATTAGCTTGAGCTTAATGTAACCTGACAAAAACGCTGGCACCATCACATATACCATGGTTGTATTTTATGGGTATACAAGAAGTGCATATGAATATATGTAAATATTTTTTTTTTGATAGTCAGTGTCATTGTTTAGCAAGCAGCTGGCAGTGTCAGATATGCCATGGCTGTATTTTATGGGTACACAAGGACTGATCCAGCACTAACTGAGCCCATTCCTGGGTCACATACTCTCTAATGTGTATTGGCGTGTGGTATGATACAATTGATCAGAATCAAGCTAGGAGCCCTCTGTGAGAAATTCTGATTGCTTAATCCAAGCAAATGCCTAAATGAGAGACTCAATTTCATGCAGCAGATCAGCAAAGGCTGATCTGGTTGCTATGGGTTAATATATATGAAGTAAACTTTGCACCTTTCAAGGCAGTGCCCATTCTACAAATCTCACAGAAACTGTATAATTTTAAAATAAAAGGAGCAAAGTTCCTTTTATATAGCAATCTTTTATTTTGCAAGAACTGACCATGGACCTGACCCAGTCAATTAAACATATTTCCCCAAACACAATAAAAAGCGCTAAGTTTGCCCAGGAACAGTGACCCATAACAACCAATAAGAACAGTAAACTGTAACTCACAGCTAACAATAATTTTAATAATTTGCACAGGGAACCCTAATTTGCAGAAGGATCTCTAAATCTTTACTTTAAGACAGAGAAGTAGGATATAAAACTAAAGCTTAAATGTTGGATTGCTTTCAGTATCTATTTATGCAGTATATTGGAACTTCTACAACAGAACACCCACAAAAGACAAAAGCTGAAAATAATAAATATAGTATTTTGGGATTTTTTTTCTTTTTTGCAATTTTAAATGGTGGAGCTCGCCCCTAGCCACGTTTCCTTACCCATACACTGAAACAAGCAGCAGAAAGCAATTTCACATCTGCCAGAATCCTCATCCACCCCCATCATCTCCAAACTAGCTATCTTCCATTTCTCTCTCAATCCATAAAATTCAGCAGCAAATCTGTCTAAAAGATGTGCATGCCATGGGAATAAAACGAATGCTACAGTCACTAATCTCTCTGCCCTATGTCGCCCTACCTGTCAGCATGCAATGGTAATTTCATCTCAACCAATGGCATAAATCAGGTCCTCTCACATACACAAAATATGTGCCAGGGCTCTGTATATGAAGAGAGATATTTTAAAAAAAATTGCATCCAATCCACATTAAAGAATGATTCAATCCTTCATTAAAAAGATGTAATCCTACTTAAACAAATGATGTACACACATTAAGGGGCAGATTTATCAAGGGTCGAATTTCGAAGTTGAAATTGAAGTTGAATTTAAATACGAATATTGAATTTGAAGTTTTTTCAGCAAATTTGGCAATCGATTGATCGAATTAAAATCGTTCGATCGAACGATTAAATACTTTGGATCGAACGATTCGAAGGATTTCAACGATCGATCGAAGGATTTTAATTAGATGTTTAAAGACTTGGAAAAAGTTTGTAGAAGGTCACCATAGGCTATAAAAGCAATTTGGCAGGTTTAATTTGGCAAAGTATTGAAGTTTAAGTTTTTTTAAAATGACAGTAATTCAAAGTCGTAGTATCCTATTCGATGGTCGAAGTATCCAAAAAATTGCTTCGAATTTCGATTTTTTTTTACTTAGAAAATTCCCTCTAATTCACTTCGACCCTTGATAAATCTGCCCCTAATTATTGGGATAATACTAATTCATCTATAATGAATACAATTCTGTGTATGCAGCCCCCCTGACTGAATTCTGTTCACTAGCTAGCCTTGTTACTACAGGTATGTGATCTGTTATCCAGAATGCTCAGGACCTGGGGTTTTTCCAGATAACGGATCTTTCTGTTATTTGGACTTTCATACCTTAAGTCTTCTAGAAAATCAAATAAATATTAAATAAACCTATAAATTGGGTTTGCATCCAATAAGGATTAATTATATCTTTGTTTGGGTGAAGCACAAAGTACTGTTTTATTATTACAGATAAAAAGGACATTATTTTTAAATATTTGGGCTATTTGATTATACTGGAGTCAATGGCAGATGGCCTTTACATAATTTGTAGCTATCTGGGTATTGGATTTCCGGTTAACAGATCCCATACCTGTACAACCTTGACCTTGAGGAAGAACCATTTGATTGGATATTTGAGTAGTTCTTTGTTTTTCTGTGCTGTGAAGAGATATCTCTTGCAATGGTAACACTCTTGTATGCCCGTAAGTTCTTATGTAACGTTCCCAAGTTTATTTGAGCTTGTGTCAAATAAACTTTATTTTTATCTCAAGTGGTCTCCGGTTCTTGAAGTTCCACAACAATACCTTGTGCAAGAACTGTTGACCTGCTCCCCCCCCCATATCCTTTTAACCGCTGAAGGTGGATGGGTGTTCTTGGAGTTGTAGTCCAACAATACTGTGAGGCATTGGCTTGCCAATTTGTGGTTTGATTACAAAGATGTAACTTCCACAGAGTACCTTTCAACAAAATTGTTTCCCAGATTTCATTCGATTTTGCATGCAAAAGAGGTGAGTGATTTGGCTCTCTTCAATATATATGTGCAGTATTAGTATTTTCCTTATTTATACAGTACCAACATTTTCTTCAGTGCCTTTACATTATAACATTAGTTCCTTCCCCAGTGGAGCTTATTAATTATCACATACAGTAAACATATACTATAGCTAATTTTATCAGAAGGCAACTAGCCTGCTCATAGGTTTTTGGAGTTTGGGTGGAGACCAGAGTTTGCACAGGCACTGGAATAACATACAGTACAAACCCCTGGCTGGAATAGATCTAGGACCCCAGCACTGCAAGACAAATCTAACTACTCAATTGGCTGACATAAAATATGTGTATTTAAATATTATGATTTAAATATATTTTAGCTGCTTATACATGCTATTCCTCCAGTTTGTTATATGCAGAAGGATTTGAAACCACTACTGTTTACACTGAACCTTTCTTTCACCCAGGGGTTTGTTCTCTTCTTGCCTCTTGTTCCATCATGATTGCTCACTTCACAGACCTCTTCCTCTATGCTATTAAATTCCCAAAACACTACACATAGACATGTATACAGTCTAACAAAAATGCTGTAAAGGCACTTATTAAACCCCATTGGAAGGCATCTAAAAGTTAAACACTTTGAAGGAATGTTTCTTTTAACTTGATATCACAGTTATGTATGGAGCAGTCTGGCAGTGAGTTTGTATCAGTATGTATTCTTCTGTATAAATTAGGGAGGGTTTCACATTCAGTGTAGCACATTTCGCATTGTTTAGATTTTTATTGACTGGAAGAAAATGATGTGAGACGAGAAAGCTTATGAGCCCTCTAAATTCTGAAAGCAGTGCTATGTGGTGGAAGTGTCAAACATAGTTTCCAGCGATGTCAAAGGTATTGATTAACTCACTGACAGAATGTTGCCAAAGGCCAGTTCTTGCTCCTTGGAGTCCCATGGCCTATATCTCTGCAAAGAATATATATCCTGGAGCTATCTCTAACTCCTTTTTTTGCACTCTTGCATTTGACCCAGTAGCCTCAGACTTCCTCCTGCCCACAGCTGCTTTGCCAAGTGTTACACTGGAGCAATGAAAACAACTGAAGTACAGCAGAATGTCCATAACACCCAGAAGTGAATAGAATCATAGTTATAAAGTCTTCATAAACAAGCAGTTATTTCACTATGCTTTTTCTCATGTTGATGCCTGTATCTCCTTGAAGAGGCACATTAAGCTGAGCATACACTATAAGATCCGCTCATTTTTAATCAAAACTCACTTTGGCCACCAACACACTACAAAAAATCCAGATCTGGCCCAAAGGCCAAATAATGAGAACATGATGAAGCCTAGGGAAAACCTTTACGAGAGGACTGTCCCTTTACCTCTTCTGTATATATCTGTATGTTCCATGTATAACAACCGATTATTGTACAGCACCATATATCTTAGCTCTTTATAAATACATATTAATAATAATATAAATAATGTGGCCCTTGTTGAGGGGATCTTTGATAGTAAATACACAAGCCAATAAGCCGCCAACTTGGTCAGAAAGTTTATCATCAATACATAGGCATGGGGATTGTAATACTGGAACACGATCCACGGTGAAACTTTGGTAAAACAAATGCAGCTTTATTAATCCATTTAAAACACAATCAAGGAAGCAGGCAGGGAGACAACAGCATTTACCTCTTTTCGTTTCTGAAGGGTTTAGGCTTTTATCAGCATGTGAATAACCATCTTTAGGGCCAATATATGCACAAATCACCCATTTTATTTATCTAATGAATAGTGAGTTGAATGTTTAATTAAAGAAGAAAAATGTACTCATCAATGCATATTTGTAATACAGTGTATGAATGGACAACAACTGAACTTCAATCAGGTTAAAGCGACCCATGAATTATTGTAGTGCAACTGCTTTTTTATAGGCATATACCTGCTGCAAAGTTACAATACCCACAGCCCAGCCACAGGCTCTGTGCAACAGCTTATTATTAGCTTATTTTTAAGTATTTATTCAGAAGTTTGCAATGTTTCCATTGGTCACGCATGACAAGCAATCCAGATTTTTTTACTATTCATTCTTATATTTTGGGGTCAATGATCCCGACCAAAATCTATTTACTATCGTGCATGTACAAAAAGTTATTCTGCCAATGCACTGTATCTGCCAGGTGATGGTGCACTGGCAGATAAGGAAGTGAAGGGGAGCACATCTTCACCTCCTTGCTGTTTCCCTGGGTTCAATTGTTTGAACCAAGGGCATTGAACAACAGAACCATACGATGTATGGGCACTTGTACATGTATGGCTACCCATGGGACATTTGGTAAAATACCATGTATTGCCAGCCCATGTATGGCCTCCTTAAAGGAACAGTTCAGTGTAAAAACAAAAACTGGCTGTGCAAAATAAAAAGTATTTCTAATATAGTTAGTTAGCCAAAAAATGTAATCTATAAAGTCACTCCAGCCTTTATAGATTACATTTTTGGCTAACTAACTAAATAAGAAATATTTTTTTATTTTGCACAGCCTGTCTATTCACCCAGTTTTTATTTTTACTCTGAACAATTCCTTTAAAGAAAATAGAGCTAGTTTTCAGTAGCAATTATACTGTATTTGCAAATAATATCAAGACCATTGAACTTTATTCATTTATGTGGAACAATATTTAAAGGGAAAATATACCCCCTTTAAGATGGGTGAGGAACTGGCAAACACAAAGGCAGTCTATTACGCCTGTGAAATCAGATATATCTGTATAATAATTAACTACATTTATATTTGGCAGATTAGGCACGGTTTATGCAAATTTTCTGTGCATTTTCTGCGCTTAAATTACGAAGGTTTTGAAGTTATTTGTAAATGTAATTGCTACCGGAAACAGTATCTGTCAAGCTGTACTCTGCAATACTGGTTCTGCCTCCTTAAACAATATATCAGAATCCAGCGGATTAACCTGGAGAGTCAGAACCAGAGAAGAGCAAGGGACAGACAGCTACTGTTTTCAACAGATTACATTTACTGATATCTTTAAAAGAACTAAAGTTCTTTTCATTATACAGAAAGCAGTTTTGGGAGGAGTTCTTCTTTAAGAGAAGGCATAATCATTTTTCATGTTTCAGTATAAGAATCAAACATCTTCAATTTTTTTCTCTCAAGGCATAAACTTGCAAAAAATTGCCTTGATTGTGTATTTCATGGAAATTTACCATTTAAGTTTATGTTTTATGCTAAAATGTACATTGGCTATGAAATATGATTCTATAATCTGCGTGAGTTAGATGAAAGCCTTAAAATATCTGTGATGTAGTGGCAAATGAAAAGCCTGTATCTGACAAGCCAGTATGCAAACCTATGCATATCTGATGTTAGTCTGATTTGCAAGCATAGTTTATTTCTCCTATGTAATTATAATCAACAAGTAAGGGAAATTATGATGAAATATCTGAAGTAAGCACAGCAATAGTACACAGTCCATACCTGGACTGGGGTTTGTGGATTAAAGAATATGCACATTTTACATAAGTATCAGCTTTTACTGAAAAATGTAGCATTTACATTCTAGCCTTTTTGCAGTACAGTTAGTAGTACTCAATCTATGTAATTTGCATTATTAGTACACAGTTTAGTCCATATTTCGTTTCATTCTGTTAAATGGACAATCAGACTGATTTATGAAGATGCTAAAGTGCTTTATTACACTTACTCAGAGCAACCAATCAGAACTTTGTTTCTATTTTCTAACTTGTAGTAGGCTGTTCACATTCACAGCTAATTGCTGATTGCTTGCTCTTGTCAACTGCCCTACTCACTGTTTAAGTGCCACCAGTTTATTTTGATTGAAAAGCTTTATTTAACTTGGATTTGGGGGAAATGAGATTGTATAGGCAGTATCCTAGAGGAATGCTCTACCATTTGCATCGGGGTTCATAGTTAGGGTAGCCAAATGTATTCAAATTAGGAAATCTGGACAGGGCTGTGAAGCGAATAGTGTGTCGATTGGCCAATCACAAATCACTGGACCATAGCTAAGAATGAGAGCTAAGAATTCTGGAGACAGATTTGGCAGAGATTTTTTTCCTTCTGTTTCCATTCATGCTCCAATTAGGGGCAGAATGCTGTCTGGGACTCTGTCTAAGGGGTTTTCCCCAAAAACGTGTAATCCGAACATGTTGCCACAACAAATGTGGGTATTTACTAGTTTATTATTATTAATAATACTAATAATAATAACAACATTTCTAAAGCTCCACCACATCCTGTATAAATTAAATAAACAAAAAAGAGTTTGAGTTTACAAAAAAGTTTGCACACAAGCTTAAGTTAAGTTCAGAGAGAGGTATTTCATACCTATCAGTATATTAAGATACCAATTTAGAAAAGAATATGCAAAAAATGATATCTCAATCTTAACTAGACAAAAATGCACACTCAAGGGGTCATTTAGGATCTAAATTAGCCTAAATTATCAGTTACTAAAGGTACTTACACAAAAATGTGCTTGTTGCACTTCCATAAAGTTGCATTTAATGCAGCTGACTTCTTCCTGCCTCATGCCCCAAATTAAGCACAGTTGCAACCCATGGCCATGGCATTAGATGCATTTATCAAATGCTGTTAACTGCGTTTGAAATTGCACTGCACTTGCAGACCTAAATGGCTGTCTTTTCTAATTGGACATCTTATTACCCAAATGCTGCTGTACTCCCAGCAACCTCCTGCCCATTATCAAGAATTAGCATGATGAGAGCTGTAGTCCAGCAACCATAGAGATGAAAGTTTTCCAGTAGCCCAATTTTCCAGTAGCCCAATTGAAGCAAAAGCATCTTCCATTAAGAACCCTACCTGAAATGTTTATATTTGGTATTTAAGTTTCTCAAGAGGGCAAATGTATAAAGCTGGTGGTTAGTATCTGAACCCTTAAAAGGCTTGTAAAGCAGAATTATGGGGATCAACGCATGTAGAACACTTGCTACAACTGGGCTTTTTTGTGGGAAATGGCATTGTTTCTACAGGAAAATGCTTAAAGGGATTCGGCCATGATTTATATGATGTTGTTTACTGTTTACAATATGACTATGAAGATTTTCATTCATCCAGGTCATTGTATATCCAATATAAGTAATTCAAAAATAAACAACTTGGACTTGAGTAATTATTGATGACGTTTCACTGCTCATCTGAGCAGCTTCTTCAGTTCAACTGACTGGTGTGGCAAATTCTCGTCATATAAACTCTTCCACTAATCCAATCACAATAGCACACTGCAACTCTTCAGAGAGGTGAAATCTGAAATTCACAGAGGTGTTGATTTTGTGTAGTTACTGTGATAGGATTACCCATGTGTCATGCAACTCCTAGAAACAGGTGTTAATGTGAGAGTTGCATGAATGGATGTGTGAAGTGTTCTGAAACTGCGAGGAGTGCACTGATCTATACATTGGGGAGACAAAACAACTGCTCACCAAGCGAATGGCTCAGCATAGGAGGGCGAACTCTACAGGGCAAGACTCGGCTGTCTTTCTACACCTAAAAGACAAGGGGCATTCCTTTGAAGATAGCAATGTCCAAATCTTGGATAAAGCAGACCGCTGGTTTGAAAGAGGCATGAAAGAGGCGATTCATGTCAAGGTGGAGAAACCATCTCTGAACAGTGGCGGGGGCCTTCGACACCACCTGTCTGCTACATACAATGCTGATCTAACTTCTGTTCCCTGGCGGTTTCAGAACACTTCACACATCCATTCATGCAACTCTAGATAACAGATAAGATATGTAGAATCACATTGTATACTACAGGGCTTATCTGTTATCAGCTGCGTTACCTGTGCATTTTCACCTTTGAATGGCTGCCCCATGGCTACACAGTATCTTATAAACAATAGTAGTCTTTCTGAAGCAAATAAACCAGTTTTACAAGTGCAGGCCAACGGTTCATTATATTTTCATTCATTTAATACACTTTAATTTATTGGTGTTGCTGTTCCTTTAAGTCTGTAAATTTTTTACATTAGTTGATTCTCATTATTCTTGATTAAAAGAGGGTTTCTTTCACTGTTTTTGGCAGGCGATCTCCCACAGGTGAAAACGCATGTTTTACATTACCCCACACATGCACTTCTGATGTCTGATTGGAGTGCATACCTCCCAACATTTTAAATATTGAAAGAGGGACAAAAAGATCTTCTGCATGCAGCACTGCAAAAAAAAAACATTTTTTATGATAGCTTGAACACATTTTTGGGAGTTTTAGGGCAATGTTTTATGTGTTCTAAGAGTTTTGCTAATAAAGGTGAAATTGCCCTTTAAGCTGTGAGTCTCAGTTCTCCAAAGAGACTTGGTTATCTTTGTATCTTTGCTTATCTTAAATTGTTACAAATGTATCTAAGTGCCGCTGCGGCGTGTTCTGGGCCTTCTGCTAAAAAGCCTCTTATTTAAATTAAGTTACAGAAACTGTATATTTTTCTGGAGTCAGTGCAGGAGATCAAAGAGAAACTCTGGACTTTTATTTATAAAACCCCGGGACTGCGGGCTGAGCTGTCAAAATCGAGACTATTCCGTAGAAAATGAGGCAGCTGGAAGGTATGGAAATATAAAATTAACAAGTAAAAATGTCATGAGAATATCAGTACATTAGAAAATAAAATCACTGGTGTAGTATTAGTAGGGGGTGTTTCTCATTACAGAACCCTCATGCAATCGTAATTAAGATAGATTGCTTACTTTGGAGAACTAGGGGGTGCAAAATAGCTGCTTTTGGGAAGCTTTATAAGGGCTCCGAGACCCCCCCTTCATTCTTCTGCGTTGGAAAAAAAATCAGATGCATGGGAAAACACTTCTAAACTACAAAGTATTTAGTTATGAAACTCGCAATCTACTGAGTTATCTATATGGAACAGTGTGTATGATTTTAAGATATTAATACAGTAAGATTGTTTCGTAAGTAACATCCACTTATTTATGTAAGAAAAAGCACTGCAAGTGTAATTCAGTATTGTTGGTGCTCTCTCTCTTTTACTGTAGGTAGAGGTCTTGTGTATATAACAGAACAGAGAAAACTCAAAAGTAAACTAATGAGCTCTGGGAGTTTCAGTCCCCCAGTTTTCTCTCTTCTGAATCCTGATAATGTTTTCTCTCTTCTGAATCTTGATAATTGTGCAAACAAAGCAAGCTGCACTTGAATTAAGGCAGGTACACTTTAGCAAGCTACATATGATGTCCGATTATGATCTACATACATAAAGGCATTGTTAGCATTCTGTCCTATGGAAAATATTACTTGAGTACTGATTTATGAGAAAATGTATTTTGCTATATTTAACAAACAACTATTTCTTATGTAACCTTAACATAATAAATATCTGAATGAAAAGCATGAAATAGG
Source organism: Xenopus laevis (assembly GCF_017654675.1). Lineage (NCBI taxonomy): Eukaryota > Metazoa > Chordata > Amphibia > Anura > Pipidae > Xenopus > Xenopus laevis. The sequence continues at coordinate 61,593,484 of NC_054372.1, read as the reverse complement.
AGGTTGATTTAGACAATCTGTTTGTTGATCTACTGATCACCAGCTAAAAGTCTACTGATAGATCCTTTTGGTCACCCCTGATCTAGAATATGACACAGCTAATCTGGATGCACTGTAAAAGCTGGCACCACCAATTCTGAGGCCAGTATTGCTTATAGCAAGCAAATGAAAGAACACCCAGCCTTAGTGGCTACTACCATAAGGGCTCTGCTAAGCACTTTCAGCAATAAAGTCACCCACATGGTGCTGGCCTTTAACATTACATTTGTTTATGATCCAATCATCTATACTGCTTATCTGACTCTAACTGTAATCTCATCAAGTTTTTGGAGAGGGAACACATTCATTTGGTCATTAGACAAATTCTGAAAATACGAAAATAAAAGCAAAATCTCCCCAAAATGCTCATGTTTGTCATTTGTATTGATACCAATAATGATCTGTGAAAGCCATAAACAGAGTGCTTCCTTAGTTTTCCTATGAAAAAATCCCAACATAGCCATCAATGAGACACCATGCAAAAGGAGTGTAACCACAACATTCAATTAACTGCCTAGTTCTGTCCCATGTGGTGTCACAAAAGGGGAAAAATGTAGGGAAGTCCAGCAGGTTTACACACATTGACACCATGACAGGTTGTGTGTCAACTCCCAGCACCCAGCAATAGGGGTGACTAATGAAATATAAATTATTGCAGCACAGTGGGCTAATAGTGAAAATGTGAATTTGTTGGCTCAAAAACTAACAATGAGTCTTGTCCTTTTTTTATTTTTTTAAGACCTTAAATTCATACTTTCACTATTCATTTTGTCCAGTGTGCTAAAATAAAAAATTTAAAAAAAAAAAAAAATCAAAAAAGGAAAGTGTTTTAAAGTAATTAAAATATAATGCACTGGTAAAAACTGTCATGTTTGCTTCAGAAGCGCTACTTTACAACTGTTGTGTAGCCATGGGGACAGCCATTCAAAGCTCAAAAAGGAGAAAGGGCACAGGATACACAGCAAATAACAGATAATCTCTCTACTATTCAATGGGATTCGTCAGAACTTATCTGTTATCTACTCTGTAGCCTGTGCTTGAATGGCTTCCACCATGGTTACACAGCAACTTGTTTATATAAACTATAGTTGTGTTTCATCATTCCATACATCATGTTTACCAGTTGAGGGCAACAGTACATTATATTGTAATTCTTTTAAAACCTTTTTTAATTGTTGGTGTTACTGTTCCTTCAAATTAACATCTACTAAAACACAAAGTATTACTTGTGCATTGAGCAATCCCATACCTTTGGTTTCCAACATTTAATGACATACTATGGCCACCAATATTTTCATGGCTGTGTGATCCAAAAGCATTTCACGAAAGAAACATTGATGGGCCCCTCAGCATTTCAGGACCCCATTAGAACTCACTGTCCCTTTGTCTCTAAGGGTAGGACTCCACAAGCGTTTTTGGCGCAATCCGACGCGCTCTGACTTGTCGCATGCTACAAAAATAGGGTAAGTAATAGAATTGTTGCATCGTTAATCCGACGCGACACGACTGTCGGATGCAGACGCTGCGTCTGCATCCGACAGTTGTGTCGCGTCTGATCAATGCTGCGACACCATGCGACAATTCTATTACTTACCTTATTCTTATCGCATGCGTTTAGTCGCAGGACGTCAGATTGCGCTGAAAACGCTTGTGGAGTCCTACCCTTAGACACTATGCTTTATACTGTGTGGGGCGTGATATCACGCCTCAAAGTCTTTAGCGATATGCACACGCATTTCTGCTGCACAGTTTCAAATAGGTCAGATACTTTCAAGTTGCACCAACACAAATTAAAAATCCTCGTTCAGTGTGTGGTATCCAGTGCTGATTTATCAGGTAATGAGATATTTTTAGAGCATTGCTAAAATAGCGCCTGCTTTTTTCACTATTGATAAATGTATGCTAGGTACTCTTCAGAGCACAATACGCTGCTACTTTAAATCTCCTGAGCCACTCTAATTACCTGCAATGCATTGCTCTGTCAGCCCCGGAGGAGTTTATTTAGTTTCTGCCTTTTACTGGAAAAGAAGTAAAAGCTATAGTAAAGAAAATAAAATCTATAAATTAACACAATATATGGCTTTCCTTTACTTGTTTCCTTTTGTAGAATTTGAAAAATTTCTCCTCTGTGCTTTACATAGGATTAAATGATATGATCACAACTTCATGGCTTGATAGCACTGTCATAGGGGCTTCCCGCAATCCCTGTCTTCATTTCTTATTCTATAAAGCAGACAGGCACATTCTTACTTATGCAAGTTATATTTTTAATATTAAACATTTGATGAAATAGGTTATTTCTGTAACTATAGCTTTATCATGTATGCATCTCATAAAAAGGGTGATAAAATAATCTTTCTTCCTTAGAATATTTTCTTTGACCCCGATTCAGTTTATTTATTCTCTGTATTTTGGTTTTTAACCCTCTAGGAAGAGGATATTAGTGATATATCCCTTGTTACACACTGAAGTTTTGAGAGAGAGACATGCAGATAAATCATATGAGCCGCGAGCCAGTTTATGAATCCAGTGGGCGGAAAGTTGAAAGCTGCATGACTGTGAGAGTGGAAATCCAAAGGCATTTTGTGTGTTTGTGGGAGGCGAAATTAACCAGAAGGATCTGCACTTTGGTTTCTGAACCATGGCCTGCGGCTATGCATAACATAGACCTCCTACTTGGCTAGAACAGGGAGACTTCTATAAGACTGTGTGTGGGCTTCTGACCCATGCTCGCAACAGATAAAAACCTCAGATATTAACATTTACAGCACTGCACTCATTTTGCTGTTTGAACATAGTTTACCACTGATAGATATGTGTGTAGTACGTAACATTCTTTGATACCTAGTACATAGCATCTGAGGTTAAGATAAGACTATCAGGATCTAAGACACTGTTTATAATGATGGCTATTAAAGGCCCCCATACATGGGCAGATAAACGCTGCCGACAGACCGAGTGTGCGGGGGCGTCTGAAGAGCTTCCCCGATCGATATCTGGCTAAGAGTTGGCCAGATCTTGATTGGGCAGGTTAAAAAATTCCGTTGGATCGCCGTTGCAGCCGTGCGTTTAAGCGGTAATGCGACCACCCGTTTTGGATGCATTATGATCCAATAGTTGGGCCCTGGGGCCAATGATCGGATCAGCCCGATATCGCCCACTTCAATGTGGGCATATCGGGGAGAGAACCGCTTGTTTGGCAACATTTTTAAACGAGAGGATCTCTACGTCTATGGCCACCTTTAGAGTTAGTATATAACAGATATTCTACTTAACGGGTTGGGGAAAGCAAACCATGCTTATTGTACATTGATAAAGATTACATTGCTTACAAAAAAAATGCCATATACAAAAACAGTTTCCTTCTGTCTAAAGCACAGATGATTTACAAACTTCTATTAGCTTCCTACCATCAAATGATATTCAATATCAATTTAAAAAGCAAATTCTGGCCCCAGCATTTCAATATAATTTTCCAGGAGGTATAACACATAAGATGTCCCTCTAAAGGATAACTAAATCCTACAAATTAATATGGCCAAAAATTCCATATTTTATATGGTCTTATATGAACTTATTGCACCTGCACTTGTCACAGGGGATCACCATCTTGGAAAGTGTCTGCAACACTCACATGCTCAGTGGGCTCTGAGCAGCTTTTGAGAAGCCCGGACTGGCAATCTGTGGATTCTGGCAAATGCCAGAAGGGCTACTATACGGTGCCATAAGTCACTATTTAGTGGGCTGGTGGGGGCTGTTTGGGCCTCTATGTGGGCTGATTGAGCCTCTGTGTATCTGAAATGCCAGGGCCTATTTTAATTCTCAGTCCGGACCTGGTTGTCACAAATTATCAAGCAGAAAATGAGGTTGGTCTGTAATATAAGATGATGCTACAAGGCTGATTATTATATTCTGATGCTAGTTGCACTGGTTTCTGTGGTGCCATGTAGTAATTGTCTGCATTAATTACTAATAAGCCTTATATTATGGCATTTCTATTCTATGTGTACTGTATATTTTAAGTAGATCCCTAAGCTCAGTAAGTAAGAGCAGTACAGAGCATATGCAGTGAATCAGCAGAAAAGAAGATGGGGAGCTACTGGGACATCTTTGGAGACACTGATCTTTACTGCAAAAGGGTTGTGGTTACCGTGGGATGTTACACAAGTCCAAAGCATAATGTACAACATTTCTAGCCTACTTTTTAAGTTAAGCTTTAGTTCTCCTTTAAATGGCGCACATACCATACATGGCATTTGGGCAATGGACATAAATATTGTAAAATTGTAGCAAAGTACTGTAGCTGCAAATAAGCAGAATCATATGTAATTACCAAAGTATTAAATGCACACATTGTCCATGATCCTTAATGAATTTTTCTTCTGCTGGAAATCGAATTAAAAAAAAAGGTCCAAACCTTTAACTGTGAGCACACACTGTGGAATGTCACCCAAAGTTTATTGACCTTATTTATTGAAGTCCTGGCTCCCAGATTGTACCCCTTAGTATTCATTTAAACAGTATTTGCTCTGGGGCATTGCTGGACTCTTAAACCTGGTGGTGTATTAACAATTCAGGGCAAGGTGAGTGCAGTGCTGTTGGGCACAAGACAGTCCTATATACGTAACACCTGCCATAATTAGCCAGTTTGTACAGAGCTTTGCTACACCTTGCACCCCCTAACTTTTATGTCACATGTGAGGATGGGTAGGGGATGTCCTAGTGCTTCCCTCAGCCTGTTCCTCATGAATACATCACTGCTGAATTCCCTGCAAATGAGCCCACATATTATACAGATAAAAGTATAGCCTTCCAGGGGAACATCCCTAACTTAGCCTTATTTTTCTTAGGATAAGAAACCACTGTACCCTTATCTGTATGGAACCACAATAGATATTTTGAAAATATCATTAACACTTTTTTATGGTAAAGTATATTTAATATTGGGCAACTATATTAACATTCTACCCGAATATACAATAGAACCCCCATTTTACCTTTTTACCTGAAAAAATTGGTGTAAAATCCAGGAAAATGTAAAATCAGGCAAATGTATTATGCATAATATACAGAAGGGACCACAAATAAACAATGTGAAATGAGGGAAAACTTAAAATCAGGGGACTTAAAATGGGGGTTCTACTGTATTGTTGAAAATGAGGAACTAAAGCATGAAAAAACACAATAAGAGAATGGATTTAAAAAGTAAAATGTGACCTTGGCAAAAAAAATGGCACATTGATTTGCATTGAATACAAAATAATAATGCATATCATATTAAAAAGCATCTCTTATGGCTATTAAATAATACCCAGTCGTAGCTTGGCAAACCACGGTTTAATGTTAATAGCCTGGAAGGGTTTCCAAGAGGCACCTCGTGTGTCATTCACTTGAGAAATACAGCATTGAACAAATTGCAAAAATGCAAAATACTGAAACCATAGAGGAGCTTTTTATAGCTATGAAATAAATTAAGTAGAAGTCTAGGAAGAGGGGAAAAGGTATTCCCATAATATTCACGACTAGAAGTTAACAAGCCTGCTGGGATCTTTTTAGCCCCTGCAGAGCTGAGACTTCAACATTATTAAATGGCTGTCGCATCTGAAGTATGGTGAAACATAACTCAATAAACAAGGGAAAGCATATGATAGTGAATGGGGAGGGGGAGCCTGAGATTACCCTGCAGAATAATTTAGTTTTAGGACAGGTGCTTGCTTGTAATAGATCAAGCTTTGAGTGGCAGGGACACTGCAGTGCAGGCGCTTTATAATCAAATGTTAAAATAAAATGTAACAGCATATCAGAGTTGTAGCAGTCACTAGTATCCGCAGATTGTTAGATCTTTGATGTTTAAAGAAGAACTAAACCCTAAAAATGAATATGGCTAAAAATGCCATATTTTATATTAGGGATGCACTGAATCCACTATTTTGGATTCGGCCAAACCCCTGAATCCTTCTCGAAAGTTTTGATCCAAATCCTAATTTGCCTATGCAAATTATGGGTGGGAAGGGGAAAACATTTTTTACCTCCTTGTTTTGTGATAAAAAGTCACGAGATTTCCCTCCCCGCCCTAAATTTGCATATGCAATTTCGGATTCGAATTCGGTTCAGCCAGGCAGAAGGATTCAGCCGAATCCGAATCCTGCTGAAAAAGGCTGAATCCTGGATCTGTTAAAGGGGTTATTCATCTTCCAAACACTTTTTTTTCAATTCAGTTGTTTTTAGATTGTCCCCCAGAAATAAAGACTTTTTTCAATTATTTTCCATTATTTATTTTTTACTGTTTTTCCAAAAATCTAAGTTTAAAGTTTAATGTTCGTGTCTCTGGTGTTTGAGTCTGACAGCTCAGTAATTCAGGTTCAGACTCTAAACTGTTACAGATTTGCAACATTTAGTTGATACATTTCTCAGCAGCATCTCTGGAGTATTGGCAACTATTGTATCAATTCTAACAGCTGCCTGTAATGAAACCCAGAGATTCTGCTCAGCAGGGACAAAGATAAGAAATGTATCGACTGAATGTATCCATTTAGAACAGTTTACAGGGTCAGTGACCCCCCCTCTCAGGGCTGCTTTAGAATGTGAAAAATTACACTTTACACTTCACTATTAGAAAAACGGTCACACATAGAAAGTCATTGGAAAAAGTCGTTATTTCTGGTGATCTGAAAACGACCTTATGATCATAAATACTGTAAAATCCAAGAACCATGTAAAAATGTTCAAAAAGGGATTACCAAATTAGTCTCCAGGGCATTTTAAGGTTTTGCTTATTCCAGCACAGTACTTTACAAACCATGCATTACATGTCTCATCCCAACAACAACTGAAGCTGAGACTGTGATGCTCTGAAGAGTTTACAATGATATTTGGGCCTCCTTCACAGAACTGATTTAAAAAAAAACAAAACTGGATGCTTAGTAGAATGTTATTTCAACCCAGCCAAAAAGTAAACCAAACAGGTCACAGAAAATGTCTACAGATCACATCACTAAGGCTATACATCTGATTTTTTTCAGCAACTCCTCACAGATCAGTAGTATATAGTGCACAACTACATACCTCCCAACATTTTGGAAACAGAAAGAGGGACTAGCCATCATCAGGCAACAGCATAAGAACATGGTGCTAAAAAATGCCTGGGGCTTTATAAAGAATAAAAATAAATACCCTTTTTCTTTATCTATTTATTAGCCATACTCACAGATTTTTACTTTAGAAAACAATGTTTGGATTCCACAAAGGCTGATCAAAGTCTGTTTAATTGCTAGTAGCATAATTTTTCTTTTAAATATTTAAACGGCTAGGAGTGCACGACACATCACAGGGGTATGACTTTCAAGTATTTACACAGCCCAAAATGTGATAGATTTGCCTTACACAAAAAGCAGACTCCAGATGGGGAAAATGGTGCTTCTGCATTATCTCAATTAGAAAAATATTTAGAAGCAATATAGCTATATCTATTTAGGTGGCAAAGCCACAGGATGCTGATTACAGAGAGTTTCTATATTTAGTAAATTGACATATTTATCATTGGACTCAACAAATTTCACCATACTAATCAAACCCAATTGCTTATTTTTTCCCTTGAATGGGAAACGGGCATCCAAGAATTTTCTAAAACCAGTGTATCCTCAGCTGTATAATTATAGATTGAATAGATATTTTTTAAGTGCATAAAATCTGCTTAAATCACACTTGTTATTCAGTTAAGACAAATAAGGGACCACTCTTCACATGCAACTCATGGACTGACATATGTCCTGGGTGCCCAGAATTAATTTGATGTGACAATCATGATATGCATGTCAATTAAGATTTGTTAGTGCATTAGATTCATTTTTTAAACTAAATGTAAATTACAAATAAGTCTACCAATTTTCCAAAACATATTAGTTGGTATGCACTAAATTCATAATTTTTGGAATTTTGTACAAATCTAGTTTGAATTCACATTATGGATTCAGTATACATTTGATCCTTGATCTGACTATTTAGATATGAACAAAAAAGTTAATCTAAAATCATGCACTACTTTAAAATCCACTGGGGTGTTGGCAATTTGTGAGGCAGCCCAGTAAATATAATTGCTAACCTTAGACCCAGGGCCGGTGCTCCTGTTTTCTGCAAAGTGGGGTACTATTCCTGCCACCATCTTTCCCGAGCCTCAGAGATCCTCTGCATTGTCTAATAGTGAGCATGTGCAGTAGATAAAATATACAGCAAAAGTTACTTTACTCTTTTGTGAAAGTGTGCTGACGCATTGGCACAGCTGACAGCGCTACTGGAATAGTACCCCAGGCCAGTCTATGGTAAGCCTAACACATTGGCAACCCCAGTAAATATCACTTTACTTGACTATTAAGTTCATATATACATATATCCATTCCAGTGGTCAAGTTCGTATATTGGAGCTCACTTTGCATAGGAAGACTGTCCTGGGGAAAGGTATTTAATTGTTGTTAAGTGTTAGGAAGCTCTCTCTGAGCAGGGCACAGAACAGGAAGATTACCTGTCTGTGTTAGGAACACCAGAACACCCCAATGTTGCCTGCCACTGCAAGGAGTAGAGGGAGACTTGACCAGGTGACTGAGAGTCAAACGGGATTGAGGAAGGCCAGAAGGTGAGACAGACCAGAGGCTAGTGAGCTGGTATACCAGGAGGGGATAGTTAGCAGGGCTTAGACAGAAGCCCAGAATATTCCAGAGTGTGGAAACCACCCTGAATGGTGAGAACCCCAGAGTGTGAAAAGTCCTGAATGCGTGCTGTTGAAACGCTAATGAACGGTGTTCCTGGTATCTTTATGATGGTGTTTTTGCCTGAAGACATGTTGTCCCTGTCTTTATACTCCTGATCATACACTTACCTGCCTTCCATTGCTAATTTTCCAATAAAAATGAAGTGTACAAGCAGCCAGCTTGTCACAATATATACAGTATAAATCCATAAGCACTATGAATTTGGTCAAATGTAGATCCTGCAAAAAGTGCTGAGGTTGAAAGAAAACTGTCAGGGATGACCGTATGAGTAGTGGAGAATCCCCAGAACTGCAGGCCAGACTAGAATGAGGTAAAAAGCAGGACAAATTAAGAAAAGTGTAGTCTGAGTCCAGGCTGAGGTTAGGGCAGGCAGCAAAGCAAACTTAAATGTCCATTTTATACACAAGGAAAGGTCAGAGACAAGACAGTCAGAACTACTGTAGAAACAAGCAACAATACTTAAGCCATTTCTTAAGAGAGCTCTTATTGGCTGGTCCTTATTAGCTAACAGGTCCACAGGGATTCATTTAAAACACAAGGACCACTAGTCTGCTTTTCTAGCTCATCATCATTTATTTATATATCAGAGCTCAATTGGGAGACAGCTCAATGGATGTAAGTACTCTGTGCCACTGCAAACACTTGCATCTGACTACTCAAAAATACTACCCTCACGCAAAAAAAATGCCTAACACCTATGGTAATTAGACAATCACATTTAGGTGGAAAACAGCAAGGCTCAGAACATATCTATCTGCCTACCATGAATATAGTCTGCTTGTAACCTTATGGCTGTCTTTAGTTTTATTTCCCAAATATTTCTAGGGTAATTGGTGACATTAAGACGACCTATAGTTTTGGCCTGAACACAGGCTCATGCATGCATGTGCAGTAGCAGTTGTTTTGGCAACTGTCATATTAAAGGAAGAATAACAAACTATTTAGGTGTTTTAAAGGAATTTCATTATAACGTACTATTGCCCTGCACTGGTAAAACTGTTGTGTTTGCTTTAGAAACACAACTATAGTTTATATAAACAAGCTGCTGTGTAGTCATGGGGGCAGCCATTCAAGCACAGGATACACAGTAGATAGCAGATACGTTCTGAAAAATCCCATTGTATACTACAGAGCTTATCTATTATCTGCTGTGTATCTTGTGCCTTTCTCCTTTTTTAAGCTTTGAATGGCTTATGGTTTCACCACATCTTATTTATATAAACTATTGTAGAGTTTCTGAAGCACACACATCAGTTTTACCAGTGCAGCAGAAAAGTACATTATATTTTCATTACTTTAAAAAACTTAAATTTTTTGGTATTACTGTTCTTTTAACTCGGGGGAACTGTGTGCCAATGTCTAATTGTTTCTACTGAATCAATCAATATGAAAGCTCCCACTCATATTTTATTGGTAACAGGTGATACTCTGCTCTTATAATTACAGTCATATGAAAAAGTTTGGGAACCCCTCTCAGCCTGCATAATGATTTACTCCACTTTCAACAAAAAAGATAACAGTGGTATATCTTTCATTTCCCAGGAACATCTGAGTACTGGGCTGTTTTCTGAACAAAGATTTTTAGTGAATCAATATTCAGTTGTATGAAATTAAATCAAATGTAAAAAACTAGCTGTGAAAAAATGTGGGTACCATTTTAATTTTGCTAATTTGAATTCATGTAACTGCTCAATACTGATTACTAGCAACACCAAATTGGTTGGATTAGCTCGTTAATAGTGATGGGCGAATTTGCGCCGTTTTGCTTCGCCGAAAAATTCGCGAAACGGCGAAAAATTTGCAAAATTGCACCGGCGCCTCGTTTTTGACGCCGGCGCCCATTTCTGGCGCCGGCGTCCGTTTTTTCAAAAAAAAAATTTTGACGCCGGCGAATTTTTGACGCGAATTTTAGCAGGCGTTTCGCAAATTTATTCGCTGGCGGCGAATCGCGCAAATTCGCCGCAAATTCGCGCCTGGCGAATAAATTCGCCCATCACTACTCGTTAAGCCTTGAACTTCATAGGCAGGTGTGGCCAACTTGCAATTTGTTCAGAAAACACCCCAGTACTCAGATGTTCCTGGGAAATGAAAGACATACCATTAAATGTAGTTAAAGTGTGCTTCAAAAGCAGATTAGGCTCCTTGCAGCCCTGGGTGCAAGCCGTACCCCCTGCCAGGGCAAAGTATACATGTAGCAAATAAAGCAGCAGCACTCCGGTATCTTTGAAAAATTTGCAAAACTTTACTCAAATGCCATAGGCAATGTTTCGGGCTACACAGGCCCTTTGTCAAGCCAAAGACATACCACTGTTATCTTTTTGTTTGTCTCTCCTCTGAAGAGTAACAGCATGGGATTCTCAAAGCAACTCTCAAAAAATCTGAAAACAAAGATTGTTCAGTATCATAGTTTAGGGGAAGGCTACAAAAAGCTATCTCAATGGTTTTAAACTGGCAATTTCAACTGTAATGAATGGAATCAGGAAATGGAAGGGCACAGTCACAGTTGCTGAAAAACCCAGGTCTGGCAGGCCAAGAAAAATACAGCAGTGGCAAATGCGGAGAATTGTGAGTGGTTACAGACAACCCAAAGATCACCTCCAAATAACTGCAAAAACATCTTTCTGCAGGTGGTGTATCTGAACATCGTTCTACAATTCAGCGCAATTTGCACAAAGAACATCTTTATGAGAAAGAAGCCCTTTCTGAACTCACGCCACAAACAGTCGCTTGTTATATGCTAAAGCCATAGTTATTTTGGAACAAAGTGCTTTGGACTGATGATTTAAAAATTGAGTTATTTGGTCATAACAAAAAACGCTTTGCGAAGAAGAACACTGCGTATTGCATATTTTCTGTTAATCCAAAAAACTTTATGTCACTGCTGAAATACTACTGTTTCCATAAGGCAGGTTATATATTAAAAGGAAATTGCTTCTTTAAAGTGGACATGTCACCCAGACACAAAAAGCTGTATAATAAAAGTCCTTTTCAAATTAACCATGAAATCCAATTTATATTTTTTAATTAAAGCATTCATAGCTGCTCATTTAAAAATCTCAGCTGTCAATCAAATATTGTCTGCCCCTCCTCTATGCCTTAAACATAGAGGCGGGGCAGACAATTACTTTCACTTTCCATTCAGCACTTCCTAGAAATCACTGCTCTCCACACATTCCCCCATTCTCTTTACCATTTAATTGTGTAGCCAGGGCATGGGGATGGACATCAGGTCCCCCATTCTGGTGCACAAACAAGATTCTGAGATGATGCCAGGCTTGCCTTAATAACAGTGTCCCCAAAATGGCTCCTGTCTGCTTGTTATAATTATTCAAATATTTTTTTATAATGTAATTAAAGTTCATTTTGCTTGACTAATGTGATAAAACAGGATTTTTAATAATTTTTTTGGGTGACGGGTCCCCTTTAAAAGCTGAGCCACTGATAAACAAAACTCCAAAGAATTAAGAGGGGTTCCCAAACTTTTTCATATTACTGTATATATTAAAATATGACGTCAGAGATTAGTGCAACAGCATGGGTCACGCAACACAAATATATATAAATATATATATATATATATATATATATATATATATATACACTTTGGATCTACCTAAAAACAATAATCATGTACAAAAATAGTAATACAGTAGAACGTTGGGGACAGCATCAAAACAGCATAACTCCCAAAAAAAAGTTAAAATCCGGGGGCATAAAATCAGGGTTTTACTGTAGATAAATTGAGTAATTATGTGATGACTGTATTCTTTTGAGTTCACGTTTAAGCACTTGCATAGTTGCATAAGGATTATTTTGAAATTAGACATGAACCAAAGCTTGGAAACAATTGTGCCTATGCAGATGCAGCAGTCTTACATCAGTGAAGATCTGTGTATCTGAATATGTCACCTTTAGCTTCTAAATCTTGTTTTTACTGCTGGGGCACATCACTTGCTCAGTGTGCTCTGGGCTGCTGTAGATCAGTGGAGCTTAGGGAGCCGCGTATAATACAGAGATCTGTCAAATGTTAGGCAATTAGCGTGAAAAGTAACTCATTTCAACCTGCCCTCCCTGCTCTCATGCTGGGAGAGTAGAAAATTACACAATTTCCAAGTAATTGATTATTAAATGACTTTGCCAATCAGTTTGCAGTAGGGAGAAATTGCAAAACCCAGTCCCTTTCATCAACCACCCTGATACCCTAGACATAGAACAGGTCATAAAAACAGACACGCATAATTGTTCATGTATTTTGCTTTGATCTTCTTAACACCCTGAGTATATTGAGCAGAAAATATTACAAGCCAGATACCGATAATTTGGGTCCAATGAACACTACTAACTTCAGTGTTTACTGTTGAGCCAAGAAATGCAATTGCAGAGAGAGGCTTTGGTTCCCTATTAGGTCAGACTCGCTGTTGATTGGCTTCTATACTACAGTGCAGTTGAGTGCTGCCGGCTCCCCTGCACAGCCTGGGAAAGCAGGCAGCAGGAAGTGGAATGGATGGGTGGGGCAGTAGGGTTTTTGCAGAAATTATAAATAAATCTGGCTGAAATACTACTTTTTAAATCTCTTTTCTTCTGTACTTAAAAGAGCATAATGCACTGGCACTTTCTTGTTTTTCACACAATGGGGCAGATTCACTTAAGGGCGAAATGGCTAGCCAACATTTCGCCAGAAATCCCATCCGCAGGGACATTGCCAATTTACTACCAGGTGTAGATGACAATTCGCTAGTGAACAGGACGGACAATATTGTTCGTTCACACTCTATCGCCAGACGACTTTTCGCTCTAGTGAACGGGCATAACGCCGCAAATTCAATAAGATGCGAATTTTACTGAAAGTTACCTCTTTCACCAGTTTCCTTCGCCGCCTCAGACCAGGCAAACTGCTAAAATTAAGCTACATCTTCTCTCAGTTACATCATATCCTGTCTGCCGGAAAATGCATTAAAGTTGTAAAAACGCTGGCGACTTGTCCTTTTTTTAAGCAGGATTGACTGCAAAAGTCCTAACTATTTAACTTTTTTTCCCCAGACATTTGAGGTTCATGGAACATTCGTTTTAGGGTGGGCTCATGTGTGGGGCATTAGAGGATCTCTTTTGTCTTTATTCAGGTTCCTTGGACTTTAGTAATAAAAAGTGGCCACTTCAAGCATTTGCACCAATTTCTCTAATAAATATGTCCATACAACTTTAATGTACCAGGCCTTTTAAAAGGGTAAGGGAGCTAACAAAGTTTCACTAGGCAGAAGTGATTGCTAGCATCATTTGGAATTTTGAAATGCTGGCATTGCCAAAGTACCACTAGCGAAAAGTTGCCAGTGTTCGGCATCCAGGACGCAACTTAGTGATTTAGCATAGTGGTAACAAAATTTCACCTGGTGAAATGGCGCAAAGTGCGACAAAGCATTCACTGGCGACAATTTGCCTTTTAGTGAATTTGCCCCAATATGTCTCTTAAAAACTGTTGCAAGAGATGTATTCAAATCAATGTTGCCATGTAGAATGCATTGTTGCAATTACAATAGGCATTATTTGTGTCTGAAATGCTGTCATTGCTGCAATGTACATGGTAATGGGTAAAGTAATTGCAATTTGACATGTGCAGCAAACCACCCTGTCTGCCATTACCCTTAAAGTGTTCCCTCTGTGATGTAACTTTATAGCTAAAGCATGGAGGTGGATGCAGTAAAAGTAAGACTACAAAATTGGACACCTTTAAAAGCTCATACCAAAAACTGGACACCTATAAAATATGGTAAATTCTGCATCCATTTAAATGAGAAAACATAGTAAATAGGTGCTGCTGCAACAATCCATTAAATAAATGCCATACAATTGAGTAACAACTACGCGTCACACATGCAGCTGCGTCTGTAAATGAGCCCTGTAACATTCTAAAAGTGGTCTGTGTGACATGGCCCATATGACTAAATTCTGATTACATACGTGTGGTGCCAAGTCTTCTTAGTGTACCCTTTTAATTGTACAGGTGGTCATTTTTAAAGATATCATTGGACAACTCTAAACCTTTAAAACCAAAGTCCTAAGAAATCTACGTGTTGCAATGACAATTTGGATGAGGTTTACAATGCACGGCAACATAAAAACTGATAATTAGTATAGGACCTGTTATCCAGAATGCTCAGGATCTGGGCTTTTTAGGATATGGGATCTTTCTGTAATTTGGATCACCACACTTTAAGGGGCAGATTTATCAAGGGTCGAAGTGAATTAGAGGGAATTTTCGAAATTCTAAATTCAAAGTAATTTTTTGGATACTTCAACCATCGAATAGGATACTACGACTTCGAATTTACTTCGAATTCGATTAGAAGTGAAATAGTTTGAATATTCAAATATTCGATAATCGAATTACTGTCTCTTTAAAAAAGCTTAGACTTCAATACTTCAACAAATTAAACCTGACGAATTGCTATGTTAGCCTATGGGGACCTTCTACAAGTCTTTACACATCCTTCGAATCGTTCGATTTTAATTCGATCGTTCGATTGCCAAATTTGCTGAAAAAAACTTCGAATTCGATATTCGAAGTATTTAAATTTGATGGTCGAATTTCGAAGTATTTTCAACTTCGAAATTCGACCCTTGATAAATCTGCCCCTAAGTCTACTAAAAATTATTTAAACACTAAATAAACCCAATACGATTGTTTTGCTTCCAATTAAGATTAATTATATCTCAGTTGGGATCAAGTACAAGGTACTGTTTTATTACTACAGAGAAAAAGGAATCATTTTTAACAAATTGAATTAATTGAATGAAATTGAGTCTATGGAAGATGGCCTTCCTGTAACTTGGAGCTTTCTGAATAATGGGTTTCTGAATAACGGATCCCATACCTATACAGTCTGTGTCGATTAGTAATCTGTAATTCTTTGTGTCATTGGCAATTCACTTCCATTTCGGTTTATGTTTTGATGAATTGACAGTATTATAGTTGTCTTTTGATGTACTAAAATGTGTCATTACTTAATGCTCAAAAAAAGAATGTGGGGCACTTTTTGCAAAACATGCTAGAATTCTTCTCCAGACAAGTTGTATTTTGGACAACAATGCCTATTTACTACATACTGTAACTGCGAGCAACATCTCATTCCAGCAGTTCTGCCCCCCAGCTTTTGCACAGCCAGAGTATCTTGAATAAGATCGAATAAGGAGCTAAAGACTCATGGTGGACCAATATCCGTACTTAATTTTTGCCTGTAGTGACCTGCTACCCATTCCAACTAACAACAGTTTCATCTGCAATCCACTGGCCTCCATAAACCCTAAGGAGCCATCAACAAAGGGTAGGGGAAAGATGAAAGGGGCAACAGAAGACTGTTTTGTGACCCTGTAGGAATGCACGATTACCTACACTTAGGGGCAGATTCACTAACTTCGAGTGAAGGATTCGAAGTAAAAAAACTTTGAATTTCGAAGTGTTTTTTGGGCTACTTCGACCATCGAATGGGCTACTACGACCTTCGACTACGACTTCGAATTGAACTATTCGAACTAAAAATCGTTCGACCATTCGACCATTCGATAGTCGAAGTACCGTCTCTTTAAGAAAAAACTTTGACCCCCTAGTTCGCCATCTAAAAGCTACAGAACTCAATGTTAGCCTATGTCGAAGGTCCCCATAGGCTTTCCTAAGTTTTTTTGATCGAAGGATATCCCTTCGATCGTTGGATTAAAATCCTTCGAATCGTTCGATTCAAAGGATTTTATCGTTCGATGGAAGGAATAATCCTTTGATCGTTCGTCGCACTATTTGCGCTGAAATCCTTCGACTTCGATATTCGAAGTCGAAGGATTTTAATTCCCAGTCGAATATCGAGGGTTAATTAACCCTCGATATTCGACCCTTTGTGAATTGGCCCCTTAATCTGCCCAATACCGAAAATTTCATTGGGTACCATCAGTTACTCTATCTATATGCATTCTATCAGGTACAATGTTTAAATAATAACAACTACTGTCTAACTCCCTTGTAAATGTATCTGAGAGCAATCAGTAGAAGAATAAACATACAGACTCCTGCATCATGTCAGTATAAAGCCATTACTCGCTAAGGTAACACTGAATCTCTACATATTACTGAATTTCCCTATCCAGTATGCTGTGCTTGACAAGTAATACAATGCAGATGCCTACAGAGGTTTCAGTATTGTCTCCTGATCAGAGCTTCTCTGATGTAAGCAAACTTTCACTTCTGCTGCTTTGAGTTCCTAATTTAATTGTGCATGGCATTCATGTTTTCTAGCACTACTGGGTCTGCCTAAAATGTTTCATTATCATTTACTAACGTTTTACATTTAGGGCAACTGAACATCACAAACAAAACAGACTATGGAATGAATGAATTTCATAAAAAGGGATAAAAAAAAATGTCGGAAAATGTAATTGAACAGCCAGAGCATGTCCTAAAAGGCATCTTTTCAGGCCATGTACAGTACCTATTAACGGGAGATACATAATTTGGACTCCTCATGCCTATGGTTAATTGCTCAGTACAGCTATTTGTAATGTTTACATTAAGCAATTATTACAAGGCATGCTTTGTGCCTCAAAAACAGCAATTACTGCTGAAACCATTATACCTACAGAGAGCATGTGAACTAACAGTGGTGGTCAGGAAGGCCATTAATATTATGCTGACGTCAAAGATAATGAGCAATTTAATTCATCTGTCATGTCCACCAACATACAAGCTGCATACAACACTAAGCATACTTCATAACTGAGACAATAATATTTCAATGATACTGATCTTTGTAGTAAAACCTGACACTGGGAGGCACATTTATCAAAGGTCAAATTTCGAATTCATGTGAGTTTTTTTAAACTCCTTTAAATTCAAATATACTCGAAATTCAATTGGGGGGCTATTTAATAAAAAAATCGAATATCAAAAACAGATTTTACCGACTTGAAAACTTGAATCGTATTCGACTAAACTCAGTTAGAGTTTTTCCCCTGAAAGGAAACAGGAAAACAGGAAACAGGAAAGCTACTAACGTCCAAAATGGTCCCTGGACCTCACCCATTGACTTACACATGAACTCAGAAGGTTTTAGGTGGCGAATAGTCGAATTCAAAAAAGGAAGGAACGGTAACACCAAAAAATTAAAGTGCTTTAAAGTAAAGAAAATATCATGTAGTGTTGCCTTGCACTGGTAAAACTGATCTGTTTGCTTCAGAAACACTATTATAGTTCATATAAATAAGCTCCTGAGTAGCAATGGTGGAAATTGAAAAAAGGCTATATGGCATAGGATAAATAATGGATAACAGATAACACCTTTATGTTCTACAGTCAGGGGCGATTCTTGCTATAATGCTGCCTGAGGCGGCCTTCTTTCGCCGCCCCCTTCCCTCCTCCCGGCACTAACCTTTATAGCGCCGGAAAGGGCAGGGGCGGTCCGCGACGATTCGTGCAGAGAGCGCAATAGCGCTCTCTGCGCTAGATGAGCCGAATTTCCGGTTTGAAAACCGGAAATTCGGCTCTTAGTTACCAGGAGCGGCATTTTTGCCGCCCCTGGCAACCAGGGGGGCGCTGCCGCCTGAGGCGAGTGTCTCAACTCGCCTCATTGGTGGAGCGCCCCTGTCTACAGTGCTTATCTGCTATCTGCTTTGTAACTTCAGCCTTTTCTCCTTTGAATGGCTGCCCCCATTGCTACACAGCAGCTTATTTATATAAACAATAGTAGTGTTTCTGAAGCAAACACACTAGTTGTACCAGTGCAGGGCAACACTGCATTATATTTTTATTACTTTAAAACAATTTTTTTATGTTACTGGTCCTTTAAAGGGCCAGATTATGATAAATCTCGAAATTCAAAATCAAATTAAAACTCAAATCGAGTTTGGTTAATTCACAATTCGAATTTTAGAGTTTTGACCATAAAAAAAAAATAGAAAATTCTGACAATGGGTCTGACAATGTAATGGACTGCTCCATGTTTTTTAATCATATTTTATCAGATGGGTTGCAACATTGTTCAGGTGTCAAAGACAGGAGTGAAGAGAACATAGACAGACAGATACTGCTTTTAAATTTAAAACCATTGAAAATGTGTAATGAATGAATGAATGAATTGAATATTATGATAAATGAATTGAATATTATTAATACAGGTATGGGATCTATTATCCAGAGTGCTCGGGACCTGGAGTTTTCCTGATAGCGGATCTTTCCATAATTTGAATCTTCATGCCTTCAATCCACTAGAAAATCATTTAAACATTAAATAAATCCAAAAGGCTGGTTTTGCTTCCAACAAGGATTAACTATATCTTAGTTAGTACTATATCTTAGTTAGTTAGTACTGTTTTATTATTACAGAGAAAAGGGGAATCATTTTTAAAAATTTGGATTATTTGGATAAAATTCAGTCTATTGGAGACAGCATTTTCGTAATTCAGAGCTTTCTGGATAACGGGTTTCCAGATAAAGGGTCCCTTACCAGTTCCTTAGAATTACTTCTTCAAACAAGAAGACAGTTCCATAACATGATAGTATACATTACTGTGTTTGTAAAGTCTTAGTCCTGTACATCAAGTGGTACTATGAGTAAAGATAGTACAACCACTATCCATTTCAAGAAAATTGAACTTGAGTTAGGAAAAACAGGGCATAAATTAAGGATAACTCTAAAGCAACAGAGATGCACTAAACTACTTTATTATTATTATTCTTTATTATCTGAAATAAAAGAGATTTGTGGCCTTGTAATGCATGTCATCTATTTTAGGGCTCTTACACAAGATTTTTTTCTCATGATCTCCACGGCAAGAGAAAGCATTGCTGGAACCAATTATTGGTGTTAGTACAGGTATGGGACCTGTTATCCAGAATGCTCGGGACCTGGGGCTTTTTGGATAATGGATCTTTTTCGTAATTTGGAGCTTCATACCTTAAGTCTACTAGAAAATCATGAAAGGGATCCTGTCATCGGAAAACATGTTTTTTTTTTCAAAACGCAGTAGTTAATAGTACTACTCCAACAGACTTCTGCACTGAAATTCATTTCTCAAAAGAGCAAACAGATTTTTTTATATTTAATTTTGAAATCTGACATGGGGCTAGACATTCTGTCAATTTCCCAGCTGCCCCTGGTCATGTGACTTGTGCCTGCACTTTTAGGAGAGAAATGCTTTCTGGCAAGCTGCTGTTTTTCCTTCTCAGTGTAACTGAATGAGTCTCAGTGGGACATGGGTGGTGTTGTTCTTAGATCTGCCAGGCAGCTGTTATCTTGTGTTAGGGAGCTGTTATCTGGTTACCTTCCCATTGTTCTTTTGTTTGGCTGCTGGGGGGGATGATATCACTCCAACTTGCAGTACAGCAGTAAAGAGTGATTGAAGTTTATCAGAGCACAAGTCACATGACTTGGGGCAGCTGGGAAATTGACAATATGTCTAGCCCCATGTCAGATTTCAAAATTGAATATAAAAAAAATCTGTTTGCTCTTTTCAGTGCAGAATTCTACTGGATCAGCACTATTAACTGATTCATTTTGATTTTTTTTTTCCGTGACAGTATCCCTTGAATGAAAGCCCAATGGACTGGTTCTATTATCATCATCATCATCATTTATTTATTTATTTATTTATTTATATAGCGCCGACAAGATACACAGTGCTTTACCTTAGTTATAACAAACAGGGAATAAATGGTGGATAACAAACAAGGGTTACAGAGTACAATAGGATTAGAGGGCCCTGCAAATTAGAGTTTACAAAGTAAAGGTTACGGTACAATTGAGACATTAGGATTTTAGAAACAATTTTGTGATTTATGATACAGAAATGATTGCTTTATTAAGATACATTGAATAAGCTTCTTTAAACAGGTGGGTCTTTCAGGAGCACTTGAAAGTTTTGAAAGAAGGAGAAAGTCTGACAGCTCGAGGCAGAGAGTTCCAGAAAAAAGCAGAAGCCAGAGAGAAGTCTTGTAGGCAGAGGTGATGAGAGGAGAAGTGAGACGAAGATCAGAAGCAGAGCGAAGGTTTCATGAAGGAGAGTATTTGGACATCAAAGATGAAATATAGGGAGGGGCTTCATTATTAAGGGCCTTGAAAGTGAGTGTTAGTAATTTGAATTTGATTCTAGAGGAGATTGGGAGCCAGTGAAGGGACATGCATATGGGAGCAGCTGATGTTGAGCTGCGAGATAGATGAATCTATCTAGTCTAGCAGCCGCATTTAGAACAGATTGGAGTTGTGAAAGGTGACTTGTTGGAATACCTGCCAGGAGTAGGTTGCAGTAATCAAGGCAGGAGATGATGAGAGACTGAATCAGTGTTTTAGTTGATTCTGAACTGAGATATGGTCGTATTTGGGCAATGTTGCGCAGTTGAATACAAAATGATTTTGCAAGTGTTTAAATGTGTGGGGAAAAAGACTGATGTGAGTCTAGGATAACTAGGCAGCGTGCCTGTGTGGTGGAATGAAAGGTGATGTTGTTTACTGTGAGTGATATCTGAGGAACAGGGGAAGATCTTGGAGGAAATATAATGAGTTCTGTTTTTGAGAGGTTCAGTTTCAGGTGGTGCTGTGACATCCAGGAGGAGACAGCAGAGGGACAGTCTGTAACTTGGGAAAGGACAGAATTAGATAGATTAGGAGTAGACAAGTAGAGTTGGGTGTCATCAGCATAAAGGTGATACTGAAGTCCAAATGATTGAATAAGTTTTCCTAGCGAAGTTGTATAGAGCGAGAACAGCAGGGGGCCTAGAACAGAGCCTTGAGGAATTCTGACAGAGAGAGGGAATGTAGTAGAAGTAGAGTTAGAGAAGGCAACTTTAAAGGAACAGTCAGACAGATAAGATGTAAATCATGCAAGAGCAGTGTCACGAATGCCAGCTGAGTATAGAATGTCTAGGTGGAGTGTGTGGTCAACTGTGTCAAAGGCTGCAGAGAGATCTAGAAGGATTAGCATGGAATAGAGACCTTTAGACTTTACCAGTAGAAGATCATTGTTTACTTTGGTGAGTGCAGTTTCAGTTGAGTGTGATGGGCGGAAGCCAGATTGCACGGGGGTCGAGAAGGGAGTTGTGAGCGAGATGCTGGATCAGGTGTTTGTAAACAAGCCTTTCTAGTAATATGGATGTGAATAGAACCGGACAATAGTTAGCGGGTGAGCTGGGATCAAGGGAAGGTTTTTTGAGGATAGGAGTGATTAGTGCTTGTTTGTATAAGGATGAAAAAGTACCAGTAGAGAGTGAAAGATTAAATAGGTGGGTAAGTGCAGGAGAGAGTGTATCAGAGATTGGACAGAGAAGGAGAGAGGATATGGGGTCAAGGGAACAGGTTGTGGGTTGTGAGCAGGCTAGAAGTTTGTTAACTTCATCTAGTGTTGCAGGGGTGAAGGAGTTCAAAGTGGATGTGAGTGGACTGCACGTTAGTCTGAGATTGTTGTCAGACGGTATGCTCAGCCTAATGGGATCGATTTTTTCATTAAAGATATGAGCAAGATCTTGGGCAGTTACATTAATGAGTGGAGGGGGTGGAGGGGGGCATAGGAGTGAGTTAAATGTGGCAAACAGTTGCTGTGGTTTAGAGGACAGAGTGGAGATTAAAGAAGAGAAGTATTGTTCTTTAGCTAATGATAGAGCTCGATTGTAGCAGGAGAGCATGAATTTGAAGTTGATGAAGTCAGGATCAGTTTGTGACTTTCTCCACCATTGCTCAGCTGATCTACTGCATCTTCTAAGGTACCGGGTTACAACAGTGTGCCAGGGTTGGGGTTAAGCTGGTCGGCTGTGACGGGTGGTAGAAGTTGCAAGGGAGTCAAGAGCTGTTGAAAGGGCATTATTGTAGAGAGAAGCTGCCATATTTGGACAGGAAAGATTGTTAATATGAGAGATGGGTTGTGCTGATATTGTTGATAATTGTTGTGGATCGAAGGCGTTTAGGTTTCTGTATGTGTGGGCAGAGAGAGATGGTTGTGATAGTGCAGGTGAAAGTGTTATCTGAAAGGAGAGTAGGTGATGGTCAGACCCTCGATGTGGGTAGGTGAGTCGGTCCACTGAGAAAGACCAAATGAAGTTGTTAGAGAGAGGAGTTTAGAGGTAGCAGGAGAAGCAGAGTTGACAATGGGGATGTTGAAGTTACCTAAAATGAGAGCAGGTGTCTCACTAGAAAGTATGGAAACCAAGCAGCAAAGTGATCCAAGCAAGTAGAGTAGGGACCAGGGGAGCGATATATGACTGCAACACGCAGAGAGATTGGAGAGAACAAACGTATGCTGTGGACTTCAAAAGAAGTGAAGGAGAGAGAAGTTGGTGTGGTTAGATTTTGAAACCTACATTTGGGGAAGAGAAGAAATCCTACCCCACCGCCATGATGCCCATCTGGTCTAGGGGTGTGATTAAGTGAGAAGCCTCCATAGCAGAGGGCAGCATGTGAAGCAGTGTCTGTGGGAGAGAACCATGTTTCAGTGATAGCCAGAAGGTTAAGGGATTTGGATATAAAGAGATCATGGACTGCTATGAGTTTATTGCAGATTGACCGTCCATTCCAGAGGGCACATGAGAAAGGCAGAGAGGGTGATGGCTTTATGTGAATAAGGTTTGCAGGATTAGAAGTATGTGAAGTTTTAGAGACTGGAAACATTGTCAGATGCCTGAGAGTGGGAATTGGGGAGGGGAGGAATGAGTGAGTGAGTGGGACCAGGGTTTGGGGAGATGTCCCCAGCTGCAAGTAACAGTAATAATGAAAGTGAGACGCAGAGCGGCCTTGTCTTCTAAAATAGAGGAGGTCAAAACAGACCTATCTCTCCTACGAGCTGATCTCCAAACGCTGAGGGAAAGGACAGCCGAAGCTGAGCAGCAGATATCCAGATTGGAGGATATGTGTAATCCTCTGGCGCAGCAAATACAAGAACTGAAGGCCCAAAACATCGGGGTCAGCTCCAAGCTGGATGATTATGAGAACAGGCAGCGCAGAAATAACATCAGGGTGATAGGCCTCCCAGAGAAGGCAGAGGGAGAAGACCCTGCGCAATTTATGGAACGCTGGATTCGGGAGCATCTCCCAGAGGCCGCACTCTCTCCTCAGTTTGTAGTGGAGCGTGCTCACCGAGTGCCTGCTCGGCCGCTGCCCCCCGGGGCCCCACCGCGGCCCTTCCTGTTCAAGCTCCTGAATTACAGAGATCGAGACGAAGTACTAAGAGCCTCTCGCCAAAAGCCTCAACTAACCTACCAGAACAACCGGATTCATCTGTTCCCTGATTACTCTGCGGAGCTCCAGAAAGTACGTGCAACATTTATCGGAGTTAAGCGCAGACTGCGGGAAGCGAATTTGGCCTACGCTATGTTATACCCGGCCAAGCTAAGGGTGCAAGCTGATGGCAAAGCACAATTCTTCACAACCCCACAAGCAGCTTCGGAGTGGCTCGATAATCGGGGGCACTACAATTTGCGGGAGGAAGACCGCCACTAGAGGTACGTGAGTATACTGCCTTGCCCAACTCGGGATCGAGCCCTAATGACCAGAGCTCTGCACTTGGCCTAGGCCTTCCCTCAAGCCTCCCACTAAGCGTTGGACTCCTACCGCTAATGCCTACGCGCAAGCCAAGACTTTAGAGGCGGGAATACTTCAATAGCCAGCCCTGGGGAGACAGAGGGTTAGATGCTGGCCTATTGTTTTCTCTCAACCTACCCCGTTTATTTTATTACCTTCTCTGTGTTTGGTGGACTGTGGATGTGTAGGACTGCCAGCACCTTTCACTTTAGTAGGCTCGGACGAAGGATGGAGATATGGATTGTATCGAGCGGACGCTGCGCACAAATATGAGGATGGGGATGATGCAATGGCCCTCCGGGGTCGCGACTGAGCCCATTGAGCCGTCCGCTGCCCCATGACCCACCCTTGCTTTAGGGTATTTGCAGACCCCAGGAGCCTATGCAGCAAGTCCCCAGGGCCTTGCACACCGCAAGTATATGCTTTGTATCTTCTTGTTGTCCAGTCTGTTTCTATACTTCTATTTGTTTATATTGCTATCTGACTTGTTGTGCAGGTTGACCTGTTTGTTACTGTAACAGTGGGAACACAAAGGGAATTTTTGAAACCGGGTAGGCTGGAGGTGTAGTTCTGAACCCCTTCTATGGGCTTTTGTCTTTCCACGAGTAGGCAGTCCACATGTATAGTGCCACAGGGGCTGATATAATCGCCCAGAGATGACCTAACATTTTGGCGGCAGCTGGTTAGACCCAACTGACCACTCCCTGTAACCAAGTTAAGAGTATAAGTTATGGGATCAGAGACCTGCCAAGTTTCCCGGCAGGTAGGGAAGTTCGACGGGAATGTAAGTAGTTTTTACTTAAGTTACCCCCCAACCCCACCCCCATCCCCACTTACAGGTACACGGTCATTTTTTGGTACGCTACTACCCAGTGTCACTGATTCTGGTACAGGTTGCGATGGAGTCACTTAGTATTATGAGTTGGAATGTTAGGGGTTTAAATACGAGGTTTAAGCGTGCCCTGGTGTTTGATTATGTACGGAAACACTCGCCTCATATCTTAATGATGCAGGAGACGCACTTGGTGGGGCAGAGGCTAATGGCCCTGAAAAGGCCCTGGGTAGCGCACATGTATAACTCCACCTTCTCCACACACGCTAGGGGCACCTCAATCCTAATTAGGAAAAATCTCCCATCTGAGCTACTTCATCTAACAATGGACCGGTATGGTAGGTTTGTTATACTGTCCCTACTTATAGCAAACAAACCTATTAACCTGATTAGCTTGTATGCCCCCTCGCCGATGGCACCATCACTGTTGGACCTATTGCTTACTACCCTCGCCAGTCACCCAATAGCGCCCTTATGTATAATGGGTGATTTTAATGCGACAATGGCGGCAGATAAGGACAGACTCAACATCACCTCTCCACATAATAGCAAACTGTCACAATGGGCAGAGGCCATGCAACTAACTGACATATGGCGCTGGAAAAACCCAGATGAGAGAGTGTTCTCATGCTATTCTGCTACGCACAATACCATGTCCAGGATAGACCTGGCCCTAGCTTCCACTGACCTATTACCATGTGTGCGAACAGTGCAATATTTACCCCGTGGTGTCTCTGATCATGCTCCCCTACTTGTCACCCTAGGATTGCTCTCACCCAGGGAAGCCAAACCCTGGAGATTATCCCCACTATGGCTAACCATGGCGAATTTATTCGCCAGGCGCGAATTCGCGGCAAATTTGCGCGTTTCGCCGCCAGCGAAAATTCGCGGCAAAAATTCGCCGGCGTCAAAAAAACTTTTATAGAAAAAACGGACGCCGGCGCCGTTTCGCGAATTTTTCGCCGATTCGCGAATTTCGCGCGAAATTCGCAAATTTTTCGGCGAAGCGAAACGGCGCAAATTCGCCCATCACTACTAACCAATGATACAGTGGCGGAGACATCAGCTAAGGCTGTGGCAGAATACTGGGCCCTAAACATTGAAACTGCAACTCCTCCTGTAGTATGGGATGCTTTCAAGGCCACAATGAGGGGTACCCTTATCAGTGCCATAGCGGGAGCTAGAGCCAAAGCTGCAGAAGAAATCCAAGCAACACAGAATACTTCCTCTAGGGCTGAGTCCCAGTATATAGCAGACCCCTCACCTTCCAACCTTCAGGTGTATAAAGCAGCACAGGCTGAACTGGAAAGAGCTAGAATTAAAGCGACTAGGAAGAAACTGTTATATGCCACCCAACGCACATTTGACAAGGGGGAAAAAAATGGGAAGTTACTGGCCTATCTGGCGCACACACACTCTGTATCTATGGCGGTTCCCAGAATCCGGATTGATACTGGACATATAGCCACGGATCCTCATAGCATTGCTGAAGTATTCTCCACTTACTATCAGGACATATATACCACACGAACCAACAGCGACCACTTCCATTTAACTAGGTACCTAGACAATATACCCATTCCTAGACTCTCACACGACCTGCGAGTGGTACTGAATGCCCCAATTACTGTGAGTGAGATCTCACTGGCCATTAACTCTATGCCTGCAAACAAGGCACCAGGTCCTGATGGTTACCCGGCTGAATGGTACAAATTTAATACAGATGTAATAGCTCCACATATGCACAGAACCATTTGTGACGCGATGATTCAGGGTTCCCTTCCACGCTCCTATCATGAGGCCACAGTAGTGGTCATCCATAAAGAAGGCAAAGACCCGATGCTCCCAGGTTCATACAGGCAGATTTCCCTATTAAACGTAGACACTAAAATCATGGCCAAGATACTGGCTACTAGGCTGAAACACGTCATCACTGAAATAATACACTCAGATCAATCTGGGTTTATGCCAGAGAAATCGACGGATATTAATATCAGGAGACTTTATACTAATATACTAGCAAAACACAGGGAAGTGGGCTCTAGAGTGGTAGTCTCTTTAGATGCGGCCAAAGCTTTCGACTCGGTCGAATGGTCATACCTGTGGGAAGTGATGGCAAGATTTGGCCTGGGTGACCAGTTTATTTCATGGGTGCGACTCCTGTATCAAAACCCCCAGGCCCGCATTAGTGTCAATAATGTACTGTCACGTACTTTTCAGCTGAGTCGTGGTACTCGCCAGGGTTGCCCCCTCTCGCCATTGTTGTTCGCTTTGGCGATAGAACCACTGGCTATTTTGATACGCGCTGCTCCCAGTATTGAAGGTTTGCGGTTGGGACGGGTGGAGGAGCGTATCTCCTTATATGCTGATGATGTGTTATTGTACTTAAGTGACCCTGGCCCTTCGCTACAGTCAACGTTGCCAATTATAGACGAATTTGGAGGGTTTTCGGGCCTGCGCATGAACTGGGAGAAATCCAGCATCTTCCCGATAGATGATGGCATAGACCCCACTAGCTATCCCCCCTCCCCCCTGCGATGGGTGAGCTCCTTCAAATACCTGGGCGTTATTATTTCAAGGGATAGTGCTAAATACACCGAGCTCAACCTTTCCCCGATCACAGACACTATGGCGATCAAACTTAAGCAATGGGGGAACCTCCCTCTAACTATATGGGGGAGGATTAATTTGATCAAAATGGTATATCTGCCAAAATTCTTGTACATCCTCCACAACTCCCCTATATATATCCCAAAATCCTCGTTCATTTGGGGAAACAAATCTCCGAGATTTGCCAGATCCAAGCTAAGAGCCCCAATTAGTAAAGGAGGACTGGGCTTCCCAGACTTACAATTCTATTTTTTAGCCTCCCAATTGTACTATTTAGGCTGGTGGTTCATGCCAGACCCTAATAACCCCAACTTTCAATTACAAGCTACCCTGGCAGGCTCAGCTTAAACCCTAAAATGTATAATATATAGGAGATTAGCAGATCTGAAGGTACGACATCCGATTCTCACTACCCCACACAAGGTCTGGACTGTACTTCTACGGCTTACACGCCTAAAAAACCCACTACTCACACTGGATCTACCCCTTTGAGGAAACTCACACCTCCCCCACTTTCACCAGATCTTACCGTATATGAACTGGCCCAGAGCCGGAATCAAGACTTTGGGCGATGCTGCACCTGACGGGCAGCTGCTCACCAGAGACCAAATCTTGCTCAATCACCCTGGGGTCCAAATTCACCCCCTAGTATATCAACAATTTAGGCATGCCTTTATAACGCAATTTGCATCGTCAAGAGTGGACCTAGTCACTTCTCCCTTCTTAGAGGCACTTAGGTCGCCAGACCAAAAGAAAATGGTTACCAATTTATATGCGAAGCTGCTCTCTACACTTCCCTCACCCTTCGTCAAAGCATATGGTGCTTGGCACGTAGATATCCCCACTTTGACAGTGGAAGAGTGGGAAGAGTGTACAGACAAAGCGTACCAGTATCTTATTGCCACTAGAGACAGGCTAATCCAGTTCAAGATATTACATAGGATTCATATTACGCCACTGCGCCTAAGCCGCATGGGTGAGGTAACTAAGTCATATTGCCCAAAGTGTCGTCAGCACGAGGCTGATTATATTCATATGTTGTGGAACTGCCCTCAAATCAATCATTACTGGAACAGAGTTATGTCCCATATACAAGACAAAACTACCTTCCCCAAGATAATGTCTCCACAAGTCTGTATACTGGGGGTGATAGATGAAGTTGTCCCGCAAAATGCCAAGAGAGATCTGTGGAGATCCTTGCTGTTTTATGCGAGAAAAACTCTGCTTATGAAATGTATGGACTCGAAGCCGCCTTCCCTTCGATTTTGGCTAGACCTAATAAACAAAAATCTCCCACTCATACAATTGACGTATCTAGCTAGAGGGTGCCCGAGCAAATATGGGAAGATCTGGGATGAGTGGATAGAGGCCAACTCTTAATGAACACCACGGTTTGCCAGCACACCACTGGCTGTATCCAACCCCTTCTCTAATGCACTGCTGTGAATTGCAACTTGACTGTACGCACTGCTGTATGATGTGATATTTATTGTGACCTGATTGTACCTGGAACCCCCTCCCTTTTTACTTCTGTACCCCCTCCCCCCCCTTTTTTTTGGTTTTTTGAAAATTGAAAAATAAAAACTATTAAAAAATAATGAATGTGAGACAAGCTGTGACCTAGATTTGACAGTGCAAGCATTGTATTGTTTGATGGGTTGAGAGGGGATAAGAGATTTACAATACAAGACAGGGTGCTTAGATGGAGAGATGGGTGATGGGAGCAGTGAAGAGGAGATTACAATTTCAGGATAGTTTGATGGATGTTGTAGAGGATATATGCAGAAGTATAGAGGAGAGAGAGAAAAAGCAATCAAATTAAACATTGTTAAACGGTATAATACAGCTATTATCAATAAGGATTAATTATATCTTAGTTTGGATCAAGTACAAGGTATTGTTTTATTATTACAGAGAAAAAGCAAATTGGTTTTAAAAATTTTAATTATTTGGATAAAATGGCATCTATGGGAGATGGCCTTTCTGTAATTCGGAACTTTCTGAATATCGGGTTTTTCGGGTATAAAGGATCCCATATCTGTACCTGTGAACACAAGTGGAATGCAGAAAGTTGCTACAGATATAACCATATAAAAAGGAAACCCATAAAATATTGATAACTTTACATATTACAGAATGTATACAGATTTTATACCTAACAGTCCTATCTCTTCTAATCTTAATTTTTATATAATGCATGTTTCATTTATTACAACATGAGCATTTATAATCTTATTAGTTTGCAGTCTTCTTTCCTTTTCTATATACAATTTAAAGATGACTAACTAGAGCATCCAATGCGGACCTTAAAAATAACGATACCCCTTTTCCTTCCGCTGTTTCTAAACCAGCAATCAGTTTCCCTTTTCCCTTGTTTCTGTCTTTAAGACAGCTTGATGATGACTGCGAAAGAATGTAGCTCATCTCTGCAGAGCAATTAACAGCTGTCTTCAGCCAAGGGAGGAAGGGAAAGGCTTCTGTCCCCAGTCACAGTATTTAAGCACTAGGCTAATTGGGTGGAAACTGGAAAACAGGAGTATAACCCCTAGACACTCTGCAATACACAGTTACAAGCCTCAATATATTAATCTAAAACAACTGCTTTTCAGCGGGCAGTGAGAATGTATTTATCCTGTGCTGTATATTTGGAAATTGAAGGGAAAGTATACCCTTTCTAAAGAATGCATTCAAAAATCTTTGCACATAATTTAGCATGGGTAAGCCTACGGGAAAGAATTGCTCAGGGGAAAAGTAGGTATGGGGTGGTAATATTAGAGGCAGAGTTGTCACTCTAATCAACATCATAGTAATTAAGCCATTATTTAAGTTCCAGATAACATTGCAGTGAATTTAACCCCATGCACATCAACAAAGCTTAACTAGCCCAAAAGTACTATGAGACCCTGTTTACATAGGGGCAGATTTACTAAAGGGCGAAGTGACTAACGCTGGCGTAAATTCGCTAGCGAAGTCAACCTACTGTAGCGCTACTTTGCATCATTACGCCAGGCATAGTTGCGCAATGGCGAAGGGACTACGTAACTATGCTAATTCCCTATCTTGCGCATTTTAATGAACGTTACCTCTTGCGCCAGACTTGCCTTCACCACCTCAATAGAGTAGATACGGATTGCTTGAAAAAAAGTTGAAGTCCCAAAAAATGCTGGCGTCTTTTCCTTTTTAAAGGGTGATAGGCTGAAAAAGATCGTAAATTTTTTTGGGGACACCCTCCTTCCCCCCTACATTTCCTAACATATGGCACCTAAACTATACAGTGGGCACATGTATAGGGCAAAATATCAACTCTATTTTATTTAATGAAGCTTTCCCAGCCTTGTGTAGTGTAATCTATTTGCTGCTAAATCTATTTGCTTGACGAATTAACGATATCGAAAATTCTCTACCGTTCGCCTCCCTGAGTGCAACTTCGGATTTTAGTGAATTAGTGGCGCCCTGGCGAAACTTCGCGCGGCGAACTGCAGCAAAGGCGCCGCTAGCGCATTTTCGCTGCTTAGTTAATTTGCCCCATAGGCTCTACTTATTGGGTAACTTTTTCTGATATTTTTGCTTTTTTGATTATGTTTATGAAATAAGGACAGTATTTTAATGCAATACCTTTTAAAGAGTATGTATCGTAGAGAGATTCTAACCTGATAACAAATTAGGCAGTTGGGCTGCTAGAATTCCATCAATTTCTCTGTGCCTCAATAAACAGTTATATAGTGCATCCTCTTGATCCCACCCCACCCATAGCCTTTGTATATTACCAGGGAAACTCTACTGACAAATGGGTATGGTTTAATTACATCAATGAAATTAATTGACAGCATCATTATAAGCCCCACCTTGAAATGACAAATTTGACCTGTGTTTCAAGCAGGCAATACACAAGTCCAGTCGACAACTTAAGGCCCCCATACACGGGTCGATAAAAACTGCAGACAGACCGAGCCGGCAACTTATTGGCCCATGTGTGGGGCCATCTGACGGGCTTCCCCAATTGATATCTGGCCAAAGGTCGGCCAGATCTCGATCGGGCAGGTTAAAAAATCCCGTCGGATCACGGCCGCATCTGTGTGTTTACGCAATCCGACCGGCCATATCGGATACATTATTATCCGATCGTTGGATAATAACGGTCGGATCAGCCCAATATCGCCCACCTCAATGTGGCCATATCGGTGAGAGATCGCCAAACAATCAGACCTCTACGTCTATAGCCACCTTTAGTGGCCTGTCTAATAGTGATGTGCGAGCCGACCCGATACCCGATACCCGCGGGACTCGCAGTGCTCCTCGTGGGTGGCGCCACCTTCAAATGCCAGCATCCGACTTCTGGGTTCCGGTTTTATAGTCTTGCGTCTGCTCGCCCCTTTTGTGACGTCATTGTGACGTCATCGCCGGGGCGGGTCGGCGCGGGTCTATAAAAGGACCCCCAGAAGCAGGTGCGGGCAGGCGCGGGTCATAGCAGGGCGGGTTAGGGTAGGGTGCAGGTCGGGGAAACTCTGACCCGCACATCACTACTGTCTAATGCCTTTCAGTTGCATGCCCTTATCTGCCGGCAAATCGGAAGATATCTACTGGATAGGTTTGAAAATGCCTGGAACCTAAGTCGCCAAATAAATCATAGTGATACAACATGTGGATGACCAGCTTTACAGTCCTAACATGTCATATATGGCAGAACAATACATTTTCTTTTGATTTTTCATGCCTTTACAACCCCAGCTGTGAAGATATACCTGAAAAACTTCCTACACTTTGTTTCCAAAGGCATTCATTATCATGTGATTTAACTGAAGGAAGAAGACAATGTGGTGAACGATATCTGAGTGGGGGCTGGTTAAGTAAATAAACACGTAAATAAATTATATATTTCTGGCTATCAATTATTAGTGGTAAGATTCATTGCTGGCTGGGCAAGATTTGTCCAACCTAAGCAGTGATAAAGTGCTCCGGTGAGTAAACGCTTTTTAGTTCCTGTGTTATTTTATGAAACCTATTTATCAAACTGTCAAAATATTCTCCTTTGATAATGGCGCTCCCAAGAATGCTACAGTAAGTTCAAGAATTTCTAAAGAGAGTTTTTATCACTGTAGTGTAGAGGTGCTTGAGGTTCTTCTTAAGGACCCCAACAGTTTAGACCTCAGAGGCTTTCATATACAGCTGCATTACAAGAAGTTACAAAAAAAGCCCTATAAGCTCTCTCTGTTTGTTTAGGATAGCAGCTGCCATTTTAGTAATAGTTTACTGGTATTACTGGTATATTTATATAGACCTGTCTGATAAAGCTTACTTAATTTTAGTCTTTCCTTCTCCTTTAAAAAGGGCAAGTAGCAACAGTAAGAGCACTAAGGTCACAAACTCAGGTGCAAGACACATTGCTGCTAGGTGCAAGGGATCACTGTACTTAAAGGAGAAGGAAACCCCCTGGGTGTAAAAACCCTCCCCCCTCCCCTGTGTTGCTTCCCCTCCCTCCTCCCCCTTGGCCTACCTGTCCCGCTGGGCAAATGCCCCTAACTTGTTACTTACCCCTCTGCGCAGGTCCAGTCCACGGAGTTCACAGATGCCATCCTCTTCCACGCAATCTTCTTCCTGCTTTGACCAGCGTTTTTGGCACATGCGCAGTAGGAGCATTTCGCCGGTACGGATCTACTGCGCATGCGCCAAAAGTCACGAAGTTTTCCGATTTCACTTTGTCACTTTTGGCGCCTGCGCAGTAGATCCGTACTGCTGAAATGCTCCTACTGCGCATGCGCCGGTCAAAGCAGGAAGAAGATCGCGTGGAAGAAGATGGCGTCTGTGAACTCCGTGGACTGGACCTGCACAGAGGGGTAAGTAACAAGTTAGGGGCATTTGCCCAGCGGGACAGGTAGGCCAGGGGGGAGGAGAGAGGGGGGGCAACACAGGGGAGGGTTTTTGCGCCCAGGGGGTTTCCTTCTCCTTTAATGCCTGCTATAGGAATTCAGCCCGACACTACTCAAGTGGCACATTGTCACTAGATGCCCAATACCTCCTGAATACGGCACTGCTAAATGCATACACTGTGCAACCGTTTGTGCTCAAAAGTACAACGAACTTTCTGTCCATTTTATGAACTTTGCACCTGTTTAATTGTCACATTTTCTTATTATTGCGCAGAAAGGGGAAATCTATCACGAAAACTTTGTTGAAACAATGCACTATTTTAGCTGTCAGGATAATGCACTTCTAGATAACAGACACTGAGACACCCTGTTCTGTTTCTTGTGTCTCCCTATTACATATACAATAGGACAAACAGAGTGCAAGTAGAAAAGTGGCTTTTTACTGTTTTTGGAATTAAAGTCATTTTTTTCCAAATACTACTTATTGACTAAATGATCATTTTTTTTTATGTTAAAACACTTTCTATTTTGCTGATAATGTCCTTTAAGTCTTTCTACAGCAGACTAATGTTTCCTGATAAAGAAATGAGGCATGCAAATGGAAATTGCTTCCTGCAGCCAAGTGAAAAACAATATTTGCAAATAAGACTTTTGCCTGAAGTATAACCAAGGTATTAAAGGGAAAATAGACTTATTTGCTTGCATCACATCACAATACAGAGGGCATTATCCTATTTTAGCCTATGGAAGTGATTACTTTCACAGCGAAACCGGGTACAAATGAAACTGAAATGTGACATTATTATTTTTCAGAAATATTTAAACATTACCAATAAATCAGCTGTATCGAAAGCATAAGAGTTGGTCCATCACTTATAATTAACATATATACAGTATGCAAATAAATTAATTTCATATTAATATGCTGTCACCATGGTACCACAGGTTAGTAAGCATAACATGACTATAAAAACATCTAGAGGATAAAGTGATTTGCCTGGGCCTACAATGAAACACTGCTAGGTATTCACATGAAAGTCCACACAAGGATCAGAAAATTACGCAGATACCTTTTAGGAAGACAAATACAATCCCAGACATAAAAGGAGAAAAGCCAAGGTCACTAAGGTGATGGTGATACAGGTGATGATTAGCACAGTAAGTATTTTTTTTTATTATCAGATCATTGTGAGGTTACCCATATGATCCCTTTATATGGAGAAAGCCAGTGTGTGATATATTGGATATGATCATTCAAAATTAATATAGTGATAATGGTGCCAATTGGCACTTTTAAGCAGCTAACATTAAGGTGTGAACATGCCACAGTTGTATCTGTGCACAACCAAAGACAAATCAGAGACAACCAAATTGCTCAAAAGAAAGTCTACTGAAAAATTCGAAACAATGAAAGAAAAGAAAAACTGGCAAGATGTGTGATCTAATTTTTTTCGACTCTATGGGGCCGATTCATCAAGAGTCGACTGGGAATTAAAATCCTTCGACTTCGAATATCGAAGTCGAAGGATTTTAGCACAAATAGTTTGATCGAACGATCGAAGGATTATTCCTTCGATCGAACGATTAAATCCTTCAAATCGAATGATTGGAAGGATTTTAATCCAACCATCGAAGGAATATCCTTCGATCAAAAAAACTTAGGAAAGCCTATGGGGACCTTCCTCTTAGGCTAACATTGAGTTCGGTAGCTTTTAGATGGCGAACTAGGGGGTCAAAATTTTTTCTTAAAGAGACAGTACTTCGACTATTGAATGGTCGAATAGTCGAACGATTTTTAGTCTGAATCCTTCGATTCAAAGTCGTAGTCGAAGGTCGAAGTAGCCCATTCGATGGTCGAAGTAGCCCAAAAAACACTTCGAAATTCGAAGTTTTTTTACATCGAATCCTTCACTCGAAGTTAGTGAATTGGCCCCTATGTTGTTTTATTCATTGTATTAATTTATTGAATTTTAAAATAAAATCATCAACTATAAATACTATAAAAACTAAATAAATACTTTATATAAAATGCCAACAAAAATAAATGTGTATTATCTAAACTACTACTATTCTAAGAAAGTAAATGTATTATAAAATAGTCTAAAGTAGGAGAGCACAAGAAAAAACCAACGGGACACCCTTCATTTATGAAAGACGCTCTACCCAAACCTCAAGAAACAAAATGTAACTGTTAAGAAAAAAAACATTAATGAGCATCTGGGAATTTTTAGCCAACCTACTATCCACATAATATTATTATGCTTTTTCAGTTTCCGTTCAGTTTTTTTAAAGGACAAGTTTTAGACACTGTTAACTTGCCTTGATATATATGTGCCTCCCAGCCTCTGGCCAAATACCACTATCTGAATTTTCAAATATTGGCATTTTAGCAGTTGCTGTTTTAGCCTGTCAAAATATGTGACTCATGTGTCGTCAAAGACCAGCTCCCTATCCTAAGCAGTCCTTTTAGATGACACTTCTGCACATGCAACAAACCAAAGCCAACAGGAAATGGTCATTCTTCATTAAATATCCAGGCTGCTTCCAGGCAGCCTGCCTTGGGTAGAGGCTTAAGATATTAAATCTAAATGTAATATATGGCTGACTTATAAATAAATCATCTCCTGTCCTAAAAGAAGGCATCCCATGAGCTAAACACCTCCCCTCTAGAAATTAACCAAAAATGAAGCTCAAGTTCCACTAAACCCTGTAATACAGTAAATGCCTGTTTCCATATGTAATAGTGGAAATTTGGATGCTGATGATCCATCAGCACATATGGGGGATCACGTTCAGGAGTCCTCCAATCATGTTGTTCAGTTCAAAGTCTGCAGCAATAAATATGTGGTATTTGGCCATCAAACTGAGCCAAAATTCATATGGATCTGAAAATAGTAAACTGTATTTATTGCCAATAGATTAGCCCCAATAGTCAGTGCCGGAACTAGGGGTAGGCAGAGTAGGCACGTTCCTAGGGCGCAAAGCGGGGGGGGCGCCGGGCACGTACCCGCTCAGTCGCCTACCCCATGTCTGGTCCCGTCTCCCCGACTGCTGCATCTATCTTTGTATAAATGGGTTCCTGCGCATGCATGAACGCCGTTTCGCAGATGCACGCTGGAATGCAGTATCGCATGCGCAATTGAGTGCGCACTCAGCCTGCGCCGTGGCCAGCCAGGTTGCCTAGGGCGCCTGGCCAGGTTGGCCTGGCTCTGCCAATATTGCAAGCTATAACACTATATTTATTGTGCAGAATGCTTTACCATACCTGAGTAAACAGCTCTAGATGCTCTCTCTGTTTGTTTAGGATAGCAGCTGCCATACTAGCTTGTTGTGGCATCACTTCCTGTCTGAGTCTGTCCCTGCTTGCTCATAGCTCTGGGCTCAGCTTACAGCAGGAAGGGAAGGAGGGAGGAGATAAAACGGAGGGGGATCGGGAGAGAGGAGTAAACTGAGCATGCTCAAGCCCTAGCGATGGAGGTTTATGCTAAAGCCGGGAAGTCTGATACAGAAGCCCATGTATGCACAATAAACGGAAAGAAATGCTGTTACTTTTGACAGAGCGTTACTTTGAGGTGTATTTATATAGACCTTTCTGATACAGCTTATTTAATTTCAGCCTTTCCGTCACCTTTAAACATAAACATCTAACTATACAGCATGATTCCACAGTTCTCACTACAGGTCAGGTTGAAACATGCAATATTTGATTCACAATCTGTCAGGTAGGACCTCTGCTAGTAATAGAATAAAACTACACAAACATTCTCCATATGTTTAACTCCATACAGTACTGTAAATTCATAGCTATAACCTCTCCATGGTTTATTATGAGGTCTAAAATGCAGGGCTCACCATTCCAATTGGGTAGGGAAGTTTCTCTCACATAGAAACAACAATGTTTAGTAGAAACCTCATGTCAATACTTATAGAACTTAAAGGAACCGTAACGCCAAAAACATGTAAAGTATGGTTAACCTTTCCTTTAAAGATATTAATAATTTAACAGAGTCATTTTGTTTGGCATATTCTATGCTGTTTCATTCCAAACACTTTCTATGCTGTCTCACGTTGGCAAGTTTGAAGTAACATAAGTCCCATATTGCAGAGAAATAGGGGACATTTCTATGTTAAAAAGAAACATAAATGCAGAATGTCAATAGACAATTTGGTAGCAGCTATCAATGACCGTAACAACAACAAGATAAATCGTTGACTGGTCCAACATATTAGGAAACATGACACAAAACTAGATTATTGTTTTTAAAACGTATACAACATTACAATTCTAGAGAATGTTCCTTTAAGACAAAATATATCTCCTCAGGGTGCAGTATTTTAATGTCCTACAAGCATCTCAGTGTATAGCTAAGACCACCATGATGGTACCAAGAACATCTGGATTACAAGTTGGAGGGGCATGGTATGGGAACCAAGATATATGTGCTGACTTGGAACACACTGCGTTATTCATTCATTTAATATGGGAGTGAACTTAGAGATCAAACTACAAGACTTTCGAAGTTAAGCAGCACAACACGTTTAAGAAAATGTTACACCTGAAACATTAAAGTAAAATAATGGAATTTTATTCTTATTGACTTTAAACAAGTATGGGACTTGTTATCCAGAATGCTCGAGACCTGGGATTTTCCGGATAACAGATCTTTCTGTAATTTGGATCTGCATACTTTAAGTCTACTAGAAAATCATGTAAGCATTAAGTAAACCCAATAGACTATAGATTAATTATATCTTAGTTGGGATCAAGTACAAGGTACTGTTTTATTATTACAGAGAAAAGGGAAATCATTTTTAAAAATGTGGATTTGGCTGAAATGGAGTCTATGGGAGACAGACTTTCTGTTATCCGGAGCTTTCTGGATAATGGGTTTCCGAATAACAGATCCCAAAACTGTACTACCAAATGTTACAGTAGAATATTGTTACATTTGATGTATTTTATGATTCATATAAATCAAGCATATTTCATCCCAAAAGACCTCGGTTGTCATTACCTTAATTATGGTTCCAGATAATGAGCACCACATCTGTCATGAGCTTCATATATTAAATACAAGCTGTTTATTTTGCCTGGGGAAGTTGCAGGTCCAAACTGAGATTACAAATAGGTCCTGGCATTTCAGGTAGAAAAGAGGCCTAAACAGCCCCCCTCAAGCCAATATATAGACAGCATCTTAAAACACCCCCTCTGGTATTGGACAGAATTTACAGATTACCAGTCTGGACCTGGCAGGATGTTTATATGTTCTGGTATGCTAAGATCATGGTGGATCTAGTATTCATGATTGTAACAATACAATTTGCCATATTTCTAATTGAGGGGCTAGATGGGATGTCTTCATTGATGAAAAGACATCCCATGTCCTACAAGAAAGCATCCCATGAGTTGAAGACTTTCCCTCTAGAAATTAACCAAAAATGGAGCTCACCCTTCAACTAAACCCTGTAATAAATGCCTGCTTCCTTATGTAATAGAGACAATTTGGAAGCTGGTGACCCATCAGCAAACATGGGGAATCATTTTCAGGAGTCTTCCAATCACATTATTCTGTTCAAAGTCTGCAGGAATAAATAAGTGGTATTTGGCCATCAAACTTTGCCAAAGTTCATATGGATCAGAAAATAGTAAACAGTATTTAAACATAAACATCTAAATATACAGCATGATTCTACAGTTCTTACTGCAGGTCAGGTTGAAACATGCAATATTTAATTTGCAAATTGCAACCTGTCAGGTAGGACCTCTGCTAGTAACAGAATAAAACTAAACAAACATGCTTGTCTTTAACTCCATACAGTACTGTAAATTCATAGCTATAACCTCTCCATGGTTGATTATCATTATCACCACCAAATGGGTAGGCAAGTTTCTCTCACAAAGAAACAACACTGCTTTGTAGAAACCTCATATTAATACTTAGGGCCATATTTATCAAGGGTCGAACTTCGAATTGAAAAAACTTTGAAATTCGAATTCAAAAAGACCATCCGAAATTAAGTCAAAGTTTTTTTTTGGTCGAATAGTTCTGTATTCGGCCGAATTCGAATCGTCCGAATCGAAGGATTAGCACATTCGATTCGAAGTCCACCAATTGATTCCAATTCAGCAGCAATTCAACAGGTTTTATATGGCGAATGCTTGAAGTCAAATTTTAAAGAGACAGTACATGATAAGTTTAGATATTCTAGTTATCCATTTTTTTCAAATTAAAATCAAATTTGGACTATTCCCTAGTCGAAGTACACAAAAAATAGCTCCAAATTCGAATTTTTTTTCAATCGAAAATTCACCTCGACCTTTGATAGCTCAGCCCCTTATAGAACGTAAAGGAGAATTCAACCATTTTCAAAAAAAACCCTACCCCCCACCCCACATAGACCCCCCTGTAAAGGTCCAGTAACACCATAAAAATGCAAAGCATGATTTATGTTTGCTTTAAAAATATGAATAATGTAACCATACTGTCAGACATAGTGTTTTAACATTATAAAAATATAATCTACCGTTGCCTGCACTGATAAAAGTTGTATGTTTGCTTTAGAAACACTACAGTTTATATTCGTGATAAGTGAAATTTTTCACCAGGTTACGCTGCAAAAAAACACCCATAGACTACACTGAAAAAGTTGCTGCGAAAAAAAAAGTTGTGCAGTCACCGTACAATGCCCATTGACTTTAATGCGTTTTGCAGAACAAACTTGAGGTAGCCATTTAGATAAAAGATTAGGTTACATAGCAGATAGATACATTCTGTAGAATATAATGGTGTCCTACATAAATTATCTATGTGCTATTTAAACTGTGCAATTTAGCCCTATTTTAACTGCCCCAATGGCTACACAGCAGCTTCTTTATCTATATTATATACCTATATTATGGTTTCTGAAGCCAACACAATAGTTTTATATATAAAATAAGAGTACATTTTCTTATAAATGGAGAACTAAGAAGTCACACGCCAACATAATTAGCAGCCCTGGAAATGGGGAATAACCTATCCATTTTGTTGTGGTACCAATCTCTGATGTACATGTTCTGATTGTCCATCCTTGACAATACCACAAGAATTTAGGAAATTGGATTATTGAGCTTTAGAAAGTTGGTGCAATGTCGTAAGATATCAATGATAGGATTTTTTTGTGCATGTCTTTTATTTATTGTCCTTGGCCACCAATTAAAGGAATAGCTTTAGAAAGGGTAAACGCTGAGGAGAATCTACCTCAACTTTTTTTATTTTTCCATAAAAAGAGACTGATAAAGAAAAGTATAGACTAAATAAAAATGACCCAGTATGAGTCCCAAGTCAGGCTGCACACATTTATGCTAAAAATACATAAATTATGAATTATACACGCACACTTCAGACTTAAGTGTAAATAGAAATGCACTAGCTCTCACCTAGTTGTATCACCTTGGTGTCTGAAGAAATAAAAGAAATATTGACTACTAAAACAGATACCCACTAATTTGGCCAACCAAGTGCTCTGCTAAATCAACAGAATATGATCACTCAGCAATCTGGCTAATGATCTGAGGTCCATGAAGATACTGTCCTGGCAGCTCAGATTCATATCTGAATGAACCTTAAACATATAGGGGCAGATTTATTAAGGGTTGAATAGTACATTTTCATTTTCAATTTTTGTTGTTGTCAGGATTCACGCATTCGAATGTAAATTCGAATGTGAGATTTATCACAACTCGACCATTCAAATTGGTATATTCGCCACCTAAAACCTGCCGAGTTAATTTACAAGTCAATGGCAGAGATCTGTTGAACCATTTGAATATGTTAATTGCCTTCCTGACAATCACGTTTTTTAACCTCCTATTCGAGTTGTGAGTATATTTGAATTTATTAGCGTAAAAGAAATTCACATAAGTTTGAAATACAACCTTTGATAAATCTGCCCATTAATGTCTAGAGCAAAAAAGTTTTTGAGGCCATAATTAAGTAAATCTCAACTGCTAACCTAGTAAAGATTAAGGAACAGTAACACCAAAAAATGAAATTAATAAAATGTGATGTACTGTTGCCCTGCACTGGTAAAACTGTTATGTTTCCTTTAGAAAGACAACAATAGTATATAAACATGTTGCTGTGTAGCCATCGGGGCAGCCATTCAAGCTTTAAAAAGGAGAAAAGGCACAGGATACACAGCAGATAACAGATAAGCTCTGTAGTATGCAGTTAGATTCTTCAGAATGAATCTGTTATCTACTGTATATCCTGAGCTTGAATGGCTGCCCCCTGGCTATACAGCAGCTTGTTTATATAAACATTAGTAGTATTTCTGAAGCAAATACACCAGTTTTACCAGTTCAGGGCAACATTACATTATATTATCATTGCTTTAAACCATTTTCATCTTTTGGTATTACACTTCCTGAAAGCCAGTGTTTTTGTATGGGTACGGTTATGATGACCAGCCGATCTCTATGTACTATGGATATTGGTTGGCTTGGGGATTAAGTAATTAGAAAGGCTAATCTTCCAATACACCATACACGCATGATGCAATCTGCAGCGGCAGATAAGGAATTGAAGAACTTCTCTTCTCACTATTTTGGCTACATGCCTTGAATGACTGAATCATAAGACTGC
Organism: Xenopus laevis; assembly: GCF_017654675.1. NCBI lineage: Eukaryota > Metazoa > Chordata > Amphibia > Anura > Pipidae > Xenopus > Xenopus laevis. The sequence continues at coordinate 61,551,205 of NC_054372.1, read as the reverse complement.
CATATATGGCCCTAAGCATGGTATCTATCATTTTGTTAGCCTACTGGTTAGATACCATGGGTATTGGTCTGTTTATGGCTCACTTTAGTGAACCAATCCACTTATACTCTGAGGTTCTAGATAAATTGCAGCATGCCAATTCATTCCCACCAGCAGTATTAGCTAAAAGAGTGATCAGAGATTTGCCACTAAACTCCTCCACCTATGTAAACAAATGCAGCTTTGACACTGACCTTACCTAGCACATTACAATAACTATACAATGATGAGACTGAGGTCCACCTAAAAATAACTTTTCTGGGCTACTACATTGAAGTTACCTAATCTCCAACAATACACAATAATTGCTATCTTTTTTCCCGTTAAACAGCATCAAAACATAAGGGCAGGTTTTTTGTGCACAAAACATTATTGTTCTTAACATTAGCTGTCCATGCCATACTACTTGCTTTTGCAGATTGAACGGGGTTGTAAAGGAACAGTTCAGTGTAAAAATAAAAACTGGGTAATTAGATAGGCTGTGCAAAATAAAAAATATTTCTAATACAGTTAACCAAAAATGTCATCTGTAAAGACAACAAACGGGAGGGGGGGTGGGGGGTTTGCGCCGACTAGGTTTCCTTCCCCTTTAAGGGGGGGGCACATGGGACATAACTGTTCAGTGAGTCTGCTATTGATCCTTGGCATGCAGGTCAGATTCAAAGGCAAACAGTTATGACCCATGTGGCCTCTAGTCACTGATTGGTTACTGCCTGATAACCAATCAGTAGAAACCAAGAGAGGTGCAAAGCAGGAAGTAGTGTTCAACATCCAGTCATTCCAGCCTTTATACATTACATTTTTGGTTAACTAACTATATTGAATTTTTTTTTATTTTGCACAGGCTATCTATTTACCTAGTTTATTATACTGAACAGTTACTTTAAATAAACGATATTGTCTATAATGAATGCCTCTGTTGAGGTAGACAAAATGAAAGACCCTACTGAGCAGGATAATCAGATACACAGAAGGAATTTTGTGCACGCAATTAGAAAGGTGTTTATACTTTACTGAAGACAAAAAAATACAAAATGTATCCTATTTATTATTGAGGTTGTTATCATTTGTGTTTAATGTCCCAGAAGCAATACAAAGATGAATATCTTACAAAGGTGCTTATCAGTACTTCCCCACAAAAGTAGCCTCTGAGTACACTGACGTTCCTTTAGCTGAGGTTAAATTTCCGGTAAAACGTCCAACTCAAACAATAATATAAAGCAACTTAAACTCAGGGCGGCACACAATAAATCACCCTGTCAGCTGGATATTGATTTTGCGGGGGGGTGGGGGAAAGATGAAATTTCCAGCAGTTCAATGCCTTTATTAATATCAATAACATAATTATGACCTTGCTTGATTTAAAGCATTAAATGTACAGCCTTGTTTTTTTCTCGTCAGGCCCTTTGGTATCTTTGATGCACTTATCTTTGCAAAAAGACAATTTAAAAAAAATGTAAGAGCATAGTACAGATGAACTGACAATAGAGAGCAAGTCTCAGTTGCACATAACACGTGAAAAGACATTGTATGTTCACTGACCCCGTCTGCAAATCTAACATGCGGGGTGGCAGGAGTTGTGCGGCACTCTTTAGATACTGTGTTTGTATCTGGCTATAAAGACAAATGTGTACCATTAAGCTTTTACTGAATGAGTCTGAAGCTGGTAATTTATGAATGAATGCAGCAGCCATGCTTGTACTCTCTATAACAGAAACATTACAGTTTCTATATACATTGAGGGATCTTTTTAGCTTCCTGAGAGATAAACACATCTTTACATACTCCAATATATTATGCTGAAAGCATCTGAAAATGTATAGACTTTATAAGCAATGTCTCTGGAATTAAGCTGCTGGGGTGTATTAAATCACTATTAACGGAATACATAGGATACCCGTGCCAAACCAAATGGACGCAGTTTACAACATTCAGGTATACCGTTTATGTTGCACAAGCTTATAGTCATTTTTGCATTTGTAGTAATTTAATGCCCCAATGGCAGCTCTTTATTGATAGTGATTTGTGCAGGTACAATATATAACAGGGCAGGCCAGTAGGGCATCGACTTAAGAAACAAAAAATGTTGCAAAGTTTGGCAGTGACAAATATTATGAAATTACATTGTCTCAAAGTCTCATAAATACAGTCAAACACTGACTTCCAAGTTTCTAGCATACACCTTACTTACACACATATTATGGTTTATAAACTATCTTTCTTTCTTTCTTTCTTTCTTTCTTTCTTTCTTTCTTTCTTTCTTTCTTTCTTTCTTTCTTTCTTTCTTTCTTTCTTGATTCATTACTACACCACTGGAGAAATCGCCAATGATATTCACCCTGTGTCTTTGAGCAATGACATCAGTTCCCTCTGCCTATAACTGCTTAAAGGGGTTGTTTACCTTGAAATTAACTTTGAGTATGATGTAGAGCAGGGATCCCCAACACTTTGAACCCATGAGCAACATTCAGAAGTAAAATGAGTTGGGCAACACTAGCTTTAAAAATTTCCTTGGGGTGCCAAATAAGTGCTGTGATTGGCCATTTGGTAGCCCCTATGTGGATTGTCAGCCTACATTGAGGCTCTGTTTGACAATGCACCTGGTTTTTATACAACCCTCCAAGCCAGGAATTCAAAAATAAGCACCTGCTTTGAGGCCACTGGGAGCAACATGTTGCTCACAAGCTACTGGTTGGGGATCACTGTTGTAGAGAGTAATGTTCTGAGACCATTTGCAATTAGTTTTCATTTTTTATTATTTGTGGATTTTAAGGTATTTAGCTTTTTATTTAGCAACTCTCTCTCATTCTTTATCAGCAATCGTGTTGATAGGGTCCAAGTTACCCTAGCAACCATGCATTGGAATAGGAGATTGCCTGAAAAGAAAGATGAGTAATAAAAAGTAGCAATAACAATGAATGTGTAGCCTTACAAAGCATTATTTTTAGATGGGGTCAGTGACAGCTGGAAAGAGTCAGAAGCAGAAGGCAAATTATTTAAAAAACTATAAAATAAATAAATAATAAAGACCAATTGAAAAGTTGCTTAGAATTAGCCATTCTTTGACATACTAAAATGTAACATAAAGGTGAACAATCCCTTTAAAGACATAGGTGGGTCAGATGACATAGTTCTTAGCCCACACGTACAATTTAAAAATGTAAAAAACAAAGTTGTTCTGAGCTACTAAACATGGAGGAGGGATATAATCAACTTTTCAAGCCCTTAGAAAGGCAGACTGTAGCAGTGTAACCACTTTTTTAACTTCATTTATATGAGCACAAGCAAATACCGAAGCATGTAGCAAAGTGGAAAATGATGTAGCATTATATGAGACTACCTTTATCATATTCATTATATTGTCAACTTATTTAGTAGTTATTATCTACTTTGGTGCCAGTGGTTAAGTCATTGTTTGCTTTTATAGAATCTTCTATGAAATCTATAGATCTGTGTTCTGTTAAACCTCTGCCTGACGATTTCAACTGGACCTAGGGTCAGAAAACAATGGAGACAACAGCATTGGGAAAAAAAAGCATTGAACAGGTAATGTGTACTCAACAAACAGTTAATACTGGCATTTTCGGTCCATTCACCAGACAGAAAAGAAATGCTGAACACAGGAGAACTCGTCTGTCTGTGACATGAAAATAGAAAGTTAATGCTCTGTATTGGAGAGCAGATGTAGAAAGAGCAACTGCATCCTCACACACACATACACACACAAGATCTCTCTCTGTGTATACACAAATGTGCATTTATTACAACCTCACAATCTGGAGGGGCTTTCAGAGAAGGAATGGTGCATCTTGAAGGGAGACAAGAAGCACTGGAAGGGCGGGGAAAATGGGGGAATTAAGGAGCTGGCTAGGCAGGGAAAAAAAGAATCATCTCCTCTGACCTCTAGTGAAGTGCCAGGTTTTTTCTTAAGCTCTTCACATTTCCTAAATTTGCAGATCTGGTGTCCTGTTTTACGGTTCCTGCAACTGCTGCAGACTCCACAGTTGATGAGCCGCTTGCAGGGGACACAGACCCCACACCTTTTCCTCTTCTTCTTGGCAGGATTCCCGCCGGCTCCCGAGGAATTATTCTGCGGGCAGTCTGCCAGATTGGCAATTTGAAACGCACTGTCTGTGACGGCTGCCGAGGCTGCTGCGGGGGAGTGAAGGGCTGTCATGACGATGACCCCTGGAGGTAATGAGATGCCCCCTAGAGCTGGAATAGCGGAAAAAGTTCCAACACGTTCAGGGAGATTCATTATCTCTGCTTCAGCAGCACCGCATTTGAGCTTGTTCATGCATTCCCCTGCCAAAGGTCTGCAGTGTTCAGGGGATAAGGTGGAAAGGAAATTATTATTTGCCATTTGCAAAGACTCTGGCGCCCCGCCAGGCTTTCCCAGCCTCTGGGAGTCATTTCTGTGCATGCTGGTCCTATTAGGGTTGATAGCGGCTGATTTCCTCCCCCAGAGCATTGCATTATCACAGTTCCAAGGAGACATGCCAATCCGTGCACTGGGAAAAATGGGGGTTGTGATCCTGGCAATCTTAGCAGCCTGGGGGAAAGCACCATTGGTTTTGTAAAAGGTGGCAAAGGACCTATACCTCTCCATTTCTGAATTGTAATCCATGAGGCTGTTGAGAGCCCCCTCCACCAAATTATCCTTGGGGAGCACAGCAGCCTCGGGGTTCTGTCCATTCTCCACACAGACATTAGTGTTCATATTGGACATTTCAGAGGAGGGTAATTGGAAGGGGGTAGGGGGAGAGAGGGGGGGGAAACCACCGAAGCTGCTTAACTCAGTCACCTTTATTCCCTGGGCAAACCCTTCTACAATGAAAAATGATTTGGTCTGGTGTGTTTTGTTTTTGAAGGAGACGTTCCTTTTATTTCTTTCTAGGTGTTTTTTCAGCAGACACCACTTTGTCACGGAGCATCTTCTTGTGCATTGTCACAAACGCCAACTGTTCCAAGTAAAACAAAGAGAATCATTCCAAAAAGGTGCACAAGAGAGGAGAGAAAAGAAATAAATAAACTGTCAAGATCATTTCCATCACATTAATAAATACGGCTTCCCCCACCCACCTCCTACTCCCGTAGATAATTGAATTGCATAATAGCATTAATAGCTGGATGGAATACCTGAAGGTGGCGGGGTGGAGGAGGAAATTGAGGGTGTTGACAAATGCCAAGAGAGAGGGAATGAGGAGATCAAAAGAAATCATAGATGGAAAGGGTTATAATACCTTCTAACCAGAGGGCATTTAATGTTATGAAATGAATGAACAAAGTCTTGTCAAGGCACGGAAATGATGGAAGGCTGAGAGCAAAATGGTCTTGAGCAGAAAAATGAACAGGAAATTAGCAAATTAAGTGCTGAGAAAGTCGACAAAGCATCCGAGTATAAACTGGAGGGGAGCACAAAGCATCTGAGAGCCAGCCTGTATACAATCTGAACTAAAAAGGCAAGGAAAAATAGAAGCTACCAGCTGCCACAGTGTCCTTCTGTGTCTGACGGTCATTAGTTTGAATCCCAGCACAGCTGGCTCTGCTAGGGTCTTAATTCAATGTACCAAGGACAGGTCTCAATTGGAGCAGCCATTTAAATGGTGGGGAGTGGGGAGGTGGGCCCCTGCAACGTGAGGGAGGGAGAAAGGAAGCAATGGGAAAGAGAGGGAGATGAGAAAGGGGCCAGATAAAAATAAGTCAGGCAATTTCATATTCGTCTTGTGTTATCTAAGAGCTAGCAGCTGTACTGAAGCTGAGCTCTGTACAATCACAGAATAAGAAGCCCTAGCATCCCTAGGCACGGGTGGCAGCACCCAGGGACCATAAAAAACACCTGCACAGAAATGACATACGTATAAGGAATGATACTATAATGGCCTTAATAGCAGGGACACTTTGCATAAAAGGTATAAAACAAAACTTGGATAGCAATTTTTTTCTTCCACCTTCTCAATATGCTCAAACTTTTTCCGGCATCAATTATCTATTCAGTGAACTCAACTGAAGCACTTAAGATGTGTCCTCCTGCCTATATCTACAATCACTTCCAAGTACCATTGAAAAAACAAATATTTTCTGAAATTGTCTTTCTCTGAAGCAGCTAAAAAAAAACGTGCTACTTCACTAATTTAATATCGCCTTCGGATATGTACAGCTAGAGTCACGAAACGAGAGCAAACACAATTTCAGACTCCAAAAATTCAAAGTTCGAAATGGTTATCAATTACAGTAATTAGACACATAATTAGATTAATGAAGCGTTTAAAGCCCAGCTTATGAGTACAAGGCTTGATCGTCAGCAGATGCCAGCTACACGATAGGAAATGAGAGTTTGTGTAAATAAATATAAAAGGGGATCTAGATTTTGCTGAAGGATACACCCTGGGGGAATGCTGATAACACACTGTAAATCCCCGAAAGACCTTGGTCTCAGTGCCAAGAGTAAGCGCCACTGCCTCTGCCCTCTATCAAGGAAAGCTGAGACTCTTAACATGCTGAGGTTTGATGGCAGTACAAAAGGCTGCCCCAAAAGGCTCCAGGCTAAATGCATGCAAGGGAAAGAGACGCTGAGAGGAATAGGCACACATGGGACATTCTTCAGTTCCCACAGATTCAATCACATGCAATAACTTGCAAATGCACACAAACTAGTTATGCCAATTTAAGTGGAACCAAACAGGCAACTGCCAATCATTTTCCTCTTTCATTTTCATACCAATTGGACCACACCGACCTTCCTTTAACCACACAGATTCAAACGAAATAGGGAGACATCACTTTCTATCAGCATGGCACAGGTAGTAAGTGCAAGGGTGTAACAGGTAAAAGGTAAAATCAAGTACAAGAAGAGGAGAAAATAAAATTGCTGACCATAGACGACGCTCACAGTTTAATCATCTTCAGCCCACTAGCAGCTAAGCCAAGGTAGCAATGCCCTGCTCAATATGGCACGTCTCCTCTGGCTACTGAGGATCAAAGGTCATATTTAACATCAAGGGGGGAAGGGGCAGGAGCAGATTAATTAATAAATGAGCGCAGCTCTCTCCACATTATAGTAATATATCCCAACAGACTGAATGGGCACAACCATGCATGGTGAGGGGGGTAGGAGGAGTAAAATAGTCATATCCCAATTTTTGTACTTACCCCTATGTGTAGGATATAACGCAGATGCTGCTAGCTTGCCAATGCATATAATTACCCACACATCACCCTGAGGCAAAAGAAATAAGGCCAAGTCCAAGTGCCCCTGTACCAGTTCCAGGTGACCCAATTTAATACTTAAAAAAAAAAATACAGGTATATCCTAAAAGAAAAAAAAAGAACAAATGAAAAAAATGTCCAAGATAAGGATATAAGGTGACAAATCGGTGAGCGGTGCTGCAAGCTGAGGTAGAAAGAATAAAAACTAGGGAGGGGGATGAGTGTATTGTGCAGCTGATCTCTCGGTGGTCCCTGTTCTCCCCTCTGTGTTAGTGTGGATGTGTATGAGTGTCTATAGCTGCCTCTCCAGTCAGTTTCCAGTCGATGTGTGTGTGTGAGGGAGGGAGGGAGGCAGCCTGGGAGTCAGTCAGTCTCTCTCTCTTTCTCTGCGTGTGGCTGAGAGGCATGGGGGGCTGTGAGAGGAGAAAGAAAGAGGGGGGGTAGGAAACAAGAGGGGGGATGGTGGAGAGAGGGAGAGAGAGAGAAAGAGAGAGAAGGAGGAGGGGGGAAGCATTAGAGGTGGAGAGTTATTGGCGCTGAGGTGAGGAGGATGCAGGGTTGTGGACACCTACTGATGATTGGCTGCAAATTACACCAGGAATGAGAGGCACACATGCGGGCACTGCTCTCTCCAGCCTCCCCTCCCTCCTTCCTCCAATTACACCCCCTCCTCCTACTCTCCAGCTCTGACTTCCCAGTGCAAATCCTCTGCTTCAGAGCAGTAAAGGCCACGTCCCCCGCTCCCCCCAGCAGCCTCCGCAGGGACACGGCTGGCATTATTATTATTATTATTGTCTTGGGATGGTTATTAGGGGAGTCGCGCTACCATGTCCTGCAGAGATACACAGGCTTATAAAGCATGGTCGGGGGAGGGGGTCGTAAAAAAAATCCAGTTTTATACACCAGCCTTGGCCTTGGCAATGGATTTTATCTGACCTTTCTTATTTCTGAGCTGCAGTTTGAGGATAGAATAATATGGCACTGCAGCTGATGCCCAAAGTCTAAATAAAAAGATGTGGAACTTGTTGTGTCCATCTACATGCTGTTAAACCATAGCTAGCAACACTAGGGTTGCCACATTTTCTGGAAAAAAATACCATCCTTCCTATGTTTTTGCCAAATTTTCCTATTAATAACATTGACATCAAGCTTCATTTTTACCGGCCAGGCCGGTTAAATTAACGGCCAGGTGGCAACCCTAAGCAACACCCATATCCTATACCCACCGACGACTGTCTTTCTGGTGAGGCAGTATGAAGGAAACATTGGTGTTTAATTGCCCTTCCTTTTCTACATGTTTAGTGATGGGAAGCCATTTCGCTAGGTATATACTCTTGGCTGGCAGGATTGGCTAGATTTCTGACAGGAATACCAGACGCTGCCATCAGTCCTTTTAGATATTTGAAAGGAAATGCAATTTTAAGTATGTGATGGTTTAGAAAAAAGAATGGTTAATCTGTGCAACCACCCCCAACAAACATTAATAGATAACACCTCCTCCAATTTGTGCACCCCCAAGCATTAATGGCTAATCTGCAGCCCTCCAAGCATTAATGGCTAATCTGCAGCCCCCAAAGCATTAATGGCTAATCTGCAGCCCCTCAAACATTAGCAGCTAATGTGTGCACCCCCCAAGCATCAATGGCTAAACTGTGCACTCCCAAATATTAATGGCTAATCTGTTCAACTGCAGCCCCCTCCAAGTATTAATGGCTCATTTGCAGCCCCCCCCCCCCACAGTTGCAGATGAATTACATCTGCCAGACAGAACTGGGTGCTGTTTTTAGCCATTACTGGAGGGACACAGTCTGGATATCCCTAGGCTGAATGTTACAAAATAATGCAGTTTAACGTAAAAATTTATTTTTATGCATGCATGACTGAATTGTGTATATCGGGTCAGTGGTTATAATGGGATTTGCTTATAATGAAGGATGAGGGAATTGAAAAAAATATGGAAAATAAATATTTTTTTTTAGCTAAAAAAACGGCATCATTGCAATGATTGGTTCATTTGTTCATTTGGTAATGCTGATACATAGCCAAGTAAAGGAATGCAAAAATAATTTTTGATTTATGTGTTCACTGATTGAAATAATCCAGGGTATTAATATAGTATAGGCCTTGTATTGGTGCTGGGACACTATATTCTCTTAACCCTTGTGCAGCCGCATGCTCTTGCTTCCTTGAACTGAACAACTCTAGTAGAAAATGAGTCACCCTGGAAACATAATAGCAATTATCTGGCCATACAGGACAGGTCAGCTAATGCGCACTCCAATTTGAGGACACAGACATGGCAGACTTTCAGTCTAAGCCTTCCATTTGCCTGCACAAGTCGTGCCTAGTGTTCACATTTGCTGGCTGCCAGCAGAACAGAGTCACTTTGCCAAGTGTCATTTAACTTGTCGGGGGACTTTGCAAGACGTGTATACAAAAAAGAAAAAAATAAGCATTGTTGGTGTGTGCCCTATAAAGAAAATTTAGAATAGAGCTGGTCCTTATGTTGTTTCATAATGTCAAGCCTGTTCTTGATTTATATGAATATTATTATATGTGAATATTTGTATTATTTCTAACTGTTGTTAAGGTGGAGCAACACATGGAGGACTGTTTATAGAATATTTAGTAGTACACGACTATGGGCCACTGGGAGCTTTGATCAAACTAATTAAGGGGCTACAATCTGAGACCAAAGGCTACTCGTGACTCTTGAAATTCCTCTCAAAGGAAAGCAGCCTGTTGTTATTCCCTGTGCTTTGATAAGCAGCATGTGCCATAATGCAGATAGAGCATGAGTGAGGTAAATGTAAAGAGCTGGTTTCCCACAAGCTTAAGAGAACCTGGATTTTTATTTCAAGTTATAATAATCTAGTTTATATTATAGCTTGCCTGATCTTGTAAATGTTACTATTAATTATCACCCACACATACAATTAGTCAATTACTTTTAATGAAGCAGGTGAAAGAAAAGGGTAATGTTACTGCAGGGATTGATTAAAACTTTGCAGTGCAAATGAAAAGCAGTGTAGAGAATGCAGTGAAGGATGAAGGTTGTGTTCTGACAGATATATCTTGTATGTAAGGTAAACAGAATCACAACAATTATCGCTAATTTGGGTCTGTTGAAATTCTATGTACTGACCATTTTCAGTTGGGACTACACTTTATACTATAGCAAAAAAGGAAACAAATTTAACCAATTTTGAATTATTAGGCAGGGTTGCAATCAGTGTGACATCATAATTCATACAGACAACAAAAACTCTGCATTAACATACATATATAATATATTTAAAAGGGTAATTCACCTTCAGGATAATGTTTAGTATTTTATAGAATGTCCTATTGTTAGCAACCATTTAAATGGTCTTCGTTTTTTCCTTTTTATAGTTTTTGACCCATTTGCCTTACTTGCATTCTTCTTCTGACTTTCAGCTTTCTAGCCCCAGTAGCAAAAAAAACTATTGCTCTGTGAGCCTACAATTGTATTGTTATTGCTAATATTTATTAATTATCTTTCTATTTAGGCCCTTCTCTATTCACATCAGCCTCTCTTTCAAACCACTGCCTGGTTGGTAGGTTAAATTGGACCCTAGCAAATAAAATCTAGCAAGACATCCAGCTGGGTCAGCAACTGAAGGCCAATGAGGAAGGAACCCTCCTTGCCAAACACTATATTAAAGTGTGGCAGGGAGTGGTCATAATCCTAAGGGCCAATAACAGAATTAAGTATGTAAATTATATAACTAGATACTGTACATGGGCATATGCCCAGTAAGAAGTGTAGGGATTTAAAGCAATATGCTCATCCTATAGGTCCCTACATATACAAGGTTATCCTTGGTTTGGCCAGTCTTATGCTCATTTTTATCTGATTTATTAAGAACTCTGCTATTTCTTTAGCCATTTTTATAGGAACTAAGTTTTATCTGCAACTTGCTTTCCATCTTTGCCTTTCTCTTTTTCTCTCTCACTTTGTGTTACAAATGTTCTTAAACATTTGCTTCTTACCCCAAAATACATAGTCCAAATACCGCCATATATCTTAAATTCTTTGAAAAATAGGAACATTGACTTTTTTTCTGAACAGAATATTTTCATGTCCATTGACACAGCCACATGATTTTTACTTCTTTATAGTTTGACGCAAATGGGAAAGGTTTGGTGCTAGCACATCAGGTAGATGGTAGAGGCATTTAATCTGTGCATGAAGATAGAGACTAAAGCTGGCCATAGACACAAAGATCTGATCGTATGAATCGAGAATTCATATTATTTTCGGACCGTGCGTGAAGAGTCCCGTCATTTTTTGTCTGGCGGAGATCGGTCGTTTGGTCGATTGGACAGGTTACAAGATTTCTGTTGGTTGCTGATAATATCTCTGCATGTATTGCGTACGATTTTCAGTGGGAGAATGTCACTAGTTTTTGTCGAACATAACTATCGTACGATTTCTGTCAGGGGCAGAACATTGGCTGATCTGTTCTTTTGTACTTTATTTGATCGGAATGGTTAGTGGCAGGTCGGGACATGGGGAAGTCCAATCGTACAATGATTCGTACGATTGGATCTTTGTGTCTATGGCCAGCTTTAGGGGCAAGTTTACTAACTTCCGAAAATTCGCCAGAGACGTCTTCACTCACATTGCAACATTTCACCAGGCGTAGATTCGCCAGGACAACGATAATTCATTAAAATCCAAAGTTGCGTCCACTGGCGCTAGCGTTACTGCGGCAAGCGAATTGAAGTTGTGCTAGTGTTGCCTAATTTGCATACGGCGGGAAGTTAAAGTTGAATGGCCGTATATGTTGCAGCAAATACATTACACTACACAAGCCCAGGAAACCTTAATAAAATAAAATAGAGTTTTTGTGTATTACCCTACACATGAGCCCAGTGTATAGTTTATGTACCATATGTTAGGAGATGCAGGGGGAAAGCTGGGTACCCCAGAAAAAATTTACCCCTGAAAAATGAAAAGTCGCCAGCGTTTTTTGGGACTTAGAAAGATTTTCAACTATTTTTTGAGGAAGTCCTATCTACTCTATTGCACTTCGCTTGGTCTGAGGTGGCGAAGGCAAGTCTGGTGCAAGAGATAATGCAATCGCCTGGATAGTAAAATCCGCATCTTAGTGAATTTGCGTAGTTACGTCCATTCACCAGAGCACAACTTCACCAGGCCTAAGGGAGCAAAGTACCCTAGAGGCTGTCTCTTTCACTAGCGAAGTTACGCCAGCGACCGTTAGTAAATAGGCAAAGTAACAAAATGACATCACGCTGGTGAATTTTCACTAACGTTAGTCACTTTGCCCTTTAGTAAATTTTGCCCCTTAAACTCTTCGTCCACCGCTGTGCCAGCAAGAGAAAAAAGTTACTAAAATGAACAACCACTGAGCCCAAGTTACCATAAAAAAGATATTAGTGCATTATTTTGCTTTTTTTAATGCTAAGTACGCTACTGAATACTGTTACTGAATATTGATGATCAAAATAGTCCAAGTGTATATATATATATGACTACTCCTCAGTTTCTGTACATGCGATGTTGTTTTCTGTCACCTTTTGTGTTTGCAAACAGGCTTTTTTATATATTTCACACACTTTATTGTTGTTTTTACGTTTGTGTATTGCCCCACCCAGTGGCGTAACTTCGGATGCCAGGGCCCCCCTGCAAAAAAATTTTCGGGCCCCCGTCTGCACAAAATAGTGGGAGAATTGCATGTATAATATCCCCAGAAGTCATAGAAGAATGTCACAGTCGCAATTTTATATATAAATACCCCAGAACTATAGAAGGATGGTACAGTGTCAATTTCACATATCTCTCTGTAAAGGCTATGAGCAAACTTTGGTTGTTACCCTGGGATCAACTTGAATCAGTAGTAATTAGGAGGCGGAAGAGAACAGAGCGAAAGGCAAGACCGGATTTTTATTTTATTTTTTTCAACGCGGGCTGTTGGTTCATCTCAAGAGGCGATAGGGCTTCGAGTGTGAAGAAGTGCTTGTGACGCTAGGCCTTACGCATCCATTGTGTTGCCGGGCCTAGAAGCGAGAAGCACAGTGAACGCGGAGGCGAGGCGTACAAGTACAACTTACGCTCTTTACCCAACACGCCGAGGGAGTGAAGATCTGGAACACTTAGTGAGCCTTCTGGGAGCCGGACTGTACCATCTGGGACCAGGGCCGGAACTAGGGGTAAGCAGAAGAGGCAAGTGCCTAGGGCGCAAAGGTGGAGGGGCGACAGGCACGTACCTCTTCTGCCGTCTTCCCCTAGTTCAGACCCTTGTGTCTCACATCTCAGGCAGCTCCTCTTGTGTTTTTAGTGTGTGCCTACCGCTCGTGTCCCCCACCGCCTGCAGCAGCTCTGAGCCTCTGATATCAACGTTGATTGCGCGCCTGAGCAGCTCCTCTTGTGTTTTTAGCGTGCGCCTGCCGCTCGTGTCCCCCACAGCAGCTCTGATATCAATGTAGAGCGCGCGCGCAAGTGCGCACACGCGCTAGAGTCTGGAATTCCTGTCAGGTGCGCCTCTGCACATGCGCGCACACTTGAGAGGAGGGCTACGCAGTCAGCTGCGTTGCCCGGCACTGTCTGGGACACGGGCTGAACCATCTGGGAGCCGGACTGTACCATCAGGGCGCCTTGTGGGTAATCCGGCACTACTGAGGAAGCAGGCCCCGGGCCCCCTGTACCCCCGGGCCCCCCAGCGACTGCGGGGTCTGCTTCCTCGGTAGTTACGCCACTGGCCCCACCCACATTCATGAAACTCTATGATGTCACCCATTCCCTTTTCCTGCCTTTGATGCTTTAAAATGGTTGTGATTGTTTGTTTCATTCACTTTGAGAAAGGCTAAGGACCTAGCCGAAACGTTAGTTTTTTTCTGTTAAAATAAAAACCTTTTTTTCTCCATAAGTCCTGTGAGTGCTAGCTTCTTTTGAGCCATTATAAATATACATATATATATATATATATATATATATATATATATATATATATACACACACACACACACACACACACACACACACACACACACACACACACACACACAGGTATGGGATCCGTTATCTGGAAACCTCTTATTCAGAAAGCTCAGAATGAAGGAAAGGCCATCTCCCATAGACTCCATTTTATCAAAATAATTCAAATGTTTAAATATTATTTGCTTTTTCTTTGTAATAATAAAACAGTACATTGTACTTGATCCAAACTAAGATATAATTAATCCTTACTGGAGACAAAGCAAGCCTGCTGGGTTTATTTAATGTTTAAATGATTTTCTGGTAGGTATGGCGATCCAAATAACTGAAAGATCCCAGCATTTTTTTTTTTTCAAATATATTACTTGGCATCCTGCTAAAGTGATATCCCAATTGGCCTTGAGAACCTTTTATTATTTTTAGTTGTCTTGCCCCTTTTTCAATAGTTTGGCAGTATGTGCATCACAAACACACTTTTATGGGTCCATTTCAAGTATTTTGTTTTGCAAGTGTTTTGTCGTTCTGTGGGCAGGAAAAAATACTGAAAATCAATCCCTCATTCATTTCAATGTCAAATTGCCTGAAAGTGCATTTTTATGACAGGGCGATTATTGCTCATAAAATTCAAAGTTTATGATACATAATCTCCTGTCAATAAAGTTCACTGACACTTTATTTACGTTATTTCCTTTCAAAGTGAATATGTCAATTCGGAGCTTTTGTCCCAATGCCATGGAGCTATAAAACACCTTAGGAGATAAAATGATCAATATCAAAATGACCACATGTGACAATGACAGTATGAAAATGATATCTGTATTTGTGCCTTAAAGTACTATATAATGTATAGTTGAGTAGAATAATTTAAAAAAAGATGCTGACTTTTGATTGAACATAGAAAAGGTTATTTCCTTGCTTCTTGCATAAAGCAGCAGAATACTTCTGTTGGATGCCCCTTTCATATGTTTATACATTTATGCTAGGGGTACTGTATATCCCAGTACTTTAATATAAGTACAGCCAGCCGTACTTTTGGAGAACTAGGTGCATTGTCTTAGATTCCCTTTGCATCTTTAGGTTTTTCCCCTTTATTTGCTTGTTGCTTCCCCACTTCTCCCCACCATTTCTGTGAGCTGCACATAATACATTTTTCATTGCACCCAACGTGTAATAATGCCTGGGGGTAAGATTTGTGATCACAGTGGGTGCTTTTGTGGAAGTGACAGGCAGCAGATTTTTGTTAATTGCAGTAGAATTTGTGTCTGGAATGGCTTTGGAGGCAGACACAATGCAATTATATAATTTTATACAGAATATTATAGAAACGTGAATGTTTATTTTTGAGAAATAAACACTTTGAGATACAATTGTGATGGATAAGAGAGAAATTTTCTATAAACTTCTATTAAAAATAAAGTTCATATTGACTTGTGACATTAGAAATACTCCACTGAAAACACCTATTTTTCTTATATTATATTATATTCTTATATTATTGTCTGCTTTCCGGTATTATCAGTCAAGGACATATTCACATGTCTGGGGGTGCTGTCCGTGCAAGTCTGGGTCAATGGGGGCAATGAGTCATTTGTTTTGTTAGTGCTCTTACTGAACAGTGTTTTCACCCTGAGCTCCACTGTGTTTTGTTTTAATGTTTAATTTAATGTTCCACCGCAGGGAAGCGCAGGTCCAGTTGCAGGTAATTCTCCTTTATAGGCCTGTCCTTACAGTGACTCATGCAAGTGCCGAATGCAGTTGGAACGTAACATGCTGCGTCCCCTGTGGTTGAGCTGATTAAAACGGAACTCTGGGCGAAAAATGCCCACCAGTAAGAGCCCTTAGTGTTGCTGGGTTGGTAAATTAAAAGTATATTAAGGCATATTTTCTAACATAGGTGCTAAATTGTTCAAGTGCAGTGGCCAGTAGCAATCAATCAACAGCTTTGAAGAGTCTACTACAAACTAGAAACTGGAAGATCTATTTGCTTGCAGTGGTGCACTGTTATCCAGAATGCTTGGGACCTTGGGTTTTCCAGATCTATCCAGGTCTTTCCATTATTTTAGATCTCCATGCCATTCTCCATAATATAGTAAAATAATTTAAACATTAATTAAACCCATTAGGATTGTTTTGCCTCCAAATAGAATTACCGTATATACTCGAGTATAAGCCGAGTTTTTCAGCATCCAAAATGTGCTGAAAAAGTCTACCTCAGCTTATAGCAGTCACTTTTAATCATTCCTATACCAACAGGTCGCTTGGGGAGAGACTGCAATATCACACAGCGCGCTCTGTTGGTTATATGAAAGAATAACAGTGCGCCCTCTGTTGGTTATATGAAAGAATAACAGTGACTGCAATATCACACAGTGCCATCTGTTGGTTATATGAAAGAATAACAGTGACTGCAATATCACACAGCACCCTCTGTTATTTATATGAAAGAAAAACAGTGCGCCCTCTGTTGGTTATATGAAAGAATAACAGTGACTGCAATATCACACAGGGCCCTCTGTTGGTTATATGAAAGAATAACAGTGCGCCCTCTGTTGGTTATATGAAAGAATAACAGTGACTGCAATATCACACAGCGCCCTCTGTTGGTTATATGAAAGATTAACAGTGACTGCAATATCACACAGCGCCCTCTGTTGGTTATATGAAAGAATAACAGTGACTGCAATATCACACAGCACCCTCTGTTGGTTATATGAAAGAAAAACAGTGCACCCTCTGTTGGTTATATGAAAGATTAACAGTGACTGCAATATCACACAGCGCCCTCTGTTGGTTATATGAAAGATTAACAGTGACTGCAATATCACACAGCGCCCTCTGTTGGTTATATGAAAGAATAACATTGACTGCAATATCACACAGCGCCCTCTGTTGGTTATATGAAGGATTAACAGTGATGGCAATATCACACAGCGCCCTCTGTTGGTTATATGAAAGATTAACAGTGATGGCAATATCAAACACCACCCTCTGCACATGGTAGTGGGACAGTGGGACAATGCACACAGTAATCTGTTTGGCAATTCTCTGTCACCATCAACTTTGCAAAGAAGTCCGGTTGATCGCTGGGGGGGTCGCTTTGGCAGAATGTGCGCTGCTGGGAGACAGGGCTGTAGTTGTGTTTAGGCTTATACTCGAGTCAATGTTTCCCCAGTTTTCGTAGGTAAAATTAGGTATCTCGGCTTATACTCGGGTCGGCTTATACTCAAGTATATACGGTAATTATATCTTAGTTGGTATCAAGTACAATGTACTGTTTTATTATACAGAGAAAAAGGAAATCAATTTAAATTATTGAATAAAATCGAGTCTATGGGAGATGGCCTTCCCATAATTCAGCGCTTTCTACTTAACGGGTTTCCGAACGGATCCCAAAAAAATGGGAGTAAAGGCTACCCATGCATAGAGCCAACTCTAGGCACATATAAGAATTGATATACTTTACATATAATATGGGGGGAAGAAGTTGCATGCTGGCATAATATGGTTGAGACTATAGCCATACAGTCCAGGCATTTGTGTGCTCTTGCAGATATTGCCTTTTATATATACATAATTTAAACAACATCAGCAAAATAGTATTTCAGAGCTATCCATTAGCAGATTCTGCTAGAGGAATTTTGCTTTTAAATTAACTTTCAGTATGGTATAGATGAACATATTTAAGCAGCGTTACAAATGGTTTTCTTTTATGATTATTTGTAGATTGAAATTACAGGTATGGGACCTGTTATCCAGAATGCTCATAACCTGGGGCTTTCCTGATATCATATCTTTCCATAACTTGGATCTTCATACCTTAAGTCTACTAGAAAATCATGTAAATATTAAATAAACCCAATAGGCTGGTTTTGCCTCCAATAAAGATAAAGATTAATTATATCTTAGTTGGGTCCTCTAAATGGTACTGTTTTATTTAAGAGAAAAAAGGAAATACTATTTAAAACATTTCATTATTTGGATAAAATGGAGCCTATGGGAGACGTAATTTGGAGCTAAGCGTTTTCTAAATAATGAATCCCATATCTGTCTTTCCTATGACTGAAAATTTGGTTGTATGGGCACTGACTCCAATAACTAAAAATAAATCGACTTTGTGGCTTCAACTTTATTGTTATTCCTATTTATTGCTTATATTTCTGTTCAGGCCCTCTACTATTCATCTTTATTAAAAGATTCGAATATAAAACATATGACAAAAAAGGCTGATTGATGTTCTAAAAAAATACGAATACATTGAAAACCTCTAATAATTCCAGTTTTTCGGACAATTCATAGTGGAAAAAAAATAGGATCAGCACAGCTCCCATGGACTTCTATAGCACCTAGACAACTTTTACTTGGCAACATTTGGTATTAAAAGTGATTTGTTTTTTTTTCACATAATAAATTTAGAGCTTTTTACAAATATAGGAAAACCACAAATTTTTTAAAGATTTCTTTAGAAATTCACAATTCGAGAATTTGCGGAGTAACGTCCAATTTGGCTTTGCACAAGTCCAAGGCAATGTCAGTAAAGTTTTATAGAGGTAACTAACTGCATGTTGAACATGACAAAGGAATCTATCATTGAATGACAAAATTAGGGATGTATTGAATGCAAAATTCAGTGTGGGAATCAAGGAAACCTACCTTGAGTTTCTGTGCTCACAATCGGGTTTCGGTACAAAAATGCTCATCAATTTCAATAATTTTCCCCAAACAGGCTTTTGAAATGAAAAAAAACTTTTAGCAGCTTTTAGGTTACCCACTACTTCATTACCTACTTTCTTCTATTTGTTACGGATTTGATAAATACATTTCTAAACTTTCAACAGGAATAAATACAAAGTGGGTGAGTTTTTCTGTGTTTTTTTAATCTTATATTTTGATATATCTGGATGCTACAGTACTCCAAATTATCTATTTGACATTAGGCAGCCTGGCACTGTGCCACGGATTCCCACTGTAATAGCGGTTCCTTTTCTTAAAAAATAGATTCTGGTTTACTTTGTAAAAAAAGGCAGTAAGCTATGTGCATTATTCTGGTGTTTGGCTGTATTTCAATTATATTGCTAATATGGTTTCATTGGAACCATTTCCAAAAAAAAATCTAATATGAATGAATTTGTGGCCAAACATATATAATAAAGCAATGGCTACTTGGTACTGTACAGAAGCCTGTCTAAAGGGCATATTTGGCATACAGTATCAGAAGTAAATAGTATAATGTGTGTGTCCTGCTATTCATGCACTAGTATTAAATCAACCCAACTAACCCACTAGTAAGCCTGCCCCTAATAAGAAAGCTCCCTTGATTACCTTGCTATTTTTTATTTCTTATTTATATAGTGTCTACATATATATTGCAGTGTTTTACATTCAAATGTAAGCCATTTAGATTGTAAGTTCCAGTGGGCAAGAAATATGGTTTGTTGAACGGCCCAGGATCTTCATGGTAAGCCCTGTCCAGAGATTTGAGGCAGCAATATTAACCACTGCCCAACCATGATGATACATTAGCTCATACTAACATTGCATTTTTGGGTATTTATTTAAGGCAAGGTCTCTCATTTATAGCCATTTCAACTAATAACTACTAAGTAACCCATAGCAATCCATTAACAATTAACAGTCTATTGTGTTTAAAATAATGAAAGCAAATGTCTGGTTCCAAGGGTTACAACACTGTGCAGCGATAATAGTACAGCTGAGTAAACCATATATCCAAAATGTTTCCATTGTGAATTCAGAAGAAATACGTTAATATAATTCTAATTTGTAGCTGTGTTCATTTGTGTACATCTTTGTATGGGTTCTTTACTTATGTAAAAGCAGTGTGCCAAAAACAACTGCAATTGGTGTTTGCACACCTGACTCTTCTCTCTGCCCATTGTTTGTGAGCACAGAGCCCTGTGGCTGCACCAAAGAATACAGCTCTGGGCTGTATACATGAGTGTTAGAAGGTAAAAGGCATGTACCTGTCACTTGCAATTGCTATCATTTAGGACGCAGGCTTCTGTCCTTGCCATCTGCCCTGTAGCACTCACTAACACACATGCTACACTTAGCACCTGATCTTTTATCTGGCTGCATATCACTGGGTATGGAACCCTGCCCAGGCCATGTCATATTCCAACCAAACACCTCTCCAAAGTCCTTCTTAACCCTCATCATTCTGAACTAAACCCCTTTACCTTTTTCTGTATAGATCCTTATTTAGAGGGTAATGTAATTAAAGGAGCAATGTTCATTTCCGGTCATTCTGTAGACAACAATGACATTGTGACGATTGCCATAGGGTGCTAAGGGAGCTACCTCTACTTCCTCACCAGGCAGTAACTCCAGGGTTCCCTCAGTGCCCTGCGTCTATAGACAAAGTGGCACCCAATTTGGAATGGAAAGCAGAAAGGACTGAGAGGCGCTGAGCGCATTTCAATACAAGTACATTTCATGAATGGCTTTAGACTCAACTCACTGCTCGGCAAAGCGCAAGTTGCCCCCTGTGTAGGAAGATGAAATGAGCCCTCAAGGTTAATAATATCACAGAAAACTTTTAAAACTTTTTTTTAAATTTAACTCTTTACATTAGTGATTCCCAAACTGTTGGGATGCCTTTATTCTACTGTTCATTTAATCATAGTTGTATCATTGTACTTGCTTGTCCCACATATATTAGGCAAAACATGGATTTTTTTTAGTAGTAAATAGCATTATACAACAGACGTAATGTAGATACATACTATAATTTAATGATGTGTCCCATAGGTGGAAGTATCACTGTTGAGCCCATAATAAACCATGACAGTTTTGCAAGATAGACAGCGTTATCTGTTGGATACCAGCAAAAAATGCTGTAGTGATGTTTCTGATTTAACCAGTATGCTTCCATCCTGTAAGGAAATGAAGAGTATTTGGTATTTCTCTATATTTTTCTTGTATGATGCCCAGATAATGAATATCTATGCACCATTGCATATAAGTCAAGAAACAGAACAAGAGAAATGTGACCATACCATGTATGGTCCCTTGTACTGTACCCTTCCATTTGACCCAGACTGTACAGTATCAGCCAGTGTAATGGCTGCTTGTGGTGGCAGATTAACTGTTCAGGCCTACAGGCCAATATTTATCTGTTCTAGTCTGAGAAACATTCATCACAAGCAGGGCTGTAACTAGCGGTAGGCAGAAGATGCACATACCTAGGGTGCAATAGGTGTTTGTGGGTACTCTAGTCAAATATCTGTCTTCCCACAGTTTCAGCCCTGGGTGATGGAAATGAAGGTCCTGGAGGATCTTTGGACTAGAAATATGTAGGGAATATGTAAAACAGCTCTCCAGCATGGACCAATATGTGAAGTGTCTGATGGGAATCCTATTTAGAAACTGAAAAGGGAAGCAGATGATTTTCTACTGCAGGATGAAATAATTTGCTAAAATAATTTAGCAAATAAAGGTTACAGAGTAAAAAATTGGATTAGAGGATCCTTTCTTCCGGCATGCAAACAAATTTAAACAAATCAACACATCCATCTGCTTTGAAAAATGTGTCAGTTTATTTATACTCACCTGCCAGTGAGTTTCTTGACAGACAGGAAAGTAATGTTACCTGTTGGGGCATAGAACTTCTTCCACTTATGTCTTGAACAGCATTTAATCTTGAATGCAACTGTCTGTTGTATTTAACTTTACTTTGTATTTAATGATTTTAATTCTTGTATTGCCCCTTATTGTAATGTATTGCTCTGAGCAGACAACTAGAGCTATATGAATTAAAATATTCTACATACATACATATACATAGGAAAAAAGATTTACCTGCTGGGATACCTTGTGTATCCTCAGCTCAGTCTGACTTGGGATATGGACAGTGTAAACCATACTACGATATGCAAATTTTTTCGTAATGCTGTAATAAACATATGCACCGACACAATACAGACTCTCCAATTCTACCAATGTAGTTAGTACCTCTTTGGACCTTTGAAGGCTGCCATACATCTCTATGCTTTCTCCTATAAAAAATATGGGCAATGAATGTGCATGCTTCATAGTATTGTAAGGTTTCCTAGTGTTGAATACTATTTCATAAAACAAGTTTTATATATATCCATGTTAAGTCACCCATGAGAAACCCTAAGTATACACATTCTTTTTTTCGTATGGTTTGGCACAAACCCAAATATTTTCTTATTATTAGTAGTCTCTTCTACAAACTATAATGCGATGGGATAATTAATGATAAATTAATCTTTTGAGTACTCTCTGACCTGTACATCCAAAAAGGTGTTGACTTCACCGTGATGACTGCCTTGCACAGTTTATAAATTGAATCTGGGCCAGGATCCAGAATTTAATTCAAATAAGATTTTTAGTGTGAAGGATTTAAAAAATATGTTGGGGTATTTGTTTAAGGCTCTGGAGAACGCTACCAATATATATCACTTTGTTATACTATATGTGTGGGCTTCCTCCTGCTGTAGTGATTAACAACATTACTCGAATATCAAAACACAATATTAGATTCATGACTATTTAATGAAGCAGTATATCCCCTTATTGGAGTCCTGCACTGGTCAAATTTTTAAAACCCGAACCTAGCCTGGACACTAAGGAGGTTATTTATCAAAGTCCAATTTTATCTTAACATTTTCTGCTGCAAACTCCATTTAAATCTGCTCTGTTATTTTACACTTATTTATTATTACATCTTCCCGAAACTTTGCTTCTTGAAAACGTCGGGGTATTGCACGGAACCCAGCACACATGAAAAAATCATTGGGACTTCTCCTCGATTTTCTGATTTAGACTTTTCCATCCTCAGGGTTTAAAAAATTCAGAAAAATTTGTAATTTTTTAAAAGTCAGATTTTATTAAAAAAAATCACAAATTTTTCGTGATTTTTGCATTCGGAGTTTAGTAAATAACCCCCTAACTTTTACCCATTTGGACCCGCTGCCTTACCTTCAACATAACCTGCTACCTTCTGACAACCATTAAACTGGAAGTTCTGCTGCTGCAGAAAGTGAAAACAAAAGTGGGCGGTTGCAGAAACATGAAAAGAAAGGTTTGAGGGGCATCTATACTAACATTGGAGATAAATATCTGGAGGGATTTCTAGAGATTTTGCCCATGGCAACCAATCAGATCTTTGCTTTTCTTTTCTAACGTATAGGTGGCTTTTTAAATCTAATTGCTGAATGGTTGCCATTGGCAACATCTCCAGAAATCTCTCCACATATTTATCTCCAATGTTCAAACATGCCCCTAAATGTGTAAACTATATATGAGACCCTTGACCCATAGACAGGGGGGAGAGCTGTAAGGGGCCTCGAGGGTAAGGGGGGCCCGGCCACGCCACACTTACTTGATTAGCCGAGCCCCCCATCTTTCTGAGAGTTGCTGACTTCGGGAAGGCTTGGACATTTAAGGGGCCCTGGCCACCAGTTTTCTCCACCAATTATTTTTTTCTTATGTGGGGTCCTAGCCACCAATATTTTTTAATGGGGGGGCCCTGGCCACAAATTTTTTTTATGGGGGGCCCTGACCACCAATATCTTTTTATTTTTTATGTGGGAACCCCAGCCACCAATATTTTTTTTACTGTGTGGTGGGGGGCGGACCTGTGGGGAGGGCGGACCTGTAGGTGGGGTTTGCGGTGGGTGCAGCCCAGGGGGCCCAGGAAATATTGTTGTATGGGGCCCTGCAATTTCTGAGTTTCAGACCTGCTACAGGAGTCTACCCCTGGTTATGTCAGGAGCACCCGACAACCACCAAGATGGCGGTTGAGGAACCGAGGTGTCATCTTGCCACGTCTGCCGCAAAAATGATAAATAAAAAGACGCAGAGGTCACGGGTTCAATGCCCGATTATAGGTCCTAATTATTGGTGTTCCTGGGTGTTCCTAAATATAATTCTAATTGATTGCTGGACTTTGATCCTGACTTTGCCCGTTTCCTGCCTGTCTTGAACCTTTTGCTGAATTATGACAATGACTCTTCTTAACCCTTTGGATACCGGGAACTGGACTTTTAGACCTAGTGCTTCTTTATTGTTCCGGACTTCTCCATCATCTGAGCCGCACGGCCCTGACACGTTCTTAATAATTTCAATTTCAATTCAGTTAATGCCTTTAAGAATGGCTTGGATGATTTTTTGGACAGACATAATATCAAAGGCTATTGTGATACTAAGCTCTATAGTTAGTATAGGTATGGGTAGATAGAATTTAATTAAAAGTAGGGAGGGGTGTGTGTATGGATGCTGGGTTTTCATTTGGAGGGGTTGAACTTGATGGACTTTGTCTTTTTTCAACCCAATTTAACTATGTAACTATGTAACTATGTAACTATGTAACTATGTAACTATGTAATTAATAAAGCTTGGGCTGAACTATCTTACACTCACGCTCATAATAAGGGTGAATAAAGGGGGTTGTTCATTTTTTACTATACAACTAATATTAATGGTATGAAGTCTGAAATATAAATAAGCAAAGGAATGAAAATAAGCAGAATGTATTTACTAGTTTTGGAAAATTATGTATTTTTGTGCATAATGCCTCTTTAAATGAAGTGTGAACTAAATGTGTATCCCCAATAGATTTCGATTTTAAGGCCATTGTGCCAGGTTGTTGTGCACGAAAATAGCATTAACAGTCATTTAAATTGCCAATTGCAAAACTGTTTTGTGAACGTTTTCTCCCACCACTAATGCCACGTGAAACTTAGAGTGTGTGCATAAATATTCTCATTGTACAATTTTTGCCATATTTTAAAAGCTCTTATGGACATTTACAATTGGAAAAAAAAAATAACAATTCTATTTGCACATTAAAGGAATTGTTAAGTATGAAAATAAAAACTGGGTAAATGGATAGGCTGTTTTACAATACAAAATGTTTCTAATATAGTTAGTTAGCGAACATGTAATGTATAAAGGCTGGAGTGACTGGATGTCTAACATAATAGCCAGAACCCAACTTTCTGCTTTACAGCTCTTATTGGTTACCAGTCAGTTACCAACCAGGGGGGCATATGGGTCATAACTGTTGCTTTTGAATCTGAGCTGCATCCTAAGGATCAATTGCAAACTCACTGAACAGTTATGTCCCATGTAGGACCCCTTATAGTCGCTGACTAAACTGAGTTAGAGAGCTGTAAAGCAGGAAACAGGGGTCTGTTATGTTATGTTAAACATCCCGTCACTCCAGCCTTTATACATTACATGTTTGGCTAACTAACCATATTAGAAACTTTTTTTATTTTGCACAGCCTATCTATGTACCAAGTTTTTATTTTGACACTGAACTGTTCCTTTAAATACACCACTTTATAACCATGCGCAGGGCAAATATGTTCACTGTACAAATCATTCTGTGTTGGGTGAAGTTTATAAATGAGCCCCATTTTGTACAAATTCTGGTCTAGCCACTCCTACACCCAACTTTCATCTGATTCATTAAGAATAGGGATGTAGCGAACTGTTCGCCGGCGAACTTCGACCGTTCGCGTCCGCCGAATGTTCGCGACCGTCGCGCGACGTTCGTATTTTGAGTTCGCGTTCGACCATTCGACCATTCGAATTCCTTCGACCGCTAAAAATCGAACGATTTCCATTCGTTCGAACGATTGTAAGCATTCGATCGAATGAAAAGCATTTGATCGAATGCTTCGATCGTTCGATTCGAATGAAAATCGTTCGATCAAACGATTAAAATCCTTCGATCGTTCGAATCGAACGATTTTAGCGGGTGTTCGAAGTTCGCGAACTGTTCGCGAACGTTAGCATTTTTTGCCGGTGTTCGCGAACACCAAATCGGCAGTTCGCTACATCCCTAATTAAGAATTCTACTGCTTCATTGAACATTTAACACAGGGACGAAGTTTTACGCACCAGCTTTATATATTGCAATATATGGACAAACAATCCCTGTTTTGCTTAAAGGACATTTTTTGTAGCTAAAGGCACAAAATGTCTCAATGTCTTAAATTTATTGATAATGGGTTGAGTGCAGAGGTCGTCTTGTATTTGTCTGTATGAATTTGGTGGTCACAGCCTCATTGCACCCCTGTCTTATGGTTTAAAAATGAGTGGTGAGCACAACTTTCCTCTTGTTATAGTTTATACAGGAGCAGTGACCAGCTCCATGTTGTAGCTCCCACCCTTCCCAGCTATAGTCAGGTGATCCCACTGGTGTCTAATAAAAGGGCAGCCAAGTTTGGGAGTTTTAACCTTGAAAGCAAGACAGTACTGAGCAAAAGATAGGACAACATATTGGAGTATCATAACCATATTAAGTATCTCCCTATGTAAACTGTCTTCATACTGAATTATTTGTTTCTCTGCAACTTACATTTTACAACTCAGTGATGGTGGTGCTGTTCAGGTAGAAGATGGATAGTAGGTTGAAGATTGTAACATAGACGTCAGGGGAGTAAGCAGTGCGTAAATATGTGGAAAGTAAGTTAGATGAGAATTTGGGCATAATAGGTAAAAATGGAGATGGAGATTTGGACAAGGACTTTATTAATAACATGGAGATATTATTATTTAACCCAGTATAAAGTGGTTGTGGTGGAAAATTAGAGGACTGAATCCTGATGGATTAAGCTTTTTAAGTGATTGTAATGGTCAGGCAAGCTAATTGTAGGGGTATGCTAAAGACCCCCTGACATAACTGGAATGTAGGTGGCCTAATAAGGTCCTAATTAAGGATTTGTTTCAATAGATCTTAGTTGAATAGGTCAACTTACCAATACTAAATTGAATTGGGCCTAGTAACATCTAGTTTCACCAGAGTTCCACCCCCTTTGTTTCATCACACCCAGTTTTTTTCAGCTATTTCTCCATTTCATTTCTCTTCTTTGCTTCTCTGCTACCTCTTCTTCTCCCTTACCTTTCAAATGTACAAGTTCTAGAATCTTTGCATAATAGTGATTATAATGTTATCTCATGTAATATATGTTGAGAAATGCAAACATACACTGGGCCAACAAAGACTAAATTTCAGCAAAGCGAATCTTAGCAGCTTAAAGATATTAATTCACAGGAAAACAAAAATGCCTTAGTTAATAGTGTTCCTCCAGCAGAATCCTACAGTGAAATCCATTTTTAAAAATAACAAAAAGATTGTTTAATATATACTTTTGAATTTTGATGTGGAGCTAGACATATTAATTTCATAGATGCTCTCTTGTGACTTGTGCTCTGATGAACTTCTTTGCCGCTGCACTCCTAGTTGCAGTGATATCAACTCCCTCCCTTTTTGCCCAGCAGCCCATCAGCAACAATGTGCAGGTAATGCGATAACTGCATTGCTAAAAATGCTCCCCTAGTGGTAAATATGACAATAACATTTAATAGTAAAAACCTGGCTCACACAAGTCTTGAGTCCTCCAGTTACATTGAGTAGGAGAAACAATAGCTTATCTGAAAGCAGTTCTATTGTGAATTGGTGGCTTGTTCTGAAAGCACATGATCAGAAACAATGACCTCAGATGGCTGCTTACACATTGATATTGTAAAAATGGTTCGAGAATACATTTTTAAATGGTAGATTGAATTGTTTGCAATATACACAGTGTAGTTTACTAATAAAAACTGCAACATAAAAATCAGGACAGACTCCCTTTAAGATGAGTAATTCGGTGCACAGATTAGGACATTAGGTTTTTACCTCTAAAAAAATGAAACAAAAATGGTTGTCATTGAAAATGATATTAAATCAGCACTGCTCTTATTTTACTTTATGAAGTAAATATAAGCATGTTAAGGACTACCCTATGTGGCTTCACTTGGAAGTAAGGAAGATAAGAACTGTTCCAATGCAGAAAATAAATAGTTAAAGACTAAAGTGTTGGTAAAAAATTATTGAATGCTAACTATTATTATCAACACAAATCAGCCCCTAAGTTTTTATTGTGACCTATTCCAGGCAATTTATCAATTATTTGCTGTTTATATTGTATGATTTATCTATTATTATTATTATTATTATTATTTTGCTCCTCTCCAGCCTGTAAGTGAAAAAGCTATCTGTTTGTCAGGATCACACAGGAGCCTCCTTAATTTAGAAGGATTTGGGGATTTTTGTGGACAACAGACTGTGCAACTTTAGACAGTGTCTCTCAGGCTACTTTATAAACCCATGGGCAAGTTTGCACCTGGGTAGTAACCCATGGCAACCAAAAGTTTGTTTTAATTTTTCAACCTCCACCTGGCCTATAAAATCTAGTTACAGGTTGGTATGGGTTTCTGAAAATTTAAAATATGCCATAGTGTATAAATGACCCTAGGGTCTTCTAAAGCAAAGAAAATACTATTGTGCATAAAAGGGTTCTTAACTTGAGCAATGAAAGCATAATTTTGCTCTTTATAGATCCCCGGTAAGGTTTCACCTTGAGTTTTTTTGTGAGTAATTTTTTGTCAAAGCAAAATGGCCCAGTTTCCCACCACAACTGTATTTGTGTATTTAAATCTGCTGAGGATAATTCAAAAGGGTCGACCTTAATGGTCTATTGCAATTTTTCAACCCAAATTAACTATTTAACTATGTCACAGTGCCTTGAATTAAGTGGATAACTGTCCCTAGATTGGATCAAATAATCATAATAGGAAAAAGAAAAAAAGCGCACCACCCAGATCTTCCTGAAGACGGCTCAAGGGCTAGAGCCGAAACGTTGATAATACATTTTTGTTAATTTTTACACTATTCAAAGTCCTGGGTGGTGCGTTTTTTTCCCTTTTCCTATATATACAACAAAAAAAGTCCGTACTCATAGGTCTTGTGAAGGAAAAAGAAAGTGGATTTATTCAATGTTTCGGCTCCTCATCTCTGTAATCTGAGTAGTTTAGAAGTACTATACCCCCACCCTTATCAGCTGGGCGTATTACTAAATTTGTATCCTCCTGGAGAGATTTAATGGCAGCACGTTCATTTTTAGTAATATTCTGTCTGGCCCGAGGAATAGGGGTATTAATTTCCAAATCATGTTCTACAGCATGTTTAAAGAGTTTAATCGACACATTCTTAGACAAGATAGTGTTACTTGAACAGTTTTGTTACTTTATTACCAAAAATGTAGCTTTAGGTAAAGTACCTGGCTGACGAAAGCACCAATATTGTCCATTGTCTGACACATTTTTTTTTATGGTTAGCACAGCCCACATGGGTCATTTTGGAGCACGTGGTTGGGTGAGTGTATTTGGTTTTAGCTATTTATTCACAGAACATTTTTAATGCTGTATGTATGGTCTTGAGAGAGGTCTTAGGCAAAGACCGAAATGTTGACCTGTTTTTAAAGATGTACTAAATAAAGAAAGAGATTTTTTATTTTTCTAAAGGCACCTTGCTTTTTTGTTTTATATATATATATATATATATATATATATATATATATATATATACAGTATATATATATATATATATATAATTTTTTCAAACGTTATTGCTGATAATGGTGTTCATGAATTTTCTGCTAAAACGTACAGGTTTATGTATTGTGTCCATAAATTAAGTAAAATTAGATTAGTCTACCTTAGTCATTGCTGTGACTTCAGGTTGCTTTTATACTGTATGTGAGACACAGAAAGTTAAAAAAAAGCCAAGAGGCTCTTTTCTTTTAGACATCTTCCCTTTACACCATGTGTTCACTTTAATTACTATTCTTTATCTCCCCATTCAGTTGTAGCAATCACTAAATATCTGTCTCCTGCTGTTATTCATCAGTTCTTACCTTCATATGAATCTAGGGCTTTCTTAGCTCTTCTTCCTCTTTACTACATTCTTTCTGATGTCATATTTCCATTTCTCCATTTGGCCTCTCTCTCTCTCTCTGGCTTTCTCTAGAGTCCTTGTTAAAAAAAACTGTGTTCAGTGCATTTGATCTCCCTCACAAAGCTCAGAAATAAAAGGGAAATTTTCAATATTTGTCACAATGTATTCAATGAATGTATATGTGTATTTAAAAAGTTATTCATATTTTTATAAATATATTTTTAACCCCTAAATATTAACATTTGTAAAACAGAAGGGAAAGAGTTTATTCTGCTTTATCAAATCGCTTGTTCTGGTGCCAAATATCTATGCTTTAATTGTACAGTGTACATAACTCTTACAATTGCACCGACGTAGGGCTGGGCCCAAAGAAAGTCTATCTTTGAAAGTCTATATGTTTTATACGTCTGTATGAGGTCCAACATTTTTCCAGGCTTATATGGGTCACCAATTTCCAAAAATGCTTGTTTCCTCCGAAAAAAAATTTGTTTAAAAGAGCCTCAGCCAGATCCCTTCTCAAAGAAGGTCTGGTAACATTGGTAATTAATGCATACTGTATATCATTAGCCAGAATGTAATTGCGTTTTGGCATTCCCACCATATGTGAAGAAATGATCTTTGTTGCCCACAGTTTATGAAGCAGAAAATTGAAGAGGATGGGTACCACTTTGCTAATATTGCTGGAGCCAAGGATGGAGTACTTTCTGTGAGTTTTCTTATATTTATATGTTTAAAGACACACCGGGGCACATTTACTATGGGTCGAATATCGAGGGTTAATTAACCTTCGATATTTGACCATCGAAGTTAAATCCTTCGACTTCGAATATCGGCATAGGCGGCATAGGTGGAGGATGGTGAGAGAAGCTCCTATCACTCCCAACGTAGACAGGCAGGTGATCTGTGTGGGACTAGAAGGGAGGGGGGGCAGTCCATTGCGATCAGCTACTTACTTGACTATCAAGCATGGTGCTATTTAAGCTTAAACTTTGGATCTGAACGAAGGTCCTGCCATCTGTCCACCTTTGCGGTGTTTTATTTTAATTAATTGTTTTTTATGGACACGGTCCAGCACTGTGTGCTTACACGCAGTGAATTTGTCAGTGTGGTTGTGGTGTGTCACAAGGTTCACGCTTTATGAGTTCACATATTTTTAAAATGGAATTATTAAAAGTTAAATTTTAGAAAGCCTTGTCTGTGCACAAGACGGCAGCAGGTGTTCTGAACTGGGTTTAATATCGAAGGATTTACCGCAATTCGTTTGAACGATTCGAAGGATTTTAATCCATCGATCGAACGGTTTTCCTTTGATCAGAAATTGCTAGGAAAGCCTATGGGGACCTTCTCCATAGGCTAACATTGGTGCTCGGTAGGTTTTAGCTGGCAAAGTAGGTGGTCAAAGTTTTTTTTTAAAGAGACAGTACTTCGACTATCGAATAGTCGAATGATTTTTACTTCTAATCGTTCGAGTCAAAGTCGTAGTCGAGGTCGAAGCAGCCAATTTGATGGTCGAAGTAGCCAAAAAAATACTTCGAAATTGGAAGTATTTTTTATTCTAATCCTTCCCTCGAGCTAAGTAAATGTGCCCCACCATGTCTCTAAAAATATCTGACCAGGTATCAAGATCAAAAAAAAACCCATAGGTCTTGTTCATAGAGCTGGACAAATTTAAGATAATTTTTTGAGGTTATTAGAGTTATGTGGTCATACAGAAATGAAAATGCTCATATGGGAAGATATTTGGAGGCACATTAGCTCATAGAACAACCCAGTGTAATGTCTTATTTGAAGAAATCTGAAAATTTCCTGTTGGGGAATGTCACAGGCTGACCCCCCCCCCCCCACCCACCACGATCGAGGGGCTAAAACATTCTATCTGCCCTACCGCCCACAATAGCACATATCACAGCTTTCAGAATTTTATATCCACACCAAGTCTGGGGTGATAAATATGAATTCTGGTTATTTTAATAAATATTGATATTGACTATTTTTATCCAATTTACACATTCCTGGCATGCCTAAAAGATTTGCTCTACCTTACTGCTTACACTTATTGTGGCTCTGGCAGGCCCAGGTGTAATCGCCCCCTCCCCCTAATTGTTACGCCACTGATAATCATTAGAATTCTTTATTCAGACCAGGTCTGAGATGATGGATATTTTTACTGGTTGATTTACTAAATATTGATATTGACTATATATATCCAGTTTACACCTTCCTGGCAGATTAAATTAATTCAAATCATTCTGAATTGATATAATGTACAGGGTTTTTTATTTGGAATGGTAAATCCCAAAATCAAAATTGATTTATTCATAATACTTTTATAAATCAGCTCCAAGATCTAAAAATATTATATAAAATATTTAAGAAGTTAAATGAATCCATTTAAAGGGACTCTAAATCAAACACTCTTTTGGACCCCCTAACTCTTCAAAGAAAATTGCTCTCCAGTGTGAGCCAACACTAGTCTGTGCTAACTCGCCATGGGCAACAACGTGTTAAGGAAGTGAAATCCATGTGTTAGGTTACATGACTTTTATTTTATGGCTATATCAGGTCTATTGAACCAGTATTCCTGGGAGCATAATCAATGCAATGTACAGTATTAGAAGTATCAGTCAACTGAACTAGCACACAACGGTAGTATCTGGATACATTGCAGAATATGCTTAAAATAAACTCAGACCTGCTGTAGTGTCCATCCTGGTCTATATTTTAATATTGACACTGTATTCCACTAAGGTTTTAAATAAGTGAAATAGTGTGACTCTTACTAGAACATAGCACAGTGGGGAAACCACTCAAAGTTGCAAATTTATATGTATATATAGGTCAACATTTTTAGATAAAACAGAAACACTTTAGTAAGGTAATTACTGATATGCCAAATAATCTGGATAGTCTTAATTATTTTGTGGCATCATCTTATATATTATATATATGATCAGTTTTGCCCTCATTTCTGAACTGTGTTTTTAGTTTGTCGTTCCTATCCTCTACTCTGTTTAATATGCCATTTAAAATTGGAATTCTCCTTTATTAATCAAACCATGGCTTTTTACTGATTTTTTTAAATCACTTGAAAAAAATTCTCTGTAAAATTTCTAAACCTTTCTTGCATCCCAGCTTTAATGTCTCAGTATACTCCTTTTTCTTTGAATAATCTTCTCAAGACTGTGTTTTATATCTACCCTTTGAAATACTGCAAAGCTTCCATATATACAAATCTTCTGCTTTCCGACTTTTGCCACAGACATTCTCAATGCAATTTATCTTGCAAACTTAGTGCTTCAATTTAAGTACTTAGGAAATTTCAGCTTTTCTTAAAATTATACCTGTAACACATGGAAGCACATAAAAAACACACAGAGAGGTGTACAGTTGGGTTATCTCATACTTTATGGTTAGCAAATAAATCAATAAATAAAACATAAGTCAAGAATAAAATATTTATATCTATAATGTAAAACTGTCAAGCAAGAACCTCGGTCAGGAAGCTACTATAATATAATAGTTTTGCTGCCTGAATTAGTATTGGTGATGATGAGACAGACATGTGTTCAGTATAAAGAGTGATATTGGAGACAAACAAAGGTATAAAGATTGGCAATAGAGACATAGAAATTATGTTACCAGATAATTTACATTTTTCCTTAGTCTTGTTTGAATATTTATGTACTCTTAAACATTTAGTGCACTCTCACATAAATAAGAAATCCAGCTTTGCAAAATAAAATAAAAATACAACGGAGCTCATTTATAAACACTGGGCAGATTTGAACCTGAACAATGACCCATTGCAACCAGTCAAAGACTGGCTTTTTTCAGTCACCTGCAGGTTGAACAATGAAAGCATACTTTTGATTGGTTGCAATGGGTTACTGCCCAGTCTGTTTTTAGTTTACAGACATAATTAACTTTTTTAATCCAGATATTAGTTAGCAAGATATTTACTAGCCTCCATCTATAATAATAAAAAAAAAAAAAGATTATTTATGGCTACAGGTTATTAGATTGCTTTGCTTATATGACAAATGAACAGATCAGGCACACATTAGCTACATGCTAGGTGGTCATGCGACACTGATTCATGGATGCCAAGAGAAGGCAGAAACTCCTGTAATATCAATGTCAGCCAAGAGCTTCTCACATATTCCAGTAGAGTGTGGGATTCGACAAAACTTAAAAACTGACGCTTTGGAAGTAGATCAGATGATAGTGAGCATCAGTGGCCAAAGCTTGAAGTTTGGCTATATTTTTGAAGTCACAATGTTTGTTTATTTTTCTAGCAGCTTATAATTGTATACCAGCATGCCCTTATTTTGCTTCCAAGATAGCAGAGATTCATATAACTGTATCAGATGTAAAATCAGCATGTTGATGGAATTCCAGAATCAGGAATTCACCTGAAGAAGTACATGGCAGAAGATAAATGAGAACTTGCTGCTGGCTGTTTTAGCCCATGTTCCCTCAAACACAGGCCCGGATTTGTGGAAAGGCCACCTAGGCCCGGGCCTAGGGCGGCAGGATTTTAGGGGTGCTACCCAACCACACCCCATTAGTTCAAAAACACTGGGGATGTGCAGAAGATACAGTCATTTTGTAAATTTCCTGTGCCCAGTCCACATTGCTCAGGTCCCGATCATGAAAATTTGCATAAATAAAGGGGGGACACGGGTGACGAATGGCAGTGGGCCTAGGGGCACCCGCTATGTAAATCCGGCCCTGCTCAAACACAAATACACATACTGTAGATGATAGATCGATACAGTAGATAGATAGATAGATCGATAGATAGATAGATAGATAGATAGATAGATAGATAGATAGATAGATAGATAGATAGATAGATAGATAGATAGATAGTGTGGTAGAGTGACTAGGAAAAGGAGGAAAAAGGTCACTCTAGCCTTTAATTTCTCCCCAGGTACTGAGATAGGCTCCAGGAAGGGAGTTATGAAACAGAGAACCAGCGCTCTGTTTAAAGACTTTAGTAGCCAGGGACTCTATTCCGCAGATCCAGTGCAGAGATTGGAGTTCACCTTCCACAGGAAAGCTGTCCTGTGGAAAGACTATTTAAAGTTAATTAGAATGGGAGAGTGAGTCTCTCATTAGGGCACAGCAGGTAGGAGACCTGGCTGTGTCAGGAACTGTGCCGCCTGAATCTGCATGAAACAGAGGGAGCCTGTGACCCTGACCAAGTTGTGCCAGGAGGCAGAATAAACACTACAGGAAGGAGTCCTGTGAGTACAGGGGTGAGCCAACCAATACTGTTATGTTTTGACTGGTAGTCCACAAGGGGCCCAGCCTAGTCAGGGACTGCTCCAAAGTTGGAAGGTAGTGCCCAGTGGGCTAGGTTTTATTTTATGATTTCTTTGTATGATATAATGGTCACCCCTGTCTCTGTGCCTAATTGACTGTTTGTGCAAAGTGGGAAAATAAACCTGTTTTCCTTGAAGAAGCTGTGTGTCCCTGTCTTCCTGCTCCTTTGTCCTATGCTGCCTGCCTACCATTGACTAATTCCCCCAAAAGTTACGTGTTCAAGTCGCCAGCTTTATAGACAAAAAGAAAATGCCGGCTCCAATCTCTACTGGACTTATTATTCTATATATATAGAGCAAAACCACTTTTAAACTTGCGGGTAAATCCCCATTAATTGCTCAAATAATTAAATATTTATATCTATATGAACCACCGGGTAATCCTTACCAAGCGGAAATATCTGACCTGGGTGTCCAAACCCCAGGCCCGTCACTCGAATTACTTTAGGTAGTAGAAAACAGCCAAAGAGCTTTTCACTCACCGAGTTGGCCAGATGGCCCGGGTGCCGTGCCCCGAACCCGTAGCTTAGGCAAAATCAATCTTCAAAATAAATCAGCACGCACTCCTGCAACCATGGCCATGGAGGTTAAAAATGTAACTTTTTTCCATATTAGTTAAAAGATATGCGTCCTAACGCGTTTCGTATCAACAGATACGTAGTCATAGGCACTAGACACAAGTGCCTATGACTACGTATCTGTTGATATGAAACGCGTTAGGACGCATATCTTTTAACTAATATGGAATAAAGTTAAATTTTTAACCTCCATGGCCATGGTTGCAGGAGTGCGTGCTGATTTATTTTCAAGTCGCCAGCTTGCCACATATGGTGTTTCAGATGGGGGCAAAATAAGGAGCAATTAAAAGACATACACCTGTTTAAAGGGCTGATGAGCCTAAGAGACTTTACCTATAAGCCTGTGATGAATATGGCAAATGGTGTTGCTAATCCCTGTACTTCAGATTGATTCAGTATGTTCAGCAGGAGGCTGTGTTAAAGCGACAGGAACAGCAAGAAGATGACTGGTGGATGCAGTTCCACAATGATTGGGAGAGAGTCCGCACAGAGAGTGTGGTAAAGACACCAGAAGTGAGAGAAACTTCACGGATGGTAAAGGAGACCGCTGCGGCTAGATGCAAGCCAGGTGAGCGTTCCAAAGTGCTGCAGGACCTGAGAGAGTGGCAGCAAAAGTTCACTGTTACGGTTCCGCAACAGCTGCAAATGTGGGCAAAAGTAAGGCCAGCAGCTGAGTCCGTGGCTGGTGGTGGTGTGTTGCCAGGAGCAAAGGAGGCTCCTACAAAGTCTTCAGTGAAAGAGACTAATATTTTCTGTGTCACAGAGAGAGCTGTACAGACAGGATTTTCTGTGTCACAGAGAGAGCTGTACAGACAGGATGTCTTGATGTTACAGCAGTGTAAAGTGAGACAGGTGAAGAGGGATGACCTAAGCCACATGGAGGAGCCATGCTGGAGATGCCACAGAGTTGGTGAGTGTGTCCCGACCTGTCCAATGGTAAAGCGGCTAGAAGTGAGAGAGGCTTCACAAGTGCCAGAAGAGTCTACTGCGTCTGGGTTCAAAGTCCAGTCTGGAATATTTGGCCAGAATTCATCCCCAGCGGTTCTACACAGGAGGCCCTACTACAGGAATGGTGAAACTATTCTTAAAGGGGTGGTGGAAAGTCCAGAGTCTGGTGGGTTGAAAGACTGCGACTCTTTATTTACAGGCAAGGTCTGGAGAGACATTGTTCAGGGAACAGACTTTCCCTCAGTTCGGGACTCATTAAACAACAATGAAGTATTGCATGTGGGGCAGTCAAACCAGTTGGGTATTGTTTATCCTATGCAAAATGTGATGTTTAATTTTGCTGAAAAATGTTCAGAGGTGAATTCTGAAAGTATGACTGTGGGGAGTGAAGTAAAACCCATAGAGAAAAGTGTAGGGGTGACCCCTAAATGTAATGTTCCCCTATAGCCTGTGAAGGAGGTTATTCACAGTGGGAAACATATAGAAGCAGAAAGTGAGTGTCTGCTCCACCATGATATGAGTGAAAATTGTGGTGGTGATTCAGTTGGAGGGTATCTTAAAGGTGAAGTAAACCTTAAGCCCTGCCCCATGTATATCATGCATGAGTGTGTGTGCAAGTCTGAGACTGTGTGCAAAACAGAGTGCGCATATTGTTTTGGCCCAGGTCACATAACTGATAATTGCCCCTTCAAAAAGTGTGACGCTGCAAGGGTGAAACTAAAGGAGGCATTTGACCTATACTTTAAAAGACTTGCGTGAGAAAAGTGATTCAGGTGGGGATTCCCAGACCACCTACTGTGAACCCTTAGAGACAGAGGGTTGTGTTAAACTCAGTGAATGTGTGTTGAGTGGCAACCAAACTGAGTGTGTTGCGGAAAATGAGTACATGGTGGCCAATGATGGTAAGCCACACGGTGTGAGTGTAGAGGAAAGTGAAGTTGATGTTAAACTTCCTCTTAGGGCTCCAGATTGTGAGATTCTGGATACCCCAGATCCTGTGCGTGTCCCTACTCCAGTTCTAAAGGCCGTAGAAGGAGTGTTGCAGACAGAAAGTGTCTGTCTGTCAGTGGATGAATCCAGGATGAATACTGATAATGCCAAATGTGAGTTGCTTGCTTATACTGAGCATATAACTGATTGTGTGTCAGTGTGTGTGACACAAATCTGTGACCAAGAAGGACACCCTACAGTGGGTAAATGTAAAATGCAGAGTGTGCATGAAAGTGATGCCAAAGCATGTGTGTCTGACTGGGTTGATACAAGTCCACCCAAAGTATCTTCCCCGGTTAATAAAAAGCAGGAGTTATGTGTGACCACTCCCATAGCCATACATGTGTTGAATCCCTGTGATAGAGGTAATAAGGTTGCATTAAAGGGTTCATCCAAGAGAGTTATACCTTCCATGAGTGGGGGTATTCTAAGGAAAATTAAGCCTCCCTGTGCAGGTTCAGGCAGAAAGTGTAACTGCATGTGGTGAAAGTGACTCCCATGGTTCAGGCATGATAACCTGGGGGAGTAAATTGAAAAACAAAGGCAAACGCATGGTGATGTCTGAGAGTCGCTCAGCCTTACAAAGAAGCATGCATGTGGTATCCCTGATTGAGATGTCTGTGTTGGATCTCATGTATAGGAAAGAAAACATGAGGAGACTTGTAGAAATCCCTTTAAGAGAAAAAGAATTTCTATTAGGGTTTCAATGTGCTCACCCCTACGGGTTGAAGCAGAGAGGGGGGATATGTGGTAGAGTGACTAGGTGCTCCTTTGTCCTATGCTGCCTGCCTACCATTGACTAATTCCCCCAAAAGTTACGTGTTCAAGCCGCCAGCTTGCCACAATAGATGTTCTATGTTGGCTAAAATATAGTCAGATAAAATGCTCATTGAGTTAAGGCTCTGCCATTAGTCTTTGAACATGATTATCATGCCATTACAGATCATGGGGCAATGAGAGACAGAAATTCATGGTGGTACCTATATAGCAAAAGGGTGGCTGCAACGATGAAAGCGATATCAGACTCCACAATCTATGAACCTGGAAACTGCTATCTGGTTACTAATTCTTTATTACATTACCAACCAGGCAGAAATTTTAAGTCAGAATAGATCATGAATATGTGCCTGAAATCAAAGACTGTTGCTACAGTCATTGATCCTGAAATCACATAGAATTTTCAGTTAATAGAAAAGCAAATAATTAGAAACTTAATAAAAAGACCAATTTAAATGATGCTTAGAATAGGTCCACCTAGAACATGCTAAAAGTTAATTTCAAAGTAAGCTTCCCCTTAGTTCTAGATGGGGTTGATGTTGATATGAAGAATCCCACAATGCTAGAATACAACTTCCACAAAATTAACCTTTTTTCCCTGTCCTTCAGAATACCAACCTCACTTGCTAAGGGCAGTGGAAACTGAATGTTAGGGTCCCGGAAAAACCACAATAGGCCTGGAAGAAACTTCTCAAAAGATTAAAAGAATATACTGAGTATAAAAAGTCAAGCCTGATATCCACATTTCAGATATGTCTGTGGATACACTCGAATGTGTGTAAATCTCAATTTCTCTGCCCATGATCCCCTTAGGGAACCTATTTTGAAATCATCTGAGGTATCTAGTCACAAAGGCTTTACCTGGGAAAGTATAGGTTTGTGTTTTATTCCCTTTTATTTTTAAGGCTGTCTGATCTATTTTCCTGTATTTTATTTGTAGCCTCTTTAACTCTTTTAGTGATGTTGTATAGTTGCAGTTGCCCATTAGGCAAGGAAATTAAAGTGATGAAGTTGATCAGGCTATTATATGTTATGATTTGCATTTTTAGTTTCATGAAATAATGTGATGCTAATTTGTTTAATGCCAAGTACAATGTACTGTATTATTATTTTAGAGAAAAAGCAAATTAGTCGGAATGGTTATTGAAAAAGACTAAGGTAATCATATTACTGTATTTGAGTCTATACCTATACAATGTTCACCAACATTTTGAGACCTGACTCTATTATAGCTTGTTGTTACATATACTTTCCCTTTATATACTTTAACTGTTACTGTTATTATATACAAGCTTGCTATTATATATTCCCTCATTTATAGAATTTAGCCACTCCTTAATCAAACAAGGTTTTATATAGGGATGCACTGAATGCACTATTTGTGAAATCCATTGTGAAAGATTTGGGTGAATACCAAACTGAATCCTAATTTGTATATGCAAATTAGGGACAGGAAAGGAAACAGTAAGAATTTTTTACTTCCTTGTTTTGTGGCCAAAAGTCATGTGACTTCCCTTCCCACCCCTAATTTGCATATGCTGATTCGGATTCAATTCGGCCAGGCACAAGGATTCTGCCAAATCCTGCTGAAAAAGGCTGAAAATGCTGTATATTCCTTTTTAAAGAGGCACACTTACACAGGGGTGCTTCGCCAATGAGGCGATTTGAGGCTGTCGCCTCAGGTGGCAGCGCCCGACTAGGTACCAGGGGGCAGCAAAAATGCTGCTCCTGGTACTTTAAGAGCAAATTTACAGGGGAGGGGGGGGCAGCAGCAACTGCTGCTGCCTCAGGCGGCAGAGGGGCCAGGATCGGCCCTGCACTTACAGCATGGCACATACATGTTGGAGGTGTGTGTGAAATCCTTAAAGCCTGAAATTGAAAACCCATTAGAGAGATCATATCATATGGGGCCCTAAACAGTTGAGCAGGGAGAGGCATTGTCAGCCAAAGATACAAAGTGTCAAGCTGGGAAAAGAACAGTCATTTAGGTAGAGGGATAGTAATATGACAAAGGAATATCAAATAGGGGGATTGCCAGAGGCATAGCAGCAGCAGTGAAATACCAGGAACGGAAATGGACTTTAATATTTTTAGATCTTGCAAGCAGGGTCCCTGTTTTTTATAATATTACAAAGCAGTAAAAGGGACAAAAGACCAGTTAGGTACACATGTGGGTGACCAGGAAGGCATACAGGAAGATCAGGCAGCACAAAAGATACTTAGGAAGAGAGGAGGCCATTCGTTTCTTGCAGTGGCTTGCACTGCTCTCTTGTAAAGAAAGCATCCTCTAGCTGTAGGGAGTTTTTGATGCAAATACCTTTATTCAAAATGAATCAATTAATAGTGCTGCTC
Organism: Xenopus laevis; assembly: GCF_017654675.1. Taxonomy (NCBI): domain Eukaryota; kingdom Metazoa; phylum Chordata; class Amphibia; order Anura; family Pipidae; genus Xenopus; species Xenopus laevis. The sequence goes on along the minus strand of NC_054372.1, from coordinate 61,510,228 downwards.
CAGCAGAATTCTGCACTGAAATCTATTTCTCAAAAGAGCAGATTTTTGACAGATTGACAGATTTTTTATATTCAATTTTCGAAATCTGACATGGGGCTAGACATATTGTCAATTTCCCAGCTGCCCCAAGTCATGTGACTTGTGCTCTGATAAACTTCAACCACTCTTTACTGCTGTGCTGCAAGTTGGAGTGATATCACCCCCTACCTTTCCCCCCAGCAGCCAAACAAAAGAACAATGGGAAGGTAACCAGATAGCAGCTCACTAACACAAGTTGCTGCCTGGTAGATCTTAGAACAACACTCAATAGTAAAAACCCATGTCCAACTAAGACACATTCAGTTACATTGAGAAGGAAAAACAGCAGCCTGCCAGAAACCATTTCTCTCCTAAAGTGCAGGCACAAGTCACATGACCAGTGGCAGCTGGGAAATTGATAAAATGTCTAGCCCCATGTCAGATTTCAAAATTGAATATAAAAAAATCTGTTTGCTCTTTTGAGAAATGGATTTCAGTGCAGAATTCTGCTGGAGTAGCACTACTAACTGATGCGTTTTGAAAAAAACATATTTTTCGATGACAGGATCCCTTTAATGAAAGTGATTTAATGTGCAACTGAATGTGGGGAAAAGCACACATTACCTACAGCATTTGCAGATATAAGTGAGCTTTAGGCAAACAAATGAGGGGGGGATTGATCACATCAGATTCCCTGGTCCCCAGTTTCATAAGTAATTTAGTTATTACAGGTATGGGACTTGTTATTTGGAATGCCTGGGGTTTTCTGGATATTTCCATAATTTGGATGTTCAAACCTTAAGTCTACTGGAAAATCATGTGAACATTAAGGGGCAGATTCACTAAGCTCGAGTGAAGGATTCGAATGAAAAATACTTCGAATTTCGAAGTATTTTTTTGGTACTTCGACCATCGAATTGGTTAAATTCGTTCGAATTCGAACGAAATCGAACGAATCGAAGTAAAAATCGTTCGACTATTCGACCATTCGATAGTCGAAGTACTTTCCCTTTAAAAAAAACTTCGACCCCCTACTTCGGCAGGTAAAACCTACCGAAGTCAATGTTAGCCTATGGGGAAGGTCCCCATAGGTTTGCTAACCTTTTTTTGATCGAAGGATTTTCCTTCGATCGTTGGATTAAAATCCTTCGAATCGTTCGATATTCGAAGTCGAAGGATTTCAATTCGAGGGTCGAATTTCGAAGTATTTTTAACTTCGAAATTCGACCCTTAATGAATCTGCCCCTAAATAAACCCAATAGACTGGTTTTGCCTACAATAAGGATTGATTCTATCTTAGTTATCAAGTACAAGCTACAGTTTTATTATTATAAAGAAAAAGGAAATAATTTTTAAAAATTTGGATTATTTGGATAAAATGGAGTCTATCGGAGACAGCCTTTCGGTCATTTAGCTCTGTCTGGATAATGGGTTTTCCAGATAACGGCTCCCATACCAGTACTTCGTTATTAGTAATTTATTTATGATCATAAATATGGTAAGCCACAATACCACATCAAGGTAAAGGACCACCATATGGGGTTTACCTTGATGTGCTATGGTGGCTTGCGAATTTTATGATCCTAACTTTGAAACTAAAAACCCCTGTTTTTAAAAAAACCATGCATTTGCATAGATCCTAAATTAATTATGAAACAGGGGACCAGAAATGCGCATTGATCATTCCTCTCTCTTTTGCTTGATTGTAGCTAATTTGTCCAGATCAGTTTCATTGTATTTTTATTTCAACTTAGCCTTGGAGTGCTCCCTTAACCTTTTTGTGTAAATGATTTCTCAAAATGTAGAGATTAGAAGTCACCACAGAAAAACATATCCACTTTGTATTTATTCCTGTGGGATTTTTTTTAATTGTATATATCAAATGGTGAACTCTAACTTTCACCCATTGATAAATACTATTCATAAAACCCCATGGGATTGAATCGAAAGTGGGTGAGTTTTTCTATAGTAATAAAGCTAGTGTGTGCAAATGTGATGGAAACCGACATAGCAATTATTAAAGCATACAGGCCACTGTAGTTAGGAACAGGACTGAGTTACTTAAGCATACTTGCAGATCACATGCTTTATCCATATGATGTTTGCTGGATATATTAAGGGGGTTATGTATAAAGTCCTAATGCTAAAAACTCAAAAAATTCAAGTTTTTTTTACTATAAAAAAAAAAGTGAGTGGGAAAAAAACTCAAATTTATTATACCCGGAGGCTGCAAAAAGTCAGAATCTGAAAATACTCCATCTTCAACCTGTCAAGGTCCTGTTGAAGTCAATGGCAGAGGGCCTATTTGTAATTTGAAGATATTTTGGTCTATGCTGGGTTTTAATCTGGGTATAATCTGAACATTTCAGCCTTTTCTACTGATTTCACAAAAAATTCAGACTTTTTGGGCATGAAATGTGAAAAATTCTGATTTTTAGCCTGACAATCTAAAAAAGTTGCGATTTTCGTGCGACAAAGTTGCAGTTTTTCACGGTCCAGTTTTGTTGTGTTTTTTTATTGATAAATAAGGGTAAACAGAGGATTCTAGTTTGGGCAGTATGTTATCGGTACTTTTTCAAGATGCCTACTTTGGAGACTTGTGAGATTTAGAAAACGATATGGTTCCCTTTAAAGTGTCTGTAAACATTTTTGTAAAACTGATTGTTTTGCACCCTCTAGCTTTCCACAGTAATAATCCCAAACTTAATTACAGATGCAAGAGAATTTCCAAAGAGAACTACACCAATGCTTTATCCCTTGATAATATGTTCAAAAATGCTGAGAGGAGCAATACTTAGGTGGAGCAACACATCTATGGACACCATTTTATAATGGCAGATCATTTTGGTTTGAAATGTAATGCTTTGTCATATGATAACTTGCACTGACTCTACTTACACTTGCATGTCTCTCCTGCATAAATAATTGCTCTAAACATTGTCAAAAGGAAATTGAAATGCCTTTTAGCATCTCTAGATTTCCAAAGCAGTTTTTTAATTACAATTTGTAAGTGTATATAACTTTATCAATAACATATAAGAAGTATTTTCTTTGAGTGGAAGAGTAATCGCAATAGATAAGTGCAACATCGCCCTTATTCACAAACAGTGTGATAGCACACCAATAAAAAGAAGCTACTTCCAACTACTACTTCCAGTTTGTATGAGCCTGCATCCTAATAAAGTTTAATACTTATTTAATTACCTTTTAAGCACTTTATCAATTTGCATTAAAAAAATATGGCAAGTTTATTTTACTATGAAAGCAAATTTATCACAGACAATAACTTTTGGTTCAGACTAAAAAATGGAAATTGCGCAAAATATAAATAAATTTGAACATGATTTTTAACTAGTTTCTTTCTCACCAATAAATTATTTGCTTACTCCATATTAAAGTCATATTTTAAAATAATTATGTGATCCAAAATTCAGAAATAATGATTACTAATTATAATAACGACAGTAAAAAAAATTAAGAAGGCATTTGCAAGGACCCCTTTATCAGGCAATATCTTTGGCTTCCTCTGTGCCGAGGCTCAGCTACTGCTGGTAATTAGGCAGGCAGCACAGGACAGGTGCCACGAGATAGTGTGACCTCCTGAGAGAATGATGGAGCACATACAGTGCTTATAGATAGAATCAAAGGCACAAGGGAATTTGTGATTCCCAGTGCCCCACCAAATAAATATTTCTGTAGCCTTTTTTATAGGTCAGCAGAAACCAAGCAGAAAAGGATAAAAAAAGAGACATCAGTGATACAGTCAAGCTTATATTATTTTTGGCCTTTTTTTTCATGTCAACAAACCAAGAAGAACTTTGGAAGGTTTTTTTTGGAAGTCGGGTTAGCACCTTTTTTTGCCAACAACAACAATTTGCTAATTTCTAAAAATATCTACCTGCCAATTATTGAAAATTACGAAAAAAATGTCAAATTTTTATATTTTATATCGCTTCAGGCCGATATATAATTTTTTTTGTTGTTGTTGTGGCAAATTAATTTCGTTCCGTGAATGCCGTCTTCAGATAATTAGCAACTTTCTCTGCAGGAAGGATGACATGCTTTTCATTGAAATAAAACTACACGTTATTTTGCATGCTCAAAGCTTCACTGCTGAATGTGTCAAGTCCCAAGTGTAACAGGTATAATATTTCTTGCCAGTTACGCACTGAATAGGAATTGCCTACATTTATGCTGTGTATATCAGTGCTCCATTATTAATTTTTTTTTTTTGCTTGGCACATGCTTGGGAAAGAGCTTTGAAAATAGAGCTACTCTGTTGCTAGGATACAGTTGTAGAGCACATTCCTCATTCCATTACTATGGATTCACAGTGGCATGTGACTTCCAGACACACCATAATCCTGGCATATAACGGCCTTTATATTAAGATATTACAATTAAAAGCAAATTTAAAAAATCACATGATTAAAAGCATGTGTGTTGGCATATATGTTAAAACTTCTAGTAGTATCTTTTAACTTCAACTTGTTTCTTCTGCCTAAATCCTAGTTTATATGAATATTTCCCATATAGCATTATGCTTCTGTCTAGAAGAGAACAAGAAAACTTTATTGCAACATGTAATGAATTGAAATAGATCTTTTTAGAATAGTATAAGAGTGCACACTGACCTTTTCCATGCTGGTGGAAGGCACTACACTCTATCCTGTGTTTTTGCAGGCAAGGAAAAATAAGAAGAGAAATCCAAACCTATAACCTAAAGCATTAAACATTACAATGCTGAAGACAATAAACCAGTAAACTGTAATAGGAAGTGTAGAACCAGCCAGATAACCGAATACTATTAAAATAATTATACCAATCCATTGCTTTATACAGTTATAAATGTCTTCTTTGTTCCATTCATTGATTCCTCTTTTTGGATGTATTTCATAGTTTGAGGATTAGAGCATCATTCCTTATACAGGAGGTTTTGAGATATATTTATATATTTGTTTGCCAATTATAAAATTCTAAGGGGGTTATTTACTAAACTCCGACTGCAAAAATCACAAAAAATTTGTGATTTTTTAATATAAAATCCGACTTTTAAAAAATCACAAATTTTTCGGAATTTATTAAACCCCGGGGATGGAAAAGTCAGAATAAAAAAAATTCGGCATCTCAGACCTGTCGAGGTTGCATATAAGTCAATGGGAGAAGTCCCAATGATTTCGGAGTTTTCAGGCAAAATTCAGAGTTTTCGGGTGAAAAATCCGAAAAAATCGTGAAGATTGTATTTTTCAAGATTTTTTAGGATTTCTTCCCGCAAACAAAATTTTCAGGAAATTGTATTAATAAATAAGTCTAAAAAACCCATGAGGATTTGGTCTGAGTTTTTTTCAGAAAATATTGAGATAAATTCGGACTTTGATAAATAACCCCCTAAAAGTATCCAGAGAAATTATTAAATCAAAAATAGCTTCAGGCAGTAGTTTTAAACTGCAATGGGTTTAATAGCAGTGTAGGCACACTACAGGGCAAATTTACTTAATTAACCCTCGACATTCGACTTCCGAATTGAAATCCTTCGACTTAAAATATCGAAGTCGAAGGATTTAGCGCAAATAGTTCAAACGAAAAATCGTTGGATCGGACGATTAAATCCTTAGAATCATTCGATTCGAAGGATTTTAATCCATCGATCGAACGGTTTTTCTTCGACCAAAAAATACTTAGAAAGCCTATGGGGACCTTCCCCATAGGCTAACATTGACTTCGGTAGGTTTTAGCTGGCGAAGTAGGGGGTCAAAGTTTTTTTTAAAGAGTCAGTACTTTGACTATTGAATGGTGGAATAGTCGAACGATTTTTAGTTCGAATCGTTCGATTCGAAGTCGTAGTCGAAGGTCAAAGTAGCCCATTCGATGGTCGAAGAAGCCAAAAAAAACCATTCAAAGTTTTTTTTATTCTATTCCTTCACTCGAGCTAAGTAAATGGGCCCCTACGTGTAAAGCAAGGCATTATGGGAATTAAATACCTCCAAACAAACCACCTCCCCCTACTTAAAGTGTTGAATTATGAATATATCAACACAGCTTTTTTCAAAAAAGAAAAAACGTTATAGTCCATTAAGTCCAGTTATAAATACATCCAAGTGTCCTGAGATCAAGGAGACTGCCTCTTTCAGCCTATGCTTATTCATTATAAACAAATAGTTCAATAAACAAGACATAGGTACTGCCATAAAGTTAGCCTACCCAGGGATGTACAAAGCCCAATATTTTATATACTGTATTTAGCCAGCAATATTAGCCATAACTCCTGTAACGTATATTAAGATTATACTTGTTACCGTTTCACGGCAGGTGTTCCATGATGCTTTAAATCTAGCTGGCCATTAATACTTATCCAGCGTAACTTATAAAAGTATAAGTTATAAGACTGCAAAAAGGGGCCAATAAGGAGTAATGTAGATTTCACATCTTAGTCTAATTTTAATTCAGTGCCTTAATTCACATTGACCTTTTGTTATTGTTTTGGGACATTACAATGTACTTATAATTTCTTTAAGGACAGAACACTTCAGAGAGCCATCACATTCTGAACCTCAACCACCTAAAAAGTTTAAGTAACTATAATGGGGCATGATAGAACCAGGGAACCAATAAACAGATACAGAAATTTTACTTTTCCTTCCTCTCTTATAATAGCATTATTATAGAGACTGAAAAATGGTAACACAGGAACTGAAAATGCTATCTAGGTAGCCTTCTGCAAAATCTATTCATTTGATGCAGCTGGTCCTGTAAAAGAACACGCATTTGCATTCAGCTTAACTCTTAAATTGCAAAAATTCATTTTCTGCATTAAGGTGGCCACCAGTGCCGGGCCATGCTGGGCAGGCGCCCTAGGCAGGCCCGGCAGTCGATGCGCCTATTTAGTGCGCGCGTGCGCATGCGCGGATTTCGTGTTCGCAGAAGCGCACAAATCGCGAAAACGACATCGAGACGGCCAGAGAAGGGAACCGGACTTGGGGTAGGCGACAGAGGAGGTACGTGCCTGGCGCCCTACCAGCTTTGCGCCCTAGGCACGTGCCTACTCTGCCTACCCCTAGTTCCGGCCCTGGTGGCCACAACATTAAGATTTTTCTCTCCCTAATGACCAAATTTTAGTGCAGTCCTATAAATCTTTCAGGATTATTTCAGGATAAGCTTGATTTTACAATAATGAAAAATCTTGATGTTTATGGCCATCTTTACTATAAATCAGTGTAAACACCAACATTGATTAATAAATAATATCTTGGGCAACACCTAGCACATTGGGGTCCTAGCGCCCGCTATCGGCTTGCACCATTCCCCCTCCTCGCGCAAGTGTGCACATGCACATGCTTAGTAGCGCTGGGGAACTCCATATATCCCCATATATTCTAGGATGCGGCTGGGCACATGCCTCCCCTAAAATGTTGCCGCCCTAGGCCCGGGCCTTTGTGGCCTCGCCACAAATCCAGGCCTGCCCATGTATTGTAGCCTTAAAGTAAGCACATATGGGGTGTTTTGTCTAGGGTTGCCACCTTTTCCTGCTCTAGTACTAGGCAAGGGGATAGGCAGTGACATCACTGGATGAGGTGGTAGTGTCACAATGGGGGCAGTGCTGTCACAGGGCAAGGCTATGATGTTTCAAATGGTGATTGGTCGGTTGCCACAACAATCTTGGAAGTCTCAGTTTTGACCCAGGCAACCTTTTTGAAAATCGGGCTGTCTGGGTTAAAACCAGACAGGTGGCAACCTTAGTTTTGCCACTTGTGGGTATTGCACTCCCAACCTGGAAATATCTTGGCATGGCATCTTAACAGTGGTTGAAATTGTTTGAAAACTGCAGTTCGGGTATTCATGCTATACAAAAGTGTTTTCTAGTGGTTTGACACTTCTGGGGTCATGTCCCATGTGTTCTTATCTTAAATGAGAGGCAACACAGACAGTGTTGGCCATCCCACCATTAAAATATGTGGTGTTTTCTCCACCAGTAAACTGACCATTGTTCTATTCATAGTCTGACCAGATTTGCTTCTGTGCATGACTGAAGAAGGAAGGGTGGGGGGATTAGGGTTTTTTTTTATTATTAAAAACTAGATCCTATAAGAGAGTGCAGTATTGTATTGGGCTGCAAAAAAACAGTAAAGAGAGACTATCGCTTATCAGAGCCAAAGTAAAAAATAGCTTGCCTCATATCAATTATTAAAATTACAAAGAAAACTTTGCACTTTTGAAAAAAAAATTTAACCACAGGATTCCAATAGTGCTATAAACTGACTGAATTTTGGAAAAAGACAGGTTTTTTTTAAAAGCACTGACCCACATATGTAATAAAGGAGCTAAGTTGGCCAAGGTGCAGTAACCCATAGTAGCTTTTAAATGGAGGGGGGGTCGATTAAACTGCTGATAAGGTACTATACCTGGGCAATTTAGGGGGTTATTTTATCTCAACATTTTCTGTTGCAAACGCAGATCAAATACTTTTTTATTATTACATTTTCCCGAAAATCTGCTCTGTGGGGAAAAAAAATCGATTTTTTTACCCGTAAACTCAGTTTTTTCTGATTTTTTCTAATGCTTTTTACCCAAACCATACTTCGGGGTATTGCACAAAACTCATATCAACTCATATGACTTATATGCAACCTTGACAGGTCTGAGATGCCAGATTTTCTGATTTGGACTTTTCCATCCTCGAGGTTGAATAAATTCCGGAAAATTTGTGATTTTGTAAAAGTCTGGTTTTATATAATAAAAATCACAAATTTTTCGTTATTTTTGCATTCGGAGTTTAGTAAATAACCCCATTAGATTCTTTCATTATATAATATATATATTCATTATATATTCCCTATGCCTATGCTGCTAATTTCCAGCGCAAAGCTGTGACATAGGACATGCGCTTGAACAAAGCTCACTAGGAATACATATTAAATGTGCAAGCAACATTTAACATATATATTTAGCCTAAAGCCCTTGAACATTATCACATGTGAAAATTTTGCAAAAAATATCCACAGTTTTGAAAAACAAATCTAGTTGATTATACAAGGGGCTAATTAATTAAATTGAGAGTTTGCATCTCCAAGATTAAGATCATTGTTTCATATCACTAAAGTGCTGATGGTAGCAACTCAGATAGATTATACACAGTGGAAACGGCTAGATAGACGCTAAATGCCATCAGTAACAACTGAGCACCTGATATTAGCCACTCTAGCCAATTAGCATTAATTAGCAGCTTCTAATTTGTTGAAAATTAGCTAAAGAGGCCCCAGGTATTAAAGTGTAATATCATGCTCCCTTTTAGAGCTCCTGCAAACCGATAGGCAAGACATTGGAGCTTGATTCCTATTAAACCTGAGGTGTGAATTAAGACATTTTGGAATTTCACACATTATGTTAAAATGGATATCAGTGTCTTGTAAGGAGACTATATGAAGTGACTGTAAGGCTCATTTATGAGCGTTGTGCAAATTGCAAAAGATGCAAACCACTGTATTTTTTTACCCACTATGCATTTTCATGCAGAGTTCCAGTGTAACTGTGGGCACACACTAAGTTGCGTTTCTGTAGCTTGTGTGCTATTCACCAATATAATAATAATAATATTATAATAATTATACATTAATGCTAATGACATTATACATGATAATGTCATTAGCATTCAGTTCATTTGCCACGGGTTATTTGTGAGTATCAAAGAATTCTGCTAAGGGAAACCTAAAATCACTGGCAGCTAATGGTAATTCCAGGGTCCCCTTGTGTTAATGCATGCACTTGCATTAAAGTTATCAAAGCAGGCTGAAGTGGCATGAGTCGCACAGGAGCATGTATGGATTCAAATATTCTGAAAAGCATCAATGTGTGCTAAATGTTGCATCCACCTGTGGGCTTAATAATAGGAAATAACAGATTTTATACAGTTGTTATACCTGTACATGTATGTAAGAGATGATTAATATTTTATATATCATAAACCTTGGATCTAACCTCAAATCGTAGTCTGATGCATTAACATTTGTGCATGACTGAACTCGATTCTTCATACTCTCTCCTATCTGGGGTACCAGGTACCTAAAATGCCCTTTTCCCTGCCCTATGAAACGTAGGGTTAGGGAATTTTAAAATTAGACCCTCCAGGAGCATTCAGTACTAGATTGAACTGTTAGAACCTTTCACCTTGTTGGAAGAACAAGGGAAGATCCCTATTTCTCGTACCAGTGATTATAAGCCACTACTCATTGTTAAAGGGGCGTATGTGAGTAGCCTGTGGGGGACGTTTAATATAGTTGTCCCTATTCCTACCAAACACACACCCAATTATGGCCCTTGGTGGGTCCGCTAATAATAATCATTATGCCATGATGCTAAATGGCACCTACACTCTGTATAGAGTCCTACTTTTTTGAGGGGGGTATCTAAGGCATTTCTGTGTTATACTGTAGTTGTCCTATACTTATTTATGATCCAACTTTTTTGGACCTAGATGAGGCAGTAAGGGGAGAGGTAAACACCTACACCTCACTAGTTTTGCAAATTCTATTCTTGACAATTCAGCCCAAACACTTGCCTACTTGCAAATGGGTATAGATCATGGGCAGTGGCAAAACTATGATACAGCAGACCCCATGGTTGTAGGAGGCCCAGACCATTGGGTCTGCTGTATAGAAGCCCCCTCCCCAGACCCATTCTTACATTTAGGGGGTTATTTATGAAAATCCGAATTTATCTCACTATTTTTGGAATGCCACTCTGACCAAATCCACACTGACGTTTTCACCATATTTATCATTCAATTTTCCCAAAAAATTCTTGTGCGGGAAAAGTCTCAATAAGATATTTAAAAAATCGGAATCCGCAACTTCAGATTTCACACCCGAATAATGCGTATTTTTTGGATTTGATGCCCAAATACCGCAACTTTTTCAGAAACCCAGCGCAAATCAATTGCCATTGACTTCTACATGAACTGGGCAGGTCTGAGTTGGAGTCGTTTTTTATTTGGACTTTTAACACTAAAAAATCTTAGTTTCCCTCTTCAAAAGTCCAAACAAATCGGACTTTGATAAAGAACCCCCTGACAACTGTCAACTGTCCCACCACAGTTGTCAGGTGTGAGACAGCCATGGGGAGGTGGGGTTGGGCTTTTGCTAACCTCTAACGACCGTACAATGAAGTTAATTCACTGCAGACCCGTAATTCAACAATAGACTGCACTAGTGGTGTTGATTTTCCATTTTGGTCGTGTGGTGTTTATACAAATGGCCTGTAGATGTCCCTGTGCTCAAGACTTATACTGTGCATACTTACTAAACAGCTTGTTGTGTTAGAGTTGCTTACTGTTGTGTAATGGCTGCATGGGCCTGCTAATAAAACACTGTTATATTCTACTCATCCTCGGCTACCCAAAACATAACAGGCCGGCTAGGTCCTTAGAATACAGTATTTTTTTTAAATGGAGCCCATTCACACACTTACTGTATGCAGAAGTAAAGTTTTTTTTTAAACTGAGCTGCACTCATGCACATATATGCAGTTGCCTAACCCATTAATTTGACACATCAAAGTATCAACGTAATAAATGGGGTAAGCTCCTCAACTGCATACATGTGCATGAGTTTGGCTCTGTTTAAAAAAACATTACTTTTGCTAAGCTCTACCAGTGCCTATACCTCAGGGAAATAACCATCCTGCAGGTCGCTCCCTAGCAACATTGAGATGCTCTATTCTACTAAGGGGGACTAAGTTTATGTATGTGGTGAGTTGCAGATGTGAAGTTGAATAATGCTGATTTCCTCACGCAAGTCTAAATATTACAAAAACCAAATTGGAAGCATGGGTTTTTATTGGCAACTGAGACTAGGGGATTAATCACTGCAAACCATTCTCATTATTAGAATAGCTTTGTGGCTTACTGACCATCAGAAATTTTCTAGAATTATAAAACTTGCCAAGTTACATCAGGAGGACAACCACAAAAGTGATTATTGTTTTGTTGACAAACAATGCACCCCTACCAGTGTTGGAAAATACAATCAGAAGTCAGTGGTGGAGGTCTGTGATGGTCCATACTACTTAGCCAATGGGAAGTAGCATAAATATCATGGGTAGGACAGGAGAATTATTATGGTATGGGCCCCCTGTTAATGTAATCCATATAATACAGCATGCTGTATGTGGTTTAACTGAAAACTGACTGTCTTTTGTTTTATTTATATCTATATATAATTTTTCACATACGTACGTCAACTATGTACAAGTAGGTACATTTTCACATCTAATTAATGAATTGACATAAACTTGTTAAATTGGATCAATCCCATTGGTGGTGGTTCTTTACTGTGCAAGGCACAGATTCCTTAAGTTACACCATGGGATCTATAAGGTAAAAGTGGAATACAAGAGATACAGCGATACAGATACAGAGATACAGCAGGTACATGAAGAAAGGTGTTATTCTATGGACAGGAATTAGCCAATCGATACCTCTGCTATCCCCAAATACACATAAATATTGTTAGGCATAAGGCTCCCATGCATGACATAGTAAGCATCACAGCTGCTTTTAAAGAGGTTCTGAAGCACCTTCATCAACATCAGCAAGGCATAGGAGTTTCAGCTAGTCTGTGCTTATAAACGTCAAATGTGATTAAGCATAAATTGCATAAATGTTTTTGTCTATTTCATATTGTTAAACCCGTAAGAAACAAGTCATTTCCTTTCTAAACACTGAACTTGGCTCCTGTGTTTTGCCTTGATATTGCTTTGATTGGATACCATGGCAATTAATCTCTCTGTTAACACTACTCTGTATTGCCAGAAACATAGTTTTTAACACTGTCTCTCTGGCTAGCAGAGAAGATATTTTCTTTACTTTTTTGCTCCCTAAGGCCACATTAATCAGCCTATGGTATGAAACTCTGAAGGCATTAAAAATATGTCTCTCACATATCCAAGAGTAGTGCTGGCTGCATGGCAATACCAGGGAATAATCAAGAAGAAATACTTGTGTGTATCAATGATGATTTATTGCTAAGAATTGTTTCTTTTCCTCAGAACTACAAGAGAGCCATTTCAATATTTTACAAAATTGTGCCGTTGTATGTGCAATTTTTTTGTTATTGCTTAATAATTTCCATTTTAATGTTAATGGGGAAATTTAAATGAAAAAAAGTTGTTGTTGGTCTGAAAACAATGTACACATTAGCTAATAATAATAGTCTTTGACATATTAGATTTAGTTAAAACCTAAAATTACATACTAGCTCAGTTTCATCTAAACCTAGTTTGTAAAGCATTGTCATGTAAACCATCCTAACATCCTAATAATTTGCTTAACTCTGCTTCCCTTCCCTAACTAAGGAATACTTTAGAATGGCCCCGGGGAGGATGTTCAAGTTAAGTCAAGACTTTATTTGTCATCACAACTGCTGTAGACAAACCTATGCAATGAGATAAAGGGGGTTATTTTTCAAGGTCCATTTTTTCTGGTTGGACTTTTAAAGGGGAAAACCACAAATTTTTCGTAGAAAAGAAAACTTTTTGTGATTTATTAAGCCACGGTGGTGTTAAAAGTCCAAATAAAAAAGTACTTCAACTCAGACCTGCCAAGTTCATGTAGAAGTCAGTGGCAGATGTCCCAAAGATATCCTGATTTCCTGCACAATCATTTTTCGGGAAAATTTAATGATAAATGGGGGGAAAAGTCAGTGCGGATTTGGTCAGAATGGCTTTCCAAAAATAGTGAGATAAATTCAGATTTTGATAAATAAGCCCCATTATGTTAGGTTTCGGGCCCAGGGAACTTTTTACCTTTGATCTGGAAACGAGCTCCAACGAATGATGTGTTCAGGCCCAGGGAATACAATATTGGGGAAGGGTGTAGGCTGCTACTGGAAACAAGTCACATTATATGGGTTCTGACAATTTCTGTCATGATTTTTATGGTGTCGCTTTTATTTCTAAATTACACTGTTTAGACTGCAAATGTTTCACTCTACCATGTACAATGTTATTCCTAACAAGTGTATTTTTAGCTGTGATATTGGTGTGTAGACAACTATCTCAGTGCATTTTGCCTGTCATGTGAAAGAGCCAGCACTTCACGATGAAACTGCTTTCAGACAGGCTATTGTTTCTCCTACTCAATGTAACTGAAGGTGTCTTCAGTGGGACATGGATTTTTACTATTGATTGCTGTTCCTATATCTACCAGGGAGCTGTTATCTGTTTAGCTTCCCATTGTTCTGCTGATGAGATGCTGGGGGTGAGGAGAAGGGAGGGGACTGATATCACTCCAACTTGCAGTGCAGCAGTAAAGAGTGACTGAAGTTTATCAGAGCACAAGTCACATGACTGGGGGCACCCGGGAAACTGATAATATGTTTAGCCCCATGTCAGATTTTAAAATTAAATATAAAAAAATCTATTTGCTCTTTTGAAAAACTGATTTCATTTCAGAAGTCTGCTGGAGCAGCACTATTAACTATTTACCAGTGACATACAATATATTCACCAATGTGAAAAACAGCCACCTGCAAGTGCAACCACCTAATCAAGATACCCTATGATATGTGGCAATGCGTTTTGTAACTATTTTTATCTGTTTGTTTATTTTTTTTAAAATAATTTTTAACTATAATTTCCATGTTATCTAATGCATAGTGGTAATTCGTAATGCCAAACACATCAAACATATATATCCGTAGTGCAGCGAGCAGTATCTATGATTAATAAAGAAAGAAAAAGAAAAAATAGAAAAAGAGAAAAAAACTGCAGGAGCATAAAAAATTATAAAACAAATGCAAAAAAATATATGTCAAAAATCTAAAAAATGTCCCTTTGTTTGTGTTGTCCCTTATGGTAGAGCCCTACAGACAAATCAGCAGGGCCAGTTGGAATTGGATCATTCCTTACTGCAGAGGAGTAGCACCCCTAATGATGAAAAGTGTCCCCACATAATCAAGGGATCCCCGCATTATGTTAAAGTACAGCTGGATATATATATATAACAGTACTGTTATTGATAAAGGTCCTCAGTTGGGACCGATACGTCAGATACAATGCTGTGTTACAAATAAACACTTCATTCACAAGTTTTAATTAGTGTGCTGATCGTTCATCATCATTATATATATATATATATATATATATATATATATATATATATATATATATATATTGGAAAAAAAGTTTGGGAACCCCCCGATAATTAAATGGAAAGCATGGGGAGTGTAGTCTTTAATAACTGATGCTATTAAGTTGGTTAGTAGGAATAAAATATGTGACTGCTTGGCTCATAAAGAAGGGGTATGGCACTAATGGGACCCAGAAATTACAACTCATGCTCCTTTCAGTACAGCAAGCAACTTACATGTATTTGTGACATTACAAAATAGGAAAATAAACCAAAATCTCAGCAATATGGAAATTAATGGATCTGGCAACATGTTGCTCTCCAACTTCTTGGATGTTGCTCCCAGTACCCTCAAAGCAGGAGCTTATTTTTGAATTCCAGGCTTGGAAGCAAGTTTTGGTTGTATAAAAACTAGGTGTACTGCCAAACAGAGCCTCAAAGTAGGTTGACAATCCAATTTGGGCTATCAAATGGCCAATCACAGCCTTTATTTGGCAGCCCAAGAACATTTTTCATGCATGTGTTGCTCTCCAACTCCTTTTACATCTGAATGTTGCTCACGGGTGCAAACGTTTTGGGGATCTCTGGTATACAGTATGTAATTGGGAGGTGAGCTGTGCTACTGACCTTATATTCCATTTATAAAGGGATGCAAATCACTGGGCAACTTTTAGGCTTTTAGTTTTCCTTAGATTAAACTTTGATAGCGGTCATTTACAGTAAACCATTGTCCCAAGAATTACATGAAAAGCGATACTCAGAACACAAATAAAAATAAGTCTGAGAACATTATGGGTTATATGCTATTACATGGCAACTGAGCTACAGTGACAATACTACTCTGGAAAACTGAATGTGATTTCAAGCCAACAGACGCTGCAGCATGAAGTCTGCTAGCACAACAGTAACACCACAAAACTTGCCATTAGCACTGTAGCACAGGGGAACACAAATTGCATTTTGAAGTCAATCAAAAAGTCAATCTAAGAAGGGTAAGTCTTATCAAAGAGCAGGGATATCTTGGTCAGGCCCAGAGTTGTGGCAAGGCCAAAAAGGCCAGGGCCTAGGGCGGCAAGATTTTAGAGGATCCGACTGGGGGCTCGTAATCCCCAGTGCTCCGCCGCAGGGGGGGGGAGTGGCCAGGCACTAGGACCCTGCGGCCTTGGGGCGCGCAATCCGAAAACCGGCCCAGATCTTGGTTAAAGGGAATTCAAAGGTAAGAATAAAATTACAGTAATTACTTTAATGTTCTATTTTTAGCCATTCAAAATATGTTTTCAGTTTTATAGTGATAATATGAGGCTCTGCAGCCGCCATTTCAATCTCACATAACAAATATCAAAACACATAATTTGTTATGTCAGACAACAAATATCAAAGAGCCGCAACCTTAGTTTAAAGGGAATCTCAAGACAAAATTAAACTTCCTCAATGTGCTTTTCTTTGTTGTTTTTTTTTTACGATGTACATTAAATTACTATTTTTAGCTATTTCTAAATATATAAGTAGTTTCATAGTGTTAATATTAGGATCTGCAGCTCCCCATATGAGCTGTGTCAGAGATTCTAGGGGTAATTTGATCCCCAATTAAATGTCACTCTCCATAGCACATTCTGCCCCCTTTGGAAGGATTATAGAGAAACTTGCAGTTAGATGAAGATGCTTCCCTGCAGCTCAGTACAGCTTACAAATCGCTGGCTTTTCCAGCCTCCGAGAGAGAGAGAGAGAGAGAGAGAGAGAGAGAGAGAAAAAATCTGCTGGCCAAAAATGCTACATTAGCAAAAAAGTCTTAAAAAGTCTTGCAGAAGGGCTTTTGAACTGGCAAGATATTTGCAACAAACGTGCAAGAACCTGACCAGTTCCTTTGCTCACCCATGTATCATAATTCATTATATTCTCCACAAGCTTTTTATTTATTAAAACACAGTTTCCATTCCGTGTTCATTATCATAATCATTTGAAACTGACCTGGACACCAGTTTCTGCTAATACTTGATGGACTTCTTTACTGCATAAAAAAGAAAAAGAAAATAAGCAGCTTCTGATAAAATATGAGCAAAATATGAAGAATATACTACATTGCCATTATATCAGTCTGGTTTGACATTTTGCTATGGCAAACTTGGATATTTATTAAACAGCAACAAGCTCATGAAAGACAGGTGAGGTTTTGTGATATTTGTAAATAATGTTACTACCATAAGTGGGAATAACCATACAGAATCACTATCCCTTGGATTGCTGTCACACTAACATTTATATCTTAAACGGCATAGATTAGGCCTAATTTAAGGCATATCATACAACTAGCAATTTACACCTTAATAAATAGTCTAAATACTAAATACATTTGGGGGGGGGAGGATATTCTGTGTGGAAGCAGGGGTAGATAGGAAGTGGTATCTACTTTTTGGGCACCCCTGTACTACAGCTATTGGATCCATTATCCAGAAACCACTTATCAAGACAGGGCTGAAATACGGAAAGCCCTATATACTCAATTTTAATCAATCACTGATTGAGTCCAAACAATCCTATAGGGATTAATTATTGTTGAAACAATTTTTAACAGGCTTAAGATTTGCATATCCACATTACAGGAAGATACCAGGTCCTGAGCATTCTGGATAACAGGTCCCATACCTGTACTATCTAAACAATGTGAGAGCTTTTCTCGACTGAGGAGCAGAAGTGCCAAATTCTGATTAGTGCTGCCTGTATTAAAAAGAAACAGTATTTAAACTGCAAAGCTCACACAGCAGAAGCATGAGTTCTTTATTCTTTTAAGAAGCTAGTTAGCAAGGCTGAATATTTAGTATGTGATGCCACGTGGCTGTGCATGGGTTCGCCAGGTCGCAATAACACACTGCATCTCCTGTAATGCAGGTAGTCAAGCTGTTGCAAAAAAAATTCAGCATCCAATTCAGCCTGAAAGATTAACACAGCTTGCCCTTAAGGTGGCAGAGTGGGATTTCAGTCAGTGGGGAAGATGAGCATTCTGTTGATTCAATGGTGGTCTGAGAGAGCAGTCAGAGACACCTATGATTAACCCAAGGTCCATGAGTTCAAAAATGCTTTGGGAACTGCTAAATACATGATCTTATTACTTGAGCTGCTTCTTATATGTAGGCAATATCTTTTTTTACAGACTCTTTTTCTATTGATACAGACTGCCAATGTTTTATTTCAATAAAGTAGATTTAATGTGTTTTATTTTTTCATTCATGAACCATTTTATGGTGCACATCCATATTTGGACACCTAAACATTTGCATTTCTTGCTTCTTTGTTGATTTATGAAACTATCACTATCAAAGAACATTGGCAAGGAAAGTGTTACAGAAAAAAAGAATACTCTTTTCGGATCACAGTCAAACATGGAGCTTCCTTCTCAATGACAACAAAGATATGTAAGTGAGGGACATTTAAATGGATGTAGTCAATGCTGCCATCAGAAATCACAGGGGGGCTGTACTGCAAAATTTTCTGGATCCCCTGGTCCCTGCCCGCCAACCCGACCTCCAAGCCCCACCCTAGATCCCGCCCACCCCATACCACAGTAAAAAGGCCTCACAGACATTAGCGCCAAAACAGTAAACCCCCCCCCGCAAGTTATAAAAAGTCATTGGTGGCCAGAGCCCCTCTACAAGTTAAAAAAAAATATTGGTGGCCAGCCCCTCCCCCCAAGTTATAAAAAGCAATTGGTGGTCAGGGCCCCCCTTCAAGTTAAAAACGATTAGTGGCCAGGGCCCCCCTAAATTCTTTTGGGGGTCAGGCCCCCCGACAAGTTATAAAAAGCCATTAGTGGCCTGGGCCCCTTCAAGTTAAAAAGCATTTGTGGCCAACCCCCTCCTCCAAAATGCCATTGATGGTCAGGGCCCCTATTCAAGTTAAAAAATAATTGGTGGCCTAGGCCCCCTTCAGGTTAAAAAAACAAATTGGTGGCCAGGGCTCCCATAAATTGTAAAAAGCTATTAATGGGCAAGGCACCCTTTCAAGTTAAAAAAGAAACATTGGTGCTCAGGTCTCCCTCTACAAGTTAAAAAAAAACACATTGGTGGCCTAGGCTCCTTCAAGATAAAAAACAAATTTGTGGCCAGACCCCCCCCCCCCCACAAGTTATAAAAAGCCATTTATGGTCAAGGCTCCCTTTCAAGTTATAAAAAAACATCGTTGGACAGGGGTTTAAAGAAAAAAAGTTTTTACTCTCCTCTTCTTTGAGTCTTCTTCTCCTTTCAGTAGATTCTCCTCTTCTTTAAATCTGTTTGGCAGCTTTTGGCTCAAAACTGCGGCTTTTGGGATCTATTTGGCTTTTGCCGGCTTCCAGCACCTTTCTGCAACTTTACCAGCTCAAGAGGGCCTGGCTAATCTGGGAGGTGCAGCATGGACTGACCCCTCTATCACTGGGTCTGGTACAATTGTGCCCCCCTAGATGGTGGCCCTGGTTGTAGTTGTACAGTTCAAACCTGGCCCTTCTCCCCTTTTATGATGATCACTGCTGGCAAGTTCATTAATAATATTGACTAATCACACTGTCTTGGGGAAAGATTTATGTCTTCCATTTCCTTATTTTGTGCATATTTATACCACTGTGATACCTTCCCCTTTTATTTCAGATCCATTTATTTTTCTGAAACATTTATTTTCCTTTAGCCTGACCATCTTAGACTAATTCAACCTACAACTACCTAGCATTCCAGACTCCCACCTATCCCTGCTTTATCCTCTTGTTCTCAACTAATAAACTTCTTTTCTCCACTCTTAAAGGAGAATGAAAGTCTTGTTAAAATGTTAGGCCCCCTGCCAAAGTCTCCCTCCTCCCTACCAACCCGCACCACTGGGGACCACTAACACTGCCCTGTTAGACTACCTGTTAATAAAAATCAGAATAGTACACTTCTCTGCAACCTCCCGGCGACCAGGAACATGCACAGCTGAAGCCAGGTCTGGATATATGTGCATGCTCTTGTCACAAGATTGCTGGGAAGATAAAATTCAATGACCCAAGATGGTGCCAACCAACTCACTCTGTTTCCCTCTCTACTTTTTATGACCAGGTACAGGCAATATTGGTTCTGTTTGCGGGGGAGTCCTCCATCCAGGGGGCCCAGGGTTTTAACAATGCTTTTGTTTTCTTTTTTATAGGGGCAACATACACAAAGTTCCAACATAAATCTCCATTTTTTTACCTTTTGCCACAAGTCTGTGGGCCAATTGATGCAACCAGCCAAACCTGGAGCTACTGCCAGACCCATGCCAATGGTAGCTCCAGGACTGTGTGGTGTCAATAGGTATACCATTCATCAGAAGAGACACGTTGCATGCATTAGCAATCATGTAAGTGCAGTGGTGTGTTTTGATGCAAGTACCTTAATAATTATTTCAATATGTGCTCTCCATTGTATACATTTTAGAGCACCCATAGTTATGGGTGTGTACTCAAATGACCCATATCAAGTGAATCAAATGTTTGACTAAATTAAAAACCTTAGTATTTACAAAAGTATTTCAGCATTCTGTGAATTTTAAGTATATGACTTTTTTTTGTTAGAACCTCCCCTACAAGTACTTTGTATGTAATCTTTTTGTTAAATGACCATAATAGTCTACATGCAGCTAGCTCACATCCTTAACTTATGATAAGGAAATATTGTTGTAATGCTTATCACTTACTAATGTTGAATACACTAACTTGAAAGTTGGATTGTTCTAGATCAGGGTTCCCCAACCTTTTTTACAGATGAGCCACATTTAAATGTAAAAAGAGTTGGGGAGCAACACAAGCATGAAAAAGTCCCTGGGGGTGCCAAATAAGGGATGTGATTGGTTATTTGGTAGCCCCTATGTGGACTGGCAGTCTACAGGAGGCTCTGCTTGGCACTATACTTAGTTTTCTATGCAAATAAAACTTGCTTCCAAGCCTGGAATTCCAAAATAAGCACCTGCTTTGAGGACACTGAGAGCAACATGCAAGGGGTTGGAGAGCGACATGTTGCTCGCGAGCTACTGGTTGGGGAGAAACTTCTTTTATGTACCTCCAAATTGTATTCTTTTCTTTATGTTGTTTATTTTATATTAATGTGAAAACTAAATAAAAACATATGTTAAAAAAAAATGACCATAATAGTAATGATCCAGTCCTTCAAAGTTGCTCACAAGGAGGGTCATTTATCAACACTGGGCACATTTGCCCATCGGCAGTAACCCATGGCAACCAATCAAATTTCTGCATTCATTGTTCTACTAGCAGCTGGCTATAAAAAGCTAATCACTGATTGGTTGCTATAGGTAACTGCCCATGGGCAAATTTGCCCAGTGTTGATAAATGAGCCTTCGGAGTCACCATCTTGGATTTTGTCAGTGGCACGCACATGCTTAGTGGGCTCTAGGCAGCTGTTAAAATACTGAGCTTAGGGTTGTAGCAAATCATCAAGCAAATAATGATGTTTGTCTGTCATGGAAGCTGATGCTACAGGTAAGATTAGTACATTCTGATGCAAATTGCACTCGTGTCTGCACTACCGTTTCAGAATGTGAATTAAATTCTAATCAGTCTTGTATTGTAATGTTTTTTTCTTCCTTATCGTCTTTATCATATATTTTCTTCATATTTTGGTCCCTGAATTCAGGCAACTAACAGCATCACAGAGCATATGCTGTGAATCCAAAATCTTGTACACAACTGGAAATCATAATTAGGGTTGTCATTGTTTTGGAAGGGCTGCCTGGGTCGAAACTGCTTGCCTTGTTTTCCAAAATGAGAAAAACCGGGCAGGATTATCCTTGATTGACACAGCGATCGGCCAATTGCCAATGGCCACTTCATAGCCCATTCTGACGTTACGCTCCCCTCCCCATGACATCATGTGCCCCACCCCGTAACATCACACGCACACCCCCTGCCTAGAGGGCACTTACAGTAAAGGCATCAGCCCTAAACATAATACATACAGTAGTATTTCTAGCCCACTTCTCTGTTAAGTTTTAGTTCTCCTTTAAGTCTGAACAGAGCAGCAGGGTTATTCTTTGGCACACCCTTTTGCATCAGGTGGGCTGCAGGATTTTGAAGCCTTATGTTGAATATTGGGAAAAGCAATACTCTTTTGGAAGGTTTATATCCCTTTCAACTCCACATTTCCTTTGCTTGCTAATTTATCCCTCTGTTGGAATATTTATTATGTTCCAGGAGATAAAGAAAAAACACAGGCACAAAGCCAGTCCCTTTGGAAACACTTTAAAAACCAATAAAAAAAAAAAAAACAACTTGAATATTTTCTTTTACCTAAATAAGCTGTCATTTTTAGCTACACCTTTGGAGAGGGAACCTGGGTAAATTGGCATTCTGTATAATGTATGTTTTAAATGTTTTTTTTTTATCATGATCGTCAATTTAAAAAACACACAAACTGGGTTGAATTAAGAAATGATAACATTGTTCTCCAAGCCAATATTCAGTAGATTATGAATAATGCAATTGAGGCCCTTTGAATGGAACTCCAAGGCCACATGATAGCTGTAAGTACAGTATGCCAAGAATTCAGTGATTATTCTTATATAAAGGATGGAAGTAGCAATGTAAAAGAAAAGATTAGGAGGTGGTTGAAGAGAATACTAGAAATATGTAATATATGAGGACACTGTTGCAATTATTTTCATGGCTTTATACTTAAAGCTACATACACATATATATGTGCGCGCACACACACACACACACACACACACACACACACACACACACACACACACACACACACACACACACACACACACACACACACACACACACACACACACACACACACACACACACACACACACACACACACACACACACACACACACACACACACACACACACACACACACACATATGCTCATTATTCAATGTAAAATAGCAAATAAAAGTGTATTAAAAAAGTAAACATTCTGAGAAAGAATTCATGTTTAAGCAGATTCCAGCAACAGACTTTTTTTCCAATGTAGAACAGGTTCCTGCTCACTAGCTCTCTCGAGCGCTCTCTCGAGCGCTCTCTCGAGCGCTCTCTCGAGCGCTCTCTCTCTTTATGTGTATATATATATATATATATATATATATATATATATATATATATATATATATGTCTCTATATATATGTCTCTGTCTTAAATATATTGATAATGGGTTGAGTGCAGACAACCTCTTGTATTTGTCTATATGTATTTTGTGGTCACACCCTCATTGCACCCCCACCTAATGTTTTTTAAAAATGAGTGGTGAGCACAACTTTCCCTTGTTTGTTATAGTTATACAGGAGCAGTGACCAGCTCCATGTTGTAGCTCCCACCCTTCCCAGCTATAGTCAGGTGATCCCACTGGTGTCTAATAAAAGGGCAGCCAAGTTTGGGAGGTTTACTTTGAAAGCAGCAAGTAAGTTGTAGGTAAAACTTAGTCCCTTTGTAAAATGTATAATTAAGCAATTGAATTCTTAATGAATCAGATAAAATTGAGCATAGGACTGGCCAGATATGGGATGACTTTGACGTAGTTGGCCAGCTTAAATATATTGCAATATATGGACAAACAATCCCTGTTTAAAGGGTAAGGCATTTTTCAGTAGCAGTATGCACAAAATGTCGCTGTCTTAAATATATTGATAATGGGTTGAGTGCAGAGGACTCTTGTATTTGTCTATATGTATTTTGTGGTCACATCCTCATTGCACCCCGCCTAATGTTTTTTAAAAATTAGTGGTGAGCACAACTTTCCCTTGTTTTATATATATAAATATATATATATATATACAGTATATATATACAGCATACATTATATATATATATATATATATATATATATATATATATATATATATACACATATTTTAAGTAAACTCACTTGATGACTTGGAGCCTTATTTATTAAAGGCCGGATTTTAGTGGTTTTAAAGGTTTTTAAAACCATGACCAAACTCACAAATTCTAAAATCATGATTGTCATTGAATTCTTTAAAAGACAATTCCTAGTGAAAAAAATATCTGAAAACCTCTAAAAGTCCAACTTCTTTAGCACTTTGGCAACTTTTACTAGGTGAAGTTTAGTATTAAATGTTTCCGTGGTTTTTTCACTTAATAAATTTTGAAATTTTAGAGCTTTTTAAGCACAAAACAAAAACTGTGGTACTGTGTTAGCCAGTAGCAAAAATAAATAAAAAAACAAACAAATATAAAAAGTATTGTAGAAGTGATACCTATATTGGTTAATAATAAAAATACATTGCAAGCTTTCGGAGCACCAAGGCCCCTTGTCAGGCAAAATACAAATGAAAGCTAGAAAGGCACAGCATATATACTGTTAGATCAGTGAAAGGTTTTCATGGGCAATAAATTAGGAAGTTACAGATAGATAAAGATCAATTGTAGAGATAAAACAATGAATTAGGGTGGGTTGTAAATAGTCCAGGAGTCTGGATTCAGTCAGGTCACATAGGGGCAAATTCACTAACATTCGTAGTTTCGCGAGGCGCAACTTCGCTGCGCTTCGCTGCACTTCGCCAGGCGTAGTTTCGCCAGCGCTCCGCAAATTCACTAAAATCTGAAGTTGCGCTCAGGGGTAGCGTAAGGTTGCGAAGTTGCGCTAGCATTGATTCGCTATGTAAAGCGAAGTTACGATAGCGAAGGCTAATTTGCATACGGCGCCAAATTAAAATTTCAATGGAGGAATACGTATCAGCACTACAAATGCCTAGAAAACCTTCAAATCTGCAAATAAAAATTTTATTTTGCCCTACACATGTGCCCACTGTCTAGGTAAGTTGCCATGAGTCAGGAAATGTAGGGGGGAAGGAGGGGAGCTCCAAAAAAATTTTCAATCTTTTTCAGCCTATCACCCATAATGTAGAAAACACGCCAGCGTTTTTTGGGACTTAGAAAAAATTTTGACTTTTTTTGAAACAATCCCTATCTACTCTATTGCGCTTCGCCAGGTCTGAGGTGGCGAAGGAAGTCTAGCGTAAAAGGTAGAGTTCAGTACACTGCGCAAGTTAGTGAATTTGCGTAGTTACGTCGCTAGCGAAAATTTGCCAGGCGTAAGGGTGCGAAGTAACACTAGCGAAACTACGCCAGCGTTCGTTAGTGAATTTGCGCAGTAACGAAAATGCCAAACGCTAGCGAATTAACGCTAGCGTTCGGCGCTTCGGCGCCTAGTGAATTTGCCCCATAGTGTGACATCAAACCTGACCCTAAATTAAGGCCCTTAATGTGTTAAATAACTCCATACATTTGAATTCATAAATCTTCCTTTCCCGTTCTGTTTTAAAGTTCCCTTTTAGAATTAAGACCTGCATGTCCTGAAGACTGTGATTTTGACTGCAGAATTGTTGCCCCACTGGTGTATCACATGATTTGGTGTTGATTATATGTCTGTGATGGTTCATCCTTATGCGCAATTTTTGTCCTGTTTCACCAATGTATCTGCCTCCTGTATAGCACCTAGTACATGTAATTGTGTATACCACATTGGATGAAGCACACGAATAATGATCCAGAATGGTATCGACTTTTTGTGTATTCGGAATAGCAACTTGATCTTTGCACAGGATGTATTTGCAGGTTTCACATCTGTTGCTGTTGCAGGGAAATGTACCTGCTTTAGTTGTTTTAGGAAGAGCACTTCTGACAATCATTTTCCTCAGATTAGGTAGTTGTCTATAAGGCAAGAGAGGTAGTTCCGGGAATATTTGTGTTAGTCGGGTATCTGCTTCCCATAGCACTTCCCATCAGTTGGAGGTATATGGCATCCCCTAATGAGAAGTAGTTGTGTGTCAGTATAAATCTGATCAGTTGTAGAGTTGGTACTGTGGGCATATTATTTTTTTCTAGGAAGTGCTGGCAGGCTGCATTACCATCTTCATATCGGATGTTGATATACAGAGACTCCACATACATTGTAGCTAGGATGGTGCCTATATTGGCCAGTTTGTTTAAAAGGTCAGTGGTGTCTGGCAGGTCCAGACTGAGAATTAAAATAGGTCCTGGCATTTCAGGAGGTACACAGAGGCCCAATCAGCCCATGAGAGGCCCAAGCAGCCCCCACCAGCCCACTAAATAGTGACTTTCTATGGCACCATATAGCAGCCCCTCTGGCATTTGCCAGAGCCCACAGATTACCAGTCCGGGCCTGGTGTCTTGTATAAAGCTGGGTGTTTTTCTTACAATTGGCTTCAGTATGTTTTCTACCCAGCAAGATATGCCCTCAGTTACCAGAGATGATGGGTCGCCCTGGGTTTCCTTCCTTATGTATTTTGGGTTACATGTAAAATGTACCAATTCTGGGGTTCACTGGTATCAAGTCCATTAAAGGACCAGTAACGTCAAAAATTTTTACAAAAAAATTTGTTCGAATACAATGAAAAAAAAACACCAACACAAATTAAAATTTAAAATAGCAAAGCCTTTATTAAGAAATAACTTACAGAAACTCCACTTCCTGTCCTTTTCAGAAACGGCGAAAGGGCGACCATCCATCTGCAGCGCTCGATTTCTCCTTCTGGCTATACACTGACAGCATGTCCTCTGCCGATTGCCTTCTCCAGCTCTTCTTCATCCAGCAGCAGTAGGAAGGCGATGTCTCCAAACCCCCCCCCCCCACGGCTCCAGGAATGTAGCCCTGACTGCCGAACCCCGTGCCCACAGGGATCCACAAGAGAAACACCAGAATGGAAATGTTCCTGGGGTCTCAATTATGGACTGTGATTTGGTATTTGGTACACCCTATGTAGACTGCCAGCCTACAGGAGGCTCTATTTGAAAGTACAGTTGTTTTTTGTGCAACCAAACTTGCCTCTGAGGCTGGAATGAAAAAAAAGTATCTGCTTTGAGGCCATTCAAGTAACATCCAAGGGGTTGCTTGTGAGCCAATGGTTGGGGACCACTGTCTTGAACAGTCTACTAAAAGTTAGAATATAAAAGCAAAGATGATTGGCTACTGTTAGCATCAGTACTTGCCAGAACCAAAGTCAGGGCCTTTGCTAGCAAATGAGCCAATTTATACCTTTTATTTAGCTATTTTCTGTGAACTACCACCTAAGAATATGCAGACATGCAGCTTGATTTACTTCTATTACCACCTCATCTTCCATTACATGTCACAGCAGATCTGATGGTGGATCGCTCCTCTTTTTTGGTCATTGCCATATTGGAGATTGTTGGTATATAATAAATAATTCAAGAATAAGCTTAAACAACAAATGTTAGCAATTTTTTACCAAAATATTATATTATAGCACATTTATAGGATCGGTTATAAAGAATGCTTAGGACCTGGGGTTTTCCGGATAAGGGATCTTTTAATAACTTGGATTACAATACCTTAAGTCTACTAAAAATAATTTAAACATTAAATAAACCCAAAAGATTTTTGTTGACACCAATATGAATTCATGCAGCTTATTTATGATCAATTATCAAGGATCAAAGTACAGTTCTATTATGATAAAGAAAAATTATGAAATTGTTTTAAAAATTTTAATTTAAAATTAACTCCATTGGAGATGGCCTTCCTGTAATTTGGAGCTTTCTGTATAACAGCTTTAGCGGTATCTTACCTGTATTTGACAAATATGCACAACAGCAAATAACTTTATTGTTATTCAAGGAACAAATATTGGCCTTTATGAGTGTGGGTTTGCAATTTTAAGAAAATAGATTGAGGCGTAATAGTGAGAGAATTTTTAAAGCCTAATCAATAAAATTCCATACAAATGTACCATGTAATAATACTGAAAGCATGTTTGGCATCACATACACATAACACATAGATTAGAATGAAGAATTCTATATACAATATTATGTTTATTACAGAAAAAGTCTTCACGCCTTTTTTATGGTCAATACACACACATATCATAGTTTCCAGAATATTTGTTTCGTTTTGAGTGTTATTTAATGAAGGCATGAATTATAAAAACTAGGGATGCACCGAATCCAGGATTCGGTTTGGAATTCTGCCTTTTTTTGGCCGAAGCCTTGTGCATGGTCGAACCGAATC
This sequence comes from Xenopus laevis, assembly GCF_017654675.1. Lineage (NCBI taxonomy): Eukaryota > Metazoa > Chordata > Amphibia > Anura > Pipidae > Xenopus > Xenopus laevis. Next base: position 61,482,071 of record NC_054372.1, on the reverse strand, counting down.
CGAATACTAATTTGCATAGGTAAAATAGGTGTGGGAAGGGAAATCACATGACTTTTGTCACAAAACAAGAAAGTAAAAAACATTTTTCCCACCTTTTCCTTTCCCTGCCCTAATTTGCATACGCAAATTAGGATTCAGATTCGGTTCAGTATTCGGCAGAATCTTTCATGAAGGATTCGGGGATTTGGCTGAATCCCAAAAAGTGGATTCGGTGCATCCCAAATAAAAACAGGTTCATCTACTGTCAAACAAAACATTTACTATCATTGTATTACTATACTTTATTTTTATAGTGACAAAATATTTAGCAGTACTTACAATTCCCCTACCACATACACAAAAACACACATACATTCTTTAATATACTTTTATACAGTGCCATTATTTTGGAGTAAAATTCCAAGCAAGCGGTTTCAAGTGGAAGTAGGTAGGTGTTTCCGCTACTGCAGAGAAGGAATGCTAGTAGATCTTATGATTCACAGTTGGTCTGTCAAAATATCCTTTACCTTTATACCTTTGTGCTTGTGTAAAATCAAAGAATGCATTTGTCAAGGCATTATGCCTCTGCCACCCTTTAATTACAGGGTTAACAATGTTCTTAAATGATTAGGCCATGAAAGCATTGTCTGCATGTACCCATAGCCCTAACTATTATTTTGGTATTGAGGTTTTAGATGTATAAAGCCTGGGTACTGAAGATGGAGGAAGACTATGTGTGGCCTCATTGAAGGAGGTTGAAACTCAGGTTTTACTTTAACCACGACATCAGCAGTTGTCAAATGCTGGTGCTGCCCCCACTGGGTGGACCTGGAGCAGCTCAGCCTGAAGGCTGATTTGTGGAAAAAGTATTTTGCGCCTGCTTAGATACAAAAGCCCAGCATTTTGGATTTGGGATGCACATTTTTTTTGTTGGCCATATGTTATTATTATTATTATTATTAACATGTGTTTATATAGCGCCAACATATTGCGTAGCACTGTAAAGTAAATGTGATTATACAACTAAATCACATGAATTCTATACATAGAACATATGGAGTTACATACATCACAATCAATACCGGTACAAAAGGTGTGGAAGGCCCTATGCTGAAAGAGCATACACTCTAAAGGGAAGGGAGTTATACACAAGGTGTGGGAGTGGGCAAGATCGAATTAAGTGGGTGAGAAATGTGGTACTGTATGTAGTGTTGCATTTGGTAGCTAAGCAGAGTGAGGGTAGGCTTCTCAAAAGAAGTGCGTTTTAAGAGATTTCTTGAAAGCAGAAAGGTTGGGAGAAAGTTGGACAGACTGAGGGAGAGAGTTCCATAGGAGGGTTCAGCCCTTCAAGGAACACAAGGGAAATATACATAATTTTAAAAAAGGAACATCCACAGACACTACAGTGTCTAGACTTTAATACTGCCAGTCACAACCAATCCCAGTTAAGGTGGGCAGTCGTGGAAGTAGTCAACCCCCCCCCCCCCCAGAGAGGTGGGAATATTAATAAGAAGTTACTACAAAGGGAAGCTTACTGGATTAAGAAACGTGACACATTACAGCCAAAAGGCATGAATGACAGCTGGAGTGTGAAATGTTTTCTTTAATGCTGTAACAATGTTGCCTATGATTGAAACTGATTCTGTATTTGTTTCCTTTTTGCAGATAAATATCTCTGTGCCTAAGATAGATACAATATACTAATTTGTACGGCTAATGGTAATAATACTGGGCTTTCCTTCCTTCATATTTAACACAGGATTATTAAGCTTTTTTATAGTAGGCCCTAATAATGGGCAGTACTATGTGTGAACATTTGGACTTTTGAAAGCTTTTAAGCGTTTTTTCTACAATAAGTTTTTCTACTGAATATAATTTTTTTCTACTGAATGTTTTTGTACTTGTTACACATTTGATACTATGCCATTACCTTTTTTTTGTGGCTATATGGTAATGACCTGTACCTAATTAAGGTAATCCACACCCGCCCTGTGTGATCTCACTTCCTGTCTATACTCTTAAAAGTCTGTGATCATTTTGTTTGTTTTACACTTGATAAAGGGTGAGCAGCCCGAAACATGTTGTGAAAAATAAATCACTTAGCAGTAAATCTGCTCTGTGTGCTTTCTCTCAGTTCCTCTGATTTAAAGGGTTCAGCCCTTGTAAAGTCTTGTGAGGAGGTAATGAGAGTAGAGTTGAGTAGCAGGTCAGTAGAGGAGCGTAGTAAGCGGTTGGGTGGGTATATAGAGATGAGTTCAGAGATGTAGGGTGGTGCAGAGTTATGAAGTGCTTTGAATGTCAGGGTCATTAATTTGAATTTGATTCTGAAAGGTAGCGGAAGCCAGTGCAGGGATTGACAGAATGGCGTGGCAGAGGAGGAGCGGTTGCTGAGGTATATGAGCTCCGCAGCAGTGTTCATTATGGACTAAAGAGGTGACAGTCTCTGGAGGGGAAGGCCAATTAAAAGAGAGTTACAGTAGTCTAGACGTGATATGACGAGCGAGTGAATAAGAATTTTGGCAGCATCTTGGGTGATATTTGTAAAGATATTTTCATACCATACCAAAATTTGGTGGGGCTTACCTGAAAGTGGTTCCACTGTTCATATTAAAATGTTGGAATCTTTCCCATCCTAATGTCATCCTACCATGATCCTTTAGTTTCACAACTGGTTAAAAATCTATCACTGTGCTATGAACATCTAGTGCAGTGTTATATGTCCAAACTTTCTGTAGGACTCCTCTTAGCCCATGACAAGGGTATAGATGGGTATACACCTATAGGTAAAAGCATTTAGCCATTGGTCCAAAAACATGTAGTATTATATACGTACATCAATTAATACTATATTTACCTTTGAATCCAATTTAATTAAAGGCTTATGTTATACAAGGCAACATCACTAGAGTTTTCTAGAATTGGCAGACACAAAATATACAATCAGATAACTTGTAATTATCTCTGAATTATCTAAACAAATGTGGCATGCTGTGACTGTCTGAGCCGTGTGATTTTTTTTATTGATCTTCATTGTTTGCCCTAATACCCTTCAATCTTTTGCTTATACTTGCGTAAACCATGTCCTATTCCCTCTTATAGCCACTCTAGAGTGTGTATTCAGAAACATCTAGAGCATGCTAGAGTTGTACACTGTTTACAGTATATTTTATGCGCTTTTTGTGACTTTTTAATGGAAAAATCCATGATGTGCAATAATTAGAAAATTGGTTTATTGCTGGGACCCTTTTGTTTATCTTTGTAATTAGTTTGTTTAATTTTACTCTTTCCCTTTATTTACAAATATACATTTTTGTCTGAAAAATGCAAAGGTGATTTCACATTAACTCCACAAAGTTCCCCTTTTAACCCACTTAATACCAGGGATCACTTAATGCTGGTCTATTCCCATAGTGTCGTAAATACGTATTGTTCCAGGAAAAGGCAATTCATTACTGCTAATTAGCCTAATAGGGGCAAGCAATGGAAATATTCTCAACATTGCGACAGCTGTTAACTGTTTAGGGGAATGCAAGTCTCTATTGAAAGAGGCAATCCACTCTGAAATTGTCATTGATGTTTTACTCTAATTTAAGCCTATTTACGGCCAATGTTAAGCAGCATGTGTAAAATAGAGGCAACAATATTTGTAACTTTTTTTTGACATTTTGTATATTTTTGTTCACATTGCAAACCTTTTTTGGTCTAAAATCTACAGCAACAATATACTGCTTCTAACTGCAGAATAGTCAAAACTTAACTGCTAATTGGATGTTCTGGTGTATTAGATTGGGTTAAATTGGTTCTAACTGAATAACCTTCTTTTCCCTTATAGCTGCTTCATGCTAAAGTGGAAGTGTGCCTTTTTAATTTATAAGTAACTCAGTGGATGTGCTTGTTCTCTTTTAGCTCATATGAAGCATTAGTGACCCCTATCTGCTCCTTTAAATGTATTTTTTCAATATGGAATCATATTTCAGCTAAGGCAATGAGTGCTGTTCGCAAACAGCAGTTCTACAACAGAAGTGGCATGACAGTAATGATAGTACTACCTGGACTGATTTCAGCAGCATGAAAAACAGGCCCTATTGAATCTGGATGAAACTGGTAACCGCATGACGCATTTCAGTGGAACTCAGTAGGATGCGATATTCACTGAAATAAATGAAATAAGAACATAAATAATAATGGAATCAATGTGAATCCCTCCCTACTGGTTGTATAGAAATTTGTTGTTGGTCTGATTTCCCTGCAGTTCAACAGAGACGGATCTGCTGCTGCTCTGCTGTATAATGCAACTCCTTTTGATGATTTTATGTCTGTAATCCCAGAGCATGATTAAATCTGATTATAATTCTCTTAGGGGGTTATCTATCAATATTTAAATGAAATATTCGAATTTCGAAGTTATGTGGATTTTTTTATCTTTTTAATAAATTCGAATGTACTTGAATGGGAGGTTATTTTTGAAAAAACTTGAAACGATCGAATAGGAACGACCCGAAAATTCTAATTGAATTCAAATAGAGATTTCCTCCGAAAAAAACCTTTAATGTTAGTAAGGCTATTAATATCTTCAAAATGGTTAACCGGACTTCTGCCATTGACTTCTACTTGAATTTGACAGGTTTTTGGTGGGGAAGTATCGATTTAGAACTGTTTCCAAGGTCAAATTAGAGTTGGTGGTTTTAAATTCGAAATGGTGAGTTTTGACCCAAAAAGATTTCCAAAATCTGAATTTGAGTTTACCATTGGAACCTTAGTAAATCTGCCTCTTAATAGGTGGCACTGTGAACTGAGTAGTCCTTTCCCGATAACTTCTGTGATTGTGTATTAACTCAGTTAAAAATCTGTAGCACTGAACTATGTTTTTATAAACCATAGGCCTCCGTTTTGTCTCTTCAAATATTTGCACCTTTCTGTAGTGATGATTTTTTATAAAATAAAAGAAGGAATTGGGTTACAGGCAAATCCTCAGTCTAGATGATTAAATATTCCTCGGTTAATGCATTTTTGCAATTGATAACTGGATAAGCTATATCGAATCTGGTTACGATTGTACACCAGGGAGGCCTTGTCATATTCTTGTGCATTGCACATTTTTTTTGCTTATTACCTAATTTCTTTACCTTAATGCAATTTCATTTTCCCATTCTGACCATTCAGCTCCTAACAAAAAGATTATGAATAGATGAGCTTCAAGAGTGGTGTCAGATCTCCTCGAGGGAACTGAATTAATTTATTGCAATTATTTTTTTAATACAAGTAATTACAAGCTAAAAGCCACGGGGTGTGAATATGAGCATTTCCCATACATACATTCCAGTGACATTAGATATACATATTTTAGAGAGAAGGAGAAAGATCATACTGTACTGATGATATGCTCCCTTATCATTATATGTATCCAAAATATTTTTATATGCGACTTTTAATTACGGCTCTCCCAAAGGATAATAGCCTGAAACCGTATGCCAAGAACAGTATAAACATTGTAAGGACAATGCATTACAGAGGCCCATGTGCTAAAAGGGAAGTATTCGTACAGATGTTTTTGAAGTCAACCTACCAGTAGTGGTTTTTTTCCCATGAAAAATGACAATGAAAAAAGATTTGGTTGCTGATTTATTAAAGAATGAACTGGGGAATCCAGAAGGATTCCCAGCTGCTCTGTCTTTTTTCCATTTCCCTGACACTTTCCTGACAGTAAAGCTTTTTGTTTAATTGTTATTGATAGAGGTTTATATATAATAATATTGGTGTATTACAATACATATAGGGGCAGATTTATCAAGCGTCGAATTTCGAAGTTAAAAATACTTCGAAATTCGACCATCGAATTTAAATACTTCGAATTCGAATCTCGAATTCGAACTTTTTTCATCGAATTTGGGCATCCTGCGGTCAAAGTAAAATCGTTCGATCAAACGATTAAATCCTTCGAATCGAACGATTCAAACGATTTTATCGTGCGATCGAAGTTTACTTCGACTTCAAAAAACGTAGAAAATTGCTCTAGAAGGTCCCCATAGGCTAACATAGCACTTCGGCAGGTTTAATTTGGCGAAGTATTGAAGTCGAAGTTTTTTTTAAAGAGACACAACTTCGATTATCGAATGGTGGAATATTCGAATGATTTTACTTCAAATCGAATTCGAAGTCAAAGTTGCAGTATCCTATTCGATGGTCGAAGTATCCAAAAAATTACTTCGAAATTTGAATTTTTTATTTGAAAATTCCCTCAAATTCACTTCGACCCTTGATAAATCTGCCCCTTATAATATGCTTATGTTAACATATCTGGCATAGCACCATTATAGCACAGCAGGTTTATGGTAAAAGAAGTAATTTTAGGCGTTATATTTTATAATCTTATACTTTTCAAAAATGTGCATTTAATCACAATGACATTTTCCCCACTTGGTTCATTTTTACAAATTTAAATATTTAAAAACAATATAAAATAGCTTGAATGTTGAAAATACACCTCTCATCGAATTCTATAGAAGCCCTCCCACTTCTAGTTGCTGATTTTTTTAAAAAAATTTTTAAAGCAGATTCAATAAAATTTGACATTTGAGATTGCATTTTTTGCCACAATTTTCCTAAACCACAGAGAGTTTAGGACCTCGGGTTTTAATAAATCTTCCCCTTAATTACAATGAAGTAATATTTGATGATCTTATAGGAATTTGTGTACATGTCAAATAAACCAGTTATAGCAAGTTTATTACAGAGCTGTCAACCCCCACGCCCCTGTTTTTTTTGTTTTTTTTCGAGAGTTACCAGATTTTGTGGTTTGTACCACAATCTCCCATCACTCTTACACATTCCCCCCCAATTCTGGCAACTTCTGACAATTTTCAGCAAAAATGCATTGTGCGCATGTGCAGACAATTTCAGTGGAGCAGGAGCAATGCACACATGCGCATCGCAGTTTCTGTGGCTTCAAGAGAAATTGGAGAAATTGTGCACATGTGCATGATTTCACTTCCACTGATGTCATAGACCCAAAAATTTTGGCAAGTCCCTCAACTGCACACCCTGCAAAGTTGACAGCTCTGTTATTAGTTTATGCCAATCTCTAATGGAGAAGATAGCTTGAACTGTGTGTAGGTGCAAAAACTAAAAGGTAATAGATCATTTCCAGACTCAGTTCCAGACTTCATCAAAGGCTACTATTGAGATTTATTTTAAAATAAACCCACAAAACATTTTTTCTCGATAAAAAGCCTGATATATATGTTTATTGTTTATCTTGTTAAACATTCATTTGGGTTATATACAAGATGGTAAATTATTCATTCATAATTGCACAGTATTTTAAAATCCTTGAAATATACTAATATACTGTAACAGGGAAACGACCACTATAAGAGTCTTTAAATGCATCTGTTGATATCTGATTCTTTATCATTTGAGAACAAATGTTAAATAGTTAAAGGGATACTGTCATGGAAAAAAAAAAATTTTTCAAAATGATTCTGCTCCAGCAGAATTCTGCACTGAAATCCATTTCTCAAAAGAGCAAACAGATTTTTTTATATTCAATTTTGAAATCTGACATGGGGCTAGACATATTGTCAATTTCCCAGCTGCCCCATGTCATGTGAAATGTGCTCTGATAAACTTCAATCATTCTTTACTGCTGTACTGCAAGTTAGAGTGATATCACCCCCCTCCCCCCCCTAGCAGCCAAACAAAAGAACAATGGGAAGGTAACGAGATAACAGCTCCCTAACACAAGATAACAGCTGCCTGGTAGATCTAAGAACAGCACTCAATAGTAAAAACTAGTGATGGGCGAATTTGCACGATTCGCCGGCAGCGAATAAATTCGTGAAACAAACGTCGAAAAAAACGGACGCCGGCGTCAAAAACTGCGCCGTTTCGCTAATTTTTCACCGTTTCGCCAACGGCGCAAATTCGCCCATCTCTAGTAAAAACCCATGTCCCACTGAGACACATTCAGTTACATTGAGAAGGAAAAACAGCAGCCTGCCAGAAAGCATTTCTCTCCTAAAGTGCAGGCACAAGTCACATGACCAGGGGCAGCTGGGAAATTGATATGATCTATTTATCGTATGCTTAGGACCTGGGGTTTTCTAGTTAAGGGATCTTTCTATAAATTGGATCACCATACCTAAAGTCTGCTAAAAATCATTTTAGTATTAAATAAGCCCAACAGGGTTTTTTGCCGCCAATATGAATTCATGCAGCTTAGTTACCATCAAGTACAAGGTACTGTTTTATTATTACAGAGAAAAGGAAATCATTTAGGCTTTAAACATATATCCTTGGTATAATTTTTTCACTGTGAGTTGCAACACAAATCTGGCTAGGATTTTAAAGGATAGACATTATTTACGCCAATATCATCCTTAAAAATTGTATCTCGCAAGTAAAAAGGTTTTTCAGGAAAGCATCTTACAGTCTGATTACTGGATATGTGCTAACCTTAAGATTGAAATCGATTTCCAGAATGAGCACGAAAATGCATTTCCATTGATGCCATTGTGTAAAAAAAAAAAGATAGGCCCTTAGGTAAAAAAAATACAACCCCAAAACACTAGGAAAATACTTATTGTGCGAGATATATTTCAGGCTTGAATCCACTATTTTTTTATTATGCCAAATAATTACCACTTTAAAAATTCTGTTAAATAATAAATATTTAATCTAAGTAACACAGCTGTCTTTGTCCATGCTTTCCCTTAGCCAGCATTGCTGGAATGCTTTCTGTTGTTCCCTCATTTCAGTCATGATGTCAGCAGCTTTATATTAAACCAGAGTTGATTGACAATTACTTTTAATCATCCTTTCCTGGTAGAGACCACTTGTGCGTATACAGAAATAAGGCACACGTGGTGCATTACAATTGGCCATTTAAGTAGTGAAAAAGAGCGTTGCTGGAAATGATCTTCTCTTAATTATGGCCCCATAATGAAAGAAATAATACATGAATTGTATTCATGTTTCGTTCAGATTTGTAAAACATGCAATCAAATATGAGCCATAATGCTTACTAAAATAAGGAAAGAAACACAATTCAGTAAAGGGAATTTATGAGGTATGTGATATAAATGATTTATTAACACTCATCCTTAGTGACCCTGGATAAACCGCTCAGAGCTCTGTGCTGCCTTGCCACTGTTAGGTTACCCAAGGTCATAGGGAGTGTTAGAAAATAAATTGTTTTGAGTGTACGGTTGACATCACATTTATAACACTATATTGTGCAAAGAGGGAATCCTAATATGCCAATTAAGATTCAGGTTTCAGAATGGAGTAAAACAGGTAGCGCTTAATATAAATTTCCCACACTCTGATGACTTACATAAAGATGTCAATCTGATTTCGTTTACACATTTAACTATCAAAGTGAGTGATATATTATGTTTATTGATTAAAAATATTTTTTAAATAACCCTGGATGATGGTCTTGCGTAAGTGTGTGTGTGAGCTCGTGTGAAGAAAGGAAAATAATTTATTCCCTCTCTCTTTCTCAGGTCATTCCCCTCTCTGTAATAAACTCTGCTTTATTTTATGTAAAAGCACAAGCAGGGAGTGGAGACCATTACAGTAATGAGGGGAACAGACTGGACAAGTTTTAAAATCCTTTAAATATTAATAGTTTGTGGATATGTAGATGATAAATGTTTCTGGGATGTGCCAAAAATTCTCCAAATGGTGCCAGTAACCAGAATGCAGGGTGAATACACACTGCTTACTACTATTATACACTCATGAGTGACTGGAAAAGGTGCCTTACATAATCTAAAGCTTTACCTTTTTTGTAGAGATTTGATTTATGTAAAAAAAAAAATCCAATACTTTAAATGTCCCTCTTGCTTGTCTTTCCTATTCCCCAACTACCCCATTTTTTCAAACCATAATCAAATGTGAAAATTACAACCCGCCTATGAGTGTTCCCCAAGTACAGCTTATGTTTTTGCTTTTCCAATCAGAAATTGAGACTGTTGAACCCCGGTGGTCATTTTTTATGAACATAAATGGGCTGTGGGCTGTATCATGTTACCTCTCTACAAATCTACAGTAAGGATTGTTGATTACTACGTACAGTTTCGGATATACAGATATATGAGTAATTTTGCTTAAACATTTAAGTCACATTTGAGTCATTATGGCACATGGCATAACCTCTCTCTCTGCTGTCAATGCTAGTATGTGATGCTGTAAGAAAAAAGAAATTAAATGGATTTGTGCAAACTGAAAAAGTTGCGTTGTTTGAAATATAAGGAAGACAAGATCCCTACTGGATTACTGCTGTATGCAATGTTAGTAATTTTACTCTAAACTCTTACTTTGAATGGCATGTCCAGAATAAATACAGCTGGTTTGGCATGTAAAAGAAAATTAAAAATGTAATGCCACTTCTCGTGGCCATTAGCTTTTTGCCTTGTACAGTCCCCACACAATCCAAATTAAACTGGCCATACAGCTCCATACAGGCAGTTTATGCCATTTCAAATACACAGCCCATCCTACTGGCTAAATATTCCAGGGGGAGGAGGTTCAATCAATCATCCTTTTTGACCAATTGGATCACAGATGATTGAACATGTTTGCACCATGTTGGTGAGTGTGTCTCCACACCTACCCTTTATTTTCTGAATTTTGAAGGCTGGTCGCCTTTTAGTATGATGCAGAGAGTAATATTTTGAGACAATTTGCAAATGGTTTTCATTTTTTATTATTTGTAGTTTTGAGTTATTCAACGTTTTAATCATCAGTTTGCAGACTCCAGTTTTCCATTTGGTCCAAATTACCCAATCCAAATGCACTGGTTTGAATAAGAGACTGGAATATAAATAAGAAAGGGCCTGACTATAAATATGAGTAATTTGTAGCCTCAAAGAGCAATTGAAAGCTGGAAAGAGTCAGAAAAAGAAGGCAAATAATTAGACAACTATAACAAATAAATAATGAAGATAAATTGAAAAGTTCCTTAGAATTGTCTATTCTATAACATACTAAACCCCTGTAATCATCCCAGACAAATGGTAGAATATGAAATTACACAGGCCATTCATCCAGTATCTGCCCATTCAGCCCATCATTTAGAGAATATTGGCCAGTGTATGTCCACCTTTGACCTCCTCCTGCAGCATGAACTCCTCCTATTATCCTAAGGCATAGCACTGACTCATTCACCCTCCTCACAGTAGATTATTACACTTTTATCTGGGAGGTGTAGGATGGCTGTGCCAGAAAAGTGTAGAAGGCAAACCTGACATGGTGCTTTATCTGTTGAGGCATAAAGGCAAAGGTGAACAACCCATTTAAGGCAAACTTTGCATCATGCCAAAATCTTGTTTATTTGCCATAATGGGGGACCTGATGCCCATTGCCCGGGCTACAAAATTAGATGTTGAGGAGGGAGGGGGAATGTGAAGAGTGCAGTGATATCTAGGAAATGCTGAATGGAAAGTGAAAGGAATTGTCTGCCCCGTCTCCATATCTAAAGGTTCCATACACTGGCCGATAAAAGCTGCCGACAGACCAAGTCGGCAGCTTATTGGCCAGTTTCTGGGGCCTTCCTACGGGCTTCCCCGATCGATATCTGCCTAGATGTAGATGGGCAGGGTAAAAAATCCTGTCGGATCGCGGCCCCATCTGTTCGTTGATGCGGTCCCTCGATCCAACTGCCCGTATTGGTTGTATTGTGATGGGCCCTGGGGTCCAAAGATCAGATCAGACCAATATCGTCCACCTCATTGTGGGCATATCAGGGAAAGAGCCACTTATTTGGCAACATCGGCAAACAAGCAGATCTCTCTGTGTATGGCCACCTTAAGGCATAGAGGATAATATTTGACAGCTGAAATTTGTAAATACATTTATAATGGGTATGGACAATTTAGGTTTTATGTTTAATTTGAAATGGACTTTTATTATACAGCCTTTTTATGACAGATGTTTGTTTTGGAACAACTGTCTAGTAAATTCTACCTACTTTGTGTTACTAAACATAAGACCATTTATTACATTTACCCTCATATCTCCAGGTAGGTGCTATAAACTCTACTTTTGCTGGCACAAGTTAAAGAGGTGACTACAGATGGGTTACGAATAGGCAAATAAATGATGACAGTATTGCTTTAAGCAATTGCACACACATCATTTTGATGGTCTCATATTGCGCAATGTGAAAATATTGGCTATAGCACAGAGGTTGGGAATTCTAGCTTGGCCTTATGATATTTTTATGAATAAAACTGTTTAATTTTTAGTAGATTACTGAAAAATTCCTTTTATGAGCATAAAGTTCTGGAATATTTATTCCTTTCACAAAGTTACCAGCAAAAAAAAAAAATATCGCAGTGCCATATAAATCAGTTTTAAATCCAAGAAGCAGCATTGTGTATGCCTGTTCAAACTGCCTGCAGGCCTTGGTATTAATTCTTCACCTTCATCATCCCTTAATTTAGGAACAGATCCAAGGGTGTCTGGGGAGCTGAAGGACCAGAGAGAGGGTATTGGGTTTGTATAGTATATATCTTCCTGAACAACGCCTGAGGCAGAAGGATGTAAAAGCACATCATATTACTATGAGACTCTCCAGAAAGTCTTTTTTTTTTGTAAAGGAAAACATATGCATTTGGAATGCACCGCTGAGGATTATTTCGTAACACTGGAGCTCACGAGCTGAACTCCTCCTCAGCCATCAATTTCACAGTTACCTCCCCAGGCGTCTCTTTTTGCTCTCTTTTTTTAAGGTAGAAAAAAACCCAGCATTTTCATTTTTTGGCCTTCTTTCTTAACCCCCTACTGCGGAATAACATTACTGTAAAATGTAAAGTCTAATTAGATATGAATTTGCTGTTCACAGTTACGTTATAATGATAATAATTACAGGAGTCCTTCTAAAGTTATCAACATTAAGGGCAATGGGAGTGCGCACAAGGAATAAAAATGAAGCCGAAAACAAAAATACAGATGTGCGTGTTAGGAAGTAATAGATCACGGGTGCCATGTGGTCAAGTTCATCCAAAGGAAATTAGCTAACGAGCACTGTGGTTGTCAGATCATCAGCATGAGAAATCTGTAATGTAACAGCACAGGCAGGGAGGGAATTAGAAATCTCAAAACCATGTAGGAAAGGGGTTAAGGATCTGCAGTAACGTAATATTGATTGGCTTATCAGTGAGCTGGGTTTAGTAAATAGAGACCATTATGTTTAATACCCCAGTTTATGTTTCAATCATCATCCAATCCATTTATAATGCATATGGGAAATTGGTTCTGGGAGCATTACATCGACAGAAGGCCAAACAGGCCTGTGGGAGAAGGAAAGGAAACACAATGTATATGGCAGAGGACATGGCTAGGTCATACACTCCACGTTTATCAAACCCAAAAGCATTTGCTTCCATTTTTTTTAATAGAAGTTTAATTAGTGGCAGAAGTAGGAGAAAAGCTCAAAGTGAGGAGTGATACGATTCACAGTTAATAAATGCAGTAGCAAAGTAATAGTAAAATTTCAAAAGTATTTATTAGGACAAGTATAGTCTAACGCGTTTCATGCCAAATAGGCATTTACTCATAAGCTTATCACTCACTTTGAGCTTTTCTCCAATTTTTGGTCACCTTTGGACTTGGGGTTTTTGTGATAAGACTACTTAGTGACATACCCTTGGTAAAATATTTATATACCTATTTTATAGAAGCAGACATATCATATGCCATTTTTTTGTTTATTTAGTGGCAGAAGTGGGAAGAGATTGCAAGATATCTGATTAGTCAGGATCTGAGAGCAACTGCATAGTAACACGACTTTATTATATTTAATGTAGAAAATTGGCAAGCCCTCATGCTTTAGGACTACACTGTGTTTGATTTGTATGTTGCTCCCATCTAATTGCCGAATCTCTTGAGCTCCACAGCTAAATGTAAGTATAAGGCAAAAGGGCCTATGAACATGTAATAGAGATACACACATATTACAGAGTGAACATGCAAGATATTATTTTTTTTAAAGGGCACCGCCAAAATCAAACACATATTAACAATCTGACTAGTACAATATAAACATGTTTGATCAAACTACATATATAGTTTTTTGAAAAAAACTGCAGGCTTTAAAAAATCCCTTACTTTGTCAAATGGGTTCTTTCACTGAGGGAGGCCATACTGAGACTATAACAGAGACTATAATATGCAAATTTCATGAGCATGCTAAGATTGTAACACTGCTTTGAGTATTCTACCCAGAATGCCTTGTTTTAGTAAACTCCTCCACTAGAAGTATCAGGAGATTTCCCTATCTTGTCCCCTGCTGGTGATGTCATTATGCAAATGAAGGACACACACTAACTTCCAGACAGGTGGCAGCACTACTGAACAGCAGTAGCAGTAGGTTTGGCTGATCTGAAAATAGCTTAGAAGGGTTGATAAGCAAACAACGAATTTCAACTGAGCATGTGCGAGATTTCAGAGCTACAGTTGGCTGGGAAAATATAGGTAGGAGGAGCCAATGAAATCCAAGATGCCTGCCTCAGCTAGAACTGCAGTGTAGATAGGGGAGATCTTGCAGAAGGAATAGTGAGCAGATGATTTACATTATACAAACAATTCTAACTGTTTTAAAAATCGGATTTCTTGAACTTTTACATAGTGTATTTACTTAGGAAATTATTTTAGTTATGATTGGTGCCCTTTAAGATATACATTTTTTTTAAATGTTGGAATATTGGTTAGAAATCCGAATTTAAAAAAGTACTCCATCTCAGACCTGCTGAGTTCATGTAGAAGTCAATGGCAGATGTCCTTAACAATTGGAAGATATGCTGATCTGTGCTGGGTTTTGTTCAATAATACAAAGAGTTTGTGGTTTTCAGGTGATAGTCTGAAAAAGTTGCAGTTTTCAAGTGTCAAGTCTTTGTTTTCTGCGACAAATCCGAAAAAATTGTTAGATTTTATAACATTTTTATTGAATCTTTTCCTGGACCAGATTGGTAGTTACAATACTGCAATTCAGGAAAGTAACTTTCTGCTTAATCCAAACTGAAACTTAAAGATAGACAAAAAGTGCAGGAGGTAGGAAAATGCGTGAATGAAATGAATGAATGAGTAAAACAGGAGGAACCTAGCTCCAGGATAGTTGATTCCTAGGGGAAGCCTCAGTAGCAGGGTTACTATTTTGGCTGGCAGCAAAAGTCAGACCATAACATCAGGGAGTGAGCTATTGATGTTCAGGGGCTGTTCAGTCACAATTTAGCTGGGGCTAACATTAGCACCATGATGCTTTTAAATTTTTTACAAAACCAAGCAGAACGTTTTAAAACAACAGTCCTTTAAACAATATACTACTCTTGCATATCTCTATACAAAAGCCTCACTCATTTCTATTTAGCAATACATTTGTGGCTATTCCAAGAATTCAGTTCCATTCCTTGTTTTTTTCAATAGCTTTGTCCACTCTGCCAGGGTTTGCTCTTATTATTCGGTGTAAGTCTATGTCATTGTGCCTAACAGGACATATCTGAAGACACCAAGATGAGACTTGTGACTAAAATAATGAACTTTATTGAGTGACTCATTCAGCCTCACCTCTACCCTATTGATTAAATGATGTGACAATATAACAAAATTGCAGTCAATAAGCAATTCCCAGGCATTGTGTTGGAGGGCCAGGCGGCAGAGGCAATACATGAAAACCTGTTGGTCACAATTGTCATTGTAGCATTTTAGCCATTACTGTATTTTTTCAAAGCTGAAACAGCACTGAGCACCATTTTCTGATGGACAAGGCTACAGCCTTAACCAACAATCTTTTCACAAACTCATATCCTCTGTTTATATTTGAATGAACTTAAATAGAACCCAACATTTGCAAGTAGGGGCCAGGATGGAGAAAACATGGATCTGCAGAACAGAAGGCAAGCATACAAGTGACCCATCCCAACAGCTTTGAACATGTCTGCTGTCACAGTTCCAGTAGTTATACAGAATTGTAGCAGCCCAGATTAGTCAACTAAGGGACAGAGAACATACACATTATGTTCTGGTTCACCTTCAACTTCCTCAATCCTAGCTTCAGTCTCTTGCTACCCAAAAAATGTGTTTATCGCATGGTATTCATTCTCATCCAATCTAAGGCTGAAGCACCTGTGGAAGCAATAGGAATTGAAATGGAGAACAATCTCTTCCCCACAGTAAAATAAAGTAATTTACACACATCCAAGCAAACCAAAAGTTATGGCCGTTTCGGTTTCACCAACAAATATTACTATACACTATTGATTAATTTTTTCAAAGGTTTTTATGTTTATAGTTTAAAAATCTGTCTCATCATTAATATGCCTTTAATTTTATAGAAACAGCTGAACATTTAATTATCTGATTGAAGAGGTTAGTACAGGTATTTTTAATCTATATATATTTATTGCTGGTATACAGTAGGATCTGTTATCGTGAAACCCAAAGTTTTTCTCTCATAGACTCCATTTAAATCAAATAATTCACATTTTAAAAGAGTATTTCAGTTTTCTCTGTAACAATGAAACAGTACCTCGTACTGGATTCCAATTAATATATATATTGTATATACATATATTAGCAGGAAAACAAACCTATTGGTTTTATTTAATGTTTAAATGTTTTTTAGTAGACTTAGTGGGAAATGTAATAAAAATCTGCCTGTCACAATGTAATAATCTTCGTTAGGCTTTTATTGCATTGAGAATCTTAATTGTGCATTGCTAACATTTAACACCTGCTCTAGAATATCGTTAAATATTTTGTCGCAAAAAATGGTTTATGATTGCGAAATTTTAGTACATACACTGCGAACGTCCGCAAAAGCAATTTAGTTGCAAACTTTGCGAGAAAGTTGTTGCGGTCAGTCGAACATGTTCGCTAACATTCGCAAAGGTGTTTACAAGCATTTTTTGCACTATTGAAACATATTACATTCCCCCATTAAGGTATAACGTTTCAAATTATCAAAAAAAACTTTTCTGGAAAAGCCCAGGTCCCAAGAATTCTTTATAACATATACAGGTGTAGGACCTGTATATGTTAACAAAGATTTGAAAGACAATGTTAATATTTTGCATATGGGCAATAATGAATGTTATTGTACATGAAGAGACAATTAGAAGTCCTGCTTTGTGTTTGGCACAGACGTACAGAATAATTTTAGTAGTGACTCATATTCTTTAATTGAAATTACAGTGGGTGTATACTATATGGGCCCTTTAAGAAAGGGAAATGATTTATTTGCAAACCCAGATTTTCCATTATGTAATCACCCAGAACACAAAAATGATCAACTGAATCCTAGCAGTTATAGCCTCCAAAAATGTTTTAGTTCTTAGTTAAAGTTACAAAAGTGATCCTCATCAAACTGAATGTAATGATAGGGAAGTTAAGCTGCCATGTCAATGAAGAAAGGGAAGACTAAACGATCAAGGCGATATAGACAAATACAAGAGTCCTCTGCACTCAACCCATTATCAATATATTTAAGACATTGAGACATTTTGTGCATACTGCTACTAAAAAATGCCTTACCCTTTAAACAAAGCAGGGATTGTTTGTCCATATATTGCAATATATTTAAGCTGGCCAACTACGTCAAAGTCATCCCATATCTGGCCAGTCCTACACTTTAAATTGCATCTGATTCATTAAGAATTCTATTGCTTTATTTTACATTTTACAAAGGGATTAAGTTTTACCTGCAACTTACTAGCTGCTTTCAAAAGTAAAACTCCCAAACTTGGCTGCCCTTTTATTAGACACCAGTGGGATCACCTGACTATAGCTGGGAAGGGTGGGAGCTACAACATGGAGCTGGTCACTGCTCCTGTATAACTATAACAAACAAGGGAAAGTTGCTTGTCAAGATCGCCGCCCGGAGCAGGTCCTGGAGCTCCGGGCGGCGCGTCCTCCCCTGCCGGCGTCGCTCCCAAAATGGCAGCGCCCATGGCCTCCACGTGGGTAGCGGCGCCGGCGCGATGACGTCAGAGCGCCGACGTCGGCGCAAGGACGTCAATGACGTCACAATGGCGCCAAATTCAAAATAAAAACGCCATCTAGACGCCAGAATGGTGCCCAAGTATAGGAATACTTTCCCTAAGTGTATCCTGGGTTTCCTGTGAGCTTATTTGCTAAATCTTGTTCCTGATTGATATCCTGACCCTTTGCCTGGACTTTGCTGATTTCTGCATGCCTGTGAACTCTTGCCTGGATCCCGACTACTCTTTTGATTAACCCTTTGGACACCGTGACCTTGCTCCCTCAAGAGGGCTTCCTCCTCGATCCTGACTAACTCCCTGGAGGGACCTCCCGGCTCCCTGACATTATACTTGGGACATGGATCCTACTGAGGAAGCTACACCTGATGTCGGACGAGCGCTCCGCGGACTGGCATCCCGCATGGAGGAATATGAAGCCCAGCAGTACCGCATAGGACAGGCACTCGATACCCTTCTCTCCCAAGTGCCTCCAGCGCCTCCTGCTTCCCAAGCGGCTGTAAATCCTCCCAATGGCGGACGTCTCGTCTAGCACAGGTTTCTCGTCTGGTGAGCCTCGTATTCCGCCTCCTCCTCGATTCAGTCGGGACCCACAGGCCTGCAGAGGTTTCGCTACACAGTGCCAGATCCAGTCCGAGTTTCAACCCTCGCACTTCCCCAATGAACGTTCCAAGGTGGGGTATGTGATGTCTAGTTTGGTGGGCAAACCGCTTGAGTGGGCAACATCTCTTTGGGAGAAGAATTCTCCACTGACTTTTGATGCCAATGCTTTTCTTCAAGCATTTTGTACTGTGTTTGATGCCCCGGGTCGGGTCACAAATGCCCCTTCTCGTCTTCTGCAACTCCGACAGGGAAACCGCAGTGTCAGTGACTATGCTATTGACTTTAGAACTTTGATGGCTGAGACTTCCTGGAATGACGATGCCTATAAGGCCGTATTCTATCAAGGTCTGTCTATTCGCATTAAAGATGATCTTGTCTCCAGGGAGTTCCCTGATCTGCTGGAAGATCTGATTGCACTATCCATTAAGGTGGACACTCGTCTCAGAGAGCATCAAGTAGAGAGGGAGCGTTGTAAACGATTTCAACCCTTGTTGGCACCTCGCTTCCAGAGACCTCTCTTGCAAACTCCAGCTGCTCAAGCTTCTCCTTCTCCTCCGGAGGAACCGATGCAAGTTGGAAGGGCTCATCTCTCCGAACAAGAAAGACTCCGTAGACGAATGGCTGGCTTATGTCTGTATTGTGACGGACAGTCTCATTTTGCGAGCTCTTGACCGGTGAAGCCTACGAGTTCTGTTCCCCGAGGTATATCTAGGGTAAGTCATGTAGGGGGCACTACTCCGAAGTCTCAAGAGAACACTCACAGGTTTCTCCTTCCTTTACAGATTCGCCTAGCCACTAAGACCATTGTCGGCTCAGCTTTCATTGACTCTGGAGCTGCTGGGAACTTCATGGACGCTCTTTTCGCCAAACACATGGAAGTTCCCTTATTCCCATTGTCCACTCCGCTTCGTGTCACTGCCATTGACGACAGACCCCTGGAGGCTGAATTTATCTCTAAGACGACTGGGGAATTGCCTGTGCAGGTTGGGACGCTGCATAAAGAAAGACTATCGTTCCTAATTATTTCCTGCCCATCCGTTCCTGTTGTTTTGGGTCTCCCTTGGCTGCGCCTGCATAATCCCACCATTGATTGGTCCGCAGGACAGATTTCCCGTTGGAGCCCATTTTGCCAGCAGCATTGTCTTCCTGCTGAACCCCTCCAGAGGGTGAATATCTCTATGTCTGATCTGAAGACTCTACCCTCCTTCTACAGGGAATTCTCTGATGTATTCTGTAAGAAATCCGCAGAATTCCTTCCTCCACATCGACCATACGATTGTCCTGTCGATCTCCTGCCAGGAACCATGCCCCCTAGGGGTCGCACCTATCCTCTTTCTCCGGCTGAGACTTCCGCTATGAAAGACTATATTCAGGAAAATCTCCAGCGGGGGTTTATCCGCCCCTCTACTTCTCCTGCCGGGGCAGGTTTCTTCTTCGTGGAAAAGAAGGATGGAGGCCTACGTCCTTGCATTGACTACCGGGGCCTTAATAAGATCACTGTTAAAAACCGGTACCCCTTGCCTTTGATTGCTGAACTCTTTGACCAATTGAAAGGGGCTAAGATTTTCACTAAATTAGATCTCCGTGGGGCGTACAACCTCATCCGCATCCGTGAAGGGGACGAATGGAAGACGGCATTCAACACTCGGGATGGGCACTATGAATATCTCGTGATGCCCTTTGGCCTCTGTAATGCCCCCGCTGTCTTTCAGGAGCTTGTGAATGACATTTTCCCGGATATCTTGGGACCTGGATGACATCCTAATCTTCTCGAAGACCTTGAATCTCATCGCTCACAGGTGAAAGAAGTGCTCTCTCGTTTGAGGAAGAACTCTCTCTTCGCCAATTTGGAGAAATGTGTCTTTGAGGTGTCTAAAATTCCTTTCTTGGGTTATATCATCTCCCCAGAAGGTTTCGAGATGGATCCCGTTAAGGTGTCAGGAATCCAAAAGTGGCCCCTTCCCTTGAGCACCAAGGCTATTCAAAGGTTCATCGGATTGGCCAACTACTACCGGCAATTCATCAGGGGATTTTCTTCCCGTATTGCACCTATCCTTACTCTCATCCGAAAAGGGGGTAATCCCAGATCCTGGCCTCCAGTTGCTATAGAAGCTTTTTAGTCCCTAAAAGACGCATTTTCTTCTGCCCCAGTCCTCCGTCATCCGGATCCTAAGCTACCCTTTTGCATTGAGGTGGATGCATCTGAAGTAGGTGCTGGGGCTATTCTATCCCAGAGACATTCTGCCGATGAGAAATTGCACCCCTGTGCCTTTTTCTCCAGAAAGTTTTCCCCTGCAGAACAGAATTACGATGTAGGGAATCGAGAACTTCTGGCAGTCAAACTTGCTCTCGAAGAGTGGCGTCACCTCCTAGAGGGTTCTTCAATCCCGGTCACGATTTACACTGATCATAAGAACTTGGAGTTCATACATTCTCTCAAGAGACTGAATCCTCGTCAGGCCAGGTGGGCCCTGTTCTTCTCCCGCTTCAACTTTGTCTTGACTTTTCGCCCTGGCTCCAAGAATCGGAAAGCCGATGCTCTGTCTCGAAGTTTCACTCTGGTGGATCGTACTCCTGAAAGACAAGAGCCTATTATTCCTCCTGTCAAGATCATCGCTTCCTTGTACCCTCAATTCGCTGATCAAATTCTGGCTGGTCAATCTTCTGCTCCTCCTGATACCCCCATTGGGATGGCGTTTGTTCCCTCCGAGTTACGTCTGCCCATTCTTCAACAGACCCACTGTTCCAAGCAAGCAGGACATCCTGGTCCTGAAAAGACTCTTGAACTCCTTCGACATTTAGTCTGGTGGCCGACTATCCGAAAAGATGTCAAAGACTTTGTCGCTGCTTGTACCGTTTGTGCTACATCCGAACCTAGCCATTCTCGCCCCAGTGGGTTATTACAACCATTGCCTATCCCATCTCGTCCATGGACTCATTTAGCAATGGACTTTATTGTTGAACTTCCCCCCTCTAGTGGTAACACTGTGATTTGGGTGGTGATTGACCGCTTTAGTAAGATGTCCCATTTCATTCCCCCTGCGGAAGCTTCCCTCTGCTGTGGAGTTGTCTCAGCTCTTTATCCAGTATATTTTCCGTCTGCATGGTTTTCCCGTGGAAGTGGTCTCTGACAGAGGTTCTCAGTTTACTGCTAAGTTTTGGCGTTCCCTGTGCAAAGATCTGGGTATTACTCTCCAGTTCTCCTCCGCTTATCATCCCCAGACTAATGGAGCAGCTGAACGAGTAAACCAAGCTTTGGAACAGTTCTTGAGGAATCACGTCTCCCTTTGTCAAGATGATTGGTCTGATCTCCTCCCATGGGCGGAATTTGCTCATAATAATGCATGCCACACTTCCACTGGAAGGTCTCCGTTCATGTCGGTGTATGGTCAGCATCCTCAAGCCTTCCCCCAAGACTTTGTCTGACGTCCCGGCTGCTGATGACCATGCAGCCCACATGTCTGCTATTTGGGCTGCAACCAAGTCGAACTTAGAGAAGAGCGCTCTGGTTCACAAGACGTTTGCAGATCGTAGATGAAGACCCTCTCCTCCCTACAAGGTTGGTGATAAAGTCTGGTTGTCTTCCAGGAACATTCGGTTGAAGGTGCCATCTCCTAAGTTGGGTCCGAAGTTTGTGGGTCCATTCTCCATCTCGGAGGTGATCAATCCTGTGGCTTTCAGACTTCAGCTTCCTCCTGAGATGCGAATTCCCAACGTGTTTCATGTCTCTTTGCTGAAACCCGCTTTTCTGTGAAACAGTCTCCCCCTCCTACTATTTCTGTGGATGGTCAACAAGAATATGAGGTGGAGAAGATCCTTGACTCCAGAATCTCCAGGGGCTCTCTTCAGTACCTCATCAAGTGGAAGGGCTTTGGCCCTGAAGAATGCTCCTGGGAAGAACACTCTGATGTGCATGCTCCTCGTCTTGTGAGGGATTTCCACTCTAAATTTCCCCAGAAGCCAAGTCCTGGTGGTCCAGAGGCCCCCCGTGAGGGGGGGGGTACTGTCACGATCGCCGCCCGGAGCAGGTCCTGGAGCTCCGGGCGGCGCGTCCTCCCCTGCCGGCGTCGCTCCCAAAATGGCGGCGCCCATGGCCGCCACGTGGGTAGTGGCGCCGGCGCGATGACGTCAGCGCGCCGACGTCGGCGCAAGGACGTCAATGACGTCACTGACGTCACAATGGCGCCAAATTCAAAATAAAAACGCCATCTAGACGCCAGAATGGCGCCCAAGTATAGGAATACTTTCCCTAAGTGTATCCTGGGTTTCCTGTGAGCTTATTTGCTAAATCTTGTTCCTGATTGATATCCTGACCCTTTGCCTGGACTTTGGACTTTGCTGATTTCTGCCTGCCTGTGAACTCTTGCCTGGATCCCAACTACTCTTTTGATTAACCCTTTGGACACCGCGACCTTGCTCCCTCAAGAGGGCTTCCTCCTCGATCCTGACTACCTCCCTGGAGGGACCTCCCGGCTCCCTGACAGTGCTCACCACTAATTTTTAAAACCATTAGGCGGGGGTGCAATGAGGCTGTGACCACAAAATACATATAGACAAATACAAGAGTCCTCTGCACTTAACCCATTATCAATATATTTAAGACATTGAGACATTTTGTTCTACTAAAAAATGCCTTACCCTTTAAACAAAACAGGGATTGTTTGTCCATATATTGCAATATATTTAAGCTGGCCAACTACGTCAAAGTCATCCCATATCTGGCCAGTCCTACACTTTAAATTGATAAAGGTGATAGTCATCACTATGGTAAGAACAAATTCACTAACCACCTTAAGTTGTTTCAAAAGGACAGTAAATACATGTACTGAAATACTAACCAACTAGAGTAAAAAATGGCTCAAAAACTAATCAAAACAACTATAGTAGCATCATTATTACATTATATTTAAAACTGCAAGCATTTTCCACTGGGGTGCATAATATACGAATCTGTATTTTAATGAACAAACAATGCCACTGACAGCAACAAACTGAAACAAATGAAACTAGAGCATGGCTTTTGAGTGTTAACAATCTGGAGGGATGTGAAATGGATGAAACACAGGGTACAAGAGTTCCTTGTAGTGCTATATCACGGAACAGCTGGGTGCCAAGGAAAAAAATGTTTTAACTAGAGCAGCTTTATGCCGAGCTGCTTGTCCATGGAAAAAGTAAAACACTCACTTATTTCAGAAGCTTTTCAACCATGTAGATTACATATTATAGGAAATGAATGTACAGTTATATATTTAATAACTTTACAGGTGGAACAAGGAGTGAAAGGTATTTTTTGCTAGATTCTGTGGGAATTTAATCAAGTGCCATATGTAGTAATACTTTCTTCAAAGGAAGACACAACAACACTGAAGGGACCTTTAAAGTAATTGTAACATAAAAAAATTAACATATTTTCAATTTATTAAAATATTATGTACGGTTGCCCTGTGCAATATAAACAAGCTATTTAGCAATGGAGGCTTATCTGCTATGTAACCTGATCCCTTTCTCATTTGAATGACTGACCCCATGGCTACATTGCAGTTTATTTATATAGTACTATATAACTAAAGTAGTGTTTCTAAAGTAAACATGCCACTTTTTACCAGTGCGTAGCAACAGTACATTATATTTTAATTGCTTTAAAACACTTTCATTTGAATTTTTTTGGTGTTACTGTTTCTTTAAGCAGGTATTTGTCTTTGTTTTATTCCGCAGCACAGTTTTCCACAACATAAGGAACTTTTATGTTTTATACTACATGTGCAACAAAAAAAATAAAAGTTAGTTCACTCTTCTGATACCAGAGCAGACCTGTTGAATGGAGGTCTGAATATCTAAGAAACCTTCTTCGTATCGTGCCATTATTAGTGCAAATTAATCCACGTAAAGAAATCCTCAGCTTCCTTCCACTTCCTGTCTCCCCCTTCCTTAATTGCAGCACCTGTACTGACTTTTCAGCCTGAGTGAACACAACCCATGATATTCCCTATGTCTACTCATATTATTGTAGGAGAGACATACATCTAGAGTTTAATTTGCCTTTTCACCATTTTATTGGAGTGTACCATTTTACACAGCTTTATAAATATGCCCTATGTATCCATCCTGTGATTTCAAGAATTATGAGAAAAATAATTAAAACTGGAAATGCTGAAATGCAATAGATTTCCAGTAGACCAGGGCAGTATTTCATAAATAGGTATCGGAAATTCCCCCCCCCCCCCCCCCGTCTTTGTATGCTGCAGGCATTTTATTTATTTTTTCCTGATCCGGATTGCCTGCTGCCTTTTTAACAAAATATAGTGTCAGACAAAATATAGTGTCAGGGGACAGGGGTATGAGCGAGTGTGTGGGGTGGCAGGAGTTCAATCATCGGTTGCGTGCATGTCCTATGAACTCAGCTAATGGACAGGTGTCACGTTGGGCAGTTGCAGGCAGGGGAAAAGGCACCAGAATATGTTTGCTTTGTTCCAAGACTTGACTGACAGGCAGGATGGATGGTGGACACTGGTGCTACGGATTCCCCCTCTCCCCCCCCTCAGACTATCAGAGCAGAAAAAATGCAAATCCCAGTAAGGATACAAATCAGTGATCACTGTCATGCAATTATTACACTGCCTTGTGGTGTTTAACACTTTCCTTGTTTTCAATAGCAAAAATTGCAGTTGTGCCATCCTGTTGTGAGTTTGGGGGGGGGGGTTATACATTAAATTGTCTCTGTTCCATCCTGCTTTATACATGGAGTTGTCACTGTGCCATCTTGCTGTGAGATCTGGGGCATTTATATATGAAATAGTCTCTATGCCATCCTACTATGAGTTCTGGGGCATTTATATATGAAATAGTCTCTGTGCCATTCTACTATGAGTTCTGGGGCATTTATATACTGTATGAAATGGTCTCTGTGCCATCTTACTATCAGTTCTGGGGCATTTACAATATACATGAACTTGTTTCTGTGACATCCTACTATGAGTTCTGGGGCATTTATATATGAAATAGTCTCTGTGCCATTCTACTATGAGTTCTGGGGCATTTATATATGAAATAGTCTCTGTGCCATCTTACTATCAGTTCTGGGGTATTTTCTATATATATGAACTTGTCTCTGTGACATCCAACTATGAGTTCTGGGGCATTTGTATATGAAATAGTGTTTGTGCCATTCTGCAATGATTTCTGGGGCATTTTTAGGTGAAATTGCCACTGTGCAATCACTCTGTGCCAGCCTGCTATGTGTTCTGGGGGTCTTTGTACTTGAAATTGCCACTGTGAGAGCCCTCTGTGCCATCCTGCTATGAGTTCTGGGGTATTAGTACATGAAAATGCCACCGTGCCATACTGCTGTGTTCTGTGGATATACAGAAAATACAGTGTTAGATCTTAGACAGTGGCGTAACTAGATATTACTGGGCCCCACAGCAAATTATTTTTCAGGCCCCCAAAATGTTTAGAGGTTGAGTTGTTTCTCCAATATTTATTGAAATTGTATATGAATTAGGGCCTCGTGGGGCCCCTATACCTCCTGGGCCCCCCTGCAGCTGCAGGGTCTGCTTCCTCTATAGTTACGCCCCTGATCTTAGAACAAAGTAAATTCAGAGACTGGTCCGCTTGCATCCTGGAGTCAGGGAGGACTTTTCTTAAGATGGTTTTTTTTTCCTTCTTTTGGATCAATTAGAAGTTACACAGATTGCACTTGGACCAAAAGGTTGTACGCGTGTATTTTATCAGCCTAAATTACTAATTACTATGTTTACATAATTACAGTATTATGTTGATAGAGTGGGATTTTAGATATTCTACAACTGCCCCATTATAATATGACATTGCTGTCTAACCAGCCAAAAGGGATCCCTGCAGCTAGAGATATATGATTTTTTCACATTACTATGCATGTTTCTGAATGGCTTTCCCTCCTACAAGTTACACAGTGCTCCAGGCCTACAGCTTCGTATACTTTGCTATTTGAAAGGGCAATAGAGTGAGACATATGAAATCATAGGCAGAAGAAGATGTTGGGAGGTTATGTCTATGGTTGTCATTAGTTACTGCACAGGGCGAACTTTCGTGCCTTTTAATATGAAGGTTAAATTGCAAATGATGCAATTTGTAAACTCTTTCTTTCTGTCTCACACAAGTAACACTTCTCCGGGCATTCTCCCATATTTCTTGCCATTGTTCTATGGTGAAAGTGGTTGAGAGCTCTCTCTTCCATTGTAGCATGTACCTATGCTTAGCAAACGGTTCCTCTAATTCTGTGTTTAGTATGGAATAAATAGTTGAGATTAGTGCTTTCTGTGGCAGACCACTGAGGCATTTCTTTTCAAAAAATGTCAGTGAGCTGGACGGAGGACGCCCCCTGAACACTCCTTTAATGAAATGCATAATTTGCAAAAAGTCATAACACCAGCTCTGGGGAATTTGGAGACATTCCTGGTATAAAGTGAGGGTTAGCCAGAACGGATTGCATTGGGGACGGAAAGTTGGCCAAGGGTCTTGGAGCAGTGTTCCCAAATTCTAATAGTGAATTTAGTTGACTGTAAGACATTGGGTGGTAGCTTCACCGGTTTGGGGGTCTACAGCGGTGTGTTGTTATGTTACCAGAAAAGAGTTCAGAAGCCTCATATTCCTTTTCTCATCTCTTTCCTGAGCAGAGCAACATCAGAACTTGTCTCTGATTTCTTTCTGAAGGTACATCTTTCTGATTGTACAGTTGCAATGTTATTACAAAACTCATATTATATTTTATATTATTATAAAATAAATAATGAATGTAAATTGCAAAACTGCTTTATATAAAAGCACCCTGATCAATTTTACATTATGTTTTTTAACTTTTTTACTTATCCCATAGATATCAATATACTCTGTATACACACAGCCAGTGTGAATTTAATTATAACATATGTTTTAAGTATATAGTTTTCAATTTATCCTGTTCACATATATTAACTCCAGTTTCTTTTTGGAGGTTCCTTCAATGATTTGCTGACCAGTGAGTTCCTGACCAGTTAATCATTTTTTTTGAAAAGTAAAATGTAAAAAATACATTTGGCATGGACCACACATGCATAAGCCCCATTTTTTTAATATGAAGGTTAAATTGCAAATGATGCACGCTGGCAAACACAGTCAAAGCTTCTACATAAGAAGTAGTGATGTGCAGGTCGGCCCTAATCTGGAAGCCGGCAGTGCTAGGTCACGACCTGAAGAATAGTGCAGGAGCTGGCCCGAACCTGCCTGACCTGCGGGTCCCATGAGTTTTGGGCTGGCCAGCACATCAGTAATAAGACGTCTATCCCCTTTAAATGTAATACAGACAGTTTCTAATTGTAACTTTCATATACCTGTAAAATTATGTACGGTCAATCGCATGCGCATAATGACAATATGCCATGAATTGCTCATTATTGCTAATTTATCCTGTTCACATATATTAACTCCAGTTTCTTTTTGGAGGTTCCTTCAATGATTTGCTGACCAGTGAGTTCCTGACCAGTTAATAATTTTTTTTGAAAAGTAAAATGTAAAAAATACATTTGGCATGGACCACACATGCATAAGCCCCATTTTTTTTAAGAACACAAGTAGTGCTCTACTGAGCAATATGAAATGGGCTAGACCAGACTATTAATATGGTTTGCATTTACATGTATTGCTCAGTCACCCATCCTTTTGTAAGTACATTCCACTAAATCTAAAGAAATTGAGAATAATACCCTTGATCCAAATTTTCTAAAGATGCACACACAGGGAGCATAGGGAAGGCAGTGTATGGCACATACAGGCAGAGTATGGCACACACACAGGGAGCATAGGGAAGGCAGAGTATGGAACATATAGGGAGCATAGGGTAGGCAGAGTCTAAGGACCACTTTAAGTTGTACTACATACAGTGCTGGTGCCCCATAAACATGTTGTATAAGCGGTGAACAGGTGACAAATGTGGGCAGTTTCAGTCTGGGTCTTAGGTGTGAACAGTACAAGTCTTTAGGGTGTGAACAAAAGAGTGTGAACAATGCAGGGGGGATTACATGCATGAACAATACAAGGGATTACAGTCTGAATTTGAGGTTGAAACAATGCAGGGGCCAGTTAATCTCTGTAGTGATACCATTTAAATTTTATACATGGTAAGCAGACACCGCAGGCAGACTTTCAAGTGGGGGTCACACAACGGGAAGGGGGGGTTATGGGCCGCCAGTTGGACAGCCCTGCATCAAACAATTGATGGATTTGCTCAGAGGGGGCAGTTGTTGCATTACTCCTGTAAAGTTCCTGTGTTTTAAGACCTTTAATATGTACAGCACCTTATCACCTGAACAGCTCTGCTTATAGCCGAACGGCCTCAGCGTAATTCATGTAAGTGTTAGTTCAGTTACTGTCTTTTTATGATGGAAAAAACTGTGAAAAATGCTTGCCCATAACCCATTTCTGCAAATCTAAGCAATGTACAGGTTACCTTACTCTTGTTGCTTCTGTCACTGACTCTGAACCTCTATTGGCAATGCTTGTAGCCAGTCATGTGATTATATTAAATATTCATGAGACTAATTTAAGAACAGTCCTGAGAAGCAGGCAGAGCTGTCAATCAGAGGCTTTTGGCCACTAATACTGCACAGATATCTTCAAAATACTCATGGGCTATAGAAAAGTACCCTGGTCTCGGCTCGGCTTCACCAGTAGTGTGACCACTGTTGGGCTTCGGGAGGAGCCCTCAGCTTACTTGGGTGCCACCTGGACTTAACGAGGGGTACAAGGCGAGATGTTCTGGCTAGCAGAGGGGCACGGCAGGTTGGTAGTCTTTTAGGCCGAAGGTCACGGTACAAATGGAGCAGGCAAGAGAATCATCAGACAGGCAGGGTCGAGGCAGGCAGATATCCAGAATCGTCAGGCAGGCAAGGGTCAAACCGGGTAATCAAACAGATGGGGTCAGGCAGAAAGAGTAGTCGAGATGCAGGCAAAGGTCAGGATTCGGATATCAGAATAGTCAGGAACAGGCAGGGATCAAAACCGGAATAGCAGATACAAAATACACAGGAACAGACAGCACAAGGCTTCAGGAACCACCAGAATCAAGATTCTATCACGGGCACCGGCTGGGGGTCAGAATGGGCTTTATATAAATTCGAAATTGGCGCCAAAACGAGCGTCAATACGCGCTGGCGCAATCACGCCAGCGCGCCTGTACCTTTAAGAGGCGCGCCCTAGAAGAATCAAGATGGCGCCGGACCAGGAGCGCGGCGGCGTGGCGGCCGTCCACGCAGCCGCACACCAGGTAATTTTATTTCATTACCCCCCCTTCTAGGGGGGGCCACTGGACCCCCAGGCTTCCCAGGAAATTTTTGATGGAATTTCTTCCTGAGTTGATCAGCTTTGATATCATCGACTGAGACCCAGGAGTTCTCCTCAGAGCCATAACCCTTCCAGACGAGAATCGAGGAACTCCTGGATCTCAAATTCAGGCTGACCTTCGACTAACACTGGGGGAGGAACAGGAATATGCCGGACTTGAGTGGCTGGTTTTAGAAGAGAAACATGAAAAGAATTAGATATTTTAAACTCTGCAGGTAATTGGAGACGAACAGAAGAAGAATTGGTTATTTCAGTTATTGGGTATGGACCAATAAACCTGGGCCCCAGTTTGAGAGAGGGGACCTTCAACTTAATATTCTTGGTAGATAGCCAAACAGAATCTCCCACTTTGTATTGAGGAGCCACTCTACGAGATCTATCTGCAGCTTTCTTTTGAGCAGAGGAAGCTGCAGAAAGAGAATGATGAACTTGGGCCCAAACCTTAGAAAAATGATTGACAGAGGAATTAGCAGAGGGTACAGAGGAATCTAAACCAGAAAAAGAAAATGCTTTTGGATGTAGCCCATTTACAATAAAGAAAGGAGACTCCCCAGAGGAGGAGTGAGTGGCATTATTGTAGGCAAACTCTGCCCAGGGCAACAATTCAGCCCAAGAGGACTGGTTATCAGAAACCTAACACCTGAGATATTGCTCAAGGGATTGATTCACTCTTTCCGTTTGTCCGTTGGTTTGGGGATGGTAAGCAGTTGAGAAGGATAAATCAATCCCAACTAACGAGCAGAAAGCTCTCCAAAACTTTGAGACAAACTGAACTCCTCTGTCAGATACAATGTTAACAGGGAACCCATGTAACCTGAAAATATGAGAGATAAACAGATCGGCTAAGGTTTTGGCAGATGGGAGGTGTGGAAGGGGAACAAAATGGCTCATTTTACTAAACCTATCCACCACCACCCAAATTACAGTTTTACCCTGGGAAGGAGGCAGATCTACAATGAAATCCATCGAAAGATGGGACCATGGCTTCTCAGGGATTGGTAACGGATTCAACAGACCTTGTGACAATTGACGAGAGGATTTAGACCTTTGACAAATTGGACAAGAATTTACAAAAACCTTAGCATCCTGTTTAAAAGAAGGCCACCACACATGACTGGCTAACAAAGAAATAGTTTTGGAAATGCCAGAATGCCCAGCCATTTTGGAGTTATGAACCTCTTCGAGAACTTGTTCCCTCAACTCCTCAGGCACAAACATTCTCCCAGAAGGAGTGTCTGCAGGAGCAGAAGATTGGACAGGGGACAACAAGGTGGAGAGGTCAGAATCCAATGCGGCTACAATCAACTCCCTAGGAATGATGGGGATGCACTCACTAGAGTCAGAGGAGGTAGATTCAAAACTCCTAGAGAGTGCATCAGCTTTGGTGTTTTTAGATCCAGGCCTATATGTTAAAGAAAAATTAAACCTGGTGAAGAACAATGCCCATCTAGCTTGCCTAGGGTTTAGCTGTGTGGCCGATTCAATGTAAAGCAGGTTTTTATGGTCTGTATATACGGTTACCATATGTTTAGCACCTTCAAGTAGATGCCGCCATTCCTCAAAGGCCCACTTGATAGCCAACAATTCCCTGTTCCCAATATCATAGTTTGCCTCTGCAGGCGAAAACTTCCTAGAGAAAAAGGCGCAGGGATGTAACTTGTTGGTAATCGGGTGCCTTGGGTAAAGGACTGCCCCAGCACCCACTTCAGAGGCATCTACCTCCACAATGAATGGTAAAGCAGTATCAGGATGCTGCAAAATAGGGGCAGAACTGAACTCTTTTTTGAGGCGTTCGAAAGCTTGAACTGCCTCTGGGGGCCAAATACTAGGGTCAGCACCCTTTTTGGTCAAGTTGGTGATTGGGGCAACTACCAGGGAAAAATTCTTGATGAATAGGCGGTAATAATTTGTAAAACCGAGGAATCTTTGGGTTGCTCGTAAAGAAAGGGGTTGAGTCCATTCCAGGACTGCTCTCACCTTCCCTGGATCCATCTCAAGACCCCTGTTAGAAATGTTAAAACCCAAAAATTGAACAGAGGTAACTTCAAAAGTACACTTCTCAAGTTTTGCATACAGATTATTTTCTCTCAGTCTACGTAAAACCTCACAAACATGATTCCTGTGTTCAACTAGATTAGAAGAGAAAATAAGAATGTCATCAAGATAGACCACTACAAATATCCCCAGCAGGTCCCGAAAGATGTCATTGACAAATTCCTGGAACACTGCGGGGGCGTTACAAAGACCGAATGGCATTACCAAGTACTTGTAGTGGCCATCCCTGGTGTTGAACGCTGTTTTCCACTCAACCCCCTCCCTGATTCGAATCAAGTTATAAGCCCCCCTAAGATCAAGCTTGGTAAAAACTTTTGCATTTTTAACTTGATCGAAAAGTTCAGAAATTAGAGGGAGAGGATAGCGATTTTTTATGGTAATCTTATTAAGCCCCCTATAATCAATACAGGGGCGAAGACCACCATCTTTCTTCCCAACGAAAAAGAAGCCCGCCCCCGCAGGGGAACTAGAAGGTCTGATGAAACCCCTTTCTAGGTTCTCTTTTATATACTCTTTCATTGCCTGGGCTTCGGGCAATGAAAGAGGATAGGTTCTACCACGAGGAAGAGTTGACCCAGGGACCAGATCTATTGGGCAGTCATACTGCCGGTGTGGGGGTAAGGTTTCTGCTGCCTTTTTAGAGAAGACATCAGCGAAGTCTGCATATGCAGCAGGTAACCCTTCAAGTGAAGTAGTTGCAACTACAGAGGGAAAACATACCCCACCACACATAATACCCCATTGAACCACCTCCCTTGAGACCCAGTCAATCAGAGGGTTATGCCTCTGGAGCCACGGTAACCCCAAAATAAGAGGAGAGGAAGCACCCTCTATGAGGTAAAAAGCTATCTCCTCACAATGCAAGTTATTAACACACATGGAAAGAGTTACCGTCTCCTTAGAGATTACACCTGACCCTAAGGGTCTTCTGTCCACAGCCATTATTCTCATGGGAGCATTTAGAGGAACTACAGGAATACAGAATTTAGCTGCAAAAGCAGTATCCAGAAAATTACCCTCCGCCCTTGAGTCCAAAAATGCGGACACCTTGACAGAGCCCGTAGGCCAGGTTAGTTTAACTGGTAATAAAACCTTAGAGGAAGATTGGGGAGAGGAAACTCCTGCACCCAAATGGAGCTCCCCTTCTCCATTTAGGTTAGGGAGCCTCCCTTTCCTCCTAGGACATAGGTTCAAGAAATGACCCTTCTCCCCACAATAAATACATAAACCTTGGGAGCGCCTGTGTGCCTTTTCCTCATGAGTTAGATGAAAAATGCCTAACTGCATAGGTTCCTCCTGAGGTAGAGGCACAGAGAGGTCTGAAAACTTAACATTGGTCACCATATTAGACTTAACATTAGTAACCCCAGAATAAGTAGAAACACCCCTCTCACCCCTTCACTCCCTTTGTCTCCTATCTACCTGGATGGCCAGAGACATAAGTTCGTCCAGGTTGGAAGATAGGGGGTAATTTACAAGACTATCCTTTACTGAGTCAGATAACCCCAAACGAAACTGACTCCGTAGAGCCAAATCATTCCACCCCGTTTCCACTGCCCACCGGCAGAACTCCGCATCCCTGTTCCCCTGGCGCAACTTACGAATCGCGGAATCGGCTGAAGATGCACGATCCGGGTCATCGTAAAGAATGGCCATGCTGTTAAAGAAGGTGTCTAGGGAATAACGAGCAGGGTCTGAAGAAGGCAGCCTGAGGGCCCAAATTTGGGGGTCACCTAATAACAGGGTCATTACAAACCTTACTTCCTCCTCACCAGATGAGAATGAGTGAGGATGGAAACTAAGGTACAATTTACATGCCTCTTTAAAGACAAAAAATGTAGTTCTGTCCCCGCTAAATTTCTCGGGGAATACGATTTTGGGTTCATGGGGCCTAGTAGTGTTGCCCCACATGGCAGAAGAACCAACAGGAGGAGCAGGATCAAGGACTGGCAGCTGCTGCGGAGTTTGCAGAGTCTCCAGCTGATGGGTTAGATCATGATAACCCTGCAGAAGGAAGTTCTGCTTCCGCTCGTGGTCCTCCAAGCGCTGTAACAAGGTGGAAAGAAGCGCTTCGGTGGAAGTTGGGGAAACTGAAGCGGTAGGAGAAGCAGCAGCAACATCATCATGACTTTCGACCTCCATGGCCCGTGATAATGTCACGGCCGGCACCCAATACCAGAACAGGTGCCAAGTACCCTGGTCTCGGCTTCACCAGTAGTGTGACCACCGTTGGGCTTCGGGAGGAGCCCTCAGCTTACTTGGGTGCCACCTGGACTTAACGAGGGGTGCAAGGCGAGATGTAGCAGAGGGGCACGGCAGGTTGATAGTCTTTTAGGCCGAAGGTCACGGTACAAATGGAGCAGGCAAGAGAATCGTCAGACAGGCAGGGTCGAGGCAGGCAGATATCAAGAATCGTCAGGCAGGCAAGGGTCAAACCGGGTAATCACACAGATGGGGTCAGGCAGTAAGAGTAGTCGAGATGCAGGCAAAGGTCAGGATTCGGATATCAGAATAGTCAGGAACAGGCAGGGATCAAAACCGGAATAGCAGATACAAAATACACAGGAACAGACAGCACAAGGCTTCAGGAACCACCAGAATCAAGGGCACTGGCTGGGGGTCAGAATGGGCTTTATATACATTCGAAATTGGCGACAAAACGAGCGTCAATACGCGCTGGCGCAATCACGCCAGCGCGCCTGTACCTTTAAGAGGCGCGCAGGCGCGGCGCGCGCGCCCTAGAAGAATCAAGATGGTGCCGGACCAGGAGCGCGGCGGCACGGCGGCCGTCCACGCCGCCGCACACCAGGTAATTTTATTACAGAAGCAACATTTTGGAAATCTTTGTAGGGATCCAGAGGGTTAATTCTCCTCTGATTCTTAAGTAAGCAGCGTGTTCTGGCAGATACCGGAGGGTGTCAGAAGGTGTCGCTGCTGCGCAACTGTTTGATATAGGTAGATCCATGTGCTCACAGCCATTGTCAATTTCACCGAGGACAGAATGAACATAAACTGCTGCAAAGATGTGAAGCCTTTGGAAGGGCTTGGGGTATGGCAGCCTCAAGCCAGGGCGCTAGACCAGGAGGGTCTTAAGCACCAATGCAAAGAAGGACTTTTTGTGTGCTCGCACTATGGAGAGTGCTGGGAGCTTTAGTTCAGCAGAGGAGGACTTTCGTGTTCTTGCACTATGAAGAGTGCTGGGAGCTGTAGTCCAGTAAAGAGAACTTTTGTGTGCTCGTAATATGGAGAGTTCTCGCAACTGTGTAGTAGGAGTAAAGGGGGTTTGTCGTGCTCACACTGCTGATAGTCTTGGGAGATGTACCATGAAGATTCAAAGCAAGCTGCGTGTGCTTGGCTGAACGGATTTCATTGCTGTGGATGCCTGTTCCTGCTCTGTGTAAGGCTACCCATCTGAGTGAATCCCTGGGTGAGTTGTGTCTGAGGGAGGGTAGTGAAAGGATCCAAACATGTATTTTAAGCGTAAGGAGGCTTCCCTACTCAATGCTGGCCTCAGTTGGGTCATCCTCCACAGTGAGTTTGGAGAGTAACATTACTGCTCATTCACCCACTTCTCATCACAGCTTTAATCTCATTGGCTGGCAATGGGTTTATTGTCATGCAAATGAATGGATAGAGAACAGCCGTGTGCAGAAGCCCTGGATTCTTCCTGATGCACTAACTTTCTCTCTCCCCACTGCTGGATGTCTGCAACTTCATAAAGGAGGAGAGGTTGGTGACCCCCATCTCCAGAGATGTGTTTAATAAGGGATGCACCGAATCCACTATTTTGTATTCGGCCCAACCCCCAAATCCTTTGAGAAAGATTTGGCCGAATACCAAACCGAATCTGAATCCTAATTTGCATATGTAAATTATGGGTGGGAAGGGGAAACATTTTTTACTTCCATATTTCCCTCCACACCCCTAATTTGCATATGCAAATTAGAATTCAGTTCGGCAGGGCAAAAGGATTCGCCGAATCTGAATCCTGCTGAAAAAGGCTGAATCCTGGATTCGGTGCATCCCTAGTTTTATAATTGTAAGTTAAAATGATATGCTAGTTAGGAACATTTGGATTTGTCGTTTATTTTTCTGCCCCAGCATAAGTACTTTTTAGTTTATGAAGATAAAAAACCTATAGAGCAATAAGAAGACCTGGGCCACATTATTCTCCTCTGATATGAACAGCTATTTGGAGTGTTTTAAATTATAACAAGCCTCTGGTATTTTTCCACTAAAGTGCAAAACATAGTGCTAAAACCTGTGCTCAAAATGAAAGCCCTTGTTTTGTCCAAAACTGGTATGAATCCAGTTTCATGAAGATTTATGCACATCCGATTACAGAGAGCACAAATGTAAGAAGATAAAACAATATGCTGTGTAAAGGAAAACTTTTGCAAAGAACACTATATTCTTTCCAGACCTGCCATTTCATATATTGCACAGCACTGAAAATGTGTTCAGAGTTTGTGCTCTCGTTATATAAATAGGCTGTACATGAATATCCATGAATCTTTGTTCAACTTTTTTTAAATGGAGGTGATGCAGATATTTCATGGTGTTCTGTAGAATAAAAAAAAAGTATATTGCAAACCTTAAACTAAGTAGATACTGTTCAGATACTTATGGTCAGATTGGGGAAAAAAACTGTTGGTCCCCCAGCCCTCGTGGGCCCCACTGGCCCAGATTTGTTCCCCATGGCTGGCAGAGCCCCCTTCTTCCTGGCCTTCCTACACCCGAACACAGCTGATATAAAGTGTATTGCACAGAAAAGGTAAGCGCTGGGGAGAGGGGGGCAGAGGGAATTTTGATTCCTAGGGCAGGGGGCCTGTGGGGGTAGCAGAGGGCCCTGGGGGTGCAGGCCCTTCATGTGGTAGTCCCATACAGGCAAGTAATATTCCCTCTAAGCTGTGCATTTTTTTTTTTAACATCTCTCTGTTTATTAGTTTTCATTCAAACGATACATGTTTCAACATTGAATAAAGTAAGCAAAATATCAGAATAGTATTACAAACAATACGTTTTATCAGTTTACACCTCTGATCTATTGAGACAATGTTGATAATAAAATTTTGTATTCAACCGTTAATCTAAAGAAAAAGAAAAAAGAAATCATGGAAGTAAAGTTTCATAACTTTTGTTAAACCGTGATCTCAAGTAATCGTGCTATTATATCTTGGTAGCAATTATTAGTGACGGGCGAATTTGCGCGAAATTAGCGAAACGGCGAAAAATTTCGCGAAACGGCACCGGCGTCTCGTTTTTGACGCCAGCGCCCGTTTTTTCGACGCCGGCGCCCGTTTTTTACACCGCCGCCCGTTTTTGGCGCCGGCGTCCGTTTTTCGAAAAAAAATTTTTTGACGGCGGCGAATTTTTGCCGCGAATTTTCGCGGCCGTTTGGCGAATTTATTTGCTGGCGGCGAAACGCGCAAATTCGCCGCAAATTCGCGCCGGGCGAATAAATTCGCCCATCACTAGCAATTATCTGTGTTCCCAACCGTGTCGCTTTGACAACAATTGTCTTATGGGTAGGAGGTGATGTTATCTAAGTTGTAATGGAAAAGCAGGGGACTTCTTAAAATCTTCCCAAGGTTGCCATATAGTGTTGTGGTTTTCTCTTTTGTTCTCAATTATCGCTGTTAGATAATGCATTTCTTGGATGTAGTTGAGTCGAAATATAAACTGAGGCACAGAAAGAGCCGGAGAAATCCAATTAAGTGCAATAACCCATCATGCTGCTGACCATATTTGTAATAATAAATAGTTAGCTGATTTGTCAAAACCAGGGAATGGGTAGTTCAATAAACTATGCTCTGGGGCTCGTAATATTGGGTTGTTAAATACCTCTGACGCTATCTGTATTATGGCATTCCAATAATTTTCTACAATCGGACAAGTCCACCAAGAGTGTTTATAATCGCCGAACTCTCCACAGCCTCTAAAGCATTGTGGGGTCGAGGTAGAACAAATGGCATGTTAACGTGTTGGTGTAAAATACCATTGCGAAAGAACTTTATACGCCATTTCACGTATTGCAATATTAGGTGATATTTTATGTGTTGAATGCAATGCTTTAGACCAGTGTTCTGGAGTCCATGTTAAGGCTAAATCTTTCTCCCATGCTTTCATAAAGGTAGTGTAAGAGGGTGATGGAACCTCAATGAACATAGAATAGATTGTAGAAATATTTCCTTTAGTGACTATTGCATTTTTACAAAGGTGCTCAAACAGTGAGCCTGTAAGAGAGGGTTTTCGTTGTAATTGGGGAAAAATAGAAATGAGACAATTGGGAGTATCTCAAAAATTCTCTGGGATGAATTGCTAATGTTTCTTGCAGAGTTATCCAAGATTTGAAACCCGTAATTGACAAAAATCATATAATTTAGTAGCATTATGAGAAGTAAGTTGTGCATTTTGAGGCGAACACACAGTAAATTGTAGTTCACACTAAGAATTTTGTGTGAGAACACATAATTTTTGACCTGCGCACACTGTTTTTTAAATGTGTTCACACAGGTTTGTAAGTATGCACACAAGAATTTTTTGGCACACAGAGGCAACATTGCAGGCAAGCAGAGTTATTTTCCCCAAGATTTTAGGTTTTTCTTAATTTACATAGTTTTAACACCATCTCTGGGAAATGTAAAGTCAAGAGTTCTACTGTAATGATAATACCCTAGAAAATATTCTTTTTTGCCTGAATTTTTGAATAACATAAATATTTTTGCCTCTAGTGACCCTCTTAACTACCTTGCTGCTCTGCATACCCGTGATTCATTTGGAGAAACATTTATCAAAGGTCGAATTTTGAAAAAAACTCGAATGTCAGGAAGGCTGCAAACAACTCAAAATTGATTTCTGGACCTTACCCATTGACTTAAACAGCAATTCAGCAGGTTTTAGGTGGCGAATAGTTGGTAGGCATGGGTGGCCAGGAATGTTATGTTTTTAATAATGAACCAGCAATTTTTGGGTTATATCACCTTTCTCCCCAGAATATCTAACTATATTTGACTTATCTTTATAACTATGATTGCTTCATTTATTTTCAACTTTTCATCACAGGATTGTGATTTCTAGTTGCCAAAATTTATCCTGGTGCAGTTAGAGACTGTATGGTCAAAATAGCAAGCAGGTTTTGAGACTGTTCTCTCTTAACCTCTGGCTCAAAAGCTCTATAAAAAGAAATGGATGTGCTATATTTAGTAGGCTGAACACAATGTATCAGGAAGCTCTGCTGTTCAAAAAACCTTAGAAACATCAGAGCTTTAGACAAAGAGTCTAGAACTGTTCATTCTCTACATTATTTCCCTCCTCGATTGCTTATTCAGTAATAACCTCTGCCTACAATTTCTAGTGATCTGAAACATCTCTACAGTATTTTATTGCTTATTTTCAGCCCCTATAGTAAACCTTCAGCAGACGGTTTTGAGATCAAAGCATGAGCCTTGATTCATTTTAAGCAATAATTTTCTGAAAATGATTTATTTTATTCTGATTGCATTCAGATATACACTATAAGCATTTATGGCAGAGTAAAATTCAATGATATACATCAATGATGGATCTATGTTTTGATTGTTGCTATTGTAGTATCCTTAAAACCGAGTTCTAATTAGGCATACATAGTGCATTTATTAAAGACTGTACAGTACAGGAGGCTGTCTGAATGCAGTAGAATAAAATCAACAAAAAATCTCAATCATTAATACATTTACAAACAGCATCTACATCTACTTGTCTCATTGAAGAATTCATTGACCATTCAACCATTCTCTTTAAAACATTGTCCTACAATGTAAGTCCTCCCTTTCTACTGCTAATCCAATAAGGAAGTTTAGTATAGAGTCCTACTGTGTAAGTCTTTAGAGGTCACATTTGTGGCCTCAATATCCTCACTAGAAGGGAACAGTATATATAAATATATATATATAATACACAAAAGCCATCAATATATTGTAAATGATATCCTTATAAATGGTGAGTTCTGATGTCATCAGTTATAAACGGTGACTTCTGATGTCATTTCTGTCACATGACTCACTGAAACTTGTGTATTATAATAAATAAAGTACCCCCCAGTTGCAAAATATGAGGATATTAGAAGTTATCTCGGAGTTCCATGACCTGTATAAAAACACTCAGCCTTCGGCCTCATACTTTTATATGGTCATGAAACTCCTCTGTAACTTATAATATCCTTATATTTTACAGTAGGGAGTACTTTATTCACTATATAATACACAAAAGCCATGAATATCTTGTAAATTATATCCTTATAAAGGGTGAGTTCTGATGTCATCAGTTATAAACGGTGAGTTCTGATGTCATTTCTGTCACATGACTCACTGAAACTTGTGTATTATGATAAATAAAGTACCCCCAGTTGCAAAATATGAGAATATTAGAAGTTACCTCTGAGTTCCATGACGTGTATAAAAACACTCGGTTTCGGCCTCATACTTTTATATTTTACAAAAGGGGGTACTTTATTCACTATATGTATAACTGTAGAAGCTATATCACTGTGTACCTGAACCTTCTATATACTTAAAGGTCTTACATTTTTTCACTTCAAACACCAAGGGGCAGATTTACTAAGCTCGAGTGAAGGATTTGAATGGAAAAAAGTTTGAATTTCGAAGTTATTTTTTGGGTACTTCGACCATCGAATAGGCGACTACGACCTTCGACTTCGACTTTGATTCGACCGATTCAAACTATAAATCGTTCGACTATTCGACCATTAGATAATCTAAGTACTGTCTCTTTAAAAAATACTTTGACTACATACTTCGCCAGTTTAAACCTACCGAGGTTCAATGTTAGCCTATGGGGACCTTCCCCAGCACTTCTCTAAGTTTTTTATGATCGAATAAAAATCCTTCTATCGATCGATAAAAATTGTTCGAATCGTTCGATACAAAGGATTTTATTGTTCGATCGAACGATTTTTATTCAACCGATCAAAGTATTTGCGCTAAAATCCTTCGAATTTGATATTTGAATTCAAAGGATTTTACTTCGAGGGTCGAATTCGAGGGTTTATTAACCCTCGAAATTCGACCCTTGATAAATCTACCCCTAAATGGTAATCGTTATTTCATCTGGCATCTGTTGTGACTATTTTACCAGCTTCTTTATAAATGCTGCCCCATTGATTCAATGTTGTATATTATGGAAATAAGTAAAAGTGATAATGATAAACATCAATATAAAAATTGCAAAAAAGGCTTTTCTTGTTAAGTATCTATTCAAAAGAAAGTAGGTAAACATGAAATCTACTGTAAGTTAGTAGCATGGTACATACAAGTCATCAAAATGCTGCATACAAAGTTCTATAGTTACATAATAAGTATGCGACTGACATGATTTATGATGCCCTAAATATTTGTTTATCATTTTGTATATTTATTCAAAAGCACCATTAAATAATGTGTTAAAAGCTGATGTTTTTGCATTGTTCGCTTGTATATTTTGTGTCATTGTGATAGATTCGATGTGCAAAAAAGGCCACAAAGTAGAATCTAACCCTGAGAAGACAAATACAGCATGTATTGTTATTAATGAAGTGAGAAAATAATCTTGTTGAAACTTCACTTTGGGAAAGGATTAATTGGAAGAACTTGGCGCTATGCTTATATCAGAGATGCTTTTTGTCTTAAACTAATTGGCCCTGAGCCAAGAGACAACTAGAATTAAATATATGAAGACTGGGTTAAAACTGGGGCTTTAACGAAGAAAAAGTGCTATCATAAATAAAAATGCTGTAAAAATGCTGGTTCAGTTATGCTTTATACGCAAAAAAACATTGAAGGTCATATCTGCTGCATAAAATAATTTAGTATTTTTAAGGGTCCATAGTATTTAACTGCAAGGATGGGTTGGCAAGCCGACAAATTATTTTGGCCATTTTGGAAATTTCCAATAAGGGTAATGTACAAAACTGAAACCTCAATAAAAATAAGAGCTGCACATCACCCTTTCTTTATTGCCCCATAACACACCAAGAACAAAAGGCTACAATAGGTATCTGTATACAATATATAATGACGAGACCCCTTTCTAGTCCGAAATACAAGCCTAATGGGATAAGGGACAAAAAATGAACGATTCATCATTTTGCAAATCTCCAGTAGAATATACCATAATGCAAAGACTGGAGTAAAGCCATGAACATAACTTTGATAAAAAATATACTGAAAGCTATCAAGCTATTACTTGTAAGCTAACAATCATATATAAGTTTGTTATTAGTTAGCAAGAAATATCACATAAAACATGCTTTTGTTAAATGATTGAAAATAAGATAAATTTAGTTTGTGTTTTAGCAATAAAAAAACGCCATCAATGTTACTGAAAGCATTCAAGCCTATGCCTATAGAAGAAATAAAATAATAAATTAAGATAAGCAAACAGTATTTTGACATCTGTCTGTCAAACAATGAGTTCATTATCCAAAATGGGTTAATTGATGAGCCCATAAAATGTAGTCTTTAAATTTAATTTAGGCAAACTCATAGTGAAAAATTAAAGGAAAACTATACCCCTGAACAATTTTTTATTGCATAAAACAGCTAATATATGAAACCTTGCTTCTTGTAAATATATAATTTTCATGAGCCAATTATTGCACAGAGTTCTGTCTTCTACTCCCGCACTCTTTCCTGTTACAGTTAAGGTGGCCACAGATGCAAAGATCCGCTCGTTTGGCGATGTTCCAAACGAGCGGATCTTTCCCCGATATGCCATTAACAGGCATGGCTATATCGGGGGGTAATCTGATTGTTCGGTCGTATGGCCGAACGATCAGATTACGATGTGCCATGAGCTCCGGCGGGATCAGTCGGGTCAAAATCAAACCTGACCGATCGACCAAACGACCGATCTTCGCCGGACGAAAGATGTCGGCACATGCCACACACGATCCGAAAATCATACGAATCCTCGATTCGTACGATCGGATCTGTGTGTCTATGGCCACCTTTAGAGTTGCACTATATCTGGTCAATTTTCATCTCTTTAAAGCGGCATCCAGCTTTATCCACACAAAGAGAAAACAACTAATTCTCTTCATTTGTAAACAGAGGCCAGGTGAGATTACAAACAAGCCAATGAATGTTGATTGAAGACCATGAAGATGAAGTGCACAAGTGTTAGTTCCCATGAATCACTGGATCAAGGAGTTGGGAGCTTCAACAAAAAACAATTCACTTTTATTGGATAACTGTGAAGCTAAATTGATGGTGGGGTATAATTTTTAAAATAATGAGCACGCCATCAAATGATCTGAGGTAAGAATTTTTTTTTGTTTTGTATATATTTTTTAAAAAGATTAATTTTATAAATTTTATTTTATCTGTTCTTTTATAAATTTCCCACATTTCACAAAAGTCAGTTCCTTTTTTCTGCCCATGTTCTTTTCT
Source organism: Xenopus laevis (assembly GCF_017654675.1). Lineage (NCBI taxonomy): Eukaryota > Metazoa > Chordata > Amphibia > Anura > Pipidae > Xenopus > Xenopus laevis. The sequence continues at coordinate 61,438,654 of NC_054372.1, read as the reverse complement.
GTTTTTATTTTGTATGTTTTTGGTATTGTATTATTAGGCAGCTTTGTCTGAAGGATGTGCTGAAGGATTTACATTAGTCTAAAGCTGGCCATACATACAGAGATCTGCTTGTTTGGTGAGGTCGCCAAACTAGCGGATTTCACCCGATGCCTACAACTAGCAGAATTCGAGAATTCGGATAAAGGACCGCATCAACAAAATGATGCGGTCCGTGATTCGACTGGATTTTTTTACCTCTCTTATCTACATTTGCCTGACTTCTGGGCAAAATCCAGTCGGATCAAGAACCACATTGGTTTGTTGATTCGATACTCGATCCGACTGCCTGTATTCTCTTCGTTGTGGGCATATTGGCTGAAATCACTCATTTGGCAACCTCACCAAACAAGCTATCTCTGTATAAACTGCCGAATTAATCTGTCAGCAGCTTATATCGCCCCATGTATGGGGACCTTTAGTCAGTTCTTATTTTGATAAAGAGGCATTTAGACCTAACTCTTCTAATCAGAAGATTAAGTGCAAGGTGCTGTTTTGTTACAGAGAAAAAGGACATTTTTAACCATTTTTTTTCATTTGATTATAATGCAGTCTATGGGAGATGGCCTTCCTATAATTTGGAGCTTTCTGGATAAAGGGTTTCCAAATAACTGATCCCATACCTGTATATATGTCATTCCAGTATTACTCTTCAAGTGTTGCAGTACCCCTTTAAACTCCAAGCAGAATATATGTTGATATATAAGTAAATTTCTATATTATTTGAAACTATCAACATCAGTAGGTAGTGAGTGTACAAACACATGCCTTATATTTCATCTGGGAGTGATGACATTTTCAACATTTTAAATGAAGGATTAACAGCTGTTCTGTCTAAATATTGGATAATTACAGTGTGAGGGGCTAAGCTTTTAAGGCTTAGTGGTTTTACAGAGGTTCTAACTCACTCAGACTTACGATGACACTATGCTTACTGCAAGTAAGGAGCAGTCACAAAAATGAATTCTACTGTAAACATGTCTCAATGTAAGCTGCTCAATGAGAAGCTTACTTAGATGAGTCCTGTGTTTTTAATATTCTGTTTAAAATATTGTCAGGAGTTTACAGGTATTTGTAGTTTAGAAAAAGGTATTATAATTCTAAATGAAAAAATGAATGAAACTTAAAACGATGTAACAATATTATAATTGGACTTGCAGGGAGCACATTAACTGCATTATATTAGTTGCAGAAACAAAAATATTAGGAACAAAATTTAGAACTAGTAAAAACATGTATATGTACTGTATAGTTACACCCTTCACCAAAAAGATTTTCCCAACTTAATGGCTGGTGCACTGCTATTTCATCAAGGGGTAGCCAGAAAGTGAATAGAGCTGTTTAAAAAGTAGTATATTCCCTGATATCAGTTCAAAACTGTTTTACATTTTCAAACCCTGCAAAAATGAATATTTGGGCCTATCGAACCTACATGTCATGTACTAGGGATGCACCGAATCCAGGATTCGGTTCGGGATTCAGCCAGGATTCGGCCTTATTCAGCAGGATTCGGCCGAATCCTAATTTGCATATGTAAATTAGGGGCAGGAAGGGAAATTGCGTGACTTTTTGTCAGAAAACAAGGAAGTAAAGAATGTTTTCCCCTTCCAACCACTAATTTGCATTTGCATATGCAAATTAGGGTTCGGATTCGGTTCGGTATTCGGCCGAATCTTTTGCAAAGTATTCGGGGGTTCGGCCAAATCCATAATAGTGGATTCGGTGCATCCCTACTTAGTACTAGGGTCAGTGAATAGGAAAAAATGTTTTAATCATGCCCATAGGCATGGTGGAAGGAAATAAATGATGTTACTTTATGGCCTTGTTCCTCCCCTATCAACAATATACAAAGTCAGTTGCTCAGGACTATTGCATTTTGCATAGTGTGTGGTTAGCTTAAATATGCTTAAAGGGATTCTGTCGTGACTTTTATGATGTAGTTTTTATTTCTAAATTACGCTGTTTATACTGCAAATAATTCACTCTACCATGTAAAATTTAATTCCTGAACCAGCAAGTGTATTTTTTATATTTGTAATATTGGTGTGTAGGCAGACATCTCAGGTCATATTGCCTGGTCATGTGCTTTCAGAAAGAGCCAGCACTTTAGGATGGAACTGCTTTCTGTTGTTTCTCCTACTCAATGTAACTGAATGTGTCGCAGTGGGACCTGGATTTTACTATTGAGTGCTATTCTTAGATCTACCAGGCAGCTGTTATCTTGTGTTAGGGAGCTGCTATCTGGTTACTTTCCATTGTTCTTGTTGCCATTCTGCTTAAGAGATGGGATAACCGGTAGTTCAATCTCTTAGACAGAGGAGAGACTGCACACAGACACCATGCTTCTCTTGCTTCAAGAAGACATATTAACACTTCTGCATTAGTAGACAAAGATCATATCACATGACACAGTGTCAGTATCAGATTACTATGGTATATGTATGAAAGCATACACATTAATGCATATCTTAACAGTTCTGTTGTTAGGCTGATGGGGGGAGGGGGTGATATCACTTCAACTTGCATTACAGCAGTAAAGAATGACTGAAGTTTATCAGAGCACATGTCACATGACTGAGGGCTGTTGGGAAACTGAAAATATGTCTAGCCCCATGTCTAGGGTTGCCACCTTTTCTGGAAAAAAATATCAGCCTTCCTATATATTTATCTTTTTTCCCTATTAATAACATTGGATGAACCATCATTTTTACCGGCCAGGCCATGTCAGATTTCAAAATTAAATATAAAAAAAAATCTGTTTGCTCTTTTGAGAAATTAATTCAAGTGCTGCATTCTGCTGGAGCAGCTCTATTAACTGATGCATTTTGGAAAAAAGATTTCCTGTGACAGTCTCCCTTTAAGTTTTCCCTCATTCCCTTTGCTGTGTTCAAGAAGCCTGACCTCTAGTGGGTGTAATGTGTATGTTACTTTGTCGTGACACCCCAGTCTACACACCTCCACCACTGACTGCTGCTTTGCAGGGGAGGAGGCTGAAATGTTTGTTTGGGGTGTCTACCAATAGAAAGCTTTTCATTGGAGGATTTCTAAGTGTATATGAATATGTAGTAGTAGGTATATTTTTGGCTAAGGCAAAGCCTGTCTGAATTTTATTATTCTCCACCTATGACTCTGTGTTGGCACAGGGACATCCACATTGCGAGAATGGGTCAGTCAGATCTAGTAAGGTTGGTTCTTTGAGATCGGCTCTCCAGAAATGTAAATGCTTGTACAAGAGAACAACCCACTGCACTGACTCTCCTTTAAATGCATTATTTCTGGGCTTCAGTTAAGACACTCACGCTATCAATAAAAAAGAGTTTTTCATATGAAGAGCCAGCTACATTACACTTACATAATAGTTAAGGTTAAAGGGGTTTAAATGAACCTTTAGTATGATGTAGACTAGAGAGTGATATTCTGAGACAATTTGCAATTGGTTTTCATTTTTTACTATTTGTGGGTTTTGAGTTATTTCGCTTTTTATTCAGCAGCTCTCTAGTTTGCTATTTCAGCAATGTGGTTGCTAGGGCCCAAATTACCCTAGTAACCATGCACTGATTTGAATAAGAGACTGGAATATACATAGGAGAGTAATAAAAAGTATCAATAACAATACATTTGCCTTACAGAGCATTTGGTTTGTAGATGGGGAAAGTGTCAGAAGAAGAAACCATATAATTAAAAAATATATAACAAATAAATAATGAAGACTAATTGAAAAGTTTATTAGAATTGGCCATTCTATGACATACCAAAAGTTAATTAAAGGTGAATCATCTCTGTCACTTTAGCAATAAATAATATTTTTTCTTATGAAGAGCCAACATTCTTTTTTGTGATCTCACGCGTCTTTTTGGCTACATTATGATTACATTAAAGTTGAGGTTAGAAAGAAGCATTCACTCCTCCCACCCTCTCCTTAACCACATTAAGTGCTTCTGAATGTCGCCCTGCTCCCCCTTACCTGTGCAATAGCAGAGCTGTACAACAGGGTCTGCAACCTCCAGATTTTGCTGCATGAATTCAGTTTCTGGCTCCCTGGACCCTGGTGCTGATCCCCAGGAACCTGTTTAGTGCAAGTCAATGTTGTCCTGGGTTTCTCTAATCAGGGATCAGTCCATCAGATGTAATGCGGCTGAACATGGTGGCTACCAATACATCTGCGTAGTCACTGCTTTGGGAGATCAGGTCTGTGAGAGTAGGGTAGCCTTTGGGCAACAAAATCATGGAGCACCAGGCAGCATTTGGGGTCATATAAAAAGTCCAAATTTATTGAAAAATCATAAAATCATGAAGAGCAAACCAGTGAACATAGCCCCACGCTTAACGCGTTTCGTGGCCTCACGCCACTTCTTCAGAAGCACGGGGCCCCTCCTCCTCTAACTCTACATATCTAGACATCCCACACCTGATTAAAATCATTAACTCATTACCACCCATATAAAAACTATCGTGAGACACGGGTCTTAGGAGTGAAATCTATATACATAACTCCTTCCATAATCCAGTGGAGTATTATGTCTCCTATATGGATGGAATAATATGTATTATTGAACAAACATTAGACTCGAAAGAATATGTACAATTATAATCTTGATGAAAACAATTTAAAGATTGAATTAAATACTATGTATATACAAATTAGATTATTATTACCATCTAAAATAGAGTACGTGGAAATATATTAATCACGTTTATATAATAATTCTACACATAATCCTGATACTACAGCATATTAGAATAGTATATATAATATATAATGCATAACATACATAAATGTATACGACCACGGATATAAAATAAAGGGAAAAATATATCCTCCCCGACAGCGTTGATCTATTTAATCACAAAAGCAGGAGAATTCACAGTCCCTATTCAAGCCCCCATGAGTCTCTGTAGTTTTTAGATGGTAAATCCAGGAGGCTTCCAATCTTCCTAGTCTATATTCACAATCACCTCCTCTCACTTCCTTCCGCGATTTATCGATTACTTGAAAAATGACCTGTATAACCCCGTCATGTTTTTCTATTATATGTTTCGCAACCGCTGATTTCAAATCTTTCCTATCTATGGCAGATATATGTTCTAGGAATCTGGTACTCGCCATCCGTGCCGTTTTCCCAACATATTGAGCACGACAAGCGCAGGTAATTAAATATACTATTCCCTTGGATGTGCAGTTAAAATACTGGTTAGTATTGTAAGACAACCCCGTTACTGAGCTGGTAAAAGTTTTAGATGGTTTAATGTAGCTACAAGTTTTACATCTAATCCTCCCACACTTATACATCCCCTTATATTTAAGCCATGTTAGTTCAGAGTTTTTGTTCTTAGAGGAAAAGAGGCTCTTAGAAATATGGGATGCTATGTTCTTGCCTCTCTTAAATGTAAATGAGGGTTTAGTGTCTATCACATTTTTCAGTATAGGGTCCTGCAGAAGTATTCCCCAATGTCTACGTATACTGTTTTTGATAATGTGCGCATCTTTACTATAGGTAGTGCAAAACCGTAACTTCTTGGATTTATATCTAGGCTCTACTGCCCATTCAGATTTACACTGCAACAAGTCTTTCCGATTCAAGGACACTGCTCTGTCGTATGCGTTTTTTACATCTTCAGTCTTATATCCCCTTTCGATAAAGCGATCCCAGAGTCTCATGGCTTGCTCCTGAAACGCATCCCACGAGGAACAGACCCTACGCAACTGTATAAACTGTCCTACAGGGATACCGCTCAGGCAGGGGCTGGGGTGTCCACTATTAGCATGCAACAGTGTTTTTCGAGTGATCGGTTTCCTATACAGATCTGTAACAACGTTATTATCTTCAACCCTAAAAATCACATCCAAAAATGGTAATTGTGTAGAGTCTGTTTCGTATGTGAACTGGATGCCCCTGACTGCATGGTTACAATATTCCACAAATAGAGCCAAGGAATTTTCATTTCCGTCCCATACACCGATGCAGTCATCGATAAATCTGTAAAACCTAATTATTTTATGTTTGAAACAGTTATGGTCACCAAAAATAAAAATCTTTTCCCACCAACCCATAACCAAATTGGCATAGGTGGGAGAGAACGAAGCACCCATGGCTGCTCCTTTCTGTTGTAAATAGAAACGTTCATCAAACAGAAAATAATTAGAGTGTAATAAAAAATCTATACTCATAATGAATTCATTTTGGATCTTTGGATAAACCCTCAGTCAGAGAACCTATGCTCGCTACAATAGGACGACTTTTTACATCTAGTAAAGATTTATGCACTTTAGGCAGTGCGTGGAAGATCGGTATAATTGGATTTTTGCAAAAAAGGAAATCAAACTCTCTTTTAGTGATAATACCATCTCCCAAAGCTGACAGTAAAAGATCCTTCAGCTTTAACTGTAAATAGACTGTGGGATCTGTGTCCAATATTCTATATGTATCTTGATCTGTCAGTTGTCTTAAAATCTCCCCCTCATAGACTTTAGCATCCAAAACCACCACAGCGCCCCCTTTATCTGCTCGTTTCACCACAATATTTTTATTATCACTCAATGTTTTTAAAGGAAAACTATACCCCCCAAACAATGTAGGTCTCTATAAAAAGATATTGCATAAAACAGCTCATATGTAAAATCCTGCTTCATGTAAATAAACCATTTTCATAATAATATACTTTTCTAGCAGTATGTGCCATTGGATAATCATAAATAGAAAATTGCCATTTTAAAAAATAAGGGCCGCCCCTGGGATCGTAGGATTCACTGTACTCACAAACATACCAACAAACCATACATGTTAGGTCACATGAGCCAATTGACAGACAGAGTTGTGTCTTTTGCTTCCACACTTCTTCCTGTTACAGTTACAGCTGAAGTATTTCTGGTCAGGTGATCTCTGAGGCAGCACACAGACCATCACGAAATGGTGGCTCAAGGCAAGAGATGTAAAAGGGCAATATTTACTTAAATATATATTCCAGTTTGGTAAGATTCTTTAATATGCCACTTAATATGATATGAACTATCTGTTGCTTAAGTGTTCATTTTGGGGGTATATTTTTCCTTTAAGGCTTTCTGTTCTCCAGGGCTAAGATTCATTACATTCTTATTATCTTTATTTTTACCCCATTTAGTTCTGTATTTCTTTTTATTTTTAATATCTACATTCTCAAGATCCTGTTGCACTAATCTATGAAAAAGATCAATTTGATGACTTTTAGATTGAACAGGGTAATAGTCTGAACGTTCTCTTAGATTTGTATGGGTAACAGGTAATTCGATCCCACCGGGATCTGTATTCTCCTGTAACAATTCCTCTAATGACTGTAACCCACACAAATCTTGAAAATCAAATTTAACTAAACCATTAGCCTTCGCAGTAGAAACCCCCCCATACTCCATATCTAGAGTGTCTAACTCAACTATCTCAGCGGAGGTAGCAGAAGCATTAGAATTATTTAATGTATCAACATCCCCTTCTACAGAAATAGGAGGAGGTCCCCGTCCAGGGAAACCGAAGGGCTACTACAGGAAACCTCGGTGGTAACCAACTCAATGTGTACGATACCCGATCTACAGAACGGTGAGCTAGTGGTGAGCGAAGCTGCTGACACGGATCAAGTCCCTGGAAATGTAATCAATTTATCTTCCCATATTCTAACGGACAGTGAACATTCTCTATTGGCTAAAGGTTTGAATTTTGTCCCTAAGATTGCCTGCAACTCATTCTTAACTATTCTGGACTTTGAATAAATTTGTTAGAAATTTGACTTTAAAAAGGCATTTTGCTATAAATCCATCATTTAGAGGGTCTGTAGAAGGGGATGTTGATACATTAAATAATTCTAATGCTTCTGCTACCTCCGCTGAGATAGTTGAGTTAGACACTCTAGATATGGAGTATGGGGGGGGGGTTTCTACTGCGGAGGCTAATGGTTTAGTTAAATTTGATTTTCAAGATTTGTGTGGGTTACAGTCATTAGAGGAATTGTTACAGGAGAATACAGATCCCGGCGGGATCGAATTACCTGTTACACATACAAATCTAAGAGAACGTTCAGACTATTACCCTGTTCAATCTAAAAGTCATCAAATTGATCTTTTTCATAGATTAGTGCAACAGGATCTTGAGAATGTAGATATTAAAAATAAAAAGAAATACAGAACTAAATGGGGTAAAAATAAAGATAATAAGAATGTAACGAATCTTAGCCCTGGAGAACAGAAAGCCTTAAAAACATTGAGTGATAATAAAAATATTGTGGTGAAACGAGCAGATAAAGGGGGCGCTGTGGTGGTTTTGGATGCTAAAGTCTATGAGGGGGAGATTTTGAGACAACTGACAGATCAAGATACATATAGAATATTGGACACAGATCCCACAGTCTATTTACAGTTAAAGCTGAAGGATCTTTTACTGTCAGCTTTGGGAGATGGTATTATCACTAAAAGAGAGTTTGATTTCCTTTTTTGCAAAAATCCAATTATACCGATCTTCCACGCACTGCCTAAAGTGCATAAATCTTTACTAGATGTAAAAAGTCGTCCTGTTGTAGCGAGCATAGGTTCTCTGACTGAGGGTTTATCCAAATACGTAGATCACCTACTACTACCCCTGGTTACTAAACTGCCAACATACCTAAGGGACACAACCATGTGTTTAAATAAAATGTCAGATTTAAAGTGGGATGCTAACTTTAGATGGTTTTCAATGGATGTGAAATCCCTATATTCATCTACTGAGCATGAGATAGGAATGCACTCTATACAATTCTGGCTTAATTGGAGTAATGTTTTTCCAAAGATCCAAAATGAATTCATTATGAGTATAGATTTTTTATTACACTCTAATTATTTTCTGTTTGATGAACGTTTCTATTTACAACAGAAAGGAGCAGCCATGGGTGCTTCGTTCTCTCCCACCTATGCCAATTTGGTTATGGGTTGGTGGGAAAAGATTTTTATTTTTGGTGACCATAACTGTTTCAAACATAAAATAATTAGGTTTTACAGATTTATCGATGACTGCATCGGTGTATGGGACGGAGATGAAAATTCCTTGGCTCTATTTGTGGAATATTGTAACCATGCAGTCAGGGGCATCCAGTTCACATACGAAACAGACTCTACACAATTACCATTTTTGGATGTGATTTTTAGGGTTGAAGATAATAACGTTGTTACAGATCTGTATAGGAAACCGATCACTCGAAATACACTGTTGCATGCTAATAGTCGACACCCCAGCCCCTGCCTGAGAGGTATCCCTGTAGGACAGTTTATACAGTTGCGTAGGGTCTGTTCCTCGTGGGATGCGTTTCAGGAGCAAGCCATGAGACTCTGGGATCGCTTTATCGAAAGGGGATATAAGACTGAAGATGTAAAAAACGCATACGACAGAGCAGTGTCCTTGAATCGGAAAGACTTGTTGCAGTGTAAATCTGAATGGGCAGTAGAGCCTAGATATAAATCCAAGAAGTTACGGTTTTGCACTACCTATAGTAAAGACGCGCACATTATCAAAAACAGTATACGTAGACATTGGGGAATACTTCTGCAGGACCCTATACTGAAAAATGTGATAGACACTAAACCCTCATTTACATTTAAGAGAGGCAAGAACATAGCATCCCATATCTCTAAGAGCCTCTTTTCCTCTAAGAACAAAAACTCTGAACTAACATGGCTTAAATATAAGGGGATGTATAAGTGTGGGAGGATTAGATGTAAAACTTGTAGCTACGTTAAACCATCTAAAACTTTTACCAGCTCAGTAACGGGGTTGTCTTACAATACTAACCAGTATTTTAACTGCACATCCAAGGGAATAGTATATTTAATTACCTGCGCTTGTCGTGCTCAATATGTTGGGAAAACGACACGGATGGCGAGTACCAGATTCCTAGAACATATATCTGCCATAGATAGGAAAGATTTGAAATCAGCGGTTGCGAAACATATAATAGAAAAACATGACGGGGTAATACAGGTCATTTTTCAAGTAATCGATAAACCGCGGAAGGAAGTGAGAGGAGGTGAATATAGACTAGGAAGATTGGAAGCCTCCTGGATTTACCATCTAAAAACTACAGAGACTCATGGGGGCTTGAATAGGGACTGTGAATTCTCCTGCTTTTGTGATTAAATAGATCAACGCTGTCGGGGAGGATATATTTTTCCCTTTATTTTATATCCGTGGTCGTATACATTTATGTATGTTATACATTATATATTATATATACTATTCTAATATGCTGTAGTATCAGGATTATGTGTAGAATTATTATATAAACGTGATTAATATATTTCCACGTACTCTATTTTAGATGGTAATAATAATCTAATTTGTATATACATAGTATTTAATTCAATCTTTAAATTGTTTTCATCAAGATTATAATTGTACATATTCTTTCGAGTCTAATGTTTGTTCAATAATACATATTATTCCATCCATATAGGAGACATAATACTCCACTGGATTATGGAAGGAGTTATGTATATAGATTTCACTCCTAAGACCCGTGTCTCACGATAGTTTTTATATGGGTGGTAATGAGTTAATGATTTTAATCAGGTGTGGGATGTCTAGATATGTAGAGTTAGAGGAGGAGGGGCCCCGTGCTTCTGAAGAAGTGGCGTGAGGCCACGAAACGCGTTAAGCGTGGGGCTATGTTCACTGGTTTGCTCTTCATGATTTTATGATTTTTCAATAAATTTGGACTTTTTATATGACCCCAAATGCTGCCTGGTGCTCCATGATTTTGTTGCTCAGTGGATCCAGTTTCAACGTGTTCTTCCGGAAATGCGTGCATGTGTCAGCACAGACGGCAAGGTCGACATACAGCGGGTGTGGGTGAGTGCTCTCTATTATCTACTTTCTAGGGTAGCCTTTGGGCAATATTGACAATATGAAACTATACAAGGGCACCAATTGTTAAAATGTTTTTTAACAATTGGTGCCCTTCCCCTTTAAAGGAATAGTTCAGTGTGAAAATAAAAACTGGGTAAATAGATAGGCTGTGCAAAATAAAAAATGTTTCTAATATAGTTAGTTAGCCAAAAATGTAATGTATAAAGGCTGGAGTGAACATATGTCTAATAAAACAGCCAGAATCCAACTTCCTGCTTTTCAGCTCTATAACTCTGAGTTAGTCAGCGACTTGAAGGGGGGCCACATGGTACATTTCTGTTCAGTGAGTTTGTAATTGATCCTCAGCATTCAGCTCAGATTCAAAAGCAACAGATATGACCCATGTGCCCCCCCATCAAGTCTCTGATTGGTTACTGCCTGGAAGCCAGGGTAACCAGTCAGTGTAAACCAAGACAGCTGAAAAGCAGGAAGTAGTGTCCTGACTGGCTTATTATACATCAAATCACTCCAGCCTTTATAGATTACATTTTTGGCTAACTAACTATATTAGAAACATTATTTATTTTGCACAGCCTATCTATTTACCCAGTTTTTATTTTTACACTGAACAATTCCTTTAAGGAGTCGAAAACAACAATTTGCACTTCTGTGTAATCCATCTTGATAGACTATAAGCTCCACTGGGGAAGAGACTGGTATAAAGGATGAGCAATCTATGTACCGAGGCAGTAATAATAATTATAAGCATCATAAAGATGTTGATTCCCCATAGATTGGCCATTTTACCCACTATGTCTCCCTAAATGCTGCAAACATTCTCCCCTCCATCTTCATTTTTATTAAACGTTGGCCCCTTCGCTCTGAGGCTTTTCTGCTCTGTGGTGTAAGAACACATCTTTAGTAGTCGTGGGATCCCTAGCCTTGAGTGCAGTCACAATCCTTGCACCCCTGTTGCTACCAACCTGTGTCTGTATGGCTAATGGCATAGCAATATATAGTGAATAAAGTATCCCCTCTTGTAAAATATAAGGATATTATTATTATATTATTATTATATTATAAGTTACAGAGGAGTTCCATTACCATGTAAAAACAGAAGTTGACTTCTAATATCCTCATATTTTGCAACAGGGGGTATTTATTGTAATACACGAGTTTCAGTGAATCACGTGACAGAAATTACTTAACTAAACTCAGATTATAACCAATGACATCACTAAGCACCGTTTATAAGGATATACTTTACAGGATATTCATGGCTCTTTGTATTATAGGCCCATATATTATACTTATAATATACTATATGTATATACTTCGCAAAACCATAGCTGATGTTTACTACACTGAACTAATTGCATTCTCTATGAAATTTCTAACAAACCATGACCTTTAATCTCAGGCCTGATGGGACTCACCGCTTCAGCCACAAGCCTTGAATTTAGGGCAAAGGATGACATGTAAAGACTTTGCTAGTGGAATAAAAACATATCAGCTTTTATCTTTTGTGCACCTATAATATACTTGTGCTTTATATTAATAACCAGTATCCAAGGATCTTTGTATTAGTTATACAATTTCTACAGGTGTGGGATGCTTTATCTAGAAATTCACTATCCAGAAAACTCCCATTTAAACAATTTCTACTTATTTGCTTTTAGCCCCAATAGTAAGAAGGTACCTTGTGCTTAAGGGTAACTACACTTCATGAACAGGGTTGGACTGGGGCCTGGCTTGCCCTCCACTGTTGCTCCTCGCTGCCTCCCTCCCCTGATTGCTGCAAAAGTAAGTATATGATGTGCGGGGGGGTATGTCGGTCGTTGGCCAGTTGGGACCTCACAGGGGGTGTGGGGCCCCCAGTCTGACCCTGTGCATGAATCTATGTTGGGAAGAAAACAATTCTTCTGTGCTTTTTTTAACCCCCAAACCCCCACACAAAAATGTAATCAGTGAACAGCCTCTTTGAAATCTTTAGATACCTGTGGTTCTGGTAATTAAAAGATTAACATTAAGGCTGCAGCATCCCCTTAATCACTTAGAATTCTTTCTCCTCCTCTAACCCACACTGCCCCTCCCTCAGGAATTTACTTTGGCTGTTGCCTAATGAGCATGCTCAGTTCTTCTCAGCTCAGATCACTAAACACACCCTCCAGTTTAACAGCCAATGAAGAGATAGCATTGCTGGTTCCCATAGAAACTCTATCGATCTGATACTATTTATTTTTTCCTAACCACCTCTCCTGATCTCAGCTTAACCATTACAGTGCTCAATCCCAGCAGAACATTTTATCAAAGTATGTTGTGGCTGTGTAAACCTGCATTCTGCATTGCATGAACTTTACAGCATACATGTCCTGTTTGCAGATGAAGAGAAAATGACCACCTGGCGAAAGCTATTTTTTTTAGGAAAATGGGATGGTGCTGGAAAATGGAGGGGTATATGCAGTACAAATGATGTGGCTTGGGTGTGGAAGATATGCCCAATTTATGTACATGGTAGGAAATTGTAGGCTTTATTGTCCTTTAAGCAGCTGTAATGCATTGAGTCCCTAATCTGGAAACTCCATGTCTCAAACATTCTGAATAACAGTTGTCCTATGTGCTATGTGAAGCTTTTAAACCCTTCAATTTCCGAAGGCGCCCGAAGTTTCTTCGCGAGGAACTATGGGTGACTTCGGAAATCAAAGTGCTGCGAGTGCATTGCTGCAGGCGTTTTTTCATTGAAGCAGGCTGAAGGCACGGGGAAGCAGTTCAGGGAGATTAGTCGCCCCAAAGAAGAGGTTATTAGTCACCAGGCAATTAAAAATCCCTGAATCTACCCATGTGACCCTGTCCTTAGAGTATAAACTTTGCTGGGGCATGGAGACAGATTGTAAGGTGGTGGGATAGAGATGTTGGTGAGACAAAGTCGAGAGGAATATAAAATAGGGTGTAAAAGTACTGATGTATTCCTATATGTGTTCAGTGTTGCAAAATATTTGACTGCCACAACCTAGCGTGTCTCCATATGGACCCTAGTGAAAGAGAGTCTTCCATGCAATATCATGTGAAGATTCCAACTGGATCCCGTTTTTCTCCAAATGTGCCAAGTCAAGCACATTTATTTTGTTACTCATATGTGACTGTTTCCATTAACGATCTTGTATAATGAGATATTGCACCAGGTTTAGCCTATGGACCCCAACTAAGGTTTTATTTAGTTTGATTTCAATGTTTTATGGATTTATATTAAGACTGCATATTAGAGATGCTCTTTCCCTTTATATATCACTTTATCTTCTTTGAAATTTTAGGTATATTTTTCTAATGCATTTTCATTATTATTTTTTTTTTTTGGTGCTTGCTTGCTTCTGCCGCCTTGCTCTAGTTGATTCCTATTCCCTCTGCAAACTATAACCAGAAAGACAAAAGTTTGGAAACTCGCTAGGACATGTGCTAAACCAATATGAGCTGTGAAGCTTACTTTGCTTGTATATTTTTTTAATCTTCCTCAAACACCCGCAGTCTCATTTACCACCCCAGCCACAGTTGGTGGTCTTGTAAAAATTGATTCAGTGTATTGACACCATTTATTAGGGACTTTGTCCTTGTCCTTGCACTTCTCTGTATATTCGGAATCACTGCTTCACTCTTGCCTCTCCTGATATACAATATTACCCAAGCATGGACCTATTGACATAGAGGAATTCCATTCCATCAGAGTACTCTGAAGTGATAATACTGCACGCTGAAAGTATTCAACAGAGCTATTCCTGTAGAAGGAATCTGTGCATTTTTGTTAGTTAGAGAAGTCAACATTTGTGTTGCATTATTTGCATGGTTCCCTGCAGTTTTCTCGGTAGGAATGCTGAAAGTATTAATTTGTCTTTAGATAAAGGTATTTGTTGTTCATTATTTAGTGTGCATTAATGTACCCAGTGGGTTATCCCTTTGCGAATATTTGAATCACACCAGATAGGAGTGTACTAAGTACCTACTGTCTCCCCACACCACAGTAGAGATTTGTCATGTGGCAGCAGGTGGGCACCAAACTAAAGCCATGGAACAGTAGGAGAGAACAGGATTTTTAAGGATCTCAAATTGTCCAACTTGAATTACTGCTCTTTAAATGTGAAGTGTTGCAACCGCAGAGTAGTTATATAATTATATAGAGGAACACAAAATCCTTGGGACACTTGACCAAACACTGTAGATCATATTCATTGAGTAACCTTTTAATACTTGGGCTTTCAGTTTCCTAACTGTAAAAACTACTCAGTGAAGAGCAGTACAGTAATAATTACCTTATGTTTTTAGAAGGCTTTACATTGCATGTCTTGCACATGATGGTCTTTTTGACTTCATTTAGCCCATCTCACCCTAACCAGGTTTGGTTCTCTGCTTCGCTACTCCACAAGTCCTACCACTTCAGTAGCCATGTTCCAATATCTTGCACTGATGAGATCTAACAAGATTGAAACAGGCTGTCTGCAAGTTTGGATATATGGCTTTGAACCATTAGTCTGTATCTGTGCTATAAAACCAGGAGTGATTTGCATGTCTCCACCCATAATGCCTTATGTGACAGACAAACTCACTGGTGTTAGTAAATTATCCCTCAAAGCTTCTTTGTTAAGGTTAATTACACAGATAAATGTGCATATCTGTGGCATGTTTCTGGGGTAGAAGCTGGGTGGAAAGGCAAGGGCCAGTCTATGGCCAGTCCAAAAAGTTCTCAGCAGCTTTCACCAAAGTTTAATGTGCTGGGCATGGGCAAATGTGATCAGTGACCCACCTGGTAATGATAACAGAATCAACTAAAATGTTTAATTAAGTTTATTTTATTGGTGTCAATTACAAAGAATAAATACATTTCACAGATATATATATTTTTATACAAAGTGCTACATACAAAGGTTGATATAGAAAAAGAAAAGAAAACAGCAGTACATTAATAAATACACGGTAGCCTTTCCATTACAGCAACAAACTTATCCAGCAAAGACTTGTGCATCGTCTTCATGTGCTGGATTTTTTTTTAATAAAATGTACAGCTAGATCTATTTAGCAGGGGTCCACTCTACTCCAGCAAAGAGACATATTTTCCTTAATCTGTTGCATGTTCTGTGGCAAACAAGCCTGTAAAGAATTACAGCATTGTGCGAGATGTAGTCTTGGCTGGCAGAGAACTGGCTACTGCTTCAATGGTACATGTACTCCATTCAGTCGACATATGTTTAAAAGTGAGACCCGTACCTATCTCATCTCACTTCAGAGCAGCTTTGCATATTTCAATACGAGTGGAGTGATAGGGAACAATGTAATCTTGTAACGAGTTCACTAGAATGACATTCTTCAAGTGCTCCAAGCCTGTAATACATTAATATTCACCATGAGATTCCAGAACAATGTTAAGGCATCATTACTGACACATCTTCCATGAAATTACGAGAATAATACTTTCAATAAGATACATTTGAAATCACTATTTTGCAATGTAAGTTACTCAAGAGTATTGGGTTCATATCAGGTCCATGGAGGCTGCACTTTAAGACCTGCAAAAATCTTAAAAACTACCTCGCTGGTTATGGATAAAATAGTTTGCAAAAGTTTCTAATAAAGCTATCAAATCACAGTAGCTTTATTTTTGTGTTTTGTACAATTTAATCTATAGATGAAATCAATACAAAAGACGGGTCCCATGTCTCACCTGTTTTCTTGCTAAGTTTGTAGAGGAACATTTGTCTTGGGTCTTTGTGATCTGTAAATGCCATCTGTGATACGGAGACAGACGTATCGAACAGCTGCTCAAGCCACAGGCCTATAACAAAAGACGTACATATTTATTAATTGTATTATATAAAAGCACGCTAAAGTTAACTGAAATGTGGGTAAAGGTATGGTGTTATATTATAAGGAAACACACTGCATCTTGAAAGTTCCACAATACAGCTGTGATCTTTCCAAAATATAATTTTACATGATATATAAACTTGTACTTGATGTAAATTAAGCATGGTTAAATCCATATACATATATTTCTTGTTGTTTCTAATCTGTGAGTTACTTGTCAATAATAAAGCAATGTAGCCAGTAAATCCCTACTAGTTTTAAACAGATTACTGCTGTGGCATATAAAACCCATATGTGGTCCACCCAAGGAGAGGAAAGTGTGCAGGTTTCCAAGGAAGGCTTCAAATTCAGGTCTCCACAGAGCTGAGCATATTATCAGGCAGCCCAAAGAAAAGCCAATAAAGCTGCAGGGAGAGAGAAGTAACATTACTATAAAAAATACATATATAATGCATATAATATAAAAGTATAGAGATTTTTGCTAATTACTATACCTGATTCTGTCAATAATGAGCTTTTTGCTTCTTTTGTGCTCTAATATTTCAGTTAGAAGACCACTAGCTAAATAATCGATATCAGGAGAGGTGGAGTTCTGTAAAGAAAATACAAGTGAAAAAGAACACAATAAATATTGCATCAGTATTAAAGCAAGATGTGCACAGAGACCAGCACTAATGAAAACATTTTAGTTGCCACAATTGTTTAACAACGTATAAAATAGCAATAATAGAGGGCCTATCTGCTAACAATCAGCAACAAAAATCTTCTAAAACCTATCCACTTAATGCAATTTAATAATATTTTGGGCTATCAAACCCCACAGAAGATGTTTTTGTTCAAAGGGATTTGCATAGATCGATCTATAATAGGGTTAATTTGTTACAGATCAGTAGGCAAATAAATTATCCAAGTGCGAATTTGCGGGCAATTTCTGTGTTTCACCACCAGCAAATAAATTTGCAAAACTGTGGCAAAAAATCCATAGTGGGCGCACTTCAGAACTGTTGCACACAAAAAATTTGATGCGTGTCAACATTTTTTTGGACACCTATTGACTTTAATGCATTTTGAGAAAATAGGAACGGGTATAAAAATTGTTGTGGAAGTCGGAATTGACACACGTCAAAATTATTTTGACGCCAATTGACTTCAATGCCTTTCACAATTTTTTGCTTTTTCAAAGTTTTCGGAGAAGCGAAACGGGACAAATTCACCAATCACTAGAAATCTTTTGTTTCATTTAAATATCTAAATCATCTTTATGGGCCCCACTGCAATTGATAATTTCATATTATGGGGATAGTTACAGTTTACATTGAGCTGAGATGGATATACAGTAATGTTTGAACAATTTCATCTAGGAATGGAGATGGCTCCCTCAGAACTAGATGCACAGACATGTCAGAGTACGTACCTTGTTGTACATAGACATCAGGAAGTTGATCTTTCCATGTGTCACTCCACACTCGATGTAAGGTTGTACAAATACAAGATCAAATTCAGAACCTAGAGTAGAAATAAAGCTGTTTTACAGGGCAAGGCAATAGTAGTGCTTATGACAAAACACCCGCAAGTGTTGGTGTCAGAATCCAATCTTAAAATAGTTTTTTACTTACCATCCTTGCCATGTACACAGACTATTAGATGTGTTCCGTCATCTTCACTACTGGAGTTGTCTTTGGAACCTACAATAAAATAAAATAATTAATAATAATAATAAAAATCAATGTTTAACTTGCCAGTAAAACTGCTCTGATTGGCTTTTCTCACAGGTATAAGTTGCTCCCAAAGGAGTTTCTTTTCTCTAGTTTCATGGAATATTCTACACAATAAGAACACACAATTGGGTCAGGTAAAACTGTCCATTGAAACACAAAATAACAGCAGTAATATCAGCATTTATTTTTGCTCACAGGGGGTATTGTTGCTATTCTACTCTATAAGCTAATATTCTAAGAAAATTATATGATGCATTTATGTGTATAAAATATACATCCACATTAGACACAGTTGGTAACGTAGGCCCTGCCCTATAATACTGTTGGGTTTCACATTGCTTTATGTACATTTCTTAACTGTAGCAAATCTGTACAAAGCACCAATGGGGTAAATACTACTGTACCAGCCACAGTAATCAATAGCAACCAATCAGATTCTCCCTTTCCAACAGGCGACCAGAACGTCACATGCAGATTGGTTACTCAAAGTTACTGGACCTGGTGGAAAATGTACAACTTAAATTTCCATGTAATAGTGTGCATAGTAAGTGTCAGACTGTTAGATTCTATAAATTTTGCAATTTTGCAATTTGGCTCAATAGACGATTAGCCAAATCATTTCATCCTACAAGCAAAACAAAAAAATATTATAAGTAATTTGAAATAAATGCAGCACCTTGAAAACCTAAGAATCAGAAGAACAACAGAGACGTAATGCCTTGGGCATTCTAACGACTATATTTATAAAGCCTTTATAATGCCTTGGGCATTCTAATGACTATATTTATAAAGCCTCTTTCCCTATTAAATAGGGGCTGAATTTAATAAAACAATTTAAACTCTCTTTCAGGACTCTGATACGACAAAGCAGCAGCCAGCTCTCCCCCAGATTAGATTTCCTATAATAATATGGCTTCCACAATATTGTTTCAATAGTCAGAATCAGCTATGCAGGAAATAGCAAGGGGCAAGAAGATAATATACTGTATCCCATAATTTCTCCCTCAGTTATTGATCTTGTTCCAAGTTCCAACTGTACCTTGTCTCCTAGATGTCCGATGACAGCAGTTTTTCCACCGAGACATCCATATGTAAAGGTAAAGGTAGCTCATCTGTTGTATCTAGAGTAAAAATAAGTCCATAGTTATCGTTCAAATTAAGGTAAAATATATTTATATATAACTCATTTGAGTTGTTGTCTAGCACCATGCTCAGAGTAAACTTCTTGGTACGGTTGTTGGAAAAGAACCGACATATCCATTCTCTCAGTTCTTTTTTTAACGTATTTAAAAGATAATAATGAATGGAAGGAGTTCTGGATGAACAACTTTCCCACAGAGGCAGCAGCACCCTTGGATTCTTTCCATACGTACCTATTGCGTCACGCAAAGACTTCTTTACAAACCTCTTTATGTCTTTGAGTGCTGCAATGAGAAACAAGTTCTTATAAATAAATATCTCATCTTAATTATCTTAGAAACAAATCACATCCGGATATCACTATAAACTAAAAAATGAGGGATGTAATAAAAAAGCTGTAGTATCCAACAGCAACCAATCAGACCAATAATATCTGCTGTTTGGTTGCTAAGGATACCAGAAATGTAGTAAATGTGTACCATTTATTAAATCAGCATGACATTTTCATACAAAACCATCTCTTAGAGGTAAAACTGTAAAGAACAGTAAATGTCCATAAAAGTGTATACATGCAATATTACCCCATAAGATAACAACTGACTTCTCTAAACAGAAATATTTAAATAAAACCCATTGTACTAACAACTTCTCGTCATATAAAATAGTAGAAAAGAACGGTTTCTTGAACTTTTCTTATTATAAAACAATAAAATAGACATAGTTCATAAGCACAACCTTGACAGAAAACGGCAGTGTAAAACAACAAATGCAGCCACACTGAAAATTGAGCACTAAGCTGTAAGAGGCACCAGAGGAAAGCTGCATCTGAATCCAATTCAGTCTGCTCCTTGCCTTTAGTTGCTGCTTTTCTTGATTATTCTCCAAGGAGGATTGAATAAATATTCCCCATAGATTGAGAAGTTGAGATGACAGTTCAATTAGGGTGCCATTTATTGCTTGATCATTGGCGTCTTCTATTTCCTATGGTTAAAATATTAAATAATTGATACATTGTGTGTAAATGGAGAATACAGTATGCAAAGCAATTTTTTTAATACCCCAATATGGAAACTAGTTTGGAGTGGCAGGCTAGAATTATAATACAAAATAAAACTTACCATCACTTTGTCCGATAACTCACTGAGCCGGGCTTACATATCAAACTTTTCTGAGGAGGAAACAAAGACCATGAGCAGTGAAACAATGACATTATATTACAATTCACAATCATGTTTTGATATCCAAGAATAGAAGCTGTTCATATTCCCTTTTCCTTGTGTGTTACATTGCTGCTGTGATGTAAAAAATGGAGTGGATTAGACTGGAAAGGAATGAGAGCGCCTAGGATATTATGGTGTGACAGAACAATCTAAGTACACAACATACTGTGAGTTCTTGGGAGTTGTACAGAGGACCTATTTAATTCTCCAAGGGGCATTTAGAAAGCAAAGGGTTAATGTAATAAAACTTGTGCACCAGGTCTACTAAGCCATAGTAACCAATAAAAAGGTACAATTAACTGGTCACCAGTTCAAAAACAATCCTGTGATTACTTGGGTTACCAAATAGAATTAATCCAGCACACGTAATCTGCTCAAGGGTTATTACCCGTGTTTAATGTCAAGCCAAACAGGTTACAACGTTTCGGGGGCGTACCCATTCGTCAGGTGATCTGTGCCTCCCACCTCCACCATTAAATACGTAAAAAATGTTAATCACCACCCACATGGGAAGAAAATTTACATATCAGTAGAAAGCAATCAAAATGAATCCTTGGATTATAATAAAACTCCAGAGTCCATCCAATAATTAAGATATCCATTATTCAAAGTAAAGTCCAAACACCTGAAAAGTTTGAAAACGTTTTGTTTAAACAATATCTAAGTTAAATAAAGAACATACTCAAAATAACCAAATAAAGTTAAACATTTTAGGAAGGAATTAATCATACCTTTCCTTTTCTAACGAAAAAATTATCAATTTAGGAGAATCTGTAGAAAGATGGAAACAAATTAGCAACATAATTTCAAACTGAATGATACATTGTTACAAATAACATCTCAGGCTAAACTCCTCATTTAACCCCCTCGGTGTTTGAGTTTGCAGCAGCCATATCCAGTAAGCCTCACGTTGTGCCAATCTTATCTTTAGGTTTTGATTTGATGTATGTATTTTTTCTAATACCTGCCATCTTAATTGTGATGTCCTATGGCCTGCTTCAAAAAAATGTTGG
Source organism: Xenopus laevis (assembly GCF_017654675.1). Lineage (NCBI taxonomy): Eukaryota > Metazoa > Chordata > Amphibia > Anura > Pipidae > Xenopus > Xenopus laevis. The sequence goes on along the minus strand of NC_054372.1, from coordinate 61,416,839 downwards.
TATAAAAAAGTTTCTTGCTTTTTCTTTTTATCGTTAATTCCCTTAATGTCATCCTTTTTTAGTGGTTTAAAGTTTCTTATAGCAGCCTTATGTTCATTTAACCTTATTTTATCCTGTCTACTTGTTTGGCCAATATATGCCAAGCCACATGGGCACTTTAAACAATAAATTACTCCCTGAGAGTTACAGGTATGAAAGCCTTTCGTGTTATGTTTTGTACCCTTTTGGGGATGCACCACATAATCTCCCTTAATAATACCAGTACAATGGCCACAACTAAGGCAGGGAAAAGTGCCTACCTATTTACGTACCACTTGTTGGCGGTGCCGCCCTTCTATGTTCCATGCACCGTGAACGTTTGGAGAGGGACCAGGTGTGCATCTGCATTTCGTTGGCTGTACTTGGGTTACCAGACATGGTTCAAAATTAGCATATTTTATTATATTAACCCACATGTCTACCTATAAGTAATAATTATTTACCTTTGCCTTTAAATACTGTGTGTCATGATCACCACTACTTGTAGCAGTAATGTAACCACCTGTTACCCACCATAGGAAACATCTCAATAAAATGAATAAGAAGTGTCTTTTTGTAAGAAATAATTGTAGGTGCGCAGCTACTTGCGGTGGTTTCTAATGAGTTACCTGAGATGAGTAGCTGGTGTTTTACAACCAAAGTGCCCCATTTGCCACTGCCCTAATATTGTGTTCATGAAGATACTATCAAGGCCAGTGTGTAAATTAATGGTCACTTTGGGACACCTAAATGTGCACTTTGTTTGTTAATGCCCATAATCTTTAAACTTCCAAAAGGAAAGAATGTTTTCAATTACTCATCAGTTACTCACTCATTATAAATTGATGGGGTGTTGGGTGGGCAGAGAATGATCAATGTTTGAACAAAACCTAAAGAACTGGCATAATAAGTGGCACAAAGTAGAAAAAAATCACATACCAAGCTCCAGCTTGCGTGAGCAAGACAGCGTTTCTGATATGGAGGTGAAATAACTGTACAATCCATCATAGGAAAGCAGCAAGCAGGATCGTAGTGTTGAAAGGAAACGGTATGCATGCTGCATTTCTCTTCTATGATGAAGATTTTACCCTAAAATAGAGAAACAGAGGCATGAAGCAAGAAAGAAAACAAACACAAAGCAGTACAAGATGGTGCCCTACTACCCCATAGTACTACTCTGCATTCTTCTGCCAGTTAAATACATAGGTGCAATGGTGAGACTCACTGGGAGGAGGGAGGAAGGCTATTTGAGTGGCCTGGGGTTGTCTGTAAGCTTTTGTTCTCATTTAAAATTCCACTCACATAACTGTTTTTACCCTCTAGAAGGTTCAAATACAAATTCATTATTACTTACGTCATCTGCTGCCAATTTCTTTTTGAAGTCTTTGCCAAAAATGACACTTTCCAACGTCAGTATTTTAGCTTTTGTCCACCAGTTGGAAAGAATTCTTTTGAATACTGAGCTTTTTTCAGAAAAGCTATAAAAATAACAAATATAGATGTTTGTATTATCTTGAATTTGATATGATTTCTTAATCGAATAGTAAAAAATCTCATCATCTATAAATGACAATAACAATCCATGTACTTACTTCTTCACTGGGGGTTGTAATACAACCAAAAGGCCATGAACCGTGATCGATAGCTTTGAAAGTGTCTTAAAAACTATATTCATGTGGTCATCAATCCCTCAATGCAGGTTAAAGTGCAGTGTCATGTCCTCGCTGCAGATTGGTTCCAAACTCTTACATTCATTTAATCTGTTCAGATAAAACCAGAAGATCGATGTATTTAACACAAATCAGATTTTATTAACCCTTCAGTCTCGTTAGCTTTATTTTATTAGAATGAATTATAGTATTGCCACTTAACCAAGTCTATTGATAGATCTGTATATAGGGTATATGAATATACATATATGCACTGAGGATCATTTAATAGGGTTGAACTTATGGACTATTGTATTTTTTCATACCAAATTAAATATTTAACTATATTCTCTATATTAATTATGTAATTGTTCTCGGTTGTACTTGTGTCGGGACAAAAAAAAAAGATCATTCATGCCACTTAAAGGGGTTGTTCACCTTTAAATTAACTTTAAGTATGATGATTTAAGTTTGATGTAAAGACAATTTACAATTGGTTTTCATTTTTTATTATTTGTGGTTTTTGAGTTATTTAGCTTTTTATTCAGCAGCTCTCCAGTTTGCAATTTCAGCAATTTGGTTGCTAGGGTCCAAATTACCCTAGCAACCATGCATTGATTTAAGAGACTGGAATATGAATAGGAGAGGCCTGAATAGAAAGACCAGTAATAAAAAGTAGTAAAAACAATACATTTGTAGCTTTACAGAGCTTTTGTTTTTTTTAGATGGGGTCAGAGACCTCCCATTGAAAAGTTGCTTAGAATTAGCCATTCTATAACAAACTAAAAGTTAACTTAAAGACCCCCCTCCCTCCTCCACCCCAGGTTAACTAACACCCCACCCCCGGGAAATGCCCCATACACCATACTTACCCCTTGTTCCAGATTCTTCCAGCGAAGTTCCACGCATCCATCTTCCGTGTCCTCAGTAAACTGACTGGGAGATCAACAATTTTCGTGTAATTCCGCACATGCACAGTTGTCGCAAACCACTGAACTTCTCCAACTGCGCATGCGAAGAAATACAGATCTCGCAGTCAGCTTACCGAAGACGCAAAAGATGGATGCGTGTAACTTTGCTGGAAGAATCTGCGATGAGGGGTAAGTATTAGTATGGAGCGTTTCCCGGGGGGGTTTAGAACCACCCCTTTAACTGCTCAGGTTGAATATTAATATATATATCTAAGTCTAACTGGCCAATACAAGGGTGGTTGGATGAAGTCCCCTCATTTAGCAAGTAGTCTGCCTGTTGGGTAATCTAAACATTTTCCAAAAAAGCAAAAACATTAGAGCAATGGGAAGGAAAGGAGTTATAGCACACGTAGGGGAATTTCACTAATTATTTCACTAAATATTTTAAACTCACTGCTGGAAAGGACACTGGCATCAACTGAAGACGGATATGCCGAATCATTTAAAACAGAATAGTTTTGCAGAATTTACCAAACTATCACACAACAGTGTGAACAAAGACTATGTCAACAATAATATCCCATAGTGTTAAATCGTAATATTTCTGAAAATAACACTCGGGGATAGTCATTGTTTTAGGAAAACTGGGTCCAAATGTTAATCAGAATCAGCGCCTGGAAAGAGGAACATAAATCTTTCCGTATGAAGCACCTGAATCCATTGAACTGGACCTAAAAAACTCCATATGCAGAACTAGGTAATAAGTGACACGTACCTTTAGTATGAAAAATCCTTGCTCCAACTGTGTGAGGGATGCTTGTCAGATTCTCAAAGGATGTCTTAATTTGCCAATATCTACAAGCAAAAACAAAGTTTTCCATATCAATATTTAAAATATGACATTAAAATCAAACTCTCTAATGTTATAAAGGCGCATCATGTGACTCGATGTCCAGTGTCCCAAAGCCTGGCTGCAAACAGCTGTTTTACTGCACAGCACATAAATTACCATGAAGCTTCTAATTAGCTCAAATGTTTTTCTCTTATTTAATATGTGAATTTACTGACTGTTATACAAAACGGACAATATCAGTAGAAGATAAGTGAGGTTTAAGGGCCAGATCAGTTTAAGCATGACCATATCAGTCCTCATTCCCTGTGTTATATAAGAGTTTATCTGTGCTTTTAACTACCAATTTTAACTAATTTGCTGGGGGGGTTTTTACCTAAAAACCATTTTCCATAAATATGTAATTATTTATTTCTCCGTACCTTTGCCCTACAGCTTTCTGATAAATTCTATTGCAAAGAGTGAAACAACCCTTGTATTGATACAGGTTGGTTGGAGCTATCATAGTGGCTCCCTTAGACAACACAGTTTAAATGTACAACTTACAATGCACACAAAACATTCCATCTCTTTATATTTATAATAGAAATGGGAGCTGCCATAGTACAATATGAGGCTTCTCCTGCTGACAGGATATTCCCTTGCTGCTTATTTGTATTCCTGCATAAGGGTAGAAGCTATAATAACCTATCTGTTATGGATTTTACTATTTATTGTTCATTCATTTCTGTGTGAGCCCTCCGTAAGGAAATCTCTCCATCTCTGATACGGTCCTCTAAGTTTAACATACGCAACTATGAAGGGTCGGATGTAATTATGGGGCTGGTGCAGTAAGTAGGCAGCAGCATCAGTTTCTATGAAAGGGAGACCTCATTTTCTGCTTGATGATTTATGACGCCACTAAGCTTGGCTCAAAATGACTGGCACAAAATGACTTCACAAAAACCAAGCTACTGAGATCCTGTACACAGGGCCGCCATCTTTCTTGATTAGTCGGACCCCCTGCTGTCACAGAGCTGCCGACTTCTGAAGGGAGGGCAGGAGCACAGGACACCAATTTCTTTTTACCATGTAGCCACCAATATTATTTAATGGGGGGCCCTAACCTTGATCCTGATTTTTTTTAATTAACATGTGGGGGCCCTAGCCACTAATGTTTTTTTTTTGTGGTGGGGTCGTCGTGGCCCAGGAAATTTTGTCGTATTGGGGGCCCGTGATTTCTTATGGCAGCCCTTCCTGTACATAACTATGAAGGCCTAAATATAATTATTGTGTTGCTGAACACCTAGCCCGGTGAAGTTCAGTATATAAAATACAACAGTTTTAGACATCTAGGGGTTTGTTCTGCTTTAAACCAATTCAGCTTAAGAACAAGGGATAACAGTGAAATGGTCTTCCTGCTTCTTCTTTCTTCAAATTTCCCGAGGCAGACTCATGCGCAGCAGAACAAAATAGCCAGCTTTTTCATTAAACTTTGACTTTTCACTGTACTGCGCATGTGCACCCGCGAGAAGAAAGAAGAAGCCGGAAGAGGATTGCTCGATGGTGCTCGCTGTGTAGTTTTCTCCTGATAGGAGCACTGGCCGGTGTTTCAGGTAAGTAAATACAATCACTTGGGGGTGCTTAACTTTTGCCACCCCAAGTATAACCTGCCTTTTCCTTCTCTTTTAATGAAACAATAATATTTTATATAAAATTGTGTATTTCAGCTCTGCACCACTGTGGCTTTTCAGTTGTAATGGGGTCTTATTTCTGTATTGGGACATCTGCTGGTCTGTCCCTCCCCCTGTTACTGTGTATGGGGCAAATTTACTAAAGGGCGAATTGGTACTTCGCCGATTTACTTACAAATGGCGTAACTTCGCTAGCAAAGGAGCTAGACTCTAGTGGTACTTCGCTCCCTAATGCCTGGTGAATTTACGCTCTGGTGAATGGACGTAACTACGCAAATTCACTAAGATGCAGATTTTACTGAACGTTACCTCTTGCACCAGACTTGCCTTCACCACCTCAGACCATGCGAAGTGCAATAGATTAGATAGGAGTTCATAAAAAAATTGTTGAAAAAAAAGTCCCAAAAAAAGTTGGCTACTTTTACTTTTTCAGGGTGATAGGCTGAAAAAGAGCGTAAATTTTTTTGGTGGTAACCAGCCTCCCCCCTATATTTCCTAACATATGGCACATAAACTATACACTGGGCTCATATGTAGGGCTGTAATAACAACTTTATTTTATTTTATTATAAATAGTGTAATGTATTTGTTGCAACATATACGTCCATTGAACTTTAACTTCCCGCGGTATGCAAATTAGGCAATGCTAGCGCAACTTTGCTTCGCTTGGCCCAGTAACGCTAGCGTAACTTCGCCAGCGTTCGGTGCCCTGGACGCAACTTTGGATTTTTGTGAATTAGCGTTGTCCTGTCGAAACTACGGCTGGTGAAGTGTTGCGCTGTGAGCGAAGCAGTCACTGTCTAATTTTCGGAGGTTAGTGAATTTGCCCCTATGTGTTGACCAATCAGCAGTTTTGCACTCTCAAGGCCTAAGCAGCTTGATGTCTTCTTTCTCCTCTCTCCCAAGTTCAGCCTTGTACATTTTCTACCAGTGTTGAACTGGGCCAGCGGGACACCGGGAAAAAACCCAGTGGGCCTCGGGCTCTTGCCTGCCCAGATCCGCTACTTAGTTGGGCAGCGCGACCCCACTTTGTCGGGGGTCGCAGTAGAATAGAAGATCTGCGCATGAAAGCGGCACCGCACGCATGCACACTAGCCCAATGAAGCACGCCGGAGCGGGGCCCTGGGGCAGTAGCCCCGGTGGACCCAAAGCCCCCCAGTCCGACCCTGTTGTCTACACACCCATCATCATGTAGATAGGCCTGGAAAAGTTCAGAATGGAACACTCAGATGCTTTGGTCAGCGTTAGTACAGTTTATTCACAATACTTGTGCACCAAGAAACATACCAATTGTCTACATGTGCAGCGCAGCTTAGTCTCACACAACTTTGATTCCTGGTCCAAGCTTATCCTCCCCAGCAGAATGCTGTCCATGTCTCACACTGCCACAATGGCCACAAGACTTCACTTCCAGATACGCTGCCTGCAAAAACAGTTTATTAGTCAATGGGTCATAATGTTCTAATGTCAGTTTATTTCATGTTTGTATATATTACACTCATGTTCTTGTACAGTTATTTCTTATGCACAGCTTTTTTTGTGCAGTTAAAAATGCACACTGAGGGTGTAAACACGCATATATTACATTTACATTACTTTTTTTTAAAAGAAATGGGGGGAGCCAATTTAAAATTGCTTGTGCCGTTTGGCTAAAAATCAACCCTTATCAAGTTATTTATATGGCCCCATGAACACAAGCGTGCAGTACTAACATTTTTGGCCACGGCCCTTGTGTGTGCAAAACAAATGATCAACTAGCAGGTTGTTGGATGTGGTTTTTTTTTCACCATAGCTACTAAGATACAAACCCACCAATCATTTTACTGAAAAGCAGGGGTGTAACTGTAGAGAAAACAGACCCTGCAAATGTTGGGGACCCAGGAACTATAGGGGGTCCCACAGAACTGATAAGCAGTTTACATATATGTTCATGGAAAATGTCTTACTGTCAATATTTAGGGGCCCAATGATGTTGCTTTGAGGCCCAATAACTAGTTCATATAAATAGTTCTATTAGTTAAACCAGGACCTTCGTCGGCAACAGCAAACAAAGCAACAAAGGTTTGTTTGCTGTTCATGATGAAGGTCCTAGTTTAGGACCTAAACGTCAAACAAACTCTTCTTTTTTTGTATAATATGTAAACCCTGAGGGGCAAATTTATCAAGTGAAAATTCTAATTTAAAAAATTCTAATTTCTAGCTAATTTTTGTGCACTTCGAATAGGGAGGGAATAGTGCAAATTCTATTGGAATCTGAAAAAAATTCGAATTTTGAAATTTATCATGCACTGTCTCTTTAAAAATTCTACTTCGACCATTCACCATTTAAAACCTGCTGAATTGCTGTTTTTTGACTCCATTTGGAGTCAATTGGTGGACTTTGAAATATCCATTGGTGGACTTTTGGGGGGGATTTTTATGGTGTGGTTTTTATTCCTAAATCACACTGTTTATAAATAATTCACTCTACCATATAAAATTTCATTCCTAACCCAACAAGTGTATTTTTTTAGTTGTAATATTGGTGTGTAGGCGCCTCAGAGCATTTTGCCTGGTCATGTGCTTTCAGAAAGTCCAGTGCTGCACTATGGAATTGCTTTTCTGACAGTTGTTTCTCCTACTCAATGTAACTAAATGGAGTATGGGGTATTACCCAATTTTTATTATTGAGTGCTGTTGTTATATTGTTTCTCCTACTCAATGTAACTAAATGGAGTATGGGGTATGACCTGAATTTTTATTATTGAGTGCTGTTCTTATATCACCAGGGAGCTGTTATCTGGTTACCTTTTGATTGTTCTGCTGATGGGCTGTTGGGGGGGGGGAAGGGGTGATATCACTCCAACTTGCAGTGCAGCATTAAAGAGTGACTGAAGTTTATCAGAGCGCAAGTCACATGACTGAGGACACCTGGGAAACTGACAATATGTCTAGCCCCATGTCAGATTTCAAAATTAAATATAAACAAATCAGTTCTGTGCTCTTTTGAAAAACGAATTTCAGTGCAGAAGTCTGCTGGAGCAGTACAATTAACTGATGCATTTTGAAAAAAAACATGTTTTCCCATGACAGTATCCCTTTAAATGCAATCAGCCATTTTGCTGATAGGGAAGGCATGATCCTCATTGAAGAATCATTTTGCACCAGTTGGGCCATATTCTGCATTATTGTAGTATGGTAAGGAAAGTGTCAGGAACATCTGGTAGGACTGTCCAACCTATAGCTTTATTATGTTTTTATATTGAACAGTCAAAGAGGGATTTATTTATCAAGAAATAAAGAATGAGGCTTACAACATGTAAAACATTTAATAATAAACATAACATAACAACATTTTTAAATAAAAAAACAATTATATAATCTGCAAAATTATATTACTTACAGCAATGCATCTTACCAAAAGTGGAGAGCAAATTTGATACAGCCTTTATTTTTAATTATTCTTATACTTCCATTAAACTTAATTTTAAAAGAAATGGACCCCATGGTTATCCCAACACACTAATGAATTCAATTACTTTGGATGCAGGGTATTGGATGTTGCGAATGCTTGAACAGTTGGGAAAAGATTTGAACAACCAAGCTTGCAATTATTAGAAAAAAAAATGTGCATAAATCTGAAATCAATCTTCTCTCTTGAAGATATTTTTCTGTGTATTTCCAAGGCTACTGATGGATTACTACTGTCAGCAAAGAATAAGGGCATGACACTGGAAAATGACAATCATCCTTTGGAGTTCATAACACACTTAAAGGAGGTTATAACACACTTAAAGCTATAGGTCAGAAATGTTGTACTGTATATATATATATATATATATATATATATATATATATATATATATATATATATATATATATATATATATATATATATATATATTCTGAGCTTCCATATCTACCCAAGGCAAGCACAGCACTTTAGCAGGGATGATCTGTGTCTCCAAAGATGCCCCAGTAGCTCACTATCTTTTCTGCTGATTCACTGAAAATGCTCTGTGCTGCTCTTACTAACTGAGTTTAGGGGAAGATGAACAATATACTCTTTTTATCCAATAACCCACCATTTATAATGCTACCTCCTCTATGCTTAACTGTTGCTTTTAAACTGTGAGAATTCATTATCCCACCCAGTCAACTCCACACAAAAAGTCATCACGATGACCCTATAAATTCAAATGTAGATGTATTGGTCCACAGTAATTTATCTATGCAGCAGGACTTAACTGTTTTGTTTCTTAGTCCCAGCCTGGTTGTTGCCTGAACAGAGGTTTCTGTGCTGCAATTTGACCCTTCTACCAAGCTTCCCAAAGTCTTCTGTCCACTGTTGAAATGAACAACTACTTATGTTTGTACTCATTCAGCTTTGCCATGATATCTGGTACAGTCAGTCTTCTATTCCACAGATTAGTGACCCTTATATACATGCCATGTGATCTTGTTCTGCCAGGCCTATAACGGTTAGCGTTCTTTACTGTTTCTTGAAGTCTAAACCATTTCTAATTACTAGGTTAGGTTTGAATAAAATAAAAGTCACAAATCTTTCTCTAGTGACCTGTGCATAATCCTTAATTATATTATGAAATTCAAGCATACCATGGTTAAAAGTTTACCAAATATGCTAAATGTTTAACAGGTTGTGTATATTGTCATGCTGTACAGGAGGATCTTTCATATATTTATATTCCCCAGTGGAAAGAATCATGCTTTTCTGTCAAATGGCATTATCACTCTGTACATATTTTTGGTTTTTCATTTACAGCTTGAAACGTTAACCTTTCTTCCTTAATATTTGGTTCCATTAGCCCAGCTAAGAAACTGGGAAGAGATAGGTAGAAAAATCTGGGGGATAGTTTCCACTTCTTTTATTTCTTAGTTCCAGAAGTTATTTCCAGTGACCTCCATTGACTTTGCAAAAGGTAAACACATGCCAAGTGTATTACTGTTATCTCTAATGATAAAAAGCAGCTAACTGATGCTTCGCTGCATATATATATATATATTTATATTTATTCGTTACTATCATGGTGCACCGTATAATAATGTTATAGCCCAGTTTTGTACAATTTAATGAACAAGCTGTGCGGTATAATGCCATATACTGCATCTGTACAGTAATAATGAAGGTATTGTCCTGTATATTAATAGCTATACCTTGATAATGAATGTGCTGTGCTGTATAATGATTCTGGATATCAGTATGCTATGCCCTAGTAAGAGATGTGCTGTATCAGGAGCACATAATGCACAGTGCACTTTGATAATCAAGATGTGTGACTATAGTAATATTGTTCACTGATGCAAATCATCCTGTGCAGTCTAGCACTGTTGGTAAGGTAGTAGTTCACACTGTGTATGGATACCTTTAGAATCTTGAAGAGTTATTTTAATTTCTTAAATGGCCAACGACATAAGAATGGATTATACAAACTGTTGCTTAGCATCTATAATCTTTTAGGGTAAGGGCACACACTAAGATTCGGGGAGATTTAGTTGCCCAGCGACAAATCTCCTCTTCTTCGGGCGACTAATCTTTGTGTGCCCCTGCCCTTACAGTGGAGTTAAGCCATACAAAGTTGTACACCCAAGCAAATAGCTATACAAAATGTAGTACAATAAAGGTTGAGTACATTGCACAATGGATAGTTACCATAGCAACAAATCAAGTGTTTTATATCAAATGGGTGATCATTAAATGCTACCTGCTAGGGTAACTTGACCTGGTGCAAAAGATAATCCTGTAGTTCGGTCAATAGTCTTCCAGTAGGAGCATACACCATGACCCACAAAGATTTACTCACACTTAAATAAGACTTTGCACAAACAAATATTTATGGCAATGTCACAGAGCTCCAGCTTTGATTTCTTACCTATATATGTAAATATATTCCCACTATCTTTTTCTAGATATAGGTTTCTATTTCTGTACATTTGTTCTCACTGAGCCTTGATCTTTATCTGACCTTAATCTTATCTCCCAGAGTTTGGTTAACGCCAGGTTCCTATCTACAAGGGTTTTGTATGTTCTCCCCATGGTTGCATTTGATTTGTTCAGATGCTCCAGTTTCCCCCATACTACAAGAATCATACAGGTAGGTTAGCAGGCTCTTCATGATTGTGATTTGTAGATTGGAAATTCCACTAGGGCAGAAACAGTTATAAGTTGTGTAAATTCAGTTCTATATAAATAAATTATAGTAATAGAGAAATAACTCATATGAAGAATGATGGATGTTGCAAGTTAATGCGTCTTTGATGCAGACCATCATTGGACAGAAAGTTGGGTAACTGCCATTTTGTGCTTTCACCAGTCAAACAATCCATACTGATTCAGTTGCACATGGGCAAGTTAACCCAGCTTTGTACTGTATATCCATTTTAATTCAATAATGCTATAAAACAGACTGTACATGTGAAATTGCTGCAGCATGGTGGTGCGATGGCAGGGTTTACAGTTTTCGGACTGTAAAAACAGTCCGAAAACTGTAAAATTAATCATCAGTCCCAAGACAGGGACTGATGATTAATCTCCATAAAGTTTTGAGAAATTTTACTAGTATATATGAAATTATATGAAATAGTGGGCTTGTGAAAGTTATACTAACTTGATTTTTGCAAACAAATTTAATTCAAGTAAAAGTGATCTAATTTTGACCTGAAACTGCATTGATTAGTCACATGTGACCTACACCATAAAAGATTAACTACAGGTGAAGAACATAGTATAGGTGTACACACATATTAGGCAACAAGGTATTACATCTGGTAATTTTTCTGGTGACCTAGATTTTCAGCATCATCTGGCTTGTTTACCCAAGAGAGATTCATGTGACAGATTCATCCCATAGTTTGCGTCATTTTTCAACCTACATTTGTAGGAAGAAATGTATTAAATGGCTTCTCAATTTTGTGTGTGTGTGTGTGTGCGTGGACTGCAACACCTGACAACAGCCCAAAGTTAAGAAATGAGGACCTTTGACTGTCACCTTGTCTACCCAAAGAATAGTATGTGTTTTCTTGTAGGAAAGACTGAACTTTAATATTATTCTTCTGGATATATATATAAAACCAGGGAAAGTTCCAGTGTGGAACTGAAACGTTAGAACCAATAAACCTACATTGTGTTTGCTGAAACCTTTCCTTGGAGTGCTGTCAACCAACCTTGATATCTATTTATATCCGTACTGGCACCCATGCTACTTTTTTACCACTCCACCCGACACTCCACACAACACAGACTCACGGTCAAAGCTAGGTCCCTAGCATTCTGGATAACAGGTCCGATATTTATTTATATGTGTGCCACACATCCAATGTTCACTTCACTTCAAATAGATTTTGAACATTACTTTCTCCATCTTAAATTACACCATGTATTTAAATAAAACACTATTTATACCAGTGTGAAGCCTTCAAACAACAATGTCAAGCTTACAAGCACTTACCAAGTACACTTTTCAAAAGAAAGACGTTTTTTAGGGCTATGCCACATAAATGACTTGCTGCTACTTACATGTGACAGACTGAAAATAAAATTGCAGCACACTCCGGCAAACCCTTGTGTGGCAAGGCCTTCAAGTGAAGTACAGCAAATATAAGCAAAAGCAGGTAGGGGAAATTCCTTACAAACAAAAGTTTAAAGTCTCTACTGTATTTGAAAAATACAAAACCAAAAGCTCCACTGTCTCCTAACTAATAGAAAATGCAAAATGTTTTATTCTATTTTATTTCATTGATCAGACTGCTGTTTGTAGATGAAGTAGTAGGAGACCCTGGGGGATATTGCTGTTTAGGAAGACTTTATACAAGCACATATGAAAAGGAAGGCAATATCTCTAATTGAATAAAACAGATTACATACACCAAAAGGGCAAAGAAAATTAAATGGCATTCTAGGAGAACAAGAAGTAACAGGATAAAGTGAAGATATAGTTCAGTGAACAAATCTTAGCACAGTGAATAGACCAGATTTAAGTGGTAATAGGATAAGCAAAAGAGCAACATTTAAATGCATGAGTAGGATTCAAGGAGCCGTAGATATAAATAAAAACTTCTGAAGTCCTAATTCGTCAAGATTTGGAAATAATGGGGGTAGCTATTAGGCATATCTTTGAGGGAATTAAACCATTGTGTAGAAGCTTGAAAGGTCGTAGAATCTTAGTTTTTTTTATAACAAATAGAAAAAAAGATTCTACAGTATATATTTATAAAGTGTTTCTATTCTCTCATTTCAATTTTTATCTACACATCTCTATATATTATTGTATGCAATAAAATGCTCAGTAAAAGATAAAGGGCTGCATACCAAATACACTGGGATGTAAAGGCTCCTAGTGTAGAATATAAAAGGGGGAATTAAAAAAGCAACATACATATATAGCGCACAGTCAGGTGCCCCTACTCTGCTGAAGTTTGCACGCACACTAGCACTCTATTCTATTGCCCATAGACAGGTTTCATCAATGGCCACAACTGATTTGTGCCAAGTGAATCAGTCACCAATACTATTAATGTGGAGAACTAGAAGGGACACCATTCCATCACAAATGTTAGTTAAAAAAGGTGTGTGCCATAACTTTCGTTTCCCTCCATATTGGTGCGTCGCACAAACATTACAGTGGTGGCAGCTTATTGGCTCAGAGGGGACAATGGTTTTAAAAGCAAAGTTTTAACTAAGTCCACTGAAATCTAAAGTCTTTAGACCCAAGCAGGCCTGGACTGGCAATCTGCGGGTTCTGGCAAATGCCAGAGGGACTGCTATAAGGTCCCATAGAAAATCAGTATTTTTGTGGGCTGGTGGGAGCTGTTTGGGCCTCTATGTGGGCTGATGTGTACAGGAAATGCCAGGGCCTATTTAAATTCTCAGTCCGGGCCTGGACCCAAGGACTCACTACACTGATATACTAAGACAAGTGCTCCTAACCTCACCTTCCTCATCTCCATAACATATTATTTTTTATACCACTTGGGTCCTTCAGGAAAATGTCATAAACCATGAAGCAATGATGACTTTTGTAAGATTCAAATACATGCATTTATGTTACTCTTAATCAATGCAATGTTCAATAACTCTTGCATTGGCATGTCCTTTGCTTTTGGTTGTAATCCATCTGCAGAGCAGAACATGGATTTTCAAAGCCATAGTTCCCTATCCAAAACACAGGTATAGGATACTTTATCCAGAAACCCGTCATCCAATAGCCAGCTTTCCTTATTGGACTCCGATGTACCAGCAAATAATAAATTACAAGTAGGAAATTCAATAAGCACAGGCATCTTAATCACATAAGGGGTAATTTACAACAAATCAGGGGAAAACGTACACGAACAGTAAAGGGTGCAAGAACAAAACTCCAGAGCAGGTGTTAAAGGTTCAAAGTGCACTAAGATTTGCAATACAATAAAAGCCTAACAAAGAATATTACATTGCGATAGCCACATTTTATATTCGCAAAGTTTTGCTCTTTGTGAATTTTCATACTTTTTCCCTAAAGTTTCTTATTAAAATAAAAGGCTTTTTGGCCAGAGAGCCAGAACACGCTCGGCCGGCACTAAGATACATTTGGAACAATTTAAAGGGGACCGTCACCCAAAAAGAATTATTCAAAATCCTATTTTATCACATTAGTCAAGCAAAATGAATTTTAATTACACTCTATACGTAAATGATTTGAAACTTGTTTCCTTCAGTCTGGGATTTCGAAATTATAGCAAGCCATTTTATGCACACTGTTATTAAGGAAAGCCTTGCTTCATCTCAGAAACCTAGGTCACTCTTCTTATCAGGTGAGCTGCAGTTTAGGTTCACTTTATAGTTAACTGCACAGCTCAGAGACATATGGTCCCGAGCTAACTTTCATCTAATTAGTTATTTAAATTGCAAGGATTAGAGCCAACTACATAAATATACTTACTTGTCACAGTCTGTACCTCGTGCCATATTTAAAAAATCCTGTAAGAGGTGCAGCCCACAGGGGGTACAGATTAGCCTAATGACAGAGCCTGGTTGCATCCTGATCCCTAACTTGCATGCCTAAATGGCACACGAATTAGGTGACAGTCCCTTATGAGCTGGAATGCACCAGGCAGGAATGGGTGTGGGCAAAGTTTGAAAATAAATTTCAGGGCAAGATATGATTCATTTAAATCTACAATATGTGCACTAAGGCAATTTTGCATTCCATTCACATTTGGACCCATCTCTATAATTTATTTTGCTTTTCGTGTTAACATTTGTATACAGTGAGCAGCACCACTGAAAAAGTAGCATGCATTTCCTAGCGCTCCCAGAGATCCTGAAGGATGACAAGATATATTCTAGCAACAACTGTCACAAGGAATGTAAAGCTAACTTTTGGTGGCAGTTTGTTTTTGGCAGCTGCCTCCTTATTCAATGTTCTGTTCTTGTCTCTAGAGACTGGCAGTATCTTAAAAGTCAGTTTCTGGCTTAGATATGCAAAAAGGTTTTATTTATTTTGGTGGGGGGGAGGGCACCAGGCCCAGACTGGCAATCTGTGGGTTCTGGCAAATGCCAGAGGAGCTGCTATAAGGTGCCATAGAAAGTCACTATTTAGTGGGCTGGTGAGGGCTGACTGGGCCTCTGTGTACCTGAAATGCCAGGGCCTATTTTCATAAGACAATGGCAAAACAGCAGGAATGCCCTTAACCAAAATGGCCACACAAGCAGATTACTACAATAAGAATAGCCATATCACATCAAATGAT
Source organism: Xenopus laevis (assembly GCF_017654675.1). Classification (NCBI taxonomy): domain Eukaryota; kingdom Metazoa; phylum Chordata; class Amphibia; order Anura; family Pipidae; genus Xenopus; species Xenopus laevis. Next base: position 61,401,013 of record NC_054372.1, on the reverse strand, counting down.
TATATTTATGTTTTGCATGCTTTTCTTTCTCTACAATCATTATAAGTGCAGCATTATATTTCTCAGCCATTTGTAAGTACTTCCAATTATGAACCTGTAGTGTTTAACAGCAGCCCTTTGTTTGTTCATGTTTATTACTATGCAGCAAAGGGGACATTAGAGGGCGCCCTCTATAGCAGACCAGATACTTTGCCTTAGGGATGATGCAGCCATGTGGAGCAGAGCTGGCAACTTTCCATCTTGTTTGTTATATGGCAATAAGCTTTGTTCTTGTTGGTTCAGGAATGTGACTGCAGTACAAGCAGTGGCCATGTTTTTGGTGGCTCCAGATTTAAAGTCACAGGGTTATGCATTTAGAGAAAGGGAAATAACACTACCCTACATAGGCATATCACAGCCATCAATGTAAACCTGCATTTATATTCTGGGCTCCTCCAAGATGGTATGGGACCTGTTATCCAGAATTCTTGGGACCTGGGGTTTTCTGGATAACAGATCTTTCTGTAATTTGGATCTCTATACCTTAAGTCTACTAGAAAATCATGTAAACATTAAATAAACCTAATAGGCTGGTTTTGCTTCCAATAAGGATTAATTAAATCTTAGTTTGGATCATGTAGAAGGTACTTATTTATTATTACAGACAGAAACGGAAATAATGTTTTGAAATTGGGATTATTTGGATAAATTGGAGTCAATGGGAAGCATCCTTTCCTTAATTCAGAGCTTTCTGGACAATGGGTTTCCAGATAACAGATCCCATACCTGTACTCATTCATCAAATACCCTGCACCAATGTTGCTTCTATTTCCTTGTAGTTGGCATGTGCAAAATTGTCCTGTCTGTGCACTTTTTAAAATTTGGGAACACAGACTGATGCATGGTTCTGTGTTAGGACTGACAGATATTTCAATTAAACATTTTCCATACACTCAGCAATGTAGATATCTTATAGAAAACAATGGCCTGCACCCAATAATTTCATTGTACAGGTACGGCACCTGTTATCCAGAATGCTCGGGACCTGAGGCTTTCCAGATAACGGATCTTTCTGTAATTTGGATCTTTATACCTTAAGTCTACTAGAAAATCATTTAAACATTAAAAAAAAGGAAATCATTTTTAAATTTCGGGATTATTTGGATAAAATGGCATCTATTGGAGATGGCCATTCTGTAATTTGGAGCTTTCTGGATAACTGGTTTCCAGATAATGGATCCCATAACTGTACTGCCTATAAAGCAACAAGACCAGGTTATTACAGAGTACTTTATACTCCCTAGTACTTGACCTATATCTTAGCCATATTTTTCTATTCCTTGCGCGGCAAAGAAAGTTTTCATCATGTGAGTCAAGGCTGAATGCTAGCAAAGTAAAGCAGTTCTACAGTAAGAGACTTTCTCTTAACAAAAAGAACCTTTCAGATGAAGTTACAGTATCTTTGAAGTACTTGAAAAACCCTCTACTGAGGGGTTTTGTTGACAATTATTATTCTCTATCTTTGTGCCACTTTAAAACAATGTAGAAGCCAATAGAACTTCCCCTGTGTAATACTTTAGTCTTTCAAGTGTTTCTGGGCAATGCCAGTATTAACAGAACAATGACAGAATGATGCTTTCAACTACACACAAACACATACTGTACATGGTGTGACCATTCCAATTCTAAAAAGTAACATAAACTTTAGGGTGCATTTACAACCATTGGGGCACAAGTGTAAGAGCTCAAGGTGTTCAATGGCACTATTAGGGGCAGATTTATCAAGGGTCGAATTTCGAGTTCATGGGAGTTATTTAAAACTCCCATGAACTCTAAATTCGACCAACTGCAATTTATTAAAAAACTACATTTTTTAAACTCGGGTGCATGGAATCGAACCACATCGATTTGAGTTTTTCCTACGAAAAAAACTTCAATGTCAGGAAGGCAGCAAACAAGTCCAAAATGATCCCAGGCCGCCCCCTCCCCCATAGGCTAAAACAGCAATTCGGCAGGTTTAAAGAGGTTGTACACTTAAAATTAACTTTTAGTATAATGTAGAGAGTGATATTCTGAGACAATTTGCAACTGGTTTACATTTTTTATTATTTGGAGTTATTGAGCTTTTTGTTTAGCAGCTCTCCACTTTGCAATTTCAACAATCTTGTTGGTAGGATCCAAATTAGGTAATTGTATATTTCTTGGTGGTCCCTCACTCCAAATAGTATTAGGGTTCTTTTCAACAGAGTAAATGGCACCGTCAAGGCCACAACACATCCAAGATAAGCATACAATAAAGATAACTCTGGAGAACCATAGTAAGTTCAGTGTGTTTATTCCATCACAACATGTTTCGGATAAACATATCCTTCATCAGGTGCTAGTTACATTGTGAAATAACCCAAACCATATATTAACCCCATTACACCAACAAGTTTGTCAGCTCCCACCAATGGCCAGACATGAAATTTTGCAAATTCATGCAAATTTTATGTCTGGCCATTGGTGGGAGCTGACAAAAAGATCTGCCTTTATCAGGCTGGTATAGCCCGAAACTTTGCCGTTGTTGCACAAATAAAAAAGTTTGATCAAAGTTCGGAGTGCTGGTGCAGCGTGCACCTGAGGCTTCGAACAGCGATAAGTGTGAGTGTGGCACCTTACTTTGACATTGTACAGGTTATGAAGTTTTAACACAATTTTGGTAGTTTTAGGTAAATTATTTATGTTATAACAGTTTTGCTAATTAAGGCGAAATTGCCCTTTAAGCTGTCTCACAGTTCTCCTAAGATATCTGCTTATTTTAAATAGTTACAATTGTAACTTTGCTTATCTTAAATAGTTACAAATGTATCGAAATGCAGGTGCTGAGTATTAATCTTTTTCTGGCGTCAGTGCAGAAGATCAAAGGAGATTTTTTTTCAATAAAAATCCGGGACTGGGGGCTGAGCTGTCAAAATCTGGACTGTCCCACAGAAAATGAGATAGTTGAGAGGTATGAAATATGCATATGCTGTATTTACCAACAGGAAACTAGTCGGCACTATAAACATTTGAATAAAACAGAAGTATAAAAACGCGGACATTTTGGAATAGTGGTATCTTTAAATAAAAAGAATTAATAAAGTGTCTTCAAATTACTTCTAAAGAAGCATACATTTCTGCATATTCACCTGGGAAAACAAGGTAGCAATAAAACCTCTGTGGATAAACAGAAAGGTTTACATTTAAATTGGTAGGAAAAAGCGTACATTCAGGGTGATTTGGGATGTCAGATTGCAAAGAAGCCAAGTGAACATGCAAAAAAGACGTGAGCAAAAGGTAGAAAAATGAAAACATTAGATACGAAATGTGTTGTATGGAAAATGCATTGCTGACATAAGCAACTTTTTTTAAAATATATGATAAGTAAATATGTGCGGTATAAAAGAATATATATATATATATATATATATATATATATATATATATATATATATATATATATACACACACAATATATGTGTATTTTTTTTTTTACAACAGACATAATTTGTGAACGCCAAATGCATTATCCCTTACCATTCCAGCTTCTTTAATCGTGCGGAGTAAATCGTTTACAGACATCACATGGAGCAGCATTGATTAGTGAAGGGTACGGAAGTGTAAAATTGCGGCTGCCACTCAGCTACTGCATAACCAGCGTCTTTGATTTTACATTCTATTGCAACTAATGTATGTGCCAATATGGTGCCAGGAATAACAGATTAAGGATGATTAACCTGGAATACACAGACTAAGACTGCCATATTGACCATTAACAATGATCTTGGCATCTATCTGAAAAATTTACAATCTAAATTTGTATAATGAAGAGTATAAAGTTTAGATCATTATATTTTTATAGTTTTGAGTTTATGGTTTTTAGCAAGATAGATTTCAACAGATAAAAATAACAATATTAAGTTAGGAGATGTATAGAGATTTAGACCTGGAGAATTCAGTGAACAGAACAGATTTTGCCTTTGATGCAGCACCAAACAGAGGACAATTAAATTAAGGAATATTGGCTCAGGGCACATTGTTTGCTATTGCACAGGAAATCTTGTAAACACAGTGCATATACAGTATATATATATATATATATATATATATATATATATATATATATATATATATATTTATATATATATATATATATAGACAGTATATTCTAGTTGGACACATATTGTTCACCTCAGGGTTCTGTACATGGCCCATGTCTTTTATCATTGTTATAAATTAATGTGATATTGAATGTACTGGCTATGTGTCTTCTGGTGTAACAAAAATTGTGTAAAAAAAATAGGATCAATAAGAATAAAAGCATTAAGCAATATGTTGACTCTTTATATGCAAAAGCCAACTAGGTATTCACATGCACAAAGATTGGCTAAAAAAAACACAACTACAATTCTGTTTCATTTTTTTTTTTTTTGGTAAGAGCAGAGATTGTAATGATTTATTGAAAATCATTCAGTATGTTACAGAGGTAAACAAGAAGCTGAGATTTTGTTCTCATTGCCCCATTTTTTGTGCCTACACTATTTATTCCATTCTGCTGATATGCATGCATGTGTTTGCTAATGCAGAAATATTGTATGGCCTCCTGGGTCTAAACACTAGATTTGGAACTCAAAGGAATACTCCCCAGAGAAGCATCAGCATGGCGGCACACTTCAAAAAGAGACTGAATTTTAACAGCATATTCAAAGCAAACTAGAAAAAAAAGAAAAAAATTATAAAACTAGGGCTTCTTAATCAAATCTGTATCCAAAGTAAGTATATCTGCATATAAGTTCTAATGCTCACTGCAAGGTACTTACCTCAGGCATGACGCCACTTCTGGACCACTCTTTAAGCACGTAGTGAACACGTATGTGCAGAAGCGCACATCATAAGGTAGATGAGTGTTTGTTCCAATGTGAGGTAGATGAGTGTTCGTTAATGTTAAAAGGACAATACACAAATTCTGCATGTTCATGTTAAAGACCTCACCGTCCTCCATGCAGGAGGTTAAGAATTTTTTTGACTAAAGGTGTTAGAGTTAAGAAAATGGTAAAGATTAGGGTTATAAGACCTGTAGGCAACATGAAGGGGAACAGCCTTCTTTTTTTATTTATTTATGGCTCTCAAGAAATATGATTAGAAAAGTCCAAGTAAAATATAATTTTATTTTCTCATGTGTTCTGTCTGACCAGTCTATAAGGCTGCCTGGCTGAGGTTGCATTCTTCATGCTGCAGAAACAGCTCCTTAAAGGTGGTAGACAGACAAAGCACTACTTGTGCTTTAGTAGAACATAGCAAGTATCCTGTATTGTTTCTGTCCTGTATTGTCCCGTTCAATTTAGCAAAGACAATCATTCAAAGGTCAATAGCAGTCCACTCTAGAATCTAATTATCCTCTTGTACTCACTCATCATTTCTGTAAGAATTGTACAGTCTCCTACTTATACCGAAGATACAATAAGTTAATTCTAGTCTAATCTAAATCTTGCCCATTACTAGTGAACCTAAAAGTTTCACACAAGTACAGCCTTTAACAGCCAATAAGGCTAGAACCAGAAATCTGCTGTCCAGCTGCTCCTCTTCTCTGTAGGCAGGGCGGATTTCAGCACAAAATGCAAAATGCTGTGTTTCGCCACCAAAATCAGTTGCACTTGAGAGGATCTAGGTAAGTACAGTAAGTAAAATGTTGTATATGATTTCAGTTTAACATTCTGTAAACATGTTTACATTCCTCCCTTAGTTTAATAATGGCCAGGAGACATGGAGTGACATTTAAGTCACTTAGATGCATCCTGTACCTTGTAAGAAAAAACCCATACATACCATCTACAGTAATTAAATTTAAAGCTGGGCTATTTCTAGCTCATTAATTACAGATGCAGGAGTATTATGTGCAATATTGCGTTAAGAAGCAATCATTATAGTTGCTGTACTACATGTTGAGGGATGAAGTTCAAAAACATGTCCGCAGAGCTGTTACATAATTGGACTGAAAAAAGACCAAATTTCATCAAATCAAGGTTATACCCAGTGCACGTATTCAAATTCAAAAAATTAGAATTAGATTTTAAAGATTTATCATACACTGGCCCTTTAAGAACTCGAATTTGGCTACCTAAAACCTGCCAATTGCTGTTTAAGTCAATGGGAGTCATCCAGGGATCAATTTGGAGTTCCTGACATTCCTTCCTGACATTCGAGTTTTGTTTCGGAGAAAAAACTCAAATCGAGTTTTTAAAATTCAAATCAAATTCAATTCAAATTTTATTCGAGTTTTCAGGTCGATCCTATTCTCCCAAGTTTAAATTTTATATAATAAATTTCAATTGGTTGAATTTCGAGTTCATGGAAGTTTATGGGAGTCCTAACTCACATGAATTCGAAATTCGACCCTTGATAAATGTGCTTCTAAGCCTACCAGTTTGCTGCCAAGTTTTCCAATTTAGTCAAATCACTCTCCAGAGTGGCAGCATCCTGCATGGAACTTATAGTTCTGCACAATTTAGTATCATCAGCATTTAGCATCATAAATACAGTATTTTCAATGCCCACCTCCAGGTCCCCTGAGGTATGCCACTACCAACACTGGTTCCAATTCAAAAATCTTCCATTTACCTCCATTTACTGTATTTCAAATCTACCAGTTGTCTATCCAAGTAGAAATATTATGTTCCATGCGAATATTCCTTAACTTAACCACTAACCTTTATGTCTTGCTGTATCAAACACTTTAGTTAAAATCTAAGCAGATCACATCCACTGCCAACCTAGAGTCGAGGTTCCTGCTCACCTCCTTATAGAAGGCAACTAAAGTATTGCAATAGCATTTTTATGTCCCATTTAAACATTTGTAGTATTCTACTATGTGAATAGTTGTCTATGTAATAAGCGTGTTTCTAACCTATATTTTTGCATAAATTTACATTTTAGCAATGGTAACTAAGCATTATTATTTGTGCCTTTAAAGTCTTCTTATGGGAAACATGATAGACTTGCAAATCAAATGTACCTCAATGCATGTAGATGAAGCATGATATAGAACTTTGAGGGAAGTACATGTTTGGAATAAGTATAAGAGCAACAATTCTTGATCATTCTTTTTTGGGGGGTGTTGTTTGTTGTTGTGTTTTTATTTTTTTTAAATAGTCATCAGATTTAAAAGACTGAATATGTTAATAAAGGCTCTATATATGTTAACATTAAACACTTGTATGTATCAGGGAATATAAATGCTTGAAGCTTGCCTTTGAAATCCAAATACATTATATCCAATATGGTTTCAAAGTCAAGTGAACTATTACTTATTAAATACTTTTTGTAAGCCTAGGGCAAAACATTAATTTCTTACATTCATATACGATGGCTCAATATCCCTTATATAGTTATTAACAAAAGATGATGCTACTAAAATTGGCCACAGACTGCCTGATTACAGGAGAAAGCAGAAGATAGACAGACAAATAGAATTCCACAATACTATAGAATTATTGGATACATCTTTATTTATATTTATTTATTTATATGTATACAAATAAATACTTTTAGGCAGTAAATGCTTCATTCTGAATGGGACTAATTCACTTATTTATGAGTATTGGAGCAGCCAATCCTTCCAACAATTATATTAACAACTTGGGCTACCAAGTAACTGCGACTGTGAATATTTGTGAATATGTATAGATTTAAATAAGATATACAAAGAGAGAGAGAGAGAGAGAGAGGCTATAATTACAACCAGCTTGTTTTGCATTTTAGTACCTTCCCCTTAAAAAAGTTCTGCTTTAAGATGAAAAATTTTATACCTTTATCTTTACATTCTACAATAGATAACCAATGTAAGCTGATTCTCTGACTTTGACAATAAATTGTGAAGCTTAAATTACTGAAGCTCATTCCCTTGTGCATAAAATTTTCAGAACACCAGGTGCAACACATAAAGAAAAAACATAGCAAAAGCCAATGCTATTACTTAAATGGTAAGAAATGGGAGTTACAACGGAAAACTGAAAAAATATCACGTTGTAAGAATACAGCATATAATGTATAGGGTATATGTGCCATGGATATCAGTACAATATGCTTATATAATTGGTAAGAAAATATCAGTTGACCAAATCAGTCTCTTATAGTCCTAAAAGTTTCATTGATAATACATTATATGGAGCATGTTTAAATATCTTAAGAGTTTTAAATTGATAAAAATCAAATATTACATTTATAAGGGTTCAAAAGAATATATATTATACTACAATTAGGGGTCCTTTAGCTGGAGAAGGGGAATTTTGAATACATAAGTACTGTACAAATGTTGCATTGCGCTAGTTGCAGACCAAATGCATTTGTATTAAATACAAGTATTGCAATTAATAGCTGGTTTTTCTGCATTTATTCCCAAAAAGTCAGCTCTTATTCACAAACGACTGGATCACTAAGAAGTGCAGTGTTAGATACTGAAAGATATGGATCATTTTTGCCTATTTTGTTGAAGGCAGAATCTCCTTTCCTGCTGCAAGCTCATACTGTGAGTCAAAGACTGATTTCCCTGATATAACAAGATAATTCCGGCATGTGTTGTTTCAAATATCCAGCTGCCAAACAACATGATTGACCTGCTTGGCCTGGCTGAGGAAGCACTTGAATAAACCATTAATATTTTAAAACTTGTGGATCAGGCCTGACTCAAAGCCAGCATTCCAATTCATACCCAGTGGTTCAGTTGGATTTAGGTCAGGCTCAATTTATATACACTCGTTTTAGCAAACCAATTCAGTGCAAATCTTTAATCATACAGGGGGCATTACAGGGAGGTTCTTCTGGCACCCTTTAAAACCTAGACTTGGCCCTCATACTGCCAGAAAGTGAAGCATGATTCATCACTCCAGAGAAGCATTTGCTTTGATATAGAATGCATTGGTAGAAACCTTTACACCACTGCACCTGATGTTGATGAGCATAACAACTCCTAACTCATATTCTTGCATGCTATTGCTTCTGGAGAAGTTTGACATTTGGTCGTTGTTCCACTTCTGAAAAGTTGTGTGCCTACATGATGCTATCTTAAATGTCACTGAACTTTTTACTATTGCTGCAGTCAATGATGGTGCTATCTTGAACGTCACTGAACTACAATTGGTACAACTAAAGTAAAAGTGGTTTAGATTCCTGTATAACAATTTAACCCATTGTATTCTACAGAGCTTATCGATTATCTGCTTTGTATCTTGGGCTTATTAGCCTTATATCAACTTGAATGGCTGCCCCCGTGGCTACCCAGCAGCTTATTTATATAAACTACAATAGTGTTTCTGAAGCAAAACGTTTTACCAGTGCACAGCACTGAACATCATATTTTAATTACCTTAAAAATATTATAATTTTTTTGTGGTACTTCTTCTTTAATCAAATGACAATACTATAAGGTTGCGCCAGCATGGTTTTATGCGTAATAGATTTTACCAGACTAATTTAATTGCCTTCAATGAGGAGAGCAGGGACCCGGACTCTGGGATGGCAGTGGATGTGATCTACTCATAAATTTCTAAAAAGTGATAAAGTACCACCTCTGTTTATTTCTATGATATTTGCTATGTGTATGTATCAATTGGGGGAAGTAAGAGATCGCATTTAGAAATTGCAGTGCAACTTTACACTAGTGGATTGTGGTGAGCTCTAGTTTCACACTTAATAATAAATATGCCCCAAAGTTGTACATGTATCAAAACCATTCTTAGAAGATATGTATGCCCAAACATGATTATTGCACTTCTGTGTACTTGTGGTAGTGTCAATGTACCCACCCAGCCTGCTCTGATGAATTGACACATTAATGAAAGAAAACACTAGAATTACCACCTCTCTGGATGCAGTGGTTCCCTTGGCAGGTAGTGTCAACAGCCACTATTGACTACAGCCAAGCAAATTGCACACTAACTCCACAATAATGATGGAATTCTGAGAAAAATTCATAAATGAACCTTATATTCTGTAATTTTAATACAGAGAAGATAGCTGAATATATACTTTATGTGCATGCTCTTGTAAAGTAATATCTATTAAAATGTAAAATAATATGTATTAATTATGCAAAAAGATTTACAATGCGATACACAGTATAGTTGACAAAATCCTGCTGCTCCACAGGCAAAATACTCACATTTAAAAAAGCTTTGGACCATACTTAGGTGTCGGGATGGAGGATGGCAGAAATTCTGTGCCCTCACCCTCCATGATTTTTCTGCCCCATGTAAAAATATTTTTAGGGTCAGAACATAATTATATACTAAATATTATAATGCATTATATTCTACCCAGAAATCCTTAATTTACATAGCTATTGCATGAATGTATGGTCTGCTCAATGCTATAAACACATGGAAATGTTAAGGATACGTACAGGGCCACAATCAGTAATCATGGGTCCCATATCATCATCATTAATTTAGATAATTTTTTTATAACCTGAAAGTGATGTCATAAATGCAAAGCACCCCAAGAGAATATAGGAGTAATTAACGCCCTATTATATTCGACTCTAAAATGGACACAATGAAGAGTGTATAATAATGCAATACTCCTGCCCTTCCACATGGTTGCCAATTATATCCATCCTGCCTCTTTTGATAAATGATGTAAAACTGTGCTTATCGATGCTGGGGAACCATGGCATTAACATCACTCTTGACCAGGGAGTAGCTGCAGATTTCCCACAGTGAGTTAAGCCAATAGACCCACCAGACTTGCACCCAGTTAATTGCATGCAAACCCCATTTGAATGCGTACTCTGGAAGTGATACGCTAGTCCAAAGCATCAGTTTTGCAAGTGCAATTGTATGGACACAATTCTGCTAGAATTATGGTGAAAATTCTGCATTATGGGTAGAAAACATTCCAATTTGCATTTGTGCATCTATCATGCTGCACTTGCACTCAGTTTTGAAGAAGAGGGGGAGGGGTAAGATTAAATAAGTACAGTACTTGTTTCTGCATTTGTCTGACCGAAATATTAAAAGTTAATGTATCAGTTTTACTTTGGCTTTTCCCACTGCTTCTAGCATTGGGGACATATAGCATTTATGAAAGTCACCCTCCTCAATTAGGTAATGATGAACAATAAATAGTGACTGATTAAAGTTTCCCATAGATCCTCTTTGGTACTATATTACAAATGAGTGGTGGCTCTGTTAATACAAAGTGATGGTAAGCTTTCCTGCACAGCCTGAAAAGGCAGATCCAGTTTAGGAACAGCAACAAGAATCAGCATAGAAACATTCTGAGAATTTACTTTCCCTTCATTGTTTGTGTGGGAAAAGCAGCCAGCAAGTTTATAGTAAAATTTGTGTCAAAGCTGTAAAAAAAAAGTAGTGTTTAAAATACATAACTTCTATATACTGTATGGAGGCATATAATGCTGTGCCTTTAGGCAATAACATAACTAGCAGTGCTGGCAGTCCCTTCCTAACAGTTTTCAGAGCTGATTCGCATTGGTATAGTTCTGCCCCGTCCTTTAGGGTATATCTGGCTGTATGCCCCTTTTTATTTCTTTTTTTTTTTTCCTGTTCAAAACATGCCGTTTATATTATAACATATGTTTTTTTTTTTTTTTCCTGTTCAAAACATGCCGTTTATATTATAACATATGTAGTATACATGCTGAATTTACTTACAAACACTCTGTAACATGATTAGCTCTCTTGAAATTACAACAGTTCTTTATCTAATGTAGAATATATTGTAGAAAAACTGTGATGAAAAAGAGTCTTCTGTCACTTTAAATGTATTTAAAGTGTTTCAGCAAATGCATGCAGTGCTTCCGATAGTAGTAATTAACTGACTGGCGTGACACTATTCAGTGCCCTTTATTACATAGTGGTATGGGTTAAAATCCTAAAAGACAGACTCTATCTATCTTTTTTTCACCTCATTTCTGTAATAAAGTTAATATATATGTCATGTGTATATACTGTATATCTAAATGTATTTATAGTGCGTTGCAAATAAATGCAGACCCTTAACCAATTCTCCCATTTTATTCATTAACAAATCCCACACTGAGACTTTGTACTCTGTGATGTTTTTAATTCTAATCATTGAAACTCAAGAGAGTTTATCTTAATGTGCCAATTGGCATAGACTTACAAGAGCAATAAGGAGCACAACAGCACAACTCAGGGAGGCCCATTATTCAAAGTCCGAATTTATCTCAATATTTTCTGAAAACAACTCTGACCAAATCCGCACAGGTTTTTTCTCCTTATTTATCAATACACTTTCCTGAAAATTTTGTAAAAAAACGAATTATATCAATTTTCCGTATTTTCCACCCGAAAACTCAGATTTCTCAGATTTTTGAAATCTTCGGATTATTGCATGAAACCCACAGCAGATCAAATATGTTTGGTACTTCTCCCATTGACTTATATACGACCTTGGTAGGTCTTAGATGCCGGATTTTCAGATTCGGACGTTTTCCATCCTCAGAATATAATAAAAAATCTAATTTTATAGTAAAAAAACACAATTTTTTTAGATTTTTGGCATTCGGAGTTAAATAACCCCCTCAGTTTTGATTTAGAAATCACTTGTGTCCAGGATCTGGTTGCCCTCTGTATTGGAATTGCAGAGCTATGTGCAGAGCAGCGGCGTAACTGTTGAGGAAGCAGACCCTGTGGACCCAGCGTCGGACTGGGCCGGCGGGACACCGTAAAAAAACCCGGGGGACCCCACTGGCCCAGATCCGTTTCTTAATCCGGCAAGTAAAAAACGAAGAGATGCACGTGCACAGAAACCCGGCGCGGCGTGCGCACAGACCCGGCGCCGTGCTCATACTCAGAATTGTGGCGTGTTGAAGCAGCAGGGAAGGCCAGAGTGGGGTCCCGGGGCAGTAACCCCGGTGGGCCCCAAGCCCCCCAGTCCGACCCAGTGTGGACCAAAGGCCTGGGTTAGAGTTACTGTGTACCCTCCAATAACAGGTGGCAAGTACAAGGACCCAGCAGGCTGCTGCCACTACATCACCACTTTTCAGTCTGAATGATATGCAAGTTAGGGTACAGGTAGGACACAGGAGGTGGCACGCCTACATGATGAAGGGCAGGGCAAAATCACTGCAGAACGACACCCGCAGTGTTTACATTAGCAAACAAAAAGGTTTGCTTGCAATTCAATGGACACAAAGTAATATTTTGGTGAGTTCCCATTTGCAGCAATCATGGCTGTAACTATGGGTATGCCTAGAGTACAAAAGTGGGGGGGCATTAGTACCCTAGGCACACACTTATGCTTCTTTCTATAACTTTGGCCCTGCACATGATGAGCAAGCAGAGTTTGGTTATGCAAGTAGGGGTTGGTTAGGGCTGGGTGGTGGACAGTTGTTTGTTCTTGCCTTGGCTTTTCCGTAGCTCTTGGCTGGCAGCTCTGGCAGCAATAACAGCTTCACTTAGTGTAATTATATACCACCTTTGCACAGGACCCATTTTGGCCTATACTTCCAGACAGAATTGCTCCAGGGTGTTCAATGGCATATATATATATATATATATCTTTTCTTTTCTGCAATAAAACAGTGAGTACCATAAATATTGTCCTTCCTATCAATTGTTAAAAGATATAGATCATAGATGCTAAGGTGGCTATTATTTGTTTCAGGAATTGCTTTAACTCTCTAATAGGCAGTGGGTAACTGTGTTCATTTAAAAAAAATATTCATGTATCGTGTAGGGGGTTATTTATTAAACTCTGAATGCCAAAAATTTTTAGTGAAAAAAACCCACCAATAGTTCGGTATTTATTATACCCAGAGGATGGAGTCCAAATCCGAAAATCCGGCATCTCAGAACTGCAGAGGATGTATATAAGTCAGTGGGAGAAGTCCCGAAAATATCTTGATCTGTGCTGGGTTTCATGCAATAATCTGAAGATTTTTTGAGTTTTCGGATGGAAAGTCAGAAAAAATCATATGATTCGTCTTTTTCGTGATTTTTACAGGCTTTTTCCTGCACAGGAAATTTTCGGGAAAATGTATTGATAAATAAGGGGAAAAAACTTGTGCGGATTTGGTCGGAGTAGTCTTCAGAAAATGAGATAAATTTGGACTTTGATAAATGGGCCTGTTAGTATGAAATTGTATTTAAGTGCTTTGGCAATATCAATCGTTTATCAAATATTAAAAGAGTAACAATATACCAAAAAGTATTGATATAAGGGTTGAACTCATCTGCTGCTGTCCATTAACAAATTAGAAATGACTTGATCCCTTCCATCACATGCTCAGAAATCTGTCTCAGAGCATGCGAGTATTCAGTAGAGAGAATTGACAATTGTTTGGCTTTATTATAGCGAAGCCTGCGCTGGCATTTCAGCCACCACCCACCTAAGAATCATAATTTGAAAAGGATGTTGATGGATTATAGAAGATCCCTCTGTCTGCTCCAATTAGGATCAACATTTTCTCTTCTTGTTCACTGAGCTTTTGGCTGATGCATAGCTGAAAAAAGACTGCCCCCTACTGGACCTTGCCTTTTTTGCTGTATAAGGAAAGAAAGAAAGGATTATTACCTGACACTATCCAGGAAAGGATTTTATTACAAATAAGCAAAAAATAAAAATAGAAAATACTATGGACTGTGTTATCAGCTAATGTATTTAAGTCCTAAAGCCACATCAGAGGGTTAAAACATATGTTAATTGCTCATCTGTAGAACACTTGGCTTTCTTTTCAAATTGACTAGTTTTCAGGATGACCTTTCCATCCCCCGCAACATTAATATTGCTATGGTGTGGGAAATGTTGCTGGATATTTCTTAACTTACACTTATGCCAAGTACCAACCATTCACCGTTTATGTCAGTTTTTCCTATTGTTCCCCTTCAAACAGACGTGGCTAAGAAGAGACAAAATCTGACAGGTGGCAAGAGGGGAGTGATTGGCATATACAAAATAATGTAATTTTCTTTGGTCAACTATTTGTAATAATTTACATCAGTAGGATGATTCCTGGAAATAATATGAATTTAGTTGGCAAAAAGACTGTTTAAAGCATTGCTCTCCAAGCTTTTGCTGTAGTGGGCTAAATGTTCATTATATTTAAGTAATGTAAAAAGGCAAATTTGTGCCTGACAGCCCCAGAGATCCTAATTTCGAAACCACCCTATGGTTCGAAACTATCTGCAAATAGTTTGTCCTTATACCTGTTTCTGTGTGGGTTTATAATAGATATATATTTATATATAAATATATATCTATTTATAAACATATATAAAAGAAAAAATTGTAGCGTGTATTAAATTTGAACTTGAAGTTTTAAACTACCCCATTTAGGGCAGGGACTAAAGTGAGTGGTGATTAATCTAGGTAAAGTGCTGTCTAGATGTATCATTGATATAGTGGATAATGTACCATGTATAATAAAATATAAGGATATTATCAAAGAGGAGTTTTAAGGCCATATAAAGGCACAGGTTTCAGAAAATACATCACTAAGTACCAATTCTACGTAAATGACATCACTAAGCAAGATCAATATAAGGATACAATTTACAGAATATTATTATTAATGACATATTTAAAAATCATCGAAAATATTCTGCAGCATTGTGCAAAAGAAAAGTGTATACATTGAACATATATACTGTATATATATATATATATATATATATATATATATATATATATATATATATATATATATATATATATATATATATATATATATATATATATATATCCAATAAATTATAGAAATATTAGCCATTACAGTTTTACAATTGCATGGAAAACTAGTAGAGCTTTACAGTGCATAGACTTCTTAACAAGGGGACTCCTCAATTTGACTCTTTGCCTTGAGCCAATATACCTTAATGAAACCAGGAGACTGGTTTCTGCGGGCGGGCTCCGCAGACGGGCGTTAGGACCACGTGGCCTAGGGGCGCCCGCAATACAAATCCAGCCGTGCACAGGAGAGAACCTCCTTTCTCCTTCTTCAGGGTAACTCGGCTAATGAGGCGGGCTGAGGCGCTCGCTACAGGCGGCAGCGCCAGATGCATTTTCAGGGGCGGCAAAAAGCCGCTCCTGTACTTTTAAGAGCCAAATTTCCAGTTTTGAAACTGGAAATACAGCTTTACTAGTGTGAGAGAGCGCAGTTGCGCTCTCCGCTCTAGTGTTCCTGCCTTGGATGCCTCCCCAACTGATGGGTAAGTCGGCGAGGGGGGGGCGGCATTTTGAGGAGCCGCCACAGGCTGCTTCTTCACCAGAATCGCCACTGTCCCTCTTACTTACCTGTGCAGTACTCTGACAAGGTCCTACCACTGCTGTGACATAAAAAGCGAGACAAAAACATTTGCCGCGAGTAGCGCAGCGGAAATTTTCATGTTCATTTTACAAAATTTGGCAGGTTATGAAAGTTTGAACATATTTTTGTGTTTTTTTCAGTTATTACAGTTTTGTTAATTAAGGTGAATTGCCCTTTAAGCTGTGAGTCTAACTTTTCCCAAGGGACCTCCTTATCTAAATTGTTACAATTACTTATTTGCTTATCTCAAAATTGTTACAAAGTATCTTAGTTGCACCTGGTGGCTGTTCTGGGCTCTCTGCCAAAAGCCAATTAAGTTAGAAACTGTTCAGTGCAGAGAAAGTAGGGACCTTTTAGTACAAATGTGGGACTGCAGGTTGAGCTGTCAAAAGGGGGAACTGTCCCGCTGAAACCGGACAGTTGGGAGGTATGGACCAGTATAATCTGGCTGCTGGTCATTCGGATCCCTTGTCATGCAGCCCCTGCGCTTATAGCTCCAGGGCTTCCCTTTCAGACAATATTGTCAATTCCCAGGCTATTCCTAATCTCTGAGCCATGCCTCCAATCTACTACAGGTATGGGACCTGTTATACAGAATGAGTGGACATGGGGTGTTCCAGAAAAGGGGTCCTTCAAATAATTTGGATCTTCATACTTTAAGACTACTAAAATATTATTTAAACATTTATTAAACTGACCTGTTATCTAAAGCTGGTTTGGCCCTTCCAGATATGTATTTATATTATCTGCCACCTGACCACGTGGGTGGAAGGTTCGCATCACAGTGCTGCACTCACTTTGGGCTCAGTTACTGATAATCCAGTAAACTGGATTTTAGGGAAATCTACCACTACATCCCAGGCATTACTTCCCCCCCCCCATCAGTTCCCTATGTAAGGTGTGGAAAATGGCGAATATACTTCTTAAATATCCTGCCGCCACGGACCCATTTACGCCAATATGGAACAACCAAAACTACCCCTTATTGGTAAAATTAGGCCCAATGAGTCTTTGGTCGGACCGTGGTGTGAATACTTTAGGTGATGTATGGCATAATGGTAAACTAATCTCCTTTGCACAATTGAAGGACCAATTCCAGATTCCGCATAACCAATGGCTGACCTTTCACAAGCTCAACCGTGCTCTTAATGTCACACACAAGCGCCACAACATATCGCTATCCACGCACTCCCTTTTGATATACATTAAGAGGGGGCATACGAAAGTTCTGGTCACTATGTTATATGCTTAGCTGCTACAAGAAGTGCACGGAAACAACCTAGATGGGCTACGATCTAAATGGGAGGTGGACCTGGGCACGATTCTAGATGAGGAATGACAAGAAGCACAGGAATCCCCTCAGTTAGTATCCCCCAACCACAGACTACAGCTAATTCACCTATATATTCTTCATAGGGCTTATTACACCCCTGTCAGACTTCACTACATTAATGCCAACACCCCGGATGTTTGCACTAGGTGTGCTTTGGACAAGGGAACTCTGATACACATGTTGTGGAGCTGCACTAAACTTACTACATACTGGAGGGAAGTACTAGATACCTTAGAGGAGGTGCTTCAGGTGACAATTGCCAGAACACCTAAAACATGTATCTTGGCCATAATACAAGACCTGAAGTTAAATCAATATTGGTCACTTTTCCTCCTTGAGGCATTACTACGAGCTAAGAGATTAATCACTCAGAACTGGAGAGCAGTGACTCCTCCTACCTTCTCTACCTGTAAAGTGATAATGCAGGATACCTGCAACACTGAGTATTTAATGTACTTAAAAAGGGGAGTCCCCACCAAATCCCATAAAATTTGGGGACCCTGGACCGACATTTACCCCCAGCACCCAAGATAACCTCTAGCAGTTTAAGTCAAAAGGGAGACCCCAATAAGGTCGTAAAATTATGTACCTATAACAAAGTGTTTGATGCATGCTATGCTTTTTACACTCGCTGTTTTATTTAGACATGTAACATGCGATACATTGTTTTCCCTTATTTTGATTTGTCATTCTGAACTGTATACTTTTATTTTCTCAAACTACCCGAATTTTCAAAAATAACTGACCCGTTATCTAGAATGAATGGACTAAGGCTTTTCCAGAAAAGGGGTCCTTCGATAATTTGGATTTCCATACTTTTAAGACTACTAAAATATTATTTAAACATTTATTAATCCCAATAGGATTGTTCTGCCACTAATAAGGATAAATTATATCTCAGTTGGGATCAAGTTAAAGGTACTGTTTTATTTTTACAGAGAAAAGGGGAATCATTTTTCAAAATCAGTATTATTTGATTAAAATGGAGTCTGCGGGAGATGGCGTTCTTGTAATTCGTCTCTTTCTGGATAATGGGTTTCAGGATAAAGGATCCCATACCTATAGTACTGCATCCAGTAGAACACTTAGGGGCACATTTACTATTGGTCGAATATCGAGGGTTAATTAACCCTCGATATTTGACCCTCAAAGTAAAATCCTTCGAAGGATTTACAGCAATTGCTTTGATCGAATGATCGAAGGAAAAATTAAATCCTTTGAATCGAACGATTCGAAGGATTTTAATCCATTGATCGAAGGATTTTCCTTTGATCAAAAAAAGCTTAGAAAGCTTATGGGGAAGGTCCCCATAGGCTAACATTGGTGCTCGGTAGGTTTTAGGTGGCGAAGTAGGTAGTCAAAGTTTTTTTTAAAGAGTCAGTACTTCGACTATCGAATGGTCGAATAGTCGAACGATTCTTAGTTCGAATAGATCTATTCAAAGTTGTAGTCGAAGGTCAAAGTAGCCAATTCGATGGTCGAAGTAGCCAAAAAAAACGTTGAAATTCGAAGTATTTTTCATGCTAATCCTTCACTCAAGCTAAGTAAATGTGCCCTATAGAGTTGGATAACACATCTATAATATGAGGGCTAATATCAAATGTATATTTTGTAGGGATCTAGTAAAACCATAGTCGCCTTGCAGAATGCCATTTTTTAATGTCTCCATTAAAGGGGTGAATTGTCAGCCTAATAAAAGACCCAGCTAAAAAAGGCAATTTCTTGCACAGTGATGGCCAGTAGGTGGCCCCCCTCTAAATTCAGTTGCTACTCCCATGTGCTGCCTGCTCAGAATTTGTAGTGCTCAGAAATGTTTTTGTGTGTGAACTTGAAATAATACTGAACAATTCACCATTCTACATTCAATAAAACTCTATATAATTCTTTTTCCAATATCTGCTGAGACAACCCACTATTCTGAATACAGGTATGGGACCTATTATCCAGAATGCTCGAGACCTGGGGCTTTCTGGATAAAGGGTCTTTCCGTAATTTGGATCCTCACACCTTAAGTCTACTAGAAAATCATGTAAACATGAAATAAAAACCAATAGGCTGGGTTTGCTTCCAATAAGGATTAATTATATTTTAGTTGGGATCAAATACAAGCTACTGCTTTATTATTACACAGAAAAAGAAATCATTTTGAAAAATTTGGATTATTTGATTATAATGGAGTCTATGGGAGATAGAGCCTTTCCGTAATTTGGAACTTTCTGGATAATGGGTTTCCGGATAATTGATCCTATAGCTGTACTCTGAAGAGATGCACATAAGTGTGGACCTTTTATTAAAAGGTATTGTATTACACTGCGTAGGCAAGGGCCGTACCTGAGGCACTATCCCCTGTGTTGTTCATTACTGGCTTAACACAATGTATTTACTCAAGCAAAGTTAGTTGTCTATTTATTGGGTGTGCATATTCATCCCCAGTATTGAGTTAATAAATTGTATACAATTATGGGACCCGTTATAGATAAGAGGTATTATCGTCATTTGGATCACCATATGTTGTCTACAAAAAAAATTATTTAAAATTGAAATACTGTAAATCAATAGGATTTTCTTTCCTCCAATAAGGATTAATTATGTCTTAGGCGGGATCAAGTACAAGGTACTGTTTCATTATTATAGAGATAAAGGAATTATTTTATTAAAATGAAGCCTATGGGTGATTGGCTTTTCTCTAATTCGGAGCTTTCTGTATAACGGGTTTCTTGGTAACTGATACCATACCTGTGCTGTGGAGCACAACTGAAATAAATTGTTCTTAAGCCCCAGAATCCTATGAAGATTTGTTGTAATTAGTCTGCTTGTTTGTAATATATTTTTCTATTATTTTTCAAAATCACCAGAGTCGTTTCTATTATATTCTTATCTGTATCCATCTCAGGTATTCAGAATGTGTTCCATCATGTTAAGCAAAATAACAGTGATAAATAAAGGTACCGTAAGATAATAAAGGTAAAGTTCCCCAATTAATATTGTATTCACCTGATAAGCCTAGTATGTGGACTCCCTAGACTGACAGAGGTCTGCCTTCTTATGTTGCCTACTAATTTGACAGGCAGAGAAATAAAGATGTTGTGGCTAGAAAGTGGGATGTAAGCAGCAATATAAATGCAGGAGTTTATCACTGAAAGCTGCTTCTTTATTTACAGAGATAAGTACATCTGTGAAGTCAAACCAAGAGCAAGGTAAAATACACCATTACAAAAATAGCAGAACCTCTGGGAAAAAAAAATAACGAAGTGCAATGCAGAATATGACATACAATCACCCTTAAAAGCCTGAACAGAAACCTACAAGCTGTGCTTGTGGAACACAATGCTCTTTGATAGGCAATGCCTGTAGTAAAAACAAGAAGTTCAGATTAGGAAACCAAAGGAGAGTCTGCGTATCTGTAAAGACCGCACACAGCAGATATCAAAGGAATTGAACACTTGTGCTTAAGTGAAAAAAAAAATCATGTTTATTTCCTAGACAAGCTAAAAAGCGTATTCTATTACATATAAGTTGGAAAAACTGATTTTACTGATCAAGGAGTTATATTCACTATTAAACCTTCACATTACCCGTTTACCGTTTATATTCCAACTAATTTTTACCTTTTTATCATCTGTGGATGAATGCCAATGCAACCCTGACGTCCAGCAACACACGGGGGTATATTTATCAAAGAGTGAAGTTAATAGTGAAGTTCCGCCAACAGAGTGAAATTCCGCCACTCTCCATTCATTTCTATGGGATTTTTATAGGCGTATTTATCAAAGTGTGAACTTTCCCTTTCACCCATTGATAAATACGCCTTTCAAAATCCCATAGAAATGAATTGAGAGCTGCGGATTTTCACTCTAGTGGCGGAACTTCCCTCTTTGATAAATTTACCCCACTGACTGGTAAAGCACCCACCTCTGTCACATGGGTCATATTTTGGAGTAAAAACACACCATTACAGATGGTGATTGCCATTTTCTCCACCAGTGCAACATCAGCCTAATTTTTTTAAACAAAGCAGGAGAGATTAAAAAAGCAAAGCATCTTTTAAACAAGATGTTATCATGAATATAGCATATATCTGCACATCAGTATTTAGGGTTATGGGTACACAGGGCATCTTCTCCATCAGAAGACTCAATATCTTCATGCAGCAGTTGGTTCATTGAAAGTTAGATCCAATATATCTTATAGGGGGGCTTCTTTTGCCTAGAAGATGTATTAAATCTCACTTAATTAAAATCACCAGAAATCCTGTCTCTCTACATGCAGAATTTGTGCAAAGGAAGTTATTTTGTTAGATTTAGTTTGAACTGAAATCAGTTATTTGAGTGAGCTCTAATACATCTGCTAGGAAAGGGAGCCCCCCTATGAGATATATTGGATCATTCTTCTGACACCCAACTGCTGCATGAAGAGAGAATGAAGAGAAAATTGAATGGCGAATATAAACTTGATTATTTCAGAAACAATGCAGACTTTGTAATTGATTGTATTTTATAAAGTTTCTTACTTCAATATGAGATAGCTTATATACATCTCTTGGTTCGGCAGAATCATTTCACTCAATCTTACCATGCAAACTATACCAGTCTTTCCGCCAATCTATTCGGTAGACGAACTCCAGCGTGGGCTGACAAAGAAAATGCCACCCATCCTCTGTTAAATTTCCAGCATATTTTATGGATAGAAAAAGGTCGTAGACAAGTTTACCCGTAATTCAGTTTTCCCTGAAAACTTGAGATGTGATCTCTCACAAGCATATTCTTATATCACCCCATATCCCAGCCTCCCACTTTTCCTTAATCCTATATTCCCACCCAGTATGTACCCATAACAATTTCAGTGGTGGATTCTCTAAGGTTTTACCACATGACTCAAGGTAATCTTGACTTGTCTATTTTCCACCAAAAATATCAAGCTCCAGATAATGAACTATTTCAGTTATACCAAATAACTTACTTTATAAAATACATGGGTAAAGGGTGTTTTTCAACACCTTATATCACATTATAAGAAAAACATTGTCTGAAATATCCTTCATCGATGAGACTTATCGGGCCACTCTATATTACCTTAATCAATACAACTCTGTTAATGGAGATTAAATATATTCTAGCTTGGACACGAGAACTTCCACTAGACATGGCTGAAGCTAACTGGGTGCATGCAGTAGAACAAACCAATCATTGCTCCATTAATATATATATGCTCTGGAAACCTCTTACAAAGTACTCGGGAGACAGTACATGGTAAGTGCACCCTGGGAATCTAATACAGATCCACTGCTTTAGAAGTTGCTCAGAGGTAGGCACAATGAGTAAGTGTAAGGACACATGTGGAGCTATTGCCTGGGTTTTGCCAGCAGTATGTAACAGTGGTTTCAGATGTTTGGGTGTTGTGTTTGGGCTCCTTTAGGAATGCCTGAAATGCCTAAAAATACCTAATGTGTCATTACGCTTTGCCTTGTCTAAGAAGCCAATGCCCATCTGGCTGGTTGAGCTGAATATGATACCTGTGGGTGATCACTAGTGATGGGCGAAAAATGTCGCCATTGTTGAATTCGCTGCGAATTTAGCATTTTTGTCACTGGCGAATTTGTTTGTGAAACAGCAGGAAAAATTCGCCACGTGACTCGTTTTGCCATGCGCCAAAAAAAAAAGACACGCGGAAGAATAAAATGATAAATGGCAGCAAAAGGTTGATGGGCGCATTCGCAAAGGTGTCCAAACTGACAATGCTGGAATGGGAAGGGGATCATCACACAGAAACTGACAGAGAGAGAGAGAAAATCCCAGCAAAGCAGCACCGGAGATCTGACACCATGAGATAGAAATGCAGGGCAACGAAACTGGCCACAAGTAGGTGCAGAATGCTTCTTCTTGCTGCATGTTGCACAGGAGGGCTTTGCTCTGTAGGGGTGACCAGCATTGTCTGCCTGCCTGGGCTCCAACTCCAGCCTTGGGTCATCAGGGAGCCAGGAAAGATTGAGGAGCAGCTTTGCCAAGTCTGAGCCATACCAGTTTCGCGACTTTCTCTAGAAATTCCTAAATTATTCGGTGAAGATCACTAGTGATCACCTCCCACTGGTATCGTATCCAGAAAGAATACCATTTGCAATTCAGCAATGGTACAGTTCCACAAAAATAAATAAATTAATAAAATGAAATCATGTGAGCTAGATTATTCTCTGAAGCAGTATTTGAAGCAGAAGCCAGTAAGCCAATTTGGGTTTAGTAAAACAACTATGATAGGCATGTTCAGACATTAACAAGTATTGCCTCATCTGGGATATTCAGCATAGCTGAGCTGCACAATCACATTTCAGGGTTTGGATTAATATTTCTGCCAAAAGAAGTTGTTTGCTAGGTAATATCAAATAAAGATTAACTAAAGGATCTAAATTATTCCATTCAAGGTGTTTTCCATAAAAAAATATTACAACAAATGAGGTATTAAACGTATTATTTAATGTAAATACAGATGTATTATTATCCTATGTGCTCCTACCCCAATTACCTTGAAGAAACCAGAAAAGTTTTAGGGGGTTACTTACTAAACTCTGAATGCATAAATCATGAAAAATTTGTGAAAATCTGACTTTTAAAAAAATCACAGATTTTTCGGAATTTATTAAACCCAGAGGATGGAAAAGTCCGAATCTGAAAATCCGGCATCTCAGACCTGTTGAGGGTGCATATAAGTCAATGGGAGAAGTTCCAATGATTTTCTTATGTGTGCTGGGTTTTGTGCAATACCCCAAAGTTTTCGTGCAAAAAACATAAGAGTTTTCTGTGGAAAAATCCGAAAAATCATGAAAATCTTATTTTTTTTCCCCCAAAGCAAATTTTCGGGAAAATGTAGTAATAAATAATCGTAAACCTGAGCGGATATGCGGAGTTTGCAGCAGAAAGTGTTGAGATAAAATTGGACTTTGATAAATGACCCCCCTAAAGTCACCAACCACGAGGTGACTGCATGATGATTATCATTTCTCCAGTTTATTGATAGTGTATGACATTTAGAAAAGAGCAGTAAATTTAGAGAAGTAAAACCCATGGCATGGTTATCCAGTTCATAAAACTATGCAAACATCAGATGCTTTTTCAGCAGTTATAATGATATTGACTTCTCACATAATTGCTAGGTTGGAAGTTGTGTTTTAAAATTAGAAACTGGCTGATACAAAATTCTAACTAGGTGTTTTCCTGCTAATGTTTCAATCATAGGATATGGAAATCAAGGGCAGACAGCAGAATACCTGCTAATCAGTGCTTCATTGTGCGTCCACACAACATGTTTCGGGCAGCAAAGGCCCTTTTTCAAGTGTGTACAAATCACAGTGAAAAGTTGCTTTAAAGATCCACACAGGAAGTCCCACCTCTTACTTCAATCAATCTGTGCATCACATTTAACCCTTAAAATTGTGAATTGTTACAATTGGCTCTTAACAGAATCACCAGTATCTTTTGGTTATATAAAATGTAAAAAATATAATATAATCCAAAGAAAAAGTTAAAAGTTCAAATTGATATGATCAAAAATTGTAGTGACCTCCAAGTCGGTCCATCGTGTCACAATTGTGTAAGAAAATTGTGCATTTTGTTCCAGGGAATTCCCAATGGTGTGGGAACTTTAGTTGTTTTGAATTATGACCTTGATTATGGAAATGTCTGGAGACGGGTGTATCAGTGTCTGTATCAGTTTTGAAATTTCTGATATTATTCCTATGTTCTTTAATTGGCACCTTCACCGATCTAATAGTTTGTCCTATATACACCATGCCGCATGGACATTTCAGCATGTACACAACATATTTGGTATCACAGGTAGAAAAATCTTATAACTTAAAGGAGGTACCTTTAGTTGGATGGTTAACCGTATTTCCTTTCATAATTGAGTAGCAGCAAATGCAGTTAAGACATGGAAAGGTCCCTTTTTTAGTTTTTCCCACATATCTGGTGGGTTTATTAAGACAGTCAGAGGGACACAATATGTCTCTTATTGATCTTCCTTTAGTATAAGAAAAAAGAGGGGTTTGTTTGTACAGGCACCCATATTGGGAATCTTGTCTCAAAATTGGCCAATTTTGTTTAATAATCCTTTCAATTTGTTTACTTTGTTTTCCAAATCTGGTTACAAAAGGTACTCTTTCCATGTCACCTCTCTCCTTCTTCTTTGGTCCGTAAAAGCCCACTCCGATCAAGTTGACTAACCTCCTCCATCAGGGGTGCCAATCTCTTTATTCTATACCCTTTAGTGAGAAATTTCTTTGTCAAAATTGTACATGGAAGACTGAAATCGAACATTATCTGAGGAGATTTGTCGCGCCCTTATATACTTACCTTTGGGGATCGCATTTATAATAGGGTTATGGAAACTATCGCAAGAAAGAAGGGTATTGCGATCTGTAGGTTTAAAAAACATTTGAGTCACAATCTGCTGGTCACAAATACTTATGTTCACATCAAGAAAATTGATAGAGGAGGCTGAGATCTCACTAGTAAATTTAATGGTGGGATGCTTTTGATTAGCCTCTTCAATCATTTGGTGGAACTCAATCTCCGTTCCCTTCCAAATGATCAAAACATCGTCCACAAACCTTCAATACCTTCAATGTGACTGTTATATGGTCCTTTTATAAACATTTTTTGTTCCAAATTATGAACACAAATATTTGCAAATGATGGTGCGACAGCTGCCCCCATCGATATACCCTGGCTTTGCCAGAAGTATTGTTCATCAAATCTGAAATAGTTTTTTTGTAAGACCAATGTTAAACAGTCCAGCAAAAAGTATATGAGATGATGTGCTAAGTTAGTTAGTTGGCTTCTTCAATACAATCAATACCTTTTTTTTGTGGTATCGACGTGTATTGGCTTTGAATGTCTATACTGTATAGACTTCCCCTTGTGGTAGTGTAGTATCCTGCAATTTATTTAGTAAATCTGTTGTATACCTCAGACAGGTAGGTATTTTTAACACTAGGGGTTGCAAATACTGGTCAACAAACCTCGATAGGGGTTCAAGAACTGAGCCAATGCCTGAAATAATAGGCTGTCCCGGTGGATTCTTGAGTGCTTTATGTACTTTGGGAAGTAAATATAATATCGGGGTACGAGGATATCCTGTAGATAAGAATTCTTGCTCATATTTGGTAATTACCCCATTAAGCATTGCATCATTTATTAAGCAATCTATTTCCCTTTTAATATCAAACACTGGATCCTGCCCAATTTTCTCATAGTGTTCGGCCACACTTAATTGCCTATGGGCCTCTGCCATATACTCCTGTCTGTACATAATCACGATTGCCCCACCTTTATCAGCCTGTTTTATAATTATCTCTTTATTGTTTTTTAGAGTAGATAATGCTTCTTTTTCTGAATTAGTAAGATTTCGTTTAACCTGTTTGTGATGGGCATCCCAAATGTGTGATACTTCATTAATGACAACAGTCTCAAATGTAACTATAGAGGGGTTATCAATCAGTGGTGAAAAGATACTGGGCTTTTTTTAGTGTACTAGGTTTCTGTAAGGTCTCCCCTTTTGGCTCCCCTAGGAAATGCATTTTAAGTTTCAATCTCCTTATATACTTAAGAAACTCGATTTCCCAACTAGTATAGTCATTCTCATAATAGGGTACAAAACCTAGACCTTTATTCAGCACCGAACATTCAGCTGGTGTAAGGGTATGGGAGGAAATGTTAATGCATAAGTCATTCACCTCCTGTTGGTGCGTGTCCTCTGTGGATAGTCCTCTTTGGATAACCCCCTTAAAGTCACCAACCACAAGGTGACTGCATGATGATTATCATTTCTCCAGTTTACTGATAGTGTATGACATTTAGAAAAGAGCAGTCAATTTAGAGAAGTAACACCCATGGCATGGTTATCCAGTTCATAAAACTATGCAAACATCAGATGCTTTTTCAGCAGTTATAATGATGTTGACTTCTCACATAATTGCTAGGTTGGAAGTTGTGTTTTAAAATTAGAAACTGGCTGATTCTAAAATTCTAAAATTCTAACTAGGTGTTTTCCTGCTAATGTGCCCATGTCTTTTGAGAATGGCCTTTTACCAAGCATGACATGTGCTTCTCAGCCAAAAAACACTTAGGTGTGAATTCCTTTGGGCCAGAAATCATCTGCTTTGAGAAATGATAAGCATTGCAATTCATCTCAATGATAGGAAGCATGGGGAATGGGTATCAGGCATTTATTCCCTGGTTGGAATACACTGATGGTGAAATAGTAAGATGCCTATTTATTGAAAGTTCAATTTTAGTGGTTTTAGAGGTGTTGGAAACCACAATTAAACATTATTTCTCTAAAGCCACAAATGCCATGAAAGTTCTTAAAAGATCCAAAAATTAAAACCACGATCGATAATTAAAAATATGATTCATGAAAAAAAAAAAGAAATACGAATTTTAGTAAATGGAGCCATCTCTCTCTTCTGTTCTGTGAGTAAAAAATGAAAGCTACCTAACATTTTCTAAAGAGATTTTTCTTAATTAAGTAGGGGTCATTTCACTTTATTCTCAATGATATTATAATTTAATAAGAATATGTATGTGCATATGTACCCCAGTAATCTTTTATATTTTTTGCTCCAGGGTAAAGTCAACAGTAAAACTCTAGTCAATAGTTGCACAGGGTTGAAGTCTGACATACATAACAACACTCCACCTAATATTGGGACCAGATATCTTCATTTCACTTCAGAGGGGATCAGTGTAAGGCAAAAGACAGGAAATTCTTTGCACTCAGCCATATCCATATATTTATGACATTTTGTGTGCAAAAATATGTTCTTAGATTTAAATAAAACAGGCATCACATGCAAATTTATTGCAATATATTCAAGCTGCCAAACTGCATCAAAGTCATCCCTGGTTTTGCCAGTCCTACGCTCACTTTCAACTGACTTATTAAGAAGTCTGTATATTTATTATTTATTATAATATTATTAAGGCATTTCTATAGCAACATATATACATTTTGCCTGCAACCATTCTTTATGTAGCTGTATGCACAAAGGGGGTTATGTAATAAAAAGCACAAAGTTTGCCCAGGATCAGTAACCCAAAGTAACCAATCAGAATGTAGAATTTACTGGTCACCTGCTTAAAAGCAAAGATCCTATTGGTTGCTATGGGTTACTGCTCCTAGGCAAACTCAGTGCCTTTTATTGCGTATGGGGGTAAATGCCTTAGGGTGTTATTTACTAATAATTTACTAATTCTCTCAAATTCACTTTGACCCTTGATAAATCTGCTAAAGTGTTATTTTCAATAACTGATCAAAATATGTTAAACTCTTTAAAGATAAGAATACCAGAATAGTTCATATGATCTTCAGTTATCTGAATATAATTAACACCTATGAAATATTCTTAAAAATGAAATTATGTAGGATATTCAGAGAAATCATAGGGAATAGCCAGTTCTCCATCTGTGGTGTGGTGTGGAAGTCATCCCTGTACAAAGCATGTTATTTTGCTTTTACACCTTCTGCCACTGTTTGTCCCCTTGTCTAATGAGCTGTATATAAAATTCCCATGCTACTGGTTCAAAACAGCTCTGCACAACAGTAACCCATTGTTTCTGCAATGGTTTGCTACAAATCCAAACCTTGTGTTTTCTAACTGGCCCTTGGCCCTAGTGCTTTCCATATTTTCTGCCATTTCTAACTGCTGAAGGATCACTGCTAACTGATCTGAAGATGCTTTTTGTCATGGACTTCAGTAAGTGGGCAGCACCTAAATACAAATATGTATTTGGGGATTTTCTTTTAATAAAAGGAGTAAATATAAATGTCAAATAAATTAACTATATTTATACTGCATTCAAAGGAATTAGATACTCGAGATTACACCTTTCTAATTTATCCCCTTAGTGAAATTGAGGTCTGAAGATTTCAGATAGAATTAAATTAATTTAAAAAAAAGAGAAAAAGAACCCCCCTTCCACCGAAGCTAAAAATCCCACAGTGTTAATCCAAACTGACACTGCATAAGGTACCACCCTTAGTTTAGTTAATTGCACTCCAAGTTTCACCTTAATACTGAAGTTTACCAGATTTTATATTAAAGTGCTATGGGTCAAATGATTTGTGGTCTTGGTTACCCTGTCTTCCTCCCTCTTTGTGGTGTCCCAGGATAAGTAACAATATAGGCATAAGTTTTTGGGACAACTCCCTTCTCCTGAACTGAGTCCATTTGAATGAATTTATCCTCAAACATTAATTCGGTCACATTGCTATTTATTATTTAATGAATTACCAATATATGGGTACATTTCATCTGTCAGCACTGCACTTTAATAACTGATATTTAATAATAAGAAATTAATTAATTCAATAGCACTGCACTTTAAAAATTAACAATTGATTTAACACTATAATCAATTGCTCATTAAACTATTATACTAGCACTTTAATGTATATAGTTTTTTTAAGGTACTATCAATTGTGTCTCACTTAGTTATTTATTTATTTATTAATTGGACTAGCACTTTAATATAAAATCTGGTAAACTCCAGTATTAAGGTTAAACTTGGAGTGTAATTAACTAAGGGTGGTACCTTATGCAGTGTCAGTTTGGATTAACACTGTGGGATTTTTAGCTTCGGTGGAAGAGGGGTTCTTTTTCTCTTTTTTTCATATTTATACTGCCCCATTGTGAAACTTAGATGGGAATTAAAAACATACATCTTTACTGGGCATCCCAGGGCCACAGCAATTAGATGGAGATGGCACCAAATGGTGAGTTGGAGATATGGTGGCAAATTCACTAAAGGGTGAACGATCGCTCACCTGAATGAAAATTCGTCTGCCGAAAGGGTGCTAAATTTCGCTAGCAATGTACTCTTTTGCTAAAGAATTGTCCTCTAAGTCTCTTAGTAAATTAAGGATGTCCACTTTGCCCTTTAGTAGTACTGCCCCTTAAAGGGCAGGTAAAGGCAAAAAATAAAATCCCATTTTTACTTTCTTTAATGAAAAAGATACCTATCTCTCAATATACTTTAATATAAGAAACTGTCTGCAGTGAAAGTCTACCTTCATTTACTGCTGTGGATAGGAATTGTCAGATGGTCCCTAACTGCTCTGCAGCGAAACAATCATACTTATGAACATCAGGGGGAGCCCGCCTTACTTCCCAGCCATGCAGATCTCAAGCAGCTTTGTTTTTTTCCCTGTAGAGCAGTAGGCGACTGTGTAGAGATTTGTATTGGATTTTATTTTTGCCTTTACATCCCCTTTACTGTTTCCAACTCCAGCAGCAGGGACAAAGATAATGGAGTCAGATTTAAACAGACAAACTGGGATTCTATTTGTCGGATTATTTTGTTGCAGCCACTGGTTCTGCAGAGTTGGAGAAAGTTTTTATTAAACAATACAAAAACTATAAAATCCACATTAGATTACATGACAACACAAGACCCAGTGCAGTCTGCATATTCTGATTATTAATCAGTCTTGCTGTATTGGCTTCTGGCAGATATTATTTGACTTGTGCTGTTTTGATATTTTATGTTGATCTCTAAGCAGCCCAGACCACACTGAGCATCTGCACAGTCTTGGTCTTGTAAAGATGTTCAACAAAGTAACAAGATGGTGACCCCCTGTGGCCAACATTGAAAGCATAAATCATTTGTCTGATTAGGCTTGTGGTGCAGTAAGTTCATGTTTATGTTTAGTATACAAAATACAGCATTTCTTGCCTTAGTCTATTTTAGACTTTACTTCCCCTAAAGTGAAACTTAGACATGGCTGATGAGAATTGTACCATGCTGGTCTCACTAGGGCTTGGCAGGCAAGTCTGACCCTGAAGTCAAGATTTAACCAGAGAAAAATATCCTATGTAAAAATCAATAATGATCAACAGTTACTTTTTCATAATTGTGTTTAGGCCAAACCTGTTTTATTTATTTACCAATTTTTCACAGATTTATAAAAGGTCTGGAAGAAGGTGGACATGGTATTAACCTGCATGCTTGTGCTGAATTTTCTATATGCTGCAGAAAAATAGAACATAGCTTTCCCTCAAAACTCAGTCTGCACAGTGTGGTCTTTAGCATTATCTATCACTTGCACCTAAAACTTTGTAAATGTTCCTAAAGAGTTAACTCCACTTTCCTTTTGTAAGTGGCTATAGCACAAATTTGGAAGTGTAGATTTCCTCCGCTGCTTCTGTAGATAACAGATTAGCTATTTAGAATACAATCATTTCCTTAGTACTTAAGTGGTGATAAAAAAGACTCAAGTATTATTCATAGCTATCACTACACCAAAGGGATACAAAACTTTCCTAAAATAGAACTCGTGCTACCTAAAACTATTTTATTTGAAAATGGGCAAAATACGTAAAGGTATTGCTGAAGATGCACTGTGAGTCAGCAAAAGAACTGACTAGCAAAAATGTTACCATGTACAGAGAGGGCATCGGTTCAAGGGATACAGGAATAATACAACCTGTGCCTGAATCATTAGGAAATGCATCTTCAAAATGGGGGTTTGTTTTGAGAACCCATACCCCCCAAAAGTGTAAAGAGAGACAAAAACTACACAAAATGCTTCCGCATAACAGCGTGGAGGAGTAAGTCCGTATAAAAGCAGTTATTGTAATATTAAAGGGCATGTAAAATCTAAAATAGAATAAGGCCAGAAATGCTGTATTTTGTATACTAAATATAAACATGAACTTACGGCACCACAAGCCTAATCAATCAAATAATTTATGCTTTCAAAGTTGGCTACAGGGGGTCACCATCTTGTAACTTTGTTAAGCACCTTTGCAAGACTAAGACTGTGCAGATGCTCAGTGTGGTCTGCTTAGGGATCGTCATAACAAAGCTGCTTGAGTTCTGCATGGCTGGGATGTAAGGGGGGCTCCCCCTGCTGTTCATAAGTATGATTGTTTCTCTGCTCAGCAGTTAGGGACCATCTGACAATTCCTATCCACAGCAGTAAATGAAGGGAGAATAATAAGGCCAGAAATGCTGTATTTTGTATACTAAATATAAACATGAACTTACGGCACCACAAGCCTAATCAAACAAATAATTTATGCTTTCAAAGTTGGCCACAGGGGGCTGTCATCTTGTAACTTTGTTAAACAACTTTGTTGTAACTTTCGTCATAACAAAGCTGCTTGAGTTCTGCATGGCTGGGATGTAAGGGGGGCTCCCCCTGCTGTTCATAAGTATGATTGTTTCTCTGCTCAGCAGTTAGGGACCATCTGACAATTCCTATCCACAGCAGTAAATAAAGGGAGAATTTCACTGCATACAGTCAGGTTTCTTATAAAAATGGTACACATTTTTTAATTAAAGTATATTGGAGATAGGTTTCTTTTTCATTAAAGAAACTAAAAATGGAATTTTGTTTTTTTGCCTTTACATGCCCTTTAAGACCTTGTCTGCTAGTCGTTTCTAAAATAGACATGCCACAGAGATTTTTAGCTATTACATCGCCCTTCGGTTCTTTCATCTGAATATACTAACTCTATATGCATGTGCATTTAAAAATGGCTAAGACCTAAAACTTTGAACATGCTAATTGGAATTGATGAACTTATATGCAAATTATATGCGCACCCTCTCGCTCCTTTGCTCATAATGATTTTTTTAACATCACTCGGACACTTTAAACATCATTGATTTATTCTTAAAAAAGCAACATAGAATCTAACATGAACTGGCCATTAAATAGATGAATTATCTGTGTATATGTAATGAATTATTTAATCTGTTATACAAATTGATTGAATTATTTGATGTGCTAAATAAATTGATTCTATTTTATAAAAAAAAAAATGATTTCATAAAATGCTGGTTTATATTAATTGGTTGAATTAATTTGGAAGCTCATAATTTATAGATATTTATATAAGTTTCAACCCATTGAGTGCGATTTGAGATACTTTTCAATTAAACTAATATCTTGTAAATTATATCCTTATAAACGGTGAGTAGTGATGTCATCAGTTATTAACAGTGAGTAGGGATGTCATTTCTGTCACATGACTCACTGAAACTTGTGTATTAATATAAATAAAGTACCCCCTGTTATATGAGGATATTAGAAGTTATCTTGGAATTCTATGACCTGTGCAAAAGCACTCAACCTTCGGCCTTGTGTTTTTATATGGTCATGAAACTCCTCGGTAACTTATAATATCCTTAGATTTTACAATAGGGGGTACTTTATTCACTATATAATATGTTAAAATATGTTAAAGGACAAGAAAGTTTCAAACGATATCTTTTTACCTCCACTATTGTCTCATGTAATACCGAAATTATTTTCCAAAAAAGCTCAGCTAGAGCCAGTTACCCCTCAAGTTCTAGCTATCCAGGGGAAGAGCATTCACACCTCATCTTGGATTCTCAGTGCACAACTTCCTCCTTTTATAAAGCTGTGCATGTGTAAATAACCCTTCCTGTTGACCCATGGCATCCCGGTAAATTTGCATTCACAAGCTGGCATGGGCATGCAACAATGCACATGTTCAATATCAAAGTTATAGGCAAGCGGCTTGCTTCTTCAACAAAAGTAAAGTAAATACGTTTACACTTAACAGTAAACACTTCAGTGATCTTGTAAACCAAAGTGAGCTTTTCTTGTGTCTAAAGACCTATACTATGAGGCATTCTTTGTACTGGGCTTCCCTAAAGTGAATGCCATTTTGAGATGTAATAAGTAATTTATTCCCAAGACTACTTGGTGGCATCCAGCCTATTGTAGGTTTTGTTTGCCTGTTAGAAAAATTGTAGTTTTGAAATATTTTTTTTTTTCAAACTTTACTTATTCTGTTATTTATTGTACATCCCATACCTGTACTAGTTCCCCTATACTAAGAGCAACTTTAATGAAAACATAATAGAGTAGTGTCTCTTTAGTTAAACCTTTATTATCACCCCATATTGCAAACTTTGCGATAACTGAATATGTAACAGAGTGCCATGTTGTTCAACTGTTATTGTCTTATGTATAGAATTACATGTAGAGTGATTTGTATAAATGTTCTAAAAAATTATTTTTACCTAAAGTTATCTTCAATTACTTAATGTATGTGCATGTCTGCTAATTACAAAGTGAATTTTTATTACTCTGTCCAGCTGAATATTGCATGAAAAACACATGTTGGATTTTTCTTATATTGAATTTCCTGAGTTTTCTGCTTTCCTCTTAAAACTTATACCCTTGGTGTTTAGATTATGCTTGGACCTATAACCCTGGAGCCAAAATTCATCAAGCATTATAGCCTTTGCTACAGAACTGGCTCCAAGGAGTGTTGGATTGAAGCTGCCATGCTGCTGCTCTGTATTCCTTTAAACAGAGAGACATTTTTTGGATTTAATTGTTCCCAAGGACAGGGAACACCCATGTTTTTACAACTTTTAAGACAATATCCATATTAATGGTAAT
This sequence comes from Xenopus laevis, assembly GCF_017654675.1. Taxonomy (NCBI): domain Eukaryota; kingdom Metazoa; phylum Chordata; class Amphibia; order Anura; family Pipidae; genus Xenopus; species Xenopus laevis. The sequence continues at coordinate 61,365,962 of NC_054372.1, read as the reverse complement.
CACACCAAATAACCAAATGGTTGGTCATAATAAGCCACAATAAGCATGACTAGCACGGCAACACCCAACACATAATTAAACATCTTAGGGACCCTATTCTAACTATTTCCAAATGCTAACAAACCCCCAGAACAACCCTTCCGCCAGGCTTACCTCACACAGTATGCCACACGCAGGGGGCAAAGGGCAGAGTAGCGAGACAGAGTATGGCTCACACAGGCAGAGTAAGGCAGGCAAAGTATGGCTCACACAGGCAGAGTATGGCACACAAGGGCAGAGTAGGGCAGGCAGAGTATGGCTCAAACAGGCAGAATAGGGCAGGCATAGTATGGCACACACAGGAAGAGTTGGCACACACTGGCAGAGTAGGGAGGCAAAGTATGGCTCACACAGGCAGAGTAGGGCAGGCAAAGTATGGCTCCCACAGGCAGAGTAGGGCAGGCAGAGTATGGCACACACAGACAAAGTAGGGCACACACAGGCAGAGTAGGGAGGCAGAGTATGGCTCACACAGGCAGAGCAGTGCAGACAGAGTATGGCACACACAGGCAGAGTATGGCAAATGCTGGCAGAATATGGCTCACACAGGCAGAGTAGGGCAGACAGAGTATGGCACACATAGGCAGAGTATGACACACGCACAGGCAGAGTATGGCACACACCGGCAGAGTATGGCAGGCATAGTATGGCACACACAGGCAGAGTATGGCACACAGTGACAGAGTAGGGAGGTAGAGTATGGCACACAAAGGCAGAGTAGGGCAATCAGAATATGGCACACACAGGCAACATTGGCCAGGGACAGTCGTGAGGTGTGAACAGAAACAATGCAGACACTCACATTGTCAATCTGAGGTGTGAAAAATGCACGGTTTTACAGCCTGAATCTGAGGTGCAAACAATGCAGGGACCAGTTAATCTCAATACCGATACCCTTTAATGCTTACACAGCAACCTCACCCTCTCTTCACACAAAACGTGGACTTAACTTAACGTGGACCATAACCTGGCAGACACTATATTTTCCAAAAGCGGAGCCCTGTATTACTTAGGTGGTCTTTATGATTTCAAAGGGGTTTGAGGGGGCACACACCTGGTTGATTTCCTCAATTGCTTGTGTGCACCTCCCACAGTGTCCTTCCACACTGAACCACAGGAATCAAAAAAGAGATGGGCAGCACTCCATGGAGTGCTGCCCATCTCTTTTTTGATTCCTGTGGTCTTTATGATTTCGAAAACATGGACACGTTTCTCTCCTGAACACAGTACAGATATAGCAGTTAATCATTAGACTGTACTTCCTCTACATAGCAGGTGGTAAAACCTTCCGGAGGCAGTATTCCTGCTGAGCTGATATATGCATTTCTGCCAGAGTTGAACTATTGCTGGCCATGGATCAACATCCATCTCTTTTTCATAAATATTCTTACTATACTAATGAATAAATGTAATGTTTGCATTTTCAGCATATACTTTATGCATTATTACAGGTATTTGACCTGTTATCCATAGTGCTTGGGACATGGGATTTTTCAGGGTTTTTATATACAGTAAATAGGATCATCATCTACAAAAAGCAATATTAAAATAACCCAATAGGATATGGAAATAATGTTTAAAAAAAATGAATTATTTGCTTAAAATTGACTCTCGGTAAACCTGACCCCAAGGGCCCACCACCGCTGCTGAACCTCCACCACGTCTCCACATCACTACACCAATCCTACCACTCACCCTATTTATCGCAAGAGATAACAAACTTTTCATGATTAAAGCATTAGGCAAAAAGTATGTTTAACACAATTTCCATCCATTGAATTAACAAGAGGGTATACTGCAACTTAAAGCAATGTGTGTGTCAAGTTACCCGCATACTTAAGGAAAGGATTAGGAAACTTATTTCTTAATATAATACTAAGAATGGCAATGCAAAAGTTGCCAATCATTTAGCAAAATGTGCTAACAGGCAGTTGGATTATTTTCTATAACTGGCATAGAACAAGTTTATTTAGGAAACAAGGATGGCAATATCTCAATTGCATTGCTAAAACAAGAGATCAGACAGATATTACTAATACAGCCTTTCTGTACAAAACACTAGTTTAATGCCACATCATTTTATTATTATTATTATTATTATTAATAATTATAAAAATAAAGAACTAAAAAAGGCACTCAAGATTAATATTGGATAATTTCTGTTTGTAGTTTTAAAATGCTATATGTTCATTTGTCTGTAGGTTTATCTGCATGTATTTTTCATTTATCATACTGCTTTTATTCTTTTATTTATGTTTACCCTGATTGAATTGGTCAATGTATTTTTGCACTTGATTAGTTCACATTGCTTTCAAATGCAAAAAGGGTATTCAATTTGTGACTGAAGTAAAAATGTTTTTTTTGCGGTACATGTAGTTATTATACCCTTGGATCCTCTTCCTGGCAAAGGAGCAGCTGTTCTTTTGGCCTTTAATTCGTCAATGATGAATGCTGCAGCAAAAACTGGGTGTATAATTCATCAGTCAACTTAACTAGGGTAATCATTTACCATTATATCAAGTTATTCATCGTGAAAATGCTGTCCTTGTATAAAAAGGACAATATCTCAGCAAGGTAACTCTTGGGTCTCATATTCTCCTATATCAAATGCTTGTATCCACCCGTGCTCCTGAATACTTCTGTTTGTTGATTAGTACGGTAATGGGTTTTCTATATTTTAGCCTTTTATGTTGCCTATGTATCCCATCTTGCTTTCTCATTTGTTCCAGAGATTTTTACCTATGTCACACTTTTCCTTCCTTTTCCTCTGCCTGTACCCATGTGTGTTGAACAGCAGATAAAGCACAGTGTTAGACCTTTTACTTTCTGTTTTTTTTCAGCACTTTTAAAAATGTTATTTATTTATTTCCTTGAATTTATATAGCACATATACATTTCCACAGTGCTTTACAGAGATTATATAGCAGGTGTGCCCAAAAGGTAGATCGGGATCTACCAGTAGACCTTTAGCTGGTGATCAGTAAATCTTAAGACACGGTCAACAAATGGCTTGTCTAAATCACCCTCCTGTCTCATGCTTTTCATTCAGCTATTTATTACATTAAGGTTACATAAGAAATAGTTATTTGTTAAATATAGCAATTTAAATTTTCTCATATATCAATATTTAAAGGGATACTGTCATGGGAAAACATGTTTTTTCCAAAACGCATCAGTTAATAGTGCTGCTCCAGCAGAATTCTGCATTGAAATCCATTTTTCAAAAGAGCAAACAGATTTTGTTATATTGAATTTTGAAATCTGACACGGGGCTAAACATATTGTCAATTTCCCAGCTGCCTCCAGTCATGTGACTTGTGCTCTGATAAACTTCAATCACTCTTTACTGCTGTAGTGCAAGTTGGAGTTATATCACCCCCAGCAGCCTAACAACAGAACAATGGGAAGGTAACGAGATAGCAGCTCCCTAACAAAAGATAACAGCTCCCAGGAAGATCTAAGAACAGCACTCAATAGTAAAAGCCAAGTCCCACTGAGAATGATTCAGTTACATTGAGTAGGAGAAATAACAGCCTGCCAGAAAGTAATTCCATCCTAAAGTACAGGTACAAGTCACATGACTTGGGGCAGCTGGGAAATTGACAAAATGTCTAGCCCCATGTCATATTTCAAAATTGAATATAAAAAAATCTGTTTGCGCTTTTGAGAAATGGATTTCAGTGCAGAATTCTGCTGGAGCAGCACTATTAGCTGATGCGTTTTGGCAAAACATGTTTTTCCATGACAGTATCCCTTTAAGTAATATTTTCCATGGAACAGAATGCTAACTATGCTTGATGTAGATCACATTGGCACAACATCATTAAAAGTAGACCTCGTATTAGTAAAGTATGGGCACTCCTGTTATATAGCATCAGTCCCTGCCCCAGTGGAACTTACAATCTAATATCCATATCAAATTCACAGTATGGGCAATTTTATCAAAGGCCAATTAATCTGCCTCGATTTTTTTGCAGGGATTGTGGAAGGAAACCAGAGACATGATGAGACATGGGGAAAACATACAAAACCCTTGCAGATAGTGCTCTGTTTGGATTTACTAACTAAAGAAGTAAGCTAGAAATGTACATTATGTTTTGGACTTCTGTACCAGCCCAAGGCAACCTCGGCCCTTGTAAGTTCAGTATGTAAAATACGGCATTTTTAACCATATTCATTTTTAGGCTTTATTTCTCCTTTAAACTCAAAACTTTGTCACTGCAAGGCAATTTTTTGCATTTTTTACTAGCTATTCAATATAAGTATAGCACACAGTTATACGTGTTTCATCTGTGCCAACCTATCTTAGTTTAGCATTGTACCACCATCTAGATTTTTCTAGAATCCAGCTCACTTTACTCAAAACAGTCTTTTTCCTGCTCTGCAGGCCATTTCTTGCATATCAGTTTGCCTTCTATACTGCATTACATAGTGAGTGACCTTAGTAAATCCATGCCATGCAGATAGTAAATGGCCCCTAACATGTGATTTATTTGTGTTTCTGCTGCAAACAACCCAAGCATGCTGATGTCAATTACTGACTCAGGTTGAGATTTGTCAGCGACTCAGAGAGCAATCCTTGTCAGGTGCACTCTCTACCAAAAGTCATCCTCCTGGGTGCTGGTAAAAATATCCCTATATTCACATCACACAAACCGCACTCCAAGGACTTGTCAGGTGCAAAAATCAAATTCCTTTATTTCAACGTTTCAGCTGTAACACTCGAGCCGTCTTCAGGAAAGTGACTTTCCTGAAGAGGGCTCGAGTGTTAGAGCCAAAACGTTGAAATAAAGGCATTTGATTTTTGCACCTGACAGGTCCTTGGAGTGCGGTTTGTGTGATGTGAATATATATATATATATATATATATATATATATATATATATATATATATATATATATATATATATACTATATAACTAAGTAAAATATAGCTACTTCTGTAACACATTTATAATTTTTTTAAATAGTGACAATTCCCTATTTAATTAAAACAAATTTCATGAACAATCTTTTTTGGAAACTGATGGGAGAAGTAAGGTGGTAAGCTGTGAAAGTGGGAACATGGCAAATCACTAACTACTGTACTTTGAAAATATAAATGCCATAAATCGAGTAAAATCTATGAATGCATAGTTCTATGTGTAGAACAGGAAGACAAACGGAACATGAATAAAACAATACAATTTTAGTGCCCCAGTCTTTAATCACTGTGTAACTCCAGTTAGCTTTTGCTCTTCTTTTTTTGTGTAGACTTCATCATTTTCCTTTCATCCTCTATTAATGTCAGGATAATTGTTCTGTCTACTCCTCCTCCTCTGCTTGACCCTGGCCTAAGGACTATTTTTGATTCATCTTTTACGTCTTTCATGTTCTTAGTAAGGAAACACTTGCAAAAAAAAAAAAAGTTTCAATTATTATAGCAGCCATATAAGGTTGAGGTAAGGATCTGTTTTACATTCCTTGATTACACCAACTGTTCAAAAGAACCTAAACGTAATAGGCAATTAGCAAAGGCACACGTGTTTGACAACAACATCAATTACCTGCGAAAAATGGCACCTCATTAAAGTAATCCTCTTTGCTTAATTTTTTGCAACAGCATAATTTATTGGCAAGGAATACCTATAGCGCTTCCTATACTTTAAATCCATTCGCTTGTCAGGTATTAAATACAAACCAGAAGAAAACACAGTGGAAGACAGCAGTGAAACTTGAACAGTTAAAAGTTAAATTAATTACAGTCCATTAAAAACATTAACAGCAGCATGGCTGTATCATTGAGTCAGGAGAAGCATTTGGGGAAGGTGATTTGCCAGTTTATTGCATTTTGGGCACAGCACCTTTAATCATCATCATTAGGCATCATGACATTAAGGTGAATTATGTGCACAAAAGCACATAGAAGTCTGTGGTTGGGGAAGAAATAACATTTTCATGCAGTACTACACACAATGTGTAAAATCTGTTTTTCCTCATTTTTAAATGAGTGCACATAGAGGCTTAAGCGTGGCACTGCTGAACAGAATTTACATATGTGCTCATGCCACTTTTGATGGATGAAAGATAGGATTAGCAAACCTGTAGAGCCTGTCACTAGTTTAATTGAGGGCACCAAAGCGTGTAGCGAGGGTGCCAGTGACTAGGAGGAGGGATTGCCGGTTGGAGGACTGGATTTCTGGGATAGGCTAGAGAGGATTGGTGGGATGCATAAGGGGAGGGCAGATATTAATACAAACAATACCTTACATAGTTACATAGTTAAATTGGGTTGAAAAAAGACAAAGTCCATCAAGTTCAACCCCTCCAAATGAAAACCCAGCATCCATACACACACAACTCCCTACTTTCACATAAATTCTATATACCCATACCTATACTATAGAGCTTAGTATCACAATAGACTTTGATATTATGTCTGGCCAAAAAATCATCCAAGCCATTCTTAAAGGCATTAACTGAATCAGCCATCACAACATCACCCGGCAGTGCATTCCACAACCTCACTGTCCTGACTGTGAAGAACCCCCTATGTTGCTTCAAATGAAAGTTCTTTTCTTCTAGTCTGAAGGGGTGGCCTCTGGTGCAGTGATTCTCTTTATGGGTAAAAAGGTCCCCTGCTATTTGTCTATAATGTCCTCTAATGTACTTGTAAAGTGTAGTCATGTCCCCTCACAAGCTCCTTTTTCAAGAGAAAACAACCCCAAGCTTGACAGTCTACCCTCATAATTTAAGTCTTCCGTCCCTCTAACCAATTTAGTTGCACGTCTCTGCACTCTCTCCAGCTCATTTATATCCCTCTTAAGGACTGGAGTCCAAAACTGCACTGCATACTCCAGATGAGGCCTCACCAGGGACCTATAAAGAGGCATAATTATGTTTTCATCCCTTGAGTTGATGCCCTTTTTTATGCAAGACAGAACATTATTTGCTTTAGTAGCCACAGAATGACACTGCCCAGAATTAGAAAGCTTGTTATCTACAAAAACCCCTAGATCCTTCTCATTTAAGGAAACTACCAACACCCTGCCATTTAGTATATAACTTGCATTTATATTATTTTTGCCAAAGTGCATAACCTTGCATTTATCAACATTGAACCTCATTTTCCAATTTGCTGCCTAGTTTTTCCAACTTAGATCACTCTGCAAAGTGGCAGCATCCTGCATGGAACCTACAGTTCTGCACAATTTAGTATCATCTGCAAAAATAGAAATTAATAAACAAGTTGAAAAGCAAGGGACCTAGTACAGAGCCCTATGGTACTCCACTAACAACACTGGTCCTATTAGAAAATGTTCTATTTACCACCACTCTTTGTAGTCTATCAATTAAGTTAGAAATTAAGTTAGTCTGGCAAGATCTGTTAAGCATAAAACCATGCTGGCACAAACTCATAGTATTGTGATTTGCTATGAAGTCCAGTCCTCTTCCCTCTGGATTCTGGAGCACTGGTGGAGCGGAATCAGACCCAGCAGTTGCAGGGGGGGGGGCTAGACTGCTTCCTCTATAGCTAACAAAAAAAACCCTCCCCAGTAACTCTCTTATCTGTGGCGGGGAAGGGAGTCCCAAGTTGGGGGCGAGTAGTGGAGGATGGGAATTGAAGTGCAGGGGGCCCTGATGCACTCTAGGCCACTGGAGCCTGCAGAAAAGAGATTGCATGTTGAGTACTTTGCACCAATTTACATGTAATACATCTTATCATAGGAAAAAGTCTAGTTTTGGGCACCTGCAAGCAAAAACTGTGCTTTGCATAATAATTTGCAGTTTTATGAATATTATACTGCAAAATGGACATTATCTTTTTTTAGGGATGCACCAAATCCAGGATTCAGTTTTGATTCTGCCTTTTTAAGCAGGATTCAGATTAGGCTGAATCCGAGTGCTTGGCCGAACCTAAAAACCAACTTTTCATCACACAGCATGGATGTAAACTTCGCACTCAGCATGCAGTTCTCTTTTTGCCCCTTAAGTTTGGATTCGGTTCGGTATTTGGTGAAATCTTTTGTGATGGATTTAGGATTTGGCCCAAATTCCAAAATAGTGGATTCAATGTATCCCTACCTTTTTTTTTCTGTGTACGATTTATACCTAAATTATACATGCATAAAGGTGAATCTGTCATCTCAAATATAAAATGAAGAAAGTGTGTTATGCAATTTTAGACTTCCACATTTTGAAGCATATAATGTTTCTTAAATGTGTGAAAAATAAAAAATAAATTTGTGCATTGTCCATATTTTGTAATTACTAAGTCTCATTAAATTCACCCATTCATTTGTTGTGTTATGTTCTTCCCCTATTTTATGGGAAGCTTAAATCATTGCTCCTTTCCTATGAATGTAGCATCAGCACCTAATTGCTCCCAGGAAGGGAGACATTAGGGCAATGGCCCATCGGGGAATCATGTTTCCCCTCAGCTGACAAAACAGCCAAAATACCTTGTTATTGACTTTTATGTAAATATTTGAGGTTATGTCATTCAAAACAGCCTGTAAATGCATTTTAGTGACATAACCACAGAGATTTATATTGAAAGCATTGACAAGTTATTATTGGTCGTTTTCCCATGGGTGACAAAGCTACTGTGTGCCATTTCTCTATAAGTGCTTGCTTGGAGGCGGCATTATCTCTTACAACCAATGATAAGATTGTTTCCATTTCTGCAGTATTAAATAAGTTTATCAAACTAGGAACTTTTTACATACCAACAGTTTGTCCGAAGTCTGAAAGTTGAATTTGGGAATCAAAGAACATTTTTCAGTCAAACAAGTAGATATCAGTCCCTGAGAAACGCAGGGACATTTCAGAAACCATTTAGGAAGGCAAAAATTTGAGTTTTTAAATGCCAATAAAATAAACTAAAGAAATGTTGGGAATTATAATGTAATTAGCTGCTTGTGTTTGTTTGTAAAATAAGCTATTCTTCTTACATAGATCTACATTTTGTCCAACACACTACTGGAGTCATTTACTATGACCCTGGATGTCTCTTAGTGCACTTTCAAAAGAACTTGTGTCTGGGTCTGGCTGCACTCTGCATTTTACAGGTGGAGAAAACTTGGCTCCAAATACGTGTGCACTGACAGGATTGTAGCCTGCCTGCTTACTAGGTAAATGAAAACATAATTTTGCCTCTTAATAGGTCCCTGTTAAGCCCTCACCTGGAGTATGCAGTGCAATTTTGGGCTCCAGTTCTAAAGGGATATATCTGAGCTAGTAACTATGTACTAAACTGGTTGTTGTGGAAATTTCACTAATATATCATTAATATATGACTTTGATTTTCAGGAAGTATTAAAAGGAGAAAAACAAAAATCCTTTTAATGGTTCCACTTAATGACTGTATTGTCTGGTATCCGAAAACTCAGAGCAAACTTCAAGGTCCCGGTCTCGGCTTACAATTCTGCCTATAACAGCTGCCTTTGGCTTTGGGAGGAGCCCTCCACTAATCAGATGCCGCCAGGACTAATCGTGAGGACCAAGGGGGAAGCTCTGGGCCGGCAAGTGAACCGTAATGTATACAGATAGGACAGAGAACAAGGAGTGTGGTCAAGGGACAAACCAAACAGACAATACGGTACCAACACAGGAAGCAAGAACAATGTCGCGGTCACAGGCCGAGTTCATAATGCATTAAGTCAATGGGCGTCTGAATAATTTTGACGAGTAACAATTTTTGTTGTTGCGCCAGATTTTTTGCCGGTGAATTTTCAGTGCAGTGTTGTGAAAACATTTGAGGGTGGCGATCTACAGAAATTTGGCTTGAATACATGCCTGGTGAATTTATTCACTCATCACTATTTATTTGCTTTAGTTGTCTAAAACTAGGTTTTTATATTGTTCTAGAGATGAAAATATTTAAATGGGGTATGAGTTACAGCAACAAAGAAAAAAAATTGCAGCTGCCTTTTCTGATAGAAGTAGAAGAAAACACAAGGAAGAGATAATCTCACTTCTTTATTGACTGGACATACACCCTGAATGACAGTTCACTTGCAATTGATGGCAATGTTCTAAACTTTTCAGTGCATTAGCACAATGTTCCATGTACAAATCGTAGCCTTTCACCCGCCTGAAACAGTAAACTATTTTGTACTTTAAATTTATACACATATTTCACAATAAATCCTGATGTATAATAGCCATAATGGCTGTTTCTAAGGAATATAAACGGCTTTCATGGCTGATTAAACCTCTCAGACTCACTGCACTACGGCATTTAATCACTATGGCAGATGTTTACTGCCTAGTGTATTACCTGGAAAGAGACAAAATTCATAACTGTTCTCTTGTGCCTCTGACACATTGTTCTAGTTTAAATTCACTGCATATCCAAAGAACTCTAATTTCAATTATTTCAAAATGAATTTTGGTTTGGTTTTTAGATAAAATAAAACACATTTTCTATTATGTGTCATGTAATATGTAGGGGATAAACAGGATCTAAACAGGATGATTAAGGAAATCTATTATTGCTGCGCCTTTATAAACTATAACTCTTTCAATGGGAGTGTCAGCATTTACTGTACATTAACTCTATCATGGGACTATATGACAGCAAATATATATTTTCATTAAAAGCTCTACAAATCCAAATTACTCTGTTATTATGATCATTTATTTATAAACCACTGACATGTTTACACAGCCCTTTACAGAGACTGTTCATCATTCAGATCAATGGAGTTTACAGTTTAAGGTCACAATACACATTCACAATACACTACAGTAAATTTCATGAGGAAACAGCTAACCTGCATTTAAGTTTTTGGAATATGGGAGCATAAAATCATAGCTATATCACAGTTTATTACCTTTACAAAAAATTGTGGCTTATGTTCTGTAATCTTGTATATATCTTGTCTAAAGGGCTCATTTACACAACACAAGTGCAAGTGCCATCTTGAATATGCTGGTAATTTCAGGCTGAGGCTTCCCTCAGCATGCCACATTAACAGGCTTATCAGAATTACCGCAAAGAATCGCATGCTAACCCTGTTAACTAAAGTGACCCCACTACAAAGATTTGAGCCACATCAAGCAACAAATTTGCATAAACACAAAAGTGAAATTGGATTTGATGCACAGGAAACAACTGTATTGGATGCAACTTTCCACGTGTCTACAATGACAGTAAAACCGTAGAGGAAAACTGTGTATTGTGGGTAAATGGTAATGGCAACCCAACTTGCACTTTGCACATTGTACTTGCTGTCATAAATAACCCCTTATATTTTCTCACTTTCTAAAGAAAAGCCATCTTGATGCTATCTAATGTATCTGCCATTACAACCACTTCAGAGAGAACATTTCAAAACTTTTCTGATTTCACTGTAAAAAAAGCCCTTTCGAGATCTATATAAAACAAAGATTTTAAAAAAAAAATTAAAACTTTTTAAAAAAGGGGTAAAGCAGATTTGACCTCTGACCTTCAGCTGAACTGTGACTATGGATTTTGCCTACTGATTCAGTACTTGAACTTCACATCTCTGTGGGAGCTATTACCAAGCACTCCTGCCACTACACCTCTGAGCCCTCATGTTGGAGGTGTAGGATAGGCTACTTGTTGGCTAATTTCCCTTATGTAACAAACCGACTGGTTTCATCGTTTCAAAACTAAACTGTTGGGATGCTTTTGTAGGAACAATACCATCATTTGCGCCCCATCAATGTAAATATAAGTAGGCGCTTTTATCTGATTGTTCTAAAATTGTTGGTTATTGAGCCAGTTTGTTGGAACAATACAATCATTTGCACCCATTCAATGTACCAATTAGTAGACAATTTTATTGGATCATGATAAAATCAGTTGTTTCACATGGTGAGAGCTGTCCATGTACAGACACTTTTAGCATCATTAATCCAATTAAGACCTCACTAGGTTTGCAAACAAGGCTTGCGAGAGATTTTGAGAAAACAGAAGATTTTCTATTCCTGGACTGTAGCATGACAGTGGGCAACAACTGGGGTTAATCTTTCCAGCCATGGGAAACAGAGAAGTATCAAGTAAAAAAGATTTCTTATTCCCCCTACCTCTTTCTTTTTCTGTACTGAGGGATAACCTGGGAAGCAGACTCTGGCAAAAAGGGTAACAGTGGAAAATGGGCACTTTGATGAATTTGCAGAGTAACCATTGTTTGCCTGAGCGAAAATTTGCCTGGCAAAATGGTTCGAAACTTTGTCAGCACTGAGCTCTTTCACTGCTGAATAGTCCTTTACGCCTGTTAGTAAATTGGAGATGCCCCTGCGAATTATCTTTTTGGCGAATTTTCGCTAGAGACAGCCAATTTGCCCCTTAGAATGAACATGAACTGTATCAGTAGCCCTGGTGGAGTTTACTTTAATATTAGAAGGTACATTAGCTGTCTGGTGTAAGTCATTTTCCTCCACCTCACAACAGTACTCTTAGAAGGCTGAGGCACGAAATTAATTAGTTTTCCTAAACTACTGAACTTAAGGTAGATCTTGGTCTCTGGTCACATTAATAGTGTGGCTCCTTTCTTATTCTCAGGTCTTCAGATCATGGCAAAAAACAGACTGGATAATCAGTGCCAGGCACCCAAAAGGCATGCACGTGCACAAAAAGACACAAATGTGCAAATATGTGTGCAAGGGGAAAAAAAAGGCACATGCGCAAAAACCGAGAGAGGGGACCGGACTAGGGGTAGGAGGAGTGCATACCTGGTGCCCCCTCCAGCTTTGTGCCATAGACCTACTCTGCCTACCCCTAGTTCCAGCACTGTGGAAAATATCTTGACTATGATGATAAGAAAGAAGTCCAGAGTCTTTAAACCAATTTGGAAAGAATTCCAATTTCCCATTATCAATGCAAAAAGCATGTATGAATCTCACTAATATTTTTCACAAATGCGATGGCTATGAGAAAGGCTATCATGACAGTCAGGGCTAATCTGGCATGGAAGGGTATATTAAGCTCCCTTGGATGAGAAGCCTAAACATCTGATTCTTTGCTATATAGAACATTTAAGAGAACCATACAATCATCAGTACTTCTGTCCCGTTTGATCCTCTCTGAAAAAAAGAGATTTCAGAGGTAATAAATTCCCATTTCATGGAGAAAGCATCTATTAAAAAAGCTTGGTGGTCTGGAGTCCATAAGCATAAAACATGAATCTTCTTGTTGTTCTTGGAGGCTATTAGGTCTATCAAGAATCCCCCTTGTTTGTCCTAAATGGATAGGAAAACTTGATGGTTCAACTCTGTCTACCAGAGTATTGTCCTTTCCTGGAATAAATCTTGCATTCACTTTCTATATCTCTTTACAGTTGGAGGGCAGATTTATTTAACAGACCATATCCATTGCAAATAGAGAACAATGAGATAGACATCTCATCCAGTTTTGCTGCCATTCGTTTTGACTGTCTTCCATTATTTGACGGAGTAGAAAGCTTTCAATTACTCGGGGGGGCCAAAATTTAGGCACCCCCAAATTATAGCAAATTGTAACCATTCAGATCTCTGGAACCAAAAGATTGACAGGTTTTATACTGTATGTACAGTATATATTCATTAAACACTGCCTCTTATTATGTATAATGTGTCTGGAGTGTCAGTACCCACAGCTGTTTTCTGTTTATTATGTGCTTGTGGTGTCTCAACCCACCGTCTCTTACTATATGATGAGTTTGGGGTGTCAGTTCCCACCCTGTGCATGGGGTGCCTATATGTAGTTCTTTTTGTTGAACAGTGTGCTATAGAAACTAACTGATCTCACATTATTAAGTGGTGGGTATGATGTGCCTTTACCTATTACTCGTTAGTGTGCACTAGATCCAACCCAAACCCTAAACTTCAGCTACTTCTAGGGTTCATACTGCAGCCCCAAGCTGGCATTCAGCTGCAATATCTCAATATCCTTAGAGAGGCAAAAGCATTAAATGGGTGTTTTCTGAGAATATTAGAAATTGAAAGGGGAAATTAAAGCTACTCCATGTCAGATCCACCTTGCCTACTGAGAGGCAAAGACATGTCTTGGCAGTTTGTTTATTTATTCCTGGGGTACTAATAGAGGTCATAAAAAAACTACAGCTTCTTGTAACCTACATGCCACATTTTAGAGAGTTAGCTATTATAGATTTAACATGGTACAGCAAATTAATTGATATTTGATCTATGTCTTTACCTGTGTTTAGGACATAAGCAGAGAGGTAAAATCAAAACAAGGAATGGATTAAGTAGCCTCCCCATGCACAAAAACCACCATAAGCCTATGCTGCCTCTGATGTCCTTGGCTTGTCTGATGACATCAAATAATGGAGGTTTGTTTTTCAGTTTTCAACTATTTATAAAGTTCAAAGGTCTGACATCTGCTAAGCAGATGACACGAGTAGGGAGAGTCTGCCTCCTACCTAACTCAGGTGCTTTTATTGACTAAGATTTTGCGGGGTTATATTGTCTGGCCTCCCAATAAGAAAATTTGGAGCTCCTAAAAGGTATCCTTCTGTCATTTTATTTTTTTTTACAGTCTTCTTGCCAATACCATAAACTTAGCTGAAAACTTGACAGAATCCATGAAATAACTGCTGCCTTACTCCTGTGTTTTTGAATGCATTGCCAGGTAGGGGGAAGCATAAAAAGGAAAAACAGAAGGGGCAGAGAAATGAAAATAAACCCCCCCCAAAAAAAGTATGGGACACGAGTAAAGAAATTGAGAAAAGAAAATAGGGGAATGAGTGAAATAGTGGGACACCAGACAAAAAACAAAATATGTCTACTTCTACTTCTGTGTTAAGCTTTCTTACTTAATTTAATGATTTATTGTCCCACCTTATGTCTGTAACCTTGTTTCATTTGCCAATGGCTTCTTACATTATATGCTTGGTTTGCTACCAGACAATTCTCTCAATCATCCTTCTACTGCTTCCAAAGATACACTGTCTGTCTTAGAATCCTTTTACATTTTCCATATGACTTTAGGCCATCGCTTCTATGGGAGGTTTTCCTCCTCTAGCCTTACCTAGCCCAGTTATGTCTACATAGAGCGGTTTACTTAGTTGTTTGTACAGGGTAGAAGTTTTCTTTTTGTGTGTGGGTACTAGCAGTGCATCTATGATTGGTGAGTTAACCACAGACTGGCCAGGATGCCTAAAGAACTCAGTCAGGGTTGTAGTTAGCCTGTAGTGCACCAACCACTGCGTTAGAGGGAGTTCCCTAGAATTGTGTAGTTGTTGCAGTGTTTTAGCATGGCCATCTTCCCATACATCCGCTATGGTCACCAACTTAAGCCTATACCAGACTTTTGGTGGGGCCCGGGCTGCCAACCCTGGGAACTCTGGGTTGCCCCAGATTGGGGTCTGTGGTGCATGGTTTTTGTATTCCACCAGTTTGTGTGCTAGGTGTAATAGTAATGTAGCGCTATAGTAAATTGTGTGTTATTTACACCACTATTGAGCTCCACTCCCAATAAATGTGCACCGGATGAGACCTGTAATCTTAGTGAGTGAGCCCTCGCAACGGTGTGGAGGCAGGGTGTAAAGCAACTGTAACTGGATTCAGGGTATAATAATTGGGCGCCAGTGGTTCTTATAACTTAAACATGAACTGGTTTATTGAACATACACAATCCTCAGTGGAGTATACAATAGAGCATGACAGAATTTGGTATCACATTGAATAAGCAATACTCACAGCACCTTTTGGTCAATATTAGTCCCCACAGGCAAGAGGACGTGCTCAGCAGCAATAAAGGTACAACCAGCTTTCAGCCTTTCCCTAATTGGAACCTGAGGGGAATATATCTACCCTGTTCCTATACACTTAGTCCCTACTTCTGGGCTATTAGTACCCGGGATCTTAATCCCTCTGACTCTCCTCGTCGGAGCCTGGAGCTGCTCAGCTAAATAACCTGTCTGCCTGTCACTCCTAGAGTGACCTATAATGGTGAGTAGCCTATTCTTACTAGACCTGACTTGTCTAGGTTCCACAGAACTCTGCCTGCCTGTTCAGGTCAGAGCTAACACAAAATGGACGACTGAAAGCATGGCTTCAGAGCCTTTTATATCCCAGCACAGTGCCATCTGCTGGTCACTCTTAGAAGTAGCAGGGGCCTAGCTTAGAGCAGAAAAGAGCAAACAGTACCCCTCCCAACTGTATTTTAGGACCCATTTAGGTGTCCATAACATTGAGGGACTGCCTGCACAAAATACTAGGGGTGGCTATTTTACACATCCCTACATTAATATTGCTCTGTAAGAGGAGCAGGGGTGCCCTAGACTTGCGAGGTTCTTTGCCCAGGAGTGCTGAATAGGGTGTACTGGGGTTATTGGCTGCTTCAGCCCAAAGCTGATAAAGTGGGGGGGGGTATGTCTTGATTTATCATTCACCTCCAACATCACCGCCAGATAATAGATACCCCTAAGCGCCACATATGGAGAGGAGATAGAGATAGAACATATCCTGGATATATTGTTCTGGATATACCATCTTAAAACAATAGAAAACTATGGGGGTCTAAATCGAAAATGGGAACTTACATGCTTCTTCTAAAGGAATTTCTTCATTCATTTATATACTTTAGTGTATATACTTTAGTGGACTGCCTCAATGAATTTATTTGCATATTTTTTTTGTTTTTATATATATATATATATATATATATATATATATATATATATATATATACTGTATATATATATATATATATATTTATATATATATATATATATATATATATATATATATATATATATATAATTTTTCTTATACGTATTTTGTCCTATTATGATTTTATTCTTATATGTATTTTCTAATGGATATTTTTCTAATTCATTTCTCTTAATGGTTTTTTTTCTAATGAATTTTTCCCTAATGAATTTTTTCTAATTAATTTTTTTCTGATGAATTTGAATTTTTATTAAATTAATTTCTCTCGATGAATTATCATAATGTTCCTGTTATTTTCATAAATTATTAATGTACCCGGGCCTATTTTTCCTCCCCTCTTTGCTCCTCTGATTCACGTGAAGTGTTATATAGTAGGAATCGTGAAGCATCCTAGTTAATTGATTATTTTATACAATGTATGAAGTGGTTTAACTTGTATATATTTTGTCTCACATACAGTTGTGTGAGCTGTTACCCATAACAAACTGTTTAAGGGTTTATGGTTTTAATGGGATGTGGCTATGTTCATTTTAAATAGTGACGTGGATGTACTGATACACTGCTTTTGAAAAAGTGGCTGTGACCACGAAACATGTCAAGCGTGTAGATAATGGTGTGCTTCATGTTTTTTTAAAATTTTTCAATAAAAGGATGTTTTTAATCCAGCTGGTGCTCTGTGGATGTAAATAATTTATTTTCATCGGCATGGTATGCGTAAGTTGAGCTGCTATAAAATATATATTCAAATGTGGGCGTGCCATGCTCCCCTCCTCTCTAAGCCTCATTAAGTAAGCTTGTCTCGGCTGTGGCCTTGAGGAGCCACATATAAATTTACTTATGAAGCTATTAACCCCAGCGAATAGCTTTTTTGGTAGGTATTTTGGAGAGTGCCAGAGCGTATATAACCACTTGGGCAGTATAAACATTTTTATTAGCTGTATTCTGCCCTCTGGACCAATCAGGAGTTTCTCCCACATTCTGCATTTGTTTTGGGTCCAATGGGTGAGCGTATCAACATTCATTGCTTGAAATTTTGAGAGTGGCAGTGCTATCTGGATTCCTAAGTAGGTAAAAGAGGTTTGTAGGGGGCAGGCTGTTAGTATTTCCCCTTGCTGTTGTTCATCCACCAAATTGGCTATGCATTAAAGATCTTCTCATTTGGGGGGTTGCAGATATGTCCACATTGAGATTAGGGATATCGGCTGAACACAACATTGGGAATGCAGGCCATCAGAATACCAATGTGGTTCTCACTCCAATGAGTTTTTTAAGCCTTCCCAATTGATATCTGCCTGATTATTGGCAAGATATCGGTTGGACAGGCCGCATTTATGGGCTAATAAGCTGCCATCTCAATCTGGGCTCTGTCTATAACACTACAGCAATGCCTATATTGGATACTATTTTAAGCCAGTGTTGTAGACTTCTGCTTGAAAATAAAAAAGAGAGATGCCCATTCTACTACCAAATTATCAACAACTGCCCCACACACACCTCTTTAATATAACGTCAAAGGGGTTGATTTACTGCATAGAATTCTGGTTATGTAAGGATAATAAATAGACTGCAAGACGTGTGCAAACAGACAGATGTTGCTGTTTTTTTTTTATCCCTGCCTGAATAGTGTATTTTCTGCTGATCATTAACCTTGATAATTATTGTCATGCGTTTGTGAGTGCTTTTGTGATGCAGCGAGGAAGCAGGTGAGAGCTGAATTAGGAGCAAATTATGAGCTGGGCCAGGAACAGAGGTTTCTCAGATGCCGGATAATGATGGCTGCTCTTGTGCTTATATATTGGAGGTCTTGGACGTCTCATTAGACCAGTTCAATTCTGTCTCCACAGCAACATCTCATGTCTTCCCTGACACAATGGCACAGCTTGAGAACTTAGAGCCCCGTGAGGAAGCTGACTTGCATACATTGCCCACTGCTGGATAGCAAGAACACAGTGACAGGAGAGAAAGGAATCCGAATTGCTGGAGAGTGTGGTGCTGATTAGTGTGTGATAAAAAAAATAAATCCTTCAGCTCTCCCTGCCACTGCTGTGATTCACTGTAGAAGTCTGATCTCAGCAGCAGCAGGTGCAATATGCATAGGAAGGAATCATAGTTAATACCCTGAATTTTTGAGTGCTCCACATGTAAAAAGAGTTTCACTGGTAATTAGCAATATTTTATCCCAATCACACAGTCAGAAAACGTAAAGCCTTTAACAAAGATTTAATTAATCCCAGACCAGTACAGCCATAAAGTATTTTCACTTACAGGTCCTGACCTTGAAATGAAGGAAAACTGAAACACCTTGGTGTTTTTGATTTTTAATTCTCAATCTGCAGAAATCCTGGAATGATGTGGGATGGGGAGAGGGTGGGAGGTTTGAGAGGATATAGGGTAAACAAAGATGGGGAAATATAGCATTTGACATTGGGGGGGGACCATTTTGCTCTCATTACATTGAGAGCCATGAAAATGTGGAATTCTCTCCCTGAATCAGTGGTACAGGCTGATACATTAGATAGCTTTAAGAAGGGGTTGGATGGCTTTTTAGCAAGTGAGGGTTATGGAAGATCGTATATTACAAGGTGATCCAGGGACTAGTTCAATTGCTATCTTGGAGTCACAAATTATTCTTTCTCTGAGGCAAATTGGAGAGGCTTCAAACTGGGGTTTTTGCATTCCTCTGGATCAACTAGCAGTTAGGCAGATTATATATACTGTAGACCTAAAGGATTGAACTTGATGGACGTGTGTCTTCTTTCAGCCTAATTTACTATGATACTAAAGCAATTAATCACCTCTTCACCTGCTTTGATTGAGTGGTATGGGTTACTGGATGTGGGCAAAGGTTTAGAACTTTTATTATCATAGGCCAAATAGAATATTCTAAAGAAATATACAGCTAGATATGGGTGAGAGAAAAAGAATTGTGATTAAAGCAATTATTTAAAGATTTAAAGAAAACGAAACTCATACATGAAAAGCAGTGTCACTGGAGCCCCCCCCCCCCCCAATTTGCTTGCTCACCTTACATCTTGAGAAGAACCAGATAGAGCAGTGGGGTTGGCAAATGGGTTGATATTTTCTCCAACAAGTTATTGCAGAAACCAGGTCCGTACCAGATTCAGCTGCACATGCTCAGTGTCGGCAGTCACTTAGTGCAGAAGAATAAGTGCCACTGGGGGCCTCTGGAGGGGTGTAACCACAATTTCATTGTGCTTTAACTCTAAGGGCTCTTACAGACGAGCATTTGAAGCTGCGCTCCCCTGCGATCCGTTTTTGCGTGTTCAGCCGCAGTTGAGCACAGGAGTAGACGCATTCAATTTTTATCAATGGGGCTGTACTTACACAGGCGCATATAGGCGCCGAGCGCAGGTTGAGACGCAACATGCTGCATTTTTCCTGCGTTCGGCGCCTACATGCGCCTGTGTGAGTACAGCCACATTGATAAAAATTGAATGCGTCTACTCCTGTGCTCCCCTGCAGCTAAACGCATAAAAACGGAACGCAGGGGAGCGCAGCTTCAAACGCTCGTCTGTAAGAGCCCTTAAGGTGGCCATACATAGGCTGATAAAAGATACTAACTTAGCCCCAGCAATTATGCAGGTTACTGGCCTGTGTATAGAGCCCTCTCAAAGACCTGCATATACCTCCATTATAATATGATGTTCAGCTGATTTTGGCCCAGTGGTAGGATGGCTATATTGGGCAAAGATCTTCTTAGCACTCACATTGTCACAAATTAATCTTAGGAAAAGGGCCCTCCCTTAAAGGAACAGTTCAGTGTGAAAATAAAAATTTGGTAAATAGACAGGCTGTGCAAAATAAAAAATGTTTCTAATATAGTTAGTTAGCCAAAAATGTAATGTATAAAGGCTGGAGTAAACAGATGTCTAATAAAACAGCTAGAATACAACTTCCTGCTTTTCAGCGACTTGAAGGGGGCCACATGGTACATTTCTGTTCAGTGAGTTTGTAATTGATCCTCAGCATTCAGCTCAGATTCAAAAACAACAGATATGACCCATGTGGCCCCCCCTCAAGTCTCTGATTGGTTACTGCCTGGTAACCAGGGTAACCAGTCAGTGTAAACCAAGAGAGCTGAAAAGCAGGAAGTAGGGTTCTGACTGACAAGTTATACATCAATTCACTCCAGCCTTTATACATTACATTTTTGCCTAACTAACTATATTAGAAAAAAAATTATTTTGCACAGCCTATCTATTTACCCAGTTTTTATTTTTACACTGAACAATTCCTTTAAGACAGGGGTCCCCAACCTTTTTACCCGTTAGCCACATTCAACTGTAAAAAGAGTTGTGGATCAACACAAGCAGGAAAAAGTCACTCGGGCTGCCAAATAAGGGCTGTGATTAGCTACTTGGTAGCCCCTACGTGCACTGCAGCCTGTAAGACAGAACATAGTTTTTATGCAGTTTTTAACTTGCCTCCAAGCCAAGAATTCAAAAATAAGCATCTTCTTTGAGGCTGCCAGGAGCAACATCCAATTGTTTGCTCACAAGCCACTGGTTGGGATCACTGCCTAAGGATATGAGACAGCAGTGGCAGTAGATCATGCGAAAAGGTGTTTAATTTGCAAGAAACAGAGATGTACAGGAATCTACAGACACACTGCAGAAGAGATGTGGTGAAATACAGAAAGTCTTTAAAAGTTAAGAGAAGGATTCTATTAATTATACATATTTACTACAACTAAAAACGTGTATGTATGTGTATATATATATATATATATATATATATGCACTGTATATAGGATATATATTTTATTTTTCATTATATAAATATGTAGGTCCCTACAGAGCATTTATTGATATGATATAAAAATGTTCATACTGTTTACCATCTATGAAAAGATAAACAAGTAGAATTTACACTTCTTTGGCTTGTAAAAGTACTCTCGTAGATTCACTATTTAGCAAATTTAGCTTGCA
This sequence comes from Xenopus laevis, assembly GCF_017654675.1. Classification (NCBI taxonomy): domain Eukaryota; kingdom Metazoa; phylum Chordata; class Amphibia; order Anura; family Pipidae; genus Xenopus; species Xenopus laevis. The sequence continues at coordinate 61,344,348 of NC_054372.1, read as the reverse complement.
TAGCAATGAACCCTTTTATCTTTGCACAGACATGTTTCTACAAAAAAAACAATTTCTCCACAACTTAAACATGTAAACATTGTAGGCAAGTTATATCAAGAAATATCCTGAGGTTATTGTGCACCTTATATGATAAGTAAATAAAACTTTTCTTAACAATACTTGTACATATATAGGACCCAATAACAGGAAAGCTTAGGATCTGGGGTTTTCTGTAATTAGGATCTCAATACCATCACTTAAACATTTAATAAAACCTATAGGATTGTTTTGCTAACATTATGCTTAATTAGGATCAAGTACAAGGTACTGTTTTATTAATACAGAATGGAAATCAATTTAAAAAAATAAGTAGTTGCTTAAATGTGACTCTATGGTAGATGACGTTTCTGGATACTAGGTTTAAAGGATCCCATCCCATACAGTAAACCTACACCCCTGGTAGATTTGGTAACATACATATGGTTTGAATTAGTACCTTTATAGGCAGCTTTAGGACAGAGCAAGTTAATTTCGACTGAATACCAATGGATTTAACTTTTATGGGGGACCCTGCCCACCAAAGTTTATTTAACTTGTGGAGGGTCCTGCCCACCAATGGCTTTTTATAATTTGTGGAGGGCCTTTACTGTGGTGTGGGCGGGATCTGGGGAGGTGCTTTGGGCTGGGACGTGCAGAGACCACAGGGCCCAGAAAAATGTTGTGATTTCTGATGGCAGCCCTGGATGGAAGACTTAAATTATGAAGGTAGAATGTTAAGGTTGGGATTGTTTTCTCTGGAGAAAAGATGCTTGCAAGGGGACATGTTTACACTTTATAAGTACATTAGAGCACATTATAGACAAATAGCAGGGGACCCTTTTTACCCATAAAGAAGATCACCACACTAGATGCCACCCAATCAGACTAGAGGAAAAGAATTTTCATTTGAAGCAACGTAACTCGTTCTTTACAGTGAGGACAGCGAGGTAGTGAAATGCCCTACCTGATGTTGTGATTGCTGATTCTGTTAATGCTTTTAGGAGTGGCTTGAACAAGCATTATATCACAGGCTGTAGTAATACTAATGTATACAATTAGTATAAATATTGGTATTGTGAGAGAAATGCTGGATTAGAGGTGGAAGGTGTTTATATTTCTCCCAGATTTCTCTCTTATATATACTAAGCTCCAGGGAAAGTATGTCAGCAGTGAAAGAGTGTTCTTTCACTGCATTTGGCTTTTGGAAAAGCCGGTAAAAAGGGCCCTGGAGTGAATGGAAGTGAGCGGGTGGGACTTCCATTCACCAGGCTATCCAGGTTTTGGTGAAGCCTGGCTAATTAGTGGCCTCGTTAGACTTCAGGGGAAACCCCTTTAAACAGTGTGTCTCAGAGTTACTCTCTCTCTCTCTCTTCCTGGGGAACTGCCTGCATGCAGTAAGGGGAGAGCCGGACACAGTGAGTAACCAAACAAACAACTGTTTTTTGTAGAGTTGGATGCTAGATCCTCTCTATTGTATAGAGAGGGAGCGACTGTATGTTATTTAGAGCCGGACAGGCTAGGATTTCTTTTTATGTTTTGTTTTCCAATATGCTCCTGTGTGCCGGTTATGTGTGAATAAAGCTGATTGCGGTCAGCCTAAAACTCAATGCTGAGTGTGAACTGTGGTTTTCTGAGACCAATCCGATCCCTGCAATCTACCTAAACCCCCCGAGACGGCACCGTTTGGATGAGTGACGTTACATATGGTGGAGGAAGCAGGCAATTAAAAAAAAAAAAAAAAAATTTTTTTTTTGGTTTGGTTTTTTTTTTTTTTGAAGATTTAAAGGGCCAGAAACCCAGTTCCAGCTGTGCATTATAAAGTGTTTTGCTGCAAGGCATTATGGACGACGTTCTCAAGGCCCTGATACAGGCTACGGCTGCTCAGCAAGAGGCCACCAGAGTCCAGCAGCAACAGCTGATCGCAAACCGAGAGGAGCAGCGACAAGACCGGGAGCTCCTCAAAGAGGTAGTGCAGCAGCTAGCTGCAAGGAGTGCTGCAGCACCCCCTACAGAAACTGCTAAACCAACTGCTATACGGGCTAGCTACTATCTGCAAAAGCTGACAACAAGTGATGATGTTGAAGCTTACCTTTCCACATTTGAGAGGACAGCAGAGCGAGAGGACTGGCCTAAAGAGCAGTGGGCAGGCCTGGTGGCACCTTTTCTCTCTGGGGAACCACAAAAAGCCTATTTTGATCTGGATCATGTTGCCGCTAAAGATTATGACAAACTAAAAGCTGAGATTTTGGCCCGGCTGGGGGTCACCCTCTCGGTCCGTGCCCAGCGTGTTCATCAGTGGATGTTTATGGCAGAAAAGCCTCCACGCTCCCAGATGCATGACCTAATTCATCTAACTAAAAAGTGGTTGCAGCCGGAGACCCTAACAGGGCCACAGATCGTGGAGCGGATAGTGATGGACCGGTACCTTAGGTCTCTGCCTTCACCTTTGCGCAAATGGGTAAGCCATGCAGACCCAACAACTGCAGACCAGCTTGTGCAAATGGTAAGAGGTACCTTTCTGTCGAAGAGCTACTCAGTTTTCAACAAGTGGAGCACACCCTAGTTCCCAAAGGGAAACTTCCTGGCATATCCAGCAAACTCCCTGCATGGAAAAAGGGACCTACGACCGATAAGAGCATGCTCCAACGTGGAGAATCTACAGGCACTAGACCCAGAGACTACCAAAATGTGCCAGGAGGGACCCCTCCTCGCAGAGGACCCAATAAAGACTTGGTGCGGTGTTACCGGTGCCATATGCTGGGACACTTTGCTGCCGACTGCAGCCTAACTGATGAACCTATGCAGTGTGATACTGCCTTAACAAAGAGACGTACGTCAATGTATGCTCAGGTTGTATGTACTGCCCTTCCAAAGACAGGGAAGGATAAGTACCTGTGTGATGTTGTTGTGGAAGGAAAGCTAGTAAATGCATTATTAGATTCTGGTAGCCAGGTTACCCTGATGAAATCTTTGTTGATTGAAACGCCTCAGTATGGGCCTGAGACGGTAGGGGTCACATGTATTCATGGGGATACTCGCGAGTATGCTATGGCTGAAGTGGAAATCAAAACTGCCTACGGGACATTAAGGTACCCCGTAGGGTTGGTTCCCACTTTACCACATGACATAATTTTGGGGAGGAACTTCCCCCATTTCTGGAAATTGTGGGAAACTGACAAGGTTATGGACCAATCCTACTCAAAGGGAAGCCGCCCTGATTCCGGTAATAAAGTGTCTGAGGGTGTACCGGAGGGTGAGGTTACGACAGATTTTCCCTTTTCTGTATTAGCAGGGGAATCTGATGAGGTAGACCCGTTGGAGGAAGACAATGACATGCCTGACTTGGAGATTAGGAGGGATAATTTTGCTTCAGAGCAGTTAAAGGATCCCACACTGTCTAGAGCAAGGGCCAATGTAAAAATGATAGATGGGAAATCTATAGATTCTGACTCTAGACCCTCTTGTCCCTACTTAGCCCTCCAAAATGACCTACTATATCAGGTAGTAGAAAAGGGAAATGACCGGGTAGAGCAGCTGGTTGTCCCAAAACCATACCGGCGTATGGTACTTGACCTCGCACATAAACATGTGATGGGCGGACATTTAGGTGTAGAGAAGACCAAAGAGCGAATTTTGCAACGGTTTTTCTGGCCAGGAATACATGGTGAAGTCGAGCAATACTGTAGTTCCTGTCCAGACTGTCAGTATTCGGCTCCTAAGCCGCATTTTCGGAGCCCTTTGGTCCCTCTCCCTGTGATAGAGACACCATTTGAGAGGATAGCCATGGATTTGGTGGGCCCAATAGTAAAGTCTGCACGGGGACACCAACATATATTAGTAATAATGGATTATGCTACCCGATACCCCGAGGCCATTCCTCTACGTAATACCTCCTCTAAATCCATTGCTAGAGAGTTGGTACATGTCTTTAGCAGGGTAGGAATCCCAAAGGAAATACTCACTGACCAAGGCACCCCGTTTATGTCCCGGGTCATGAAGGATCTGTGCAAGCTGTTTAAAGTAGTCCAACTTCGCACTTCAGTATACCACCCCCAGACTGATGGATTAGTGGAAAGGTTCAATAAAACGCTCAAAAATATGCTTAAGAAGGTGGTAGACAAGGATGGGAAAAATTGGGATTACCTCTTACCCTATTTGATGTTTGCCATAAGGGAGGTCCCTCAATCCTCTACGGGATACTCACCGTTTGAGTTGCTATATGGTAGGCACCCTAGGGGCTTGTTGGACATAGCAAAGGAGACTTGGGAGGGACAACCCACCCCCTTTAAAAGTGTCATTGAGCATGTATGCCAAATGCAGGACAGGATCACCGCGGTGATGCCCATAGTAAGAGAGCACATGGAGCAGGCGCAAGAAGCTCAACAGAGGGTGTATAATAGGGGTGCCAGAGTACGCAATTTTTCCCCTGGTGATCGTGTACTTGTGTTAATACCCACGGTAGAAAGCAAATTTTTGGCAAAGTGGCAAGGACCCTTTCAGATCCTTGAAAAGATTGGTGAAGTAAATTATAAGGTTCGCCAACCAGGTAAAAGAAAACCCGAGCAAATTTACCATGTCAATCTTATAAAACCCTGGAAAGAAAGAATGTCATTGTTCACCAAACCTACTTCATCTCTAAGGGCAGAACCCTTAGTGCCAGAGGTTAACGTATCAGACTCCTTGTCAGACACTCAGAGGAAAGAAGTACAGACCTTTGTAACCCAGAATAGGGATGTTTTTTCTGAGAAACCTGGACGAACCTCTTTGGTAAAGCATGACATCATAACTGAACCTGGGGTAAAGGTTAACGTAAAACCTTATAGGGTGCCTGAAGCTAGACGAGAAGCCATATCTCAGGAAGTTAAAAAGATGTTAGAGTTCGGAGTCATTGAGGAGTCGCATAGCGAGTGGTCCAGTCCCATTGTTTTAATACCTAAACCGGATGGGAGCTGGCGCTTCTGTAACGACTTTCGAAAATTAAATACGGTCTCCAAATTTGATGCCTACCCTATGCCTCGTGTGGACGAGTTAATTGAGAGATTAGGGACGGCTAGATACCTGACAACCTTAGATTTGACCAAGGGCTATTGGCAGATTCCCCTGACGGATCAAGCCAAAGAGAAAACTGCTTTTAGTACTCCTGAAGGTCTGTTCCAGTATGTAGTGTTGCCGTTTGGGTTACATGGAGCCCCGGCAACCTTCCAACGTACCATGGACCAAATCTTAAGGCCCCATAGGCACTACCAGCAGCGTACCTTGATGACGTCGTTATCCATAGCTCGGATTGGCAATCCCATCTACCTAGGGTACAGGCCGTGCTTGATTCCATACGAATGGCCGGTTTGACGGCTAACCCAAAAAAATGTAGCATAGGCCTGGAAGAAGCCAAGTATTTGGGGTATAACATTGGTAGAGGGCTAGTTAAGCCTCAGCTTAACAAGGTGCAGGCCATTCAAGAATGGCCTAGACCAGTCACAAAAAAACAGGTTCGAGCTTTTTTGGGGATCACTGGTTACTATAGACGGTTCATAGCTAACTTTGCTACTATAGCTGTCCCTCTGACTGACCTTACAAAAGGGACCAAGTCCATAATGATCAAGTGGAACTCTGAGGCAGAGCAGGCCTTTCAGACCCTGAAAAAAGCCTTATGTAGCCAACCAGTACTGATAACCCCAGACTTCACACAGACATTTATTGTACAGACTGATGCATCCGATGTGGGGGTCGGAGCAGTACTATCCCAAATCAGAGAAGGTGCAGAGCATCCTATAGTTTTCCTGAGTAAACAGCTGAACATCCATGAGAGAAACTATGCTACAGTAGAGAAGGAATGCTTAGCAGTGAAGTGGGCTCTGGAGGAGCTTAGATACTATCTGTTAGGCCGCCAGTTTACATTAATTACTGACCACGCCCCCCTTAAATGGATGTGTGAAAATCGTGAAAAGAATAGAAGGGTGACAAGATGGTTCCTGGCCCTTCAGAACTACAAGTTCACAGTGGAGCATAGACCGGGGTCCCAGCTGGGAAATGCAGATGCCTTATCCCGGGTACACTGTCTTGAGGCTAATTGTGTTCCGACCCCTACGTCGAAACAGAGGGGGAGGGTGTGTGAGAGAAATGCTGGATTAGAGGTGGAAGGTGTTTATATTTCTCCCAGATTTCTCTCTTATATATACTAAGCTCCAGGGAAAGTATGTCAGCAGTGAAAGAGTGTTCTTTCACTGCATTTGGCTTTTGGAAAAGCCGGTAAAAAGGGCCCTGGAGTGAATGGAAGTGAGCGGGTGGGACTTCCATTCACCAGGCTATCCAGGTTTTGGTGAAGCCTGGCTAATTAGTGGCCTCGTTAGACTTCAGGGGAAACCCCTTTAAACAGTGTGTCTCAGAGTTACTCTCTCTCTCTCTTCCTGGGGAACTGCCTGCATGCAGTAAGGGGAGAGCCGGACACAGTGAGTAACCAAACAAACTACTGTTTTTTGTAGAGTTGGATGCTAGATCCTCTCTATTGTATAGAGAGGGAGCGACTGTATGTTATTTAGAGCCGGACAGGCTAGGATTTCTTTTTATGTTTTGTTTTCCAATATGCTCCTGTGTGCCGGTTATGTGTGAATAAAGCTGATTGCGGTCAGCCTAAAACTCAATGCTGAGTGTGAACTGTGGTTTTCTGAGACCAATCCGATCCCTGCAATCTACCTAAACCCCCCGAGACGGCACCGTTTGGACGAGTGACGTTACAGTATATATAGTTTATGTGAGTGTATGGAGGGGTAGAGTGTGTCTTTATGGTTGATAGGTTTCATTTGGACGGGTTGAACTTGATGGACTTTGGTCTTTTTTCAAGCCAACTTAACTATGTAACATGTATTTCTTCCTTCAGGTCCAACAGGTCCACACTATTTACATATATATATATAATCTGGGTGCTTGCACAAAACAGGAACAAATAGTAAGGGAAAAAATATCAGCAAGATTTTAAATGAGTTTGAAAAGGATTTATTACCTCTGGTCAATGTAATCAGATCTGGATACCCTGTATAGAAATCCACCGTAGTGAGTACAATCTGCACTACAGCAGTATTCATAATTCTCTCTTGCTTTAATCCACCAAGAGAAAAATAAAAAAACCTATCAATCCTACAAGATCCCCACATATAATACAGAGGTACACACTATTTACACACATATAACCTAAGGTGCATGAGCAAAATAGGACCTAATAGTAAGGGAAAAAATGTCAGCACTTGCAGGATTTCAAATATATATCAAATATATATATAGGGATATGTTCCCTCCATACAGCATGTCCAAAAATGTCAACATAAATGAGTGTGTTAAGTTGGGAGAAATTACTGTAAATGCATCCCTTTTATATGGAAATGCCCAATAGAATGGGCTTTATATTTTGACCCATGATTGTGCTAGCATCGTAAGATTTATAGTTTTCTAGGTTGAGTGAACAGCTCATATAATAATCTTGCTTGACTAGTTTGTGCATGACTGGGAGCCAATAAAGCACTGATTTTATGCTTCCCTTTGAAGCAGTGAACAATATTTTGTAGTTGTTTTTAATCTTCCAGATCCCCTTTTAAATGACATATAATCCTCTGTCTGCTTTAGGATGGAAATAAGATTCTAAACTAGTCCTGGAACAGATAATACTTTTTTGGCTGACCATAGTCCTATCTAGAGTCTATTGCATTGGTGGAGGTTTTAGCATGTCTACAGGGCAACAGGCATAATTACTAAAGCCTAGGAGAAAACGGTTCAATTTTCTGGATGTTTAGTATGAAAAGCATGAATGAGAGTATGAATATGTACATAGGTACTCACATTCTCTTATTTTTCAGACATTAAATAATTGACTTTTTTTGGAGTGGAGGTGTGGGGAATATGTACTATAAGATGCCAGTTGGACATGTGTAACAAGAGTCATACATATTCTGCAGTGCTGTACAATAAATGGTTTTATTAAATGAGGATATAGATTTACATACATGGCAACCAATAACCAACACAATACAAAGGAACTGAAGGCTCTTACATTCAAAAAAACTTATATTTTTCTACACCTTAGTTACTGTTGGGTTCTAAAGCAAGATTTTATAGGTTGCTAACATACTCATTTGTCCTTTTGTACAGTCAGCCAGAGCCTTACTGGCTAATTGCTTGGTCAAATAATGCAGCAGCCTAGAATTTTCCCTAATGATTTGAATAGAAGTCAATAGGGACACTGCAGCTGCCTTTCCCTTTTCAGCACCAGCAGTAATTGACTGGGGTTTCAGTTTTCACTCTACCATAGCAGGGAGTGTTAAGCACCAGGGATGTTTTTATCAGTAAGAGAACTGAGTAAAATGCTTGCAGTTCCTTAAATGTTTAGGTGGGCTTTTTTTTACTACCATTGCTACTTTTGTTTTCTCAATTGACTATTTGAGGTCACATCATGCCATTTCATAAAACTAAGATATTCTGTCTCACCTCTTATATAGAAGGTTGCTGTGCCAACGAGGGTTTTGTGTCAGGCAGGTATGGACCAAGAAAACATGCCCTGTCATTTCAAAAACACAGGGGCGAAATTACCCCTAGAGACCCAATAAATAGTGAATGTCTATGGCTTCTTACAGTAGCATCGCTGGCATTTGGGTTGCCTCCACTTCTTCTTACTCCTAAAGCACGAAGGTAATGAAGGAAAACTGTACTCCTGAACATTTTTGGGGCATAGTTGTCCTTTAATAGTTGCATGAGCACCTCAGAACTATATAGAAAGGACTATACTTACACTGGCCAAAGAAAAGACAAAATTAATTCTTCCTTTATCGAACGTTGAGAGAAAAATTCCCTCAAAAGACAACTATAAGAATGATTCTTTACTTATGTTTTATGTCTACTGTATATAAGCACACTATAAACAATTTGGTTTGGGCGCTAAAACAAAGCCTTGGCTTTGAAGACTGTGCTTTTTGCATTCTACATCCCCCAATTGGACCCCGAACAGTTGCACTGATTTAAATTTGCATCACCCCCCTATTCCATCCACAGCTATCTGACTATGTTCATTGTGAGCTGCCTCTGCCAATCAATTCAGGTAGCTCACTGGTAGGCTGAGCTATCTGCCATTTAACTGTGGTGATTGACTCAGGTGACAGCCAACCATTAAGCTGCAGACTGGGGGGAGGGAGCAAATTCTATAGGCTCCCCAGCAGGTTCCACCCCAGGTCTTCCTTATCACATAGCTTTGGAGTGGGAGTCGGTGCAATGGCAGAGGGGTTGCTGTAAGATAGCATATAGACTGTCAGGTTTCCTCAACAGCTTTTGTATTTTGGTGGGTTGTGGGACTTTTAATTAAATAATGGCGTAAAGGGCCTGCAAATTGAAATTGCAATAGTGCTTAGAATAGCACTCACGCCAATTTTACTTTCTCTTATTTTAAAAGTTAACTTATCCTTCGTCTATTTTTTTATGTCTGTTCTGGAGTTAATGCAGTGCTAATTAGACATGCAAATCTGGAATTATTAACTGTTTATCAGGCATTTCTTACAACGCTCATTATCTGGTTTTAAAATGATGTCACTGTTATGTGTAATTCATGCAATGATCATCCTGGTCTTACTGAAACATATTTCTGTGGTTTCAGTTTTGCTAATGAAGGTGAACTGCCTTTTAAGCTGTGAGTCTAACTGTTCCCAAGGGACATATTTTCTTATATTGTTACAATTTGCTTATCTGGAAATTGTTACAAAAGTATCTTATCTGCTGCTCTGGCTGTTCTGGGCTCTCTGCCAAAAGCCAATTAAGTTAGAAACTTTTTTCTGGCTGTTCAGTGCAGAGAAAAACGGGACTTTCCAGTACAAACGAGGGACTGCGGAGGGACTGTCACTCTAAAAACAGGACAGTTGGGAGGTATGCACAGGTCTTTTTCTACTCTGATATAATACCAGGCACTGATGTGTCTGTCAGTGAACACACAACAGATTTACAAACAAACATACTTTAACTTTTCTTTGTGCCATTATCTGCTTTGTATGTGCACAAATTCAGTTAGTGAAGGGCATATTGTTTTTTTTGCACTGGCATGCCTACACCAGCAGAAAAAAGTGTGTGCAATTCGCCTTAGTTTAACAGCAGCTAATAATGCAAAATATGTCATCTCATTAAAGGATTTTATCAGAAAGGTCTATATAAATGCACCAGTAAACCCTCAAAGTAATGCTGCTCTTGAGTCCTCTGTCAAAAGAAACACAGCATTTATTTTATTGTGTACACATGGGCTCCTGTATCAGACTTCCTGTTTTCAGCATAAATCTCCAGGGCAGGGCTTGAGCATGCTCAGTGTGCTCCTCTCCCCCTCCCTCCTCCCATCCCTGCTGTAATCTGAGCTCAGAGCTGTAAGTGAGCAGGGAGAGACTCAGGCAGGAAGTGATGTCACACCAAGTTTATATGGCAGCTTCATACCTCCCAACATTTTGGAAGTAAAAAGAGGGACAAAAATGTTTTCTGCATGCAGTGCGGCAATTTTTTTGACCACACCCATTTTTGTGGCCACACCCCATAATTACCATGTTCATTATAAAAATTTGAAAATATTTCTCCTTATCTAAACTGTTAAAATTACTTATTTTCTTATCTCAAAATTGTTACAAAGTATCTTAGTTGCACCTGTTAGCTGTACTGGCCTCTCTGCCAAAAGCCAATTAAGTTAGAAACGTTGTTTTTTTTTCTGGCTGTTCAGTGCAGAGAAAAGAGGGACTTTCCAGTACAAATGAGGGACCTCAGGTTGAGCTGTCAAAAGAGGGACTGTCCCTCTGAAAAAGGGACAGTTGGGAGGTATGCAGCTTCTATTCTAAACAAACAGAGACAGTGTCTAGAGCTGTTTACTCAGGTATGGTAAAGCATTCTGCAGAATAAATATAGAGTTCTAGCTTGCGCTATTGAGGCTAATCTGTTGACAATAAACCCTCTTGGAGCTTTCCTTCTCCTTTAACTTGCAAAAATAAAAGAACAAGGTATAATAAAGTAAAGAACAGACAAGAAAAAAGAGAAGGGAAAGATTAAGTGCAAGGAGTGATGAATTGGATCCCCTGCTCAACTTATTACATACACACAATATACTTATTCTTTAATAAATAGGTATTTTATATATATTTTTTCTATCTGTGTATATGGTCACAAATACGTATGTACCCTGAAAGACATTCAGTCTTTGTACTAGGGATATTTTTGTATACAGGATGTATTTGGGAGAAACAGCACCCTGTACAAATGCAAATATTATAGAACATAACATCTGACAAGAGAGGGTAAAAATTACAGGATATTTCTGACTTGGGATCTACTCTTTGGAAATATAGGGCCAGGAGTAGAATATTTTACATGAAAAGTCAAAATTTAGTGGAAATGCTAAATTGTTGTGTACTTCAAAAAAAATTGGAGCTGAAGAACTATTGATAAGATCCATCAGAAACTGGTCAATAATGAAAAAAAAGCAATGGTATTTAGTTTCTGAAAGATTTGTTTCTGCAGTTCAGATTATTATCAGAGTAATGTTGCCTGTCTTTTATAGATCTGTTGAACAATTAGGAATTTCCCTGGTTTCGAACCCTGGGATCTGCTGTATTCCTGCAGCTGCTCCTCCCGCTTGAGCCACAGGAGGCAGTGGTGCTGCAGCCTTACTCTAAAAGAATATCTTCTGTGCAGCTGCCTCCAAGTCCATCTTCCCTTAGTCATGCCCCATGTCAAGCTTCAGGCAATAGCTTGGTAACAGGCTATTTAAGCCTGCTTCCCAGACTCCCCCATGCTGGATCATTGGCCTTCCTGCCGACTCCAAGCCCAAGTTCCTGAAAAACTTGTTTCCTGATTCTGTGACAGCATTCCGGTTCTTGATCCTGATCTGCTAACCTTGTACCTGTTTCCTCTGGTATCTGATCTTCTGGTTTCGACTTTGCAAATCCCCTCCTTGTCCCAACCTTTGTTCAGTTCCTGTTACATTTGTCTGCCTCCCACCCTTGACCCTCGGCCTGTTTTAAGGGCTTGTGTGTATTATTTTTTTTCTGTATTAAAACTGTTGTTACACAGCATGTCTGATCTGTTTACTTAGCAGCAATATCCCCAACACAATGGCAACTTCCTTGGAATGATAGAATTTGACCCAATAATTAAAAAAATTCAGGATCACTACCTTGGCAAACGTATACAAAATGAGCTCATCAGTATCATGGGAGATGCAGTGCAATAGAACATTCCTAAATGCATAAAAGTGGCAAAGTATTTTGCTGTCATTCTGGATTGCACTCCAGATATCAGCCACCAAGAACAAATGTCATTGAGTCTTGATGACTGAGTGCATTTCCTAATACACCAGCAGGTGTCTATGAAAAGTTTCTTGATATAAAGAGCAGCACTGGATAAAAACGTGTTGAATGTGCTCAAGAAGGAAAATTTTCTTGATATAAAGAGCAGCACTGGATAAACTTTTTTAATGTGCTCAATAAGGAACTTGATACATTAGGATTGGATTTAAGGAATATACTAAGTCAAAGTTTTGACAATGAAGCAAACATAAGAGGAAAAGAATAAGGTGTTCAAGCTCAACTTTTTAAAGAAAACCCAAGAGCATTTTTTTACACCATGTGCTTGCCACAATTACAATCTCGTTCTAGGAGATATGGCTAAAACTTTTTTTGGAACACTTTAGCATCTTTATGTACTTTTTTTTCTTCTGCATGAACAAAGAAATGGGAAGTTTTTCTAAAGCATGTGAATGGTCTCTCTGAAAAGTCTCTGTGAAATGCAAAGTGTAAAGGCAGTCAGGTATAAAGCTTGTAACTTATACGATGCACTTATAGAAACAGCAGAAATTTCAGATGATGCTCAAGCAAGACGTAAGGCTGAATCATTAGCCCATCAAATCAAAGATTATTGGTTCTCTGGTATGATTTATTTCCAGAAAATTTTGTTAGCAAAGAGTTGCTGTGAGAAAATCTTACCCTGGTGGTCTAGTGGGGGGATGGCAGGGACGCCTGCCGCCCCCTCGGCGGGGACGCCCGCCGCGCCGATCTGTTGCTCTTCAGGGCGCGCCTCTTCCTGGGTTTTATGGCACCCAAGTAAGCTGAGGGCTCCTCCCGAAGCCCAACGGTGGTCACACTACTGGTGAAGCCGAGACCAGGGTGCTTGGCATTTGTTCTGGTATCGGGTGCCGGCCGTGACATTATCACGGGCCCTGGAGGACGAAAGTCTAGACGGTGCTTCTTCTGCTGCTTCCGTTTCACCTCCTCCAACTACCACCGAAGCGCTCCTTACTGCCCTACTACAGCGCATGGAGGACCATGAGCAGAAGCAAAACTATTTGCTTCAGGGGTTTCACAATCTGACCCGCAAGCTTGAAACTTCGCAGCAGCCAATCAGACCAGTTGTCTCTTCCCCTGTGGGTTCTTCTGCTGTGTGGGGTGATTCTGCTAGACCCCAGGAACCCAAAATTGCCTTTCCTGATAAGTTCAGTGGGGATAGAGCAAAATTTTTTGTCTTTAAAGAGGCATGTAAATTATACCTTGGTTTCTTCCCTCACTTGTTTCCAACAGGTGAGGAGAAAGTAAAGTTCGTCATGACTCTATTAGAGGGTGATCCCCAAATTTGGGCTCTCAGACTGCCCGCCTCTGATCCAGCCCGTTTCTCCTTAGATACTTTCTTTGAGACCATGGCCATACTCTACGATGACCCGGATCGCGCCTCTTCGGCCGATACCGCGATTCGTAAGTTGCGCCAGGGGAAACGGGATGCGGAGGTGTACTGCACTGAGTTCTGCCGGTGGGCAGTAGAGACCGGGTGGAACGATATGGCTCTACATAGTCAGTTCCGTATAGGGCTGTCAGATCTTGTCAAAGACAGTCTGGTAAATTACTCCCTATCTTCCAATCTGGATGACCTCATGTCTCTCGCCATCCAGATAGATAGGAGACAGAGAGAGAGAAGGGGTGAAAGGGGGTCTTCTTCTCTAAGAAGTTTTTACCTGCAGAGGTAAATTACGACATAGGGAACAGGGAATTGTTGGCTGTCAAATTGACCTTTGAGGAATGGCGGCATCTCCTAGAGGGTGTAAAACATGTGGTGACGGTCTATACTGATCATAAGAATTTACTTTATATTGAGTCTGCTAATCGCCTAAATTCTAGGCAAGCCAGGTGGGCCTTATTCTGCTCAAGGTTTAATTTTGTTTTAACTTTCAGGCCTGGTTCCAAAAATACCAAGGCGGATGCACTATCTAGGAGTTTTGAATCTTTCCCCTCCGACTCTAGTGAGTGTACTCCCACCATCCCCAAAGAATTAATTTTAGCCACTTTAGAATCCGACCTTTCCTCCTTGTTACTTCCTTTACAAACATCTGCTCCTACCGATACTCCCCCTGGGAGATGGTTTGTTCCTGAGGAGTTTAGGGAGCAAGTTTTGAAGGAGGTTCATGATTCTAAAATGACGGGGCACCTGGGAGTTACTAAGACTGTTTCTCTATTGTCCCGTCATGTTTGGTGGCCTTCTTTCAAACGGGATACAAAAATTTTTGTCAACTCCTGTCCAGTCTGTCAAAGGTCTAAGTCATCTCATCATCTGTCCCAGGGTCTGTTAAATCCCTTACCCATCCCAGAGAAACCTTGGTCCCACATTTCCATGGATTTTATTGTTGAGTTGCCTCCTTCTCAGGGTAAGACTGTGATTTGGGTGGTGGTCGATAGGTTCAGTAAAATGGCTCATTTTATTCCTCTTCCACATCTCCCTTCTGCTAAAACCCTAGCTGACCTATTCATGTTTTTAAGTTTCATGGTTTTCCTGAAAATATTGTTTCTGACAGGGGGGTTCAGTTTGTTTCAAAATTTTGGCGTGCTTTCTGTTCTCTGGTTGGAACTGAATTGTCTTTTTCCTCTGCCTATCACCCCCAAACGAATGGTCAAACCGAAAGGGTAAACCAGTCCCTTGAACAATATCTTAGATGCTATGTGTCCGATAATCAGTCTACATGGTCCGAACTATTACCCTGGGCAGAATTCACATACAATAATGCTACCCATTCCTCCTCAGGAGAGTCTCCCTTCTTTATTTTCAATGGGTTACATCCCAAAGCATTTTCTTTTTCTGGCTCTAGTTTCCCTGTACCCTCTGCCAATTCCTCTGTCGTTAAATTTTCTGAAATTTGGTCTCGGGTGCATAATTCCTTGTCCACAGCTTCCCTAGCTCAGAAAAGAGCTGCTGATTAATCCCGTAGGGAAGCACCCCAGTACAAGGTGGGGGACTTATTATGGTTGTCTACAAAGAACATCAAGCTGAAGGTTCCCTCTCCTAAATTGGGTCCCAGGTTCATTGGTCCATACCCCATCATTGCAATAATCAATCCATCCTCTGTACGTCTTCGATTACCCGCTAATTTTAAAATTTCCAATTCCTTCCATGTTTCTCTTTTAAAACCTGCCACTAATGTTCGTCATTTGTCTGTTCCTCCCCCAGTGTTGGTTGAAGGTCAGCCTGAATATGAGATCCAAGAGTTCCTCGATTCCCCCCTTGTGCGTGGTAAGCTTCAATATCTTACTAGGTGGAAGGGCTTCGGTCCTGAGGAGAACTCTTGGGTCTCAATTGATGACATCAAGGCTGACCGTCTTAGGGAGAAATTCCATGCTAAGTTTCCCGGTAAGCCTGGGGGTCCAGTGGCCCCCCCAGAGAGGGGGGTAATGTGAGAAAATCTTACCCTGGTGGTCTAGTGGGGGGGACGGCAGGGACGCCTGCCGCCCCCTCGGCAGGGACACCCGCCGCACCGATCTGTTGCTCTTCAGGCGCCGGTCAGTTAGGGCGCACGCGCGTCTTCCTGTGTTTTATGCGCATGCGCGCTGACTTCATCACGTGGCGCGAAATTCAAATAATATTTAAAGGGATCTCTAGTTTAATTCTGTGCCCGTGATAGGATTGTATTCCTGGTGCTCCTGAGCCTTGTGCTATTTGTCTGACTCCTTCTGAACCTGTCTGATTCCTGTTTTGACCCCTGCCTGGCTATTTTGACTATTCTGATTTCTGGATCCTGACCTTGCCTGCTTATGACTACTCTTCAGTTTAACCCCTTGATTGATCACCCGGTTTTGACCCTTTTTGCCTGTTTGACGATTCTTGCTATCTGCCTGCCTCGACCCAGCCTGTCTGACCATCCGCTTGCCTTGACCTTTTGTACCGTGACCTTCGGCCTAAAGACTAAACAGCCGTGCCCCTTCGCCAGCCAGAACATCTCGCCTCCCCTCCACCCCTCGTTAAGTCCAGGTGGCACCCAAGTAAGTTGAGGGCTCCTCCCGAAGCTCAACGGTGGTCACACTACTGGTGAAGCCGAGCCGAGACCAGGGTGCTTGGCATTTGTTCTGGTATCGGGTGCCTGCCGTAACAGTTGCAGAGCATGACAGTAGATCTTACCACGGGTATTTCTGTCTTAGCTCTGGCTGGCTAAACTATAGAGACTTACTTTGAACAAGTCTTGATGGGTGAAAATGAGCTTGCAAATGAATTGGAAGTATTACTAAGTAATTCCAAACGCAATGCTTAAGACAGAGAAAAAGACACTTCAATTATGAATCCGCTGATGATTGCATTACTGATCCCAAAAAAGCTTACCAGGTAAACCGTTTTAGCCAAGTATTAGACAGTTATGCAGCCTCTGGAGCCACGCTTTAAGCAGCTCAAAAGGCATATTGATTTGTTTAGTTTTGTGAGTACATTTCAAGAAATGTCAAAGAAAGAATTAAAAAAAACATACTGCAGATTTGGAAATTGCACTTACACATGTCCAACTCATTGAGGAAAATAAAGTTGTCAAATAAAGTTGTCAAGTCTGTAAAGTTAGCAGATTTAGAAGTATGTATACTGGTTGAAGAAATGAACAAGCTAATACTTCCATCTTCACTCTTTGGAAAGCCTTTGAAAATCTTTGAAAATTCCTTTTTGTAAATGAAAGAGCTACTGCATTTCCAGATTTTTGTATTGTTCTCCGCATATTTTTGATAATGCCAATAACAGTTTCATCAGGAGAAAGAGAATTTTTTCCAAACTAAAACAGATCAAGACATATCTAAGGTCGAACATGCTTCAAGAGATACTCCACAGCCTAGCATTATTCTCTGTTGAATGCGATGAAACAAAAAACTTGAACTTCAAAGTATCTTAAATAAAGCGCATATGAAATATATCTATTAAATAAGTGTTCATTTAATAGATGTTTTTATTTACATTTAAAATAGATTTTTTTGCTGTTTTGCATATAATTTACTTCTGAAACCTAAACTGTCATCTGCATAAAGTGTGCACTTGCCAGAGAAACAATGAGAAATATTATTTGTGTAAACAATGTAGTTTTGAGAAACATTTTACTATTTTTTTTGGGAAAATATAGAGATATTTTCCTACTTGCCAATGATGGAATTTAAATATTTTTTGTCAGTGTGTAGCCAGCTTCAAGGTACTCTGTAGGATTCATCTGTGCAACTTTAAAGACCACGTGATGCCAAGCCTACACTCGAACTGCCTACTGCGCCAGGGAGACTAATTTCTACCACATGCCTCCCATTTTTGCCCGATGATTACTGATACATGGGGCAAAGAGAGGAATTTCCTTTATGGAAATTGGGGAAGGGAGTGTGAGAGGGAGAAGCGTATGAAGATTGGCTTTGTCCTTCTTGTCCCTGCCTTCCTTCTATGTTCCATAACTGGGAGCTCTGCAAAGAGTAAATTCTCTCATGTGAGCTGCGTGAAGCTTATGATTAAGGGGGTCATCTCCCAAATCACGTCACCTCCGTATCCCTGTGTATCATTTTCCTAGTTACTCTCAGCTTAAAGGAAAACTATAACCCCAAAATGAATACTTAAGCAACAGTTTACATCATATTAAGTGGCATATTAAATAATCTTAAGGTGGAATAGAGGCAGTTGAACAGTGTCTACATAATGATACATGTTGGGTGGGGCACAAAAACGGTTAGTCATCATGCTTCTTAGAATAATTCTGGGGAAAAATGACTTTATGTTTCAGGATGAATTTTATGAGCAATGCTGTGGCACAGCAATGGGGTCAAATGTGGCCCCTAATTATGTGAATATCTTTGTGTATCGAAATTTGAAGTTTTTACAACATTGTAAGTGTTGGTTTCGCTACATTGATGATGTCTTTATGCTCTGGGAGGGGCCACATATGACCCTTGATGCATTTTTTATTGAGCTAAATGAATATTCAAGCTCTTTAAAATTTACATCACATGTTGATTTACAAAGGATTAATTTTCTGGATGTGTAGGTTTATAAAAATGATGGCAAACTAGCAACTGATTATTATGTATAGCCCACGGATAAAAACACTCTTGTTGTATTCTTCATTCCATCCAGCCCATGTAAAAAGATCTGTACCAAAATCTCAGTTTGCACTTGTTAAGAGGATAGCATCTGAAAATAGTGCTTTAGAAAATAGGCTGGATGAAATGGAAGATAAACTAACTGCTATGGGCTATCCCAAGAAGGCATTAGAGAGATACAAAGGGGAAATAATGTCCCAGACAGTAAAGAAAATACCAAAAAAAGGAGATAGATTAGCTTTTGTAAACTGTTATAATGTTCTGTCTAAAGATGTTGGAAAAATAATAGGCATTGGGACATCTTAAACGTTGCTTGCCATGGTATACCTGTTTTTCAAAACCCACCTTTATTGTCATTTAAGAGGGCACAATTCCTTACGGATAAATTAGTGCAAGCAGATGTTGGAGCAGGGAAGATGTTGAGACAGGGCACACTCTGTGGTACAAGGAATGGTACTTATCCGTGCCTTGCTTGTAAGCATTGCAATAGTTGCATTAAGGGTGATACTATATATCACCCACATAGGGGTACTACATTTAAGATCAAAGGGTACTATACATGCCTGTCAACATTTCTAGTCCATGCCTCCTGATGTACATCGGTCAAAATACTAGACAGGCTAAAGAAAGAATAGGAGAACACAAATCTGATATAAAGAGAAAGGTACAACAAAATCCTGTAGCATGTCATTTTATAGATGCGGGACACTCTATTTCCCAACTGCAGTTCCAAATTTTACAACAGGTTCCCAGACCTAGGAGAGGAGGTGACAGGGTTAAACAACTATTAAAATGTGAGGCAAATTGGATTAGAAAGCTTGGTACCCTGATGCCCGGTGGTCTGAATAAGGAATATGAACTATATCCTCTGTTATAAATATGGCATTTTAAACTTTTTAAGCTGAATTTAATATGATAAATTACTTTGCTTATCTTCTAGTGATTACTAGATACTATTGAAGCAACAAAAGCTAAGTTAGTCTTTATGTTACAAATAAGTGAACTTCAATATTGTATTTAATGACGTAAGTGTATTTTGTTCTTATAAAGCTTCAAACACACTATTTTGATACATTGTATTAGTCATAACCACTAGGGAGCATTGTTAATGTGGGTATTTAAGGAAGTTACATTTTGCAATTTTATACTTTGTCAGCTTGAAAAAGGACCAGGAGGTCCGAAACGTTGCTGTTCCAGATGTAATTCTGAAATAAAGGCAGTTTTATTTTGATATGGGAGTGCTGCTATCTATTTTTGATGTTATATTAAAGAATCTTAACAATCTGGTTTATATATTTAAGTAAATATTGTCCTTTTATATCTCTTGCCTTGAGCCACCATTTCGCGAAGGTCTGTGTGCTGCCTCAGAGATCACCTGACCAGAAATACTGCAGCTCTAACTGTAACAGGAAGAAGTGTGGAAGCAGAAGACAGAACTCTGTCTGTTAATTAGCTCATGTGATCTAACAAGTATGGTTTGTTGGTATGTTTGTGTGCACAGTGAATCGTACGATCCCAGGGGGTGGCCCTTATTTTTTAAAATGGCAATTTACTATTTATGATTACCCAATGGCACATACTAGAAAAGTATATTATTATGAAAATGGTTTATTAACATAAAGCAGGGTTTTACACATGAGCTGTTTTATGCAATATCTTTTTATAGAGACCTACATTGTTTGGGGGGTATAGTTTTCCTTTAACCCTTACAAAAGCCTGCATAATTTTACTTTCAACATATTAATGTGCTCATAACACTGATTCGATTGATAAAAATAAACTTTTTAAATTTTGGTTGTAAGCTAATAGTTTATTAAACTATATAATCAAAGCTGAGATGTTTGAGAAACAAATACAGTGAAACCTTATTACATCACCTGATTTTGAAAGGATTGTTCAACTTGAGTTAACTTTTATGGGCTTATTTACCAAACATTTTGATGTTTTTGATTTTTTTTTTTTGCTTGATAAATACCAGACATACGAGTTTTTGAAAATATAATTTGAATTTCTGAGTTTTTATTTTTGGGCAAAAAAAAATTGAATCATGGCAAAAATTCTAATTCAGGTCAGCCCTTAGTATGACGTAGAGAAACAATTTGCTCTTATACATCTGCTAGGAAAGGAAGCCCCCTATAAGATATATTGGATCTAACTGTCAATGACTACCTGGCACCCAACTGCTGCATGAAGACAGAATAAAGAGAAACAGATGATGAGAGAGGGATAATGAACATAAACTTGATTATTTCAGAAACAATGCAGAATATTTTTATTGATTGTACTTAGAAAGTCTATTATTTCAGTATGATGAAGCTCATATTAAATTTTCATTTTTACCATAGTTCCCCTTTAAGTAAAAGGGAAACTTCAATGTAAAAAAAAACGGCATCAAAAGCTGTTCAATTGCTTAAAATTAGCCTTTCTAATAGTTAATGTAAAGCCGAACCATCCCTTTAAGTATTCCCTCATTTTACCCCATTTTTGTGGTCCCACCAAAATTATAATACATACAGTATTTCATTAACCCGATTTAACTAGATTTTACAATATATTTTGATGGTCCCCTGAAAATGTAAAATGGGGTTCTAGTGTGTATTCTCATTTAGCAATACAGCGACGGCTTTTGCTGGATACCAGGCAATGGATGCCCCCCTGTTTCTGGTTTTACGTGCATTCATGTGTTGCGTTTACTAGGCTCTGCAAGCAAAAATAACACAGCAAAATAGATTTAAGACTGGGTAGGACAGTTCTTCACAGCACTGAAGTGATGAATTTGATACTTTCCTGGGCATTGTTTTATAGGAAATTTGTATGTTCCTTACAAAAAACAAAAGCATGCTAATCTCATATAGACCACAAATCTGCTCATTATATAATTCAACTTCAATATATAACTATCTTTTTCAAAATTGGTTGAAAACAATGTTTTGAAATAAAAAATTGAAGTAGAGGAAACAATGAGCTTGGGGCTTTTGTCAGGTGCCCAAGTCAGCTGTTGTCACCTATACAACAACTGGATCAGCCAGATTTGGCCCTGCACTTGGGAGGTCAAATCAGGCACAACATTTCAATCCTCAATGATTCGGATGGGGGTGGAGCTGGTGGCATCAGTGACTTTTGAGGTGAGGTGATGATGTTTTGGTAAATGATCAGTGACATCAGGGGCTAAGATGGCAGCCAGGGGAAAGTCGTGCCCGGGTTTCAGACCATTTTGAATTAGACAGCCTATGTAAATACCGGACATGTAGCAGATCCCTAGGCCCAGATCTGGAAGGGTATGTCCATTTTTAGACTATAACAATGAGCAGGTTGCAGCACAGCAGAGACAGAGGTCAAATGCAAAACAAAGGTTACATCTGGTGGCGTGCTTTTTAATATAAAAGGTGATGTAAAGAGATGTGACAATGTTAAGTGCTGTGCAATTTTATACTGGAATTTTGAAGTGAATTCTGTGCATGACAGGTAGCCAGTGGAAGGATTGGCAGAGAGGAGCAGTAATTGCAAGAAAGCAAGTGGTAAGATGGAAGTTACAAATGAGAAAGGAGACAATCCCCTATTTCAGTGAATGCAAGGTAAGAGGCAAGCTGAGAGAATGGGGTGTTTCGTGGTTTTATCTCGAAAATAACATGCCCTGAAGTGGCAGATGTAGTGGATAGGACTGATGGATGTAGCAAGCTGTTAAAAGTTGCGACAGATAATCGCAACCCTTGGATAAATTAAAGGGATAATAACACTTCTGTCAATCTTGTGCCTGTGTCATCCTCAGAAACCAATATCAGCTACACAGAGTTACTTCTACTGATCCCTTGAGCAGTGATGGAGACTTCTACCCTTGTGCATTGATTTCCACTTCTGCTAAGCTCAGGTGAGGAGTTTTCTCCAGCAATGGATAAACCAGCCCCCTACTTTCCCATTTGTGTAAGTATTGACAGGAACACCATCTACTTTCACCGTGCACATAGGGTAGATTTCAGCTAGAAAATGCACACTTCAGTGATAAAGGGGCTGAATCAGTGTTGACGGAGATAACAGAGTCTGCCATTGGCCTTAAGTGAGCAGGGGTTCATGCTATAAGTAGGTGAATAGATTTTTTTCCAGAAATAATCTCTTCCCAGGACATTGTATCCTGGGGATGACAGGGTAGGGCACTAGTGATGTGCAGGCCGGCCTGATAACCGGGGGTTCGGGCTGACCTTGCACTCTTCTTCGCCGGTTGAGCTCTTCTCCTGCTCTCCTCACCTGCCATCACCAAATGCAGTCTTCCGGGTTCTTCTTTTATAGATGCTGTGCCTGCTCGCCCCTTTTGTGACATCGGCATGGTGGGTCGGCACGGGTCTATAAATGGAACCAGGAAGTCGGGCGCGGGCGGGCGCGGGTGGAGGGAGGGCGGTGCAGGTCAGGGAAATCCCGACCCGCACATCACTAGAGGGCACGAATAATAAACTGCTGCCCTGCATCACTTTAATTTATTTCATTTTCTGGTGTATTTTATATTTCTGGTGTCTACAGGTAATGCTTCAGAATTTGTAAAACTTTATTACTTCTAATTGGGTATACATTCTGTATATATGTATAGGGGCCCTACATGAGCAAGTTGAATTATCACAATGTGGTGCAATCACACGAGAAGGAAAACTATACCCCCGAACAATGTAGGTCTGTATAAAAATATATTGCATAAAACAGCTTATATGCAAACCCCTGCTCATGTAAATAAACCATTTCATAATAATATACGTTTTTTAGAAGTATGTGCCATTGGGTAATCATAAATAGAAAATTATCATTTTAAAAAATAAGGGCCGCCCCCTGGGATCCTGGGATTCACGGTGCACACAAACAAACCATGCATGTTAGGTCACATGAGCCAATTAACAGAGCTCTGTCTTTTGCTTCCACACATCTTCCTGTTACAGTTAGAGCTGCAGTATTTCTGGTCAGGTGATCTCTGAGGCAGCACAGAGACCATCATGAAAAATTGGTTCAAGGCAAGAAAATGTAAAAGAGCAATACTTATTGAAATATATATACCAGTTTGGTAAGATTCTTTATACATTTATAATATTCATTTTGGGGGTATAGATTTTCACATTTGGTAACTTCAGGAACATTAGATGCAGTTCAGGAGGGGGCTCTTTCAGGGGTGGGCCATATAAAAACACATAATATGGCTTTCATTCTTCCTTAAGAACACAAAGTTTTGAAAATTAGTGCATCTGTTTAGGGATGCCACCTTTAAACTTTTTTTTTTGTCAAAGGAGTGGAATAATGATGCGACATGGGCAGGGTGATGACATCAGGGGGCGGAAAGGTGATGTATATTGGCAGGCAGTCGGTATGTTGTAAAAAGTGATTGGCTATTCCAGTGTGGAGAATTGTCCAGGTTTCAAAGCAGTGAAACCCAAGCATGTGGTTTTGAACCAGACAACCCAGAAAAGCAGGGCCTTCATATAGTATTTAATACAGTATATAATAATAATAATGATGAGGTTCAGCTGCCATGCCTGTCCTAGCATTTGAATAGTCTGTAATATTCCTTCAGTGACTTTTAAGAACATATAGAGGTCTGTTTCCTGCTTGCAGTTTTAATTGATATCATGTATTGTATTAAGTAAAAGATGATTCTTAAATGGTTAATTTACTTCAGTAGCTCTTGGAAGTTATACAGTGCTTCATGTAAGAAAAACCTGCACTAATTATGTGACTAACCATAACATACATAACATATAAGCACTACAGCTATGGCTTTGAAATGAGTGTATGCAGGCTATAAATACAGAGACTCCAATATTATACTGTATATATATATATAAGCACTAATGTCAAAGTTATTCACATAGGAGTCCGAGATGTCTGTTCCCCGAAACACTAATTAAGGCGACATTTTCTGGCTGTGCAACGTTTCATGAGAATGTGACTGCAGCCTGTGCTAGCCCCAGTTGCAGCCCTGCTTGCTTCCATAGCCTGATATCTGGCACAAGCAGGCGTAGGGTGCTCACACAGCAATAAGGAGATGTCCTGTATAGTGAGCCACTTGTGCAAGAGGAGAACAGCATGGACAATGGCTACTTTCCCCCCCGTATGCTGGATCAGAGTCACCAAAGAAAGGTAATGCATGTATTTATATCATTTTTCTGATGGATTCACAAGTCTTCGGGGAAGAAAAATTCAGTGAGCTATCTTTTCAACACTCGGATTTCTACCATTTATATTCTATTGCTTTTTTATTTCTAAACTGCAGCTTTTTGTCTCTGGATTAATGAGCTAAAATTGCTATTCGAAGCCTCGTTTTGATAATAAGGGTGTCGTGGTAAAGGGCAGCTAACAGATGCTTCACAAACCATCTTGGGAAGTGCTGCGCAGTACAAAAGATCAGGCACAATGTCATTATAAACAGCCTGTATCTACATACTGTATGTGCAGGCATTGTCATTGCTGACTGGTCAGCCTTTCTCCCAGATGCCTAATGCCAAGTATTGTATTCATTTCTAAAAGCATGTATGTGCAGCCTTATATATTATACATTGCTTCCTTTAATCAAACAGACCTATTTTAGGACTCTGGGTGTAAAGTGAGATCATGAAAAAAGGAATAATTGTATTTAATTTATTGAGTTTTTATCTTTAATGTATGTAATAGTGTTTGCTTAAAAACCAACAGTTTGGGAAGGCAATAAGCCTAAATGCTATATAGCACGTAGAGTCACATGACAATAAGGGGAAGGCAGGCTTTGCCTATATTAATGGTACTTTGGTTGGGTTATTTAATGGGATACCAGTTCATAAACTGTAAATAATACATCAGTCTCTTTTATTTTTGAGACTCTGCATACAGCATTGAAATTAATGTGCTCCATAATACGTACAGTATAAATTATGGCATGTTGTTGCTGAACTGTGGCCTGATTATATGCTCAGTATTATATAAGAGGTCAACATGCAGTTTCTTATTCATTGTTGTAGGATATAATCAGTGTAGGATATAGTGGCATTGCTACTAGAGCTGTAGATTTTGGAGTTAATGGAGTTATGATGCATGTTATCCTTATAATTTCCACACTTGTTTACAAGTAGATAGACAACAGATGGACGTCAGATGCAGATTAAAATTTTACGATTAAATGATATGTGTTGCTCCTCTGTACCTAGGTTAGAGTGTCCCCCCCACACACACTGGTGTTCTATTAGTCTGTTTGCCCATGCTTTTGAGGGCCTGTTGAAAAGTTGTGGCTCAAGTAGGAAAGAGTGTGAGTCCAAAACCAGGCTTTATTCTCAAATGTTGCAGTACTTAGTTCAGCCAACAGATGGTGATGAGTAGCTGCGCCCATAGCCTGGAGGCTCTCCTAGACATAGTAAAGCATGTTTTGTGTTTATGCTATGTTGATCTCTATATTTATATTTGGAAAGAAATAAAAATAAATTCTGAAAGCCAAAGGGTTGCACACAAAAATGCACATAACCGTCATTACATCTCATGGCAACTCTAGTAAGATGTTGATTTGTCAATGGTGGCCTCCACAAATGGTGTCACTTTAAAATTAAATTAGTTCTTCAATATGACCCATTCTACTGTCATTGCTTGTTAATGGAGATTGCATATCTGATTCTAACTTACTGATGTTTTATTTTTTAAATTCAGTAAAAGCCAAGTCTAGAGGTGGACATACACAGGAAGATTTTAACTGCTGATTTGGCCCCTTCAGAGTAGACAACTAATCTGTCCTTGCATGTGCCCTCCAAAGGCACTGTCTGACCAATATCTAGCAGAAGATCAATCCGATTATCAGTCAGGCAGGTTGATATAGTTCTTGTTCTGATGGCCTGTCTTCTTGTTGTTGTGATCAGCCCAATATCACATATCTGGAAAGCTCGCTTGTTTGGTGACCTTGCCAAATGAGCAGATCTTTCAATGTATGACCAGCTTTAGTTTTAGGAATAAAATACCTTTGCTTACCTTTGTATGGGATAGTGTAATTTGTTGGTTTCCAGCTGGGAATCTTTTCTTATTTGTTACCATGTTACTGACTAACTAATCGTAAGTAGTCCTAGATATGTTTTAGATTAATTCATTGCAATACAACTATAGTTTATTTATCTGTGATGTTCTCAAAAAATTGATAGTAAAGGTATGGGATCCATTATCTGGAAACCCATTATCCAAAAAGTTCCAAATTACGGAAAGGCTGACTCCAATACACTCCATTATAATCAAGTAGTTCAGATTTTTTTAAATGATTTCCTTTTTTCTCTGCAATAATAAAACTGTAAGTTGTACTTGATCCAAACTAAAATATAATTAATACTTTTTGGAAACAAAACCAGCCTATTGGGTTTAATTAATATTTACATGATTTTCTAGTAGACTTAAGGTATGAAGATCCAAAGTACAGAAAGAACCATTATTCGGAAAACCTAGGTCCCAAGCATTCTGGATAACAGATCTGTAGTACTTGCTCTCCCCTAGATTATCATTTGCTCATTTGCTCTTAACTGTAGTTTCTTTTGCCTTGTATATTAAACGTTAAACCGTTTTTTCTCTGTACTCTGTATTACCTCTCTATAATCCCAGCCCAGTATGTCCAACAACTAATTTATTGAGATTTCTTCCTCTAGCCATGGGGTATTAATATTGCATTTAAAGTCATGAGGCACTTCCTACACGTTAGATTTGTTTCATATTTTTTTTTCTTCTTGTTGTAGGTCATATTCTGGGTTCACAGTATATTCACAACCATCCTGATCCATGCAGAGGATAAGAAAATATTTTTCTGAGATGGACCACTGAAAATGTGTATGCTCCTGTTTTATAACTGTCCAAAGATGTTAAAATGGATAGGTAAATAGGTTTCCTTTCTGATATTTTTTTTCTAAAATTGTTATAAATTCACTTTATTATGATTATGATTTTTCACTTTACAACCTACCCTACATGTAAGACAATTGCCACAGATTCTGCTCTAAAAAAGTAAGAGCTGAGACCTGTGTTCCCCCCCACAAAGTAAATACAATGCAGCACGTAGGCATCCACACCCTTTAACGTCAGATATGCAAGTTAGTGTGTGACAGTCGTCACGACCGCAGACACAGGCTGCCTGCTCTATGGCAAGTGGTAAGGACAAGGTATCTTTTTACCCACCAGCTAGAGTCCTATAGCGGGTTGGGTACCCGCGGGTTACCTGCAAAAACCTGCGGTACCCTGCGAGTAGAAGTTCCGGGTGCAGGTATAGACGCAGGTCAGCGGTTTTGCGGGTCGGGCCGCGGTTATTCTCAATAGCGATTTTTACTCCTTTTTTCTAAACACGTTTACTTCCGATGATGTCACTTCCAGTTTACAATGGGAGCACTTCCTGGTTTACTCCTTTTTTTCTGATCACGCCTACTTCCAATGATGGCACTTCCGGTTTACAATGACAGCACTTCCTGATTCTTGATGGTCAGCGGGTTGCAGATAAGGTACTTGCGGGTCCAAGCGGTTAAGAATGCGTGTTGGGGGTCCAGGTTGCGGATTGCATGTTGAGGGTACAGGTCGGGTTACCGGGTTCCAAAAAATGAACCTGCGCAGGACTCTACCACGAGCGCCACTCTCTGGGCTTTTCACCAGATTTTTTGGTGAAATGATCAGTAAAAGGGAGTATCCGTAAATGACCCTTATAATTCTGCAACCTTAGTTGCTGGGGTGAGTAAGTGGCAGGTTTGAACCAGCCTTACAAAATCACCAGAATAACTCCCAGCCAAAGGCAGTTCTTATTTCCACCATAACCCTATAGAACACCTATAATATTAAGTCTTATGTACTAGTTGTTCCAAGATGTCAGGTTTTCAAGTGGTCCCTAGGATGCCCAGTCTGATAATATTTAACCGTGTTGATAAGTTATAGCCTTTATTCATTAGCGCCCTATATATTTCAGAGATGACTCCAGGATAATTTCTGAGAAGCATTAAATACTGAATAAAAGAAATCAGTGCTAACCATTATTTTAAATGCATTGTTTGCAAACTATTGCAGAAGCAACACCTCGTATCACTGCATGGGATTTTTATGTTAATATAATTGACAAAATATAATAATAATATACCTTAGGTCTATTGATTTCAAACCTTTCACTGTTGATCTAAAAATTGCCAACTGTAGGAAAGCTTTGCAGTTTGATTGTTTTATAACAGTATAAAGAAATTAGAACCATTTTGGATTTGGGGGGAATGTGTACTTTCCAAAAATATATGGCTGTCTTGGGTGAACTTCTTTGCAGTTTTACTCCACTTAAAATGCAGTAAATCTGTTGATTAATTAGCTCACATTGAGTGTCTTCATTTTGGGGCCTTTAGCAGTGGCGTAACTACTGGGGGAGCAGGGGGTGCAACTGGGCCAGGGCCCCTCCCGGCAGATCGCGTGCTGGCTGCAGCCGTAAAGTAAATGCGCACGGACGAGGGTGGGGGGGGCCCGGCTGCACAGCCCGCACCAGGGCCCGCCCCCACCTAGTTCCGTTACTGGCCTTTAGAGACCACATACTTTTTTTTAACAATTCTTTTTATTGAAACTTATTGTACAGTCAGTGAACACATCAGACATAAATACAATGTTTGTTCCATACTATTTGTATCATGTAAACATTTTTGTTTTAAAATTAAAACTTAAACAACAAAAGCAAAAACATGGTGTCTGTGAGATTCTTCGGATCCTTATCATAACCTTGAATGTCATTATACTACAGTTCTATCTCAGCATTCCTAGGTAATCACAGTGTATCCATAACCTTACAACAACCTTTATTCCTTCCAAACTTGTCACCGTTAAAACAATATAAATCTGTTCCTAACCCACCCGATAGTCACGTGATAATATCCACAATACTTGTTAATATTCCCCCAATGAAAAAATAGTAAGTCAGCAGACGGTCCCGTGACATTGTCAGCTGCCCCTGAATTTTATTATACAGGCAGAGGACATTGGGAACACAGTGTGTTCAGTTAGTGAGTCAAGGTGGGACTAGCTCAGGGTCCTGTTCAATCCACAAACCCCACACCTTATCAAATTTCTCAGGGCAGCCCCTTTTCATATATGTAAGTTTGTACATTGGTAAAGATTTGTCCACTAGCTGCTCCCAGTCATGAACCCTGGGACCCCCCCTAGATTTCCAGTTTAGCGCAATCAATTTTTTAGCATACATACAGAGTATAGAGATTAGTGAACAGTGTGCCCTCCTCGGAGATACATCTTCTACCTGACTCAATAAAAGTACTCTGGGCTCAAATGGAACAAAGATATCAGTTTTTGCTGTAATGAGTTGCACAACTGCCCTCCAGTACGTTTGGATCACAGGGCAGACCCACACCATATGGAAAAAATCCGCAGGCGAGTGCTGACATCTGGGGCACTCCGAGCTAAGGGCCGGATTTATTGTATGCAGACGATGTGGGGTAAAGTACACTCTATGCAGGTAATTGATTTGTGTCATTCTGTCTTTACTGCTAATCACTCCCTCAAAGATGAAATTAAGGGATTCATCCCAGTTTTCCTGTGTTAGCTCAGGGATGTCACTTTGCCATTTTGTTCGAAGTTTATTAAGTGGGATACTCCTAGCATCCTGCAATTGTGCATAAAAATATGATAATGGCTTGCCTAACACCTGCTTATGTATCCCAGTCTCCAAGCCAGTCAGTGTAATGTCTACAGATTCACTCCGAAACTGAGTTATAAAAGCATGTCTTAATTGCAGATATCTGAAGAACATAGTATTCGGCAAGGTATACATTTCCTTCAGAGCTTGAAAACCAAGAAGTTTACCATCTGCTATGACATTAGACAGGTATTTTATGTTATATCTTGCCCAAAGCTGAGGGTCTGGAATTAACTCTAGCTGCTTTAAATAGGGGTTACACCATAGTGGGGTAAAGCTAGAGCATTGATGTTGAAGTTTAGGAAAATATCGAAGAACCAGCTGCCAGGCCTTTATGGTTTCTTTCATCAGGGGGGAGATCGCAATATTGTAAGAGGCACCACGATACGGTAGATTCTTTAAACCTTCAAAGGACCCTGCCAGTTTAGCTTCAAGGATGACGGACGCATTTGAGTCATCAGAAATGGCCCAATTCCTCACAACCACCAACTGTGTTGCCAAGTAATAAAGGAAAAGATTGGGGGCTGCTAAACCTCCCTGTCGGGTTGGAAGTTGTAAAGTGGAAAGAGCTAATCTGGGGGTAGTATTGTTCCAGTACAGCATAAGCGAGAGGCTTTTCAATTTAGAGAAGATCGTGTGTGGAATTCTCATGGGAGATTGTCGAAATATATAAGTTAATTTCGGCAATATCACCATTTTGAGTAGATTTATTCTACCAATTAGAGACAGCGGCAGATTCGCCCATGCATGCCTTTTCTGTTCCATGAATCTTATTTGAGGCAGAATATTAAGTTCCGTGAATTTAGTTAGATCAGCATGGATCCAAATCCCAAGATATTTGAAGGTGGACACCCAGTTAAGTCCCAGAGTCCTTTGGGGAGTACCCGGAGGGAGAGGGTCTACAGGAAAGAGTACAGACTTAGACCAGTTAATCCTGAGTCCAGAATAGTTAGTATGGTCGTTTATTATGGCTAGAGCTGTTGACAATGCCAGGTGAGGGTTTGGTAAATACAATAGAGTGTCATCCGCATACATGGAAATGACCTCAGATAGATCCAGAGACCACATACTTAGATAAACATATGCACATTAGGTATCAAACTGGTCAGTGGACCCCAGACCTTCATATTTTGGGGTGATTTATCTTGGTAGCTAATGATATATTAGATAGTAGTACTTAGGAGTAAAAAGACATATGTGCCATTCTGGGGAATGTGCCAGCTGGAATAACAAAAATGATAGATCATCTGGGGTATCTTCATTTTGGGGCCCATAGAAGCTACATACTTAGGTAAACCTATGCACATTGGGCATCAAACTGGTCAGTGGACCCCTGGCCTACATATTTAGGTTGATTTATCTTGGTTCTTAATGTTATGCGGGAGATACATTAATGTAAATTGGAAGATTTGAGGTCATTTCTCAAGATTTGTGAAAATTTTATTTAAAAAACTGTAAATTTAGGAAAGCATTGTAATTGGGTAGTTTGGCATAAGAAGTTTGCTTATTTTGGATTTGTCAAAATCTGCTCTTGCAAAAAATCTATGGTAAACCTACTGTTAGTGGAATTTTTGGCTTTGAAATCTAAAGTATGCAGGTTTCTGGAGCACTGCTTTGAAAATGTAGTACTGTACTGCATAGAGACTTTGACCTTTGCAAGCCAGAGCTCTTCATAAGTCTATACATATTTGACAATGGCCAGTTCAGGAGTCATGGGACTTTCTTAATCACTTGTATTTTCATTCATAAAATAAATGATGTTTCTGATATATGTGTTTATATTAGCCTATATCTTGTTACAGAAGTGGCATATGTTGAAAGCTGTTTTTTGTAAAAAAAAAAATTTTGACGCTGGCGAATTTTTGACGCAAATTTTTCCCGCGAATTTTCACGGGCGTTCCACGGATTTATTCGCTGGCGGCGAATTTGAGCCTGGCGAATAAATTCGCCCATCACTATTGTTCACCTTCTAAACACTTTTTTTTTTAGTTCAGTTGATTTTTTCATTTGAGTTCTATGTTTTATTTTGACCTTTTCCCCAAAATGTAAAGTTTAATTTTCTTGTCTCTGGTGTTTTCAGTCTGGCAGCTCAAAAATCCAGGTGCTGACTCTTTAATACTACATTAGTTGATACATTTCTCAGCCGCATCTGTAGGATATTTGCAACTATTGTATCAATTCTAACAGCTGCCTATAATCAGGGATTCTGCCCAGCAGGGCCAAAGATAACAAATGGATCAACTAATGTATCATTTAGAACATTTACAGAGTGTGATCCCCCCTGTCCGAGCTGCTTCAGAAAAACATAAGCAGGTGAAAAATTAAACTTTAAACTTCAATATTAGAAAAACAGCCACAAATAGAAGGTGGTTGAAAAAAATCTTTTATATCTATCTGAAAACAACTGAAGTGTTGGAAGATGAACAGCCTATTTAAACTGCCAAAACAGGCAGTTATGAGTAAAAAGTTCTGCATGATTTCAGATTTAAAAGTGCCTGTTTTAGTGTTTCATGTGCTTCCCAATAAAACAGCTGCTGGAGGTGGTATATGGCACTTTTCTGTCCGCTAAAACATAGCTGAAAAGCACCACATGTGTCATTGCCCTTAGACTTGTTTGGTTTGTTTATCAACTCCAAGCAGAAGGAATCTGTCTGGTACTGGGGCTAATGCATAGCAGCATGACTTGATGAATTACAAGAACCACCTGTTACAATGTGTTTGTGTAAGAAGGGTGGATACCAAGGACTGGAGAAGTAACATGAAAGATTGATAAAAACAAAGATAAGGAATTTTACTAGTAGATGTATGTCATATGCCTGCAGGTCTGCAAGGTCTCGATGTTTCTGAATGTTCTAGAGGTTTACCTAGAGATTTAAGAATTGTATAATTATAATGTATCATCTTGTTTAAGGGGTCTGAGAAGCATAAATGGTGAGTATTTACCCCAGTCTATTAATCTACAACAAAATTGCAGACATTTGCTTTCCACATTTTTAGTGCACTAGGCATATCACCATCAACTTCTGATTGGCTGGTCAACAAACAACTGACAAAACAAGCCTGCTAAAATGTATTATTATGTCTAAGAAGGCATAATAATATAATTCTTTTCATAGAAACTAGGTTAGGTACCAAGGCCTGTAGTAGTGACAATGGATATAGTGTATGCTTTTATCTGGGAATACAAGTGAGCGTTGACCATTTACTACTATACAATTCCCAATATTTTACAAAATCCAGTCATTGTTCAACAAAATGATCCTTGGAGTGTGCATGAGTAATTTGGCCAAATAAACTCTAGACAAAAGAAAAAAGAGCAGGTGCCAAAGGCCAGTGTGGGCACTACCACAGTAAACGGAGTTGCAATAAAATATGCAAACAAGCAAAAATTTGTTTAAGGAGGAAGATATACTCACAGTTCGCAAAGAAGAAAGCAGGGCCGACAGGCACTCAACGGATCCACAGGCCCAGAGAAATACAATGCACAGGACCAGAGAAATTGAATTAGAAGAATATTTTATTTATACAAAGTTAAAATATAAATCTGCATCTCCATCCACCCTACACATTTCACACCCATTCAGGGCGCTTAGTCATGGGCTCTCAGATAGATCATGAGAGCCCATGACTAAGCGCCCTGAATGGGTGTGGAACGCGTAGGGTGGATGGAGATGCAGATTTATATACTTTTAACTTTGTATAAATAAAATATTCTTCTAATTCAATTTCTCTGGTCCTGTGGATTAGTTGAGTGCCAGTCGGCCCTGCTTTCTTCTTTGTCGTACTGCTCCCTAAAGCTGGGGGTCTGGGGCTGGTGCACCC
Source organism: Xenopus laevis (assembly GCF_017654675.1). Lineage (NCBI taxonomy): Eukaryota > Metazoa > Chordata > Amphibia > Anura > Pipidae > Xenopus > Xenopus laevis. The sequence goes on along the minus strand of NC_054372.1, from coordinate 61,310,535 downwards.
GGACCACTTCTACTACTCGGTTAGTCATTTACAATTTATTCTGGAGCACCTTGTCCTTTCCTTACTACTCACAGTTCACCCCAGTCCACTGGTGCATATCCATGAAAAAACAACAATACTGTGAGTACCTCCAAAAATCAGTCAAAAGTAGTTAAAAGTACAAAAATATTTATCAGGACATAGTAGACAACAGCTTAACGTGTTTCATGCCTGTTGGGGTACTTACTCATAGCCTATGAGATTTTAAGTAAAAGTGAAGACTTTGAAATATGATATGAGCATTTCACTAGCTTTGTGACTTCTGTAAAAAAATATTATGGTCTAAAGGGGTTGATCACCTTCAAACAGTTTTTTCAGTTCAGTTGTTTTCAGAAATAAATACAACTTCCAATTACTTTGTATTTTCGGTTTGTGTCCATTTTTCCAATATTGAAGTCAAAAGTTTTTCATATTTCAGATATCACCTTCTTGTGTCTTTCTAAAGCAGCTCTGGGAGGGGGTATTTTTCTCTAAATGTTCTAAATTGATACATTTAGTTAACTTTTTTTTTATCTATGGCCCCGAGTAGGCCATAGAGCCTAGAGCAGAATCCCAGAGTTTCATTAAAGGCAGCTTTTATAATTGGTACAACAGTTGCTAATATTCCACAGATGCTACTGAAAAATGTAGCAACTAAATGTAGCAAATTGTAACAGTTCAGAATCTACACATGGGTTCCTGAGCTGCCAGACTGAAACAACAGAGGCAGGAACTTTAAAGTTCGATTTTGGAAAACCGGTAAAAATCAGTGATGGAAAGCAATTGAAAAAGGTTTGTACTTCTGGTGAACAATCTGAAAACAATTCAACTGGAAGGTGAACAACCCCTTTAAGATATGCAGTATTTTAGAGCATATTATATTCATATAGCTTGACTTTACATTGGATCTGTCTTTGACTACCAGGGTGATACGTCTGTTAATAGATAGGTTTTAGGTTGGCTGATATTGGTAGTCTCCATAAATATATAGTCAATGATGTTAAATCTTATCCATATATTCCTTTTGTGTCTTTCTCCTGTTAAGGTCTGGATCTTGTTTCTATAAACTTGAGCACATTGCACTGCGGAATTAATGTTTTTCTTATAAACTATATTCCTGGCATTGTTTTGAAGATGAATTGACTAATATGACGTGGTCTGATTGGTGTTTTTGAAGGCTCAATGTGTAAGCGTCTTTAGCATCCTCATGATGATCCCTGGATCATCAAAATGTTGATTTTTCTGATCTATGTAAATGAAGAGAAATTCACTGTTATATGTTTTCTGTGAGAGGTGTGTGTGTGTATATACAATATATATATATATATATATATATATATATATATATATATATATATATATATATATATATATATATATACATACAGTTATACACAGACATTGATACATAGACACATATATACTATAAGAAATTTATAGATATATACACTGATATATTTAACCAGATAATTTCATATTTATGCTGAGATCTATTGATGATAAGTAAGGTTTTTAATCTGCTGGACAGCCTTAATATACTGTTCTATTTTTTGATTTGTAAATCAAATCAAGCTACGGGGAAGGGTGTAGGTAGAACATAGATGTATTGTTTTAGTTCATCAAATTAGTGTTTAGCTCCAGCTAATTAATGAGGTGAAATATGTGTACAGGTATCAGACTAAAGGTATGTTTATATATAGGATACATAACAACACCTGCTGAAATGATAAAATGTGTGCTAATATTGCCAGCACAATAGTCAGATGCATAATTATTCCAGTCTGTAAAGGAGATGTTGCCCATGGCAGCCAATCAGCAATTTGATTTAAACAGCCACCTATAACTTAAGGTGGCCATACACGGAGAGATCCGCTCGTTTGGCGAAGTTGCCAAACAAGCAGATCTCTCTCCGATATGCCCACATTGAGGTGGGCAATATCGGGCTGATCCGATCATGGGCTATAGGGCCCAATGATCGGATCCTAACGAATGGGTACAGGCGGTCGGATCGATGGACCGCATCAACGAACAGATGCGGCCACGATCTGACGGGATTTTTAGTCCCATCCGATCTCGATCTGGCCGATTTTCAGACAGATCTCGATCGGGGAAGCCCGTCGGGGGGCCCCATACACAGGCCAATAAGCTGCCAACTTGGTCTGTCGGCAGCTTTTATCGGCCCGTGTATGGCCACCTTTAGAAAACAAAAGCAAAGATCTGATTTGTTGCTATGGGCAACATTTCCAGAAATCTCTGCTGATATTTATCTCCAATTTTAGTAAACCTGCCACATTAGAACACAATCTAGCAGATCTAGTCATTGAACCCTATTGAGAGGTGCTTTGATGTTCATAGTATGAGTATTTGTGGTTGAAATTCCATTACCCGCTTGTTAAAAGAATAAGAAACACTTTTATGCTATGGCACATGCAACCTGCACCAGGTGAGAGTACAATTCAAGAACACCAAAGTGGGAAAATGAGGACAAATGAAAGTGCTGCATTATACAGACAATGTAGGTGTAGAATAATAGGACATTTAGAAAGAACAACATATGGGAACAGTGTGACCAGCACTTGGAGCTGGCTTGTGGCAGGGATATATAAGATTTTTTTTTAAATAGTATTTTCTATGGAGTAGTAGAAAAGTCTCTTTTTTTTAATATGATATTTAGAATACAATAAAAAGTTATGAGTTATGTGGTTTTATATTATTTAAAACTCTCTCTATATAGTATATATCTTTTTCCCCCCATGTTTTATTTTAGCTTTGTACAAATGCTGTGTGTGTGTGTGTGTGTGTGTGTATGTATATATATATATATATATATATATATATATATATATATATATATATATATATATATATATATATATATATATATATATATAGTAAATATGTGGTTATGTGTACCAGTATATACTCTATATATTTATGTGTGTGTGTGTGTATATACATAAATATGCATGTAGCAACTGCCCTTTTGTGTGCCTTTTATAGGGAAGGGGGAAGGGAGAGCGGGCTGGTAGAGCATGCTTTAGAGAAAGATGGGCTGGATCATATTTCAGTCTCCCCTCCTCAAAAGAACAACAAAATGAGTTAAGTCTGCTGTGTCAACTCCCCTTCTGCTCTGAGGGAACTCTCAGTTTGAGACACACTCAATAGCACTGAAGAATTTAGCAGCAGCTATGGATTTAAAAGGGCAAGCGGCTCATTATTTGGATATAACTGAATGACCCCCAAAGCTAACCTACATGTGGATTGCTACTTTGTGCTTCTGCAGGTAACATGATTTACTCAATTGTAACAAAAACATGTATCTCTCTGTGAGAGGCTTCTCTGTACTGAAAGCAAAATGTATCCATCACAGTTTTTCTTTCTGTAAGGACAGTTGGTATAATTGTGAAACGGAAACAGTAGTGACTCACAAGTGTGCGCCGGCCATTCAGTTGCCAGAGTGGCTAAAGCACGGGGTGAGTGTAGATTGTGTCGATTTCTGTCTCCCTCACATGGCCACAGTAAACAGGAGATCTGTGTTGTCCTGTCTTAATTGAGAGATCACAAGTGCTGAGTCTGAAGGACTTTTAAAGACCTTGTTTGGCAACCTCATGGGGAGAGAAATCACAGGGAACCTTTGTGCCAATATCTACAGATGAACATTGGTAGATTCTGGGGAGGGCTGTGGGGAGGAAATGTTGAAATGTGATGTAAAAAAGATGAGCTGAAGGGGGAGACGAAAAGGAGGAACTTCAGCAAGCCTACTGTAATGTAATCTGGGTAGAGTTTAAAATCAGCTTGCTACTCTTGCCTGCACATTCCTTCCCCCTCTCCCTGGTAAAAAGCAGCTTACTGTACTGTAGCTGGAGGCAGTCTATGAAGCTGCACTGCAGAGCAGGGAAGGACACAGCCAGGTTACTTGTGTGATCCACTCCACAGCTTCAGGGCAGCCCAGGCTTCTGCTTACTATTGTACAGACAAAAAAAATGTGAGGGCTTTATGTGGGAAGCCCTGAGTAGGGAAGCGATTTACATTACCCAAACTGAAAGGCAGGCAGAGCTCCTTGTCAGCAGACCTTGCTTTGGGGTTGGTTCTCATGCCAGTCACGTCTACCCTTTGGAACAGAGAACAGCAACACCGGGGCTTCATCAAGTGATGAGAACAGACGTCAAACTGCCCTATGAATATTGATGTGGAGGCAAGTCTGCTTTCGTGGAGGAGCAGAAGGAAGCAAGATGGCTGCCCTTTAGGATTTGTTAGAAAGGAGCCCAGACCCTGTATGCTGAATTTCTGCAAGGCTGAGGGACATTAAGAGGTCAGAGTGCTATATTTATGCCCATACCTTCTTACCTATTTGTTTCTTCTTTGTTTCTTTTTCACACATACCACTTGTTTAGAACCAAATCTGTTTTGTAACATGCAACTGTAAAGATGGGTAAATAATCTGATCCTTTTCCAACATGGCTGGCAAATATAGTTTGCATTTAAATAAAAAAAACTACTTTGTTCGTGTATTTGTTATATGAGATGTTCTGTTGGTAACCTACATGAAACTATGTAAACTGTATAGTTTTATGTGAAAAATTGATGAGCAGCTGAGTTAGAATTACAGTTTATAGATATTGTATAAATAAACGTGTTTCCCTTCCCTTTTGTAATCCAAGTCCTGTTTATGTAATTGGGGAAATTATATATATTTTACAAATGTAAATATTTTTTAAATAATCATAAGTACAATATAGCAGGCTATTGGTATATACTTAAAGACAGAGCAGTCAGAGAGATAGACATCTGCTTTCATTCTTGTTGCAGCACTGCCTGTGTGTAAAACCGAACATTCGGCATTTGTTTAAGGCAGATCTGCCTTTGTGTTGCTAGTGAATCAGCTTGCCACTAGATAGCTGCTGAATGACAAGTAGACACAAAGGCAGACGCAGGCAAAGAGACACAGAACAAGAGAGACCTTAGGAGACGGTTTGGAGTTTTGAGAAGACAAGGTCAGAAGCCTGAAAGGAAATGAAACCCAAATCCAGGACAGAGGAAGTTCTGCCATTTAAAATTGGCCTTGTCCTCTTTTCATTTCACATATATTCCTAAATTTTATTGCAGAAATGTGAGCATTAAGGATGTTGTTTGATATTTAGAAATGCATTTAAATGTTTAATGTGCAAAAAAAATATATATTGTGCGATCTCGTTGACTAATAAAATGAATCACGGTAGGCATCAAAAGTGGTTATCATAACACTGTGTGAACAGTTGCAGTGGGTGAAATATATGTCTTTGTATATCCATACCTGTATATATTGTCTCTCCATCTTTGTATTGTGGTATCTTACATTTGTATATAGAAAAGCAAACATCTCAGTCTTTCTGCCATCTACAAGTAGTGTAGATTTAAATGAAGCTCCATTAAGCTTAGAGGTGCAACAACAACAAAAAGTCTAGGGTTTAATGATGAAGGTGTTGACACTTCAGTTGTGGAAACCTCTTCTAGTCAGATTTTTCTTGTGGTCTCTTTTCTTAAAGACAATGGAAGGATCTGTTTCCAGAAGCTGGTTAATGAAGGTTGTTTCATTTGCATTTTAATGGCTACCTGAAATGCTTGGGAAGTAGTGATGTAGATTTCCTTTGTGTATAACCATGTTTATATTAGCTCAGATCTTTTATCTAAAATGGAACAATGAAATTAAATGGCCACAGGTTCATTGTATTTACATTGAGGAAATTAAAAATGGCCTAAGGGGGGAAAAAGGAAAAGTTAATCCTTAATTAGATGACAAAGATGAAGAATGAGTGTGTGTGAGGAAATGCAGTTAACTACCATCAACTCCTACTAACCTTCCCTACTGATGGATAGCTATGTTAGCTGAACCTGTGTTAATAGTTTTTTTAGGAGATAATTGTGTTCTAATGAAATCTAGATAGCAAGGCCTTGTTCAGCTTGCCCCACAGAGGAGAGCTGAATATGTGGTGCACCAATCTATTAGACTTTTCCTGTAGGCCAGAGATCGGCTTCCTCTATTCAGTGTAGAATGTACTATGCTTCAGTGACTTCTTGTCACATTTACTCGGAACGGAAAATTGTATTGCTGACGAGGTTGCTATGAGTCAGTAGCCGAGTCAGAAGCCTTACAGTTCTGTTTTTAGCCATTACACGAAGAGATAGGAAAACATTGGCGCTTGAGTTGTCATAATGTGACTTGTTAGTAGTTCATTTAATCCAAACGAAGGTAGTCTATTTAAAGACTCCTAATTATATCAGTGTCCTCAAGCCTCCGGTGAAGTCTTTGCACAAAATTCGAACCGTTCTAGTTCACGGAACTCAATGTTGCTATCAATAGTAGGTTTGGAATGGTATGTGTTTGTGCAGTAGAGATTTGCCACTGACTTTGGATGATACTGGCATAAAGCCAGAGCACTGCAATGTTTTGATGCAGTGCGCATGGTCATAGACTCCAGCACGTCAACTTTATTTAAAGAACAAGCACCACGCGCTGGCTCAGAGCTTGTTGTGACGGAGAGAGAGGTTTTTTTAGGTTGTTTGTTACCGCTGGGATACTACCAGGCACATGCATTTCTACAGAAACCATTATAAAGGGAAAGCCTTCACTTAGTAAGAACATCAGACTCTTCTGATTGGAACTGTAATATTAGATATCTTTTTTCTGTGAGCAAGATTTCTAAACCACATCCCAACAGTTTAGATCATGTAAGCTCATTTCGGTGGGAAAAAAAAAAAACCTTTGCCATTCACTTATTTATATTGATTTTTTTTAGCCTAAACTGATGTGGCAAAATATAGAATATTCAATAAAATATTAATTTAAAATTTTAATATTATTTTGATCCATGAGTCTAGTAAAATGACATGCAAAATATTTGAAACAGATCTATTATTACCTTTTTTATGTAGCTTGACATTCCACAGCACTTTACAGAGATACTGAACAAGAAAACAAATTCATTAAGCATGCAATATATTATTTCTGTTGGTGTTTGCAATGACTGGGTTTGGGTGTTGGCACATATATTCTAAACTGCTAAAAACAAGTTAAATATCATTATTTCAACATTTGCAGATTTACATAACAATTAGATGTTTCTGTGTTATTGCAATTTAGCATTGCCAGTAACCAGTAACAGACTGGGGACCCAAGCGCTGACCTGATGACTTGACCTCCAGGGGTGCCAATATGTCTGTTTGAAATGGTTCTGGTTAGAGTACAGTGCTAGGTGCATAAGTAGCGCTGTGTATACAGATACATTAGCATTGTAAAAGTTGTTTTTGTTGTAAATGCAATGATGGGTGTAAGTACAAAGGAGGGCAAGGATATGTGGTAAAATCTGGTTAATTATACTTGGCCTTCTTCAGAGTAAGGATGACTTTGAGCTGTAGCTAGTTGCTTCCCTTGAACCAGTTTCTGATATCGGCAATGGACAGTGAATATAACTGAGAGTCAGTCCTCATCAACTGCTTTATACCACTGCCATAGGTGATGTCAGGCCTCATTTGTTACAGTCAACAGTGAACAATACTAGTTTGTGCAAATAGGAAAATTACCCCAAAATTTATATTTAATGTTTAGGATCTGCACCTTTTAGGATAGTGACACACAGGGGAGATTTGTAGCGATTTTTGAAAAAGTGAGCTTCGGATACAAGGCGAATATCTTTTTGCAAGCAAAGATTTCAGGCAACTTTGGCTTCTGAGCGTTTTGCAATCCATAGTGCACCATGGTGCTTTCTCCACCCACACGGACGTTCTTCAACAAGATCAATGATCCTGTCTGTGCCAAAGAAATGCTTTAAAATGGTATTTTCTGCGGCCTATTGTCGCACGAGTATTGTGCGAATCTTTGTATGTGAATGATGAGTGAGCGTATGGTTGCTGTAACAAAGAATGCAAAATTGCCACACTAAAAATTACGTCCATGCATTCTTATGTACTTACAACCTTTCCGCGCACAATTTGCATACTATCACGGCTACTGATCTACTTGTGTGTTTTGCTAGCACAGATTTTAATACTTTTGAATAGCCATGCTATTTCTGATAAGTAGCTCCAAAAAGGGTCTCTGTGTGTTTTGGGACTACAGTGGATTTTAAATAGCATTGTGTGTGTGTGTGTGTGTATCAGGGATCACCAACCAGTAGCTCGTGAGCAACATGTTGCTCTCCAACCCCTTGGATGTTGCTCCCAGTGGCCTCAAAGCAGGTGCTTATTTTTGAATTCCAGGCAAGTTTTGGCTGCATAACATCCAGGTGTACTGCTAAACAGAGCCTTAATGTAGGTTGACAATCCACATAGGGGCTACTAAATGGCCAATCATAGCCTGTATTTGGCACCCCAGGAACATTTTTCATGCTAGTGTTGCTCCCCAAATCCTTTCACTTCTGAATGTTGCTCACGGGTTGTAAAGGTTGGGGATCCCTGGTGTGTATAGTAGCTGGCAATTTACATTTTTCAAAACAAAACGAACGACTTGACGCCAAAGCTCGATTTTAAAAATGTGGCCGACATCTCCCCGTGCATCACTACCTTTACAACTCGTGATATGGTTATCTTGCAATCCAATGGTAACGTAAACATAGCATGTTAGCGTGTATCCACCAGCGGGGAAAAAAGACCAGTGCCCGCTGCCCTCCGCCAGATAAAATGAAAATCGCCTGGGGGAAGGCACACGCGGTGCTTTGTTTTCCGAAGTCGCCCGAAGTTTCCTTGTGAGGCAACTTCAGAAAACGAAGCGCCGTGTGTGCCTTCCCCCAGGCGATTTTCATTTTAGCCGGCAGAGGGCAGGGGGAAGGCAGTTCGGGGAGATTGTCACCCCGAAAAAGAGAAGATTTGCTGCTGGGGCGACTAATTTCTCCATAATCTGCTCATGTAGCCAGACCCTTACAGTGCATATATGTTGCTAGTCTAAAAAGCTGATGAACTGTTTTGTAGCAGCGGAGCTTGAGTCACTGCTTTAGTTGAAAAACTGGTATCTGGAGATGGTGCTGTCCCAAGAATGACTAACAATTCTTATCATACTGATCTTCCCCGAATCTGCCCCTGCCCTTAACTCCAAGGCTTAGAACCAGGTCTTCTGCGATGAGCCATAAATATAATCTTTGCGGAATCACAAACAAGTAGTAGTGATACACCAGCTACAACTTTTTTCCATGTTAAGGTCCTGGTAATATACTGTAAATACATAGCTGTTTTTATAAAATTTGCTTTTCCCTCTCTAAGGGGTACATTTGATACCTACTGTATGTTACAGTGTGACGGCATAGGGGTTGGGGTGCAGCACCTACAGATGTTTAGATGAGCCATCCACATCCCTAACACCTCTGTGACATTAGAAAAACCAGATGGTGACCTTGCCCTGGATTCTGGGATATCCTGGGAAAAGCAAAAGGAATTGAGCCCCCAGGCCTAGTATTTACACTATTGTAAACTTTGTTTTAAAAATAAAACAGACTTCCAGGTTTTATTTTTATTTCTGCTTGGAAAAAGCACCCAACCACAAGGTTTTTAAACTGTGAGAGAGAGTTTATTTATACATTCAAAATCTGTGACAGAATCATTTTTAACCAGCAGCCATGATCTCTTAAACCTTTTTTTGTGGTGCTTTTTAAATTCCTGTCAGCCTAGTTGCATGGGAAATGTGAAGCACAGCTGATACTAGCTACCCTTTAACTTGTAGCTGTATGTCTAGGCAACACTAATGGCAGATTCAAAGCAAATCCAAATACAGCTGTATTTGACTTAAGCTGGCCATAGATGCAAAAATCTGATCGTACAAATCATCGTACAATCACTCTTTCCCATCTCCCGACCTGCCACTAACAATTCCGATCAAACAAAGTACAAAAGAACAGATCAGCTGATGTTCTGCCCCTGACAGCAATCGTACGAAAGTTATCTCCGACTAAAGCTGGTGACAGTCTCCCACTGAAAATTGTACGATCGGCAATACATGCAGAGATATTATTGTCAGCCGAAATCTTTTAACCAGTCTGATCTACCAAACGACCGATCTCCGCCGGACGAAAAATGTCCGGACTTTACACATACGGTCCGCAAATCATACGAATCCTCGATTCGTAAAATCTGATCTTTGTTTCTATGGCCAGATAGAGCCTGCATGAGATTGGGTCCTTTTGCAGGAGAATTGTTGCAATTAACGCCCATGCCTTGCCAAGTGTTTGTGTACCAGTCATTAGGGGGCAGCGGGTTAGCTTGTACTTTGCCCTGAGCTGCCATGTGTTCTGCAAGTGATATTGCTGGCTGTTACCTTGTTTGCTCTTGCTTAGGTGTTCTTTCCATGGAGGCACAGCAAACCGTTTCAATTGTTCTTGAGTGGTAAAACTTGATTGACCAATGTTTAAAACTTGAAATATATAATTTACTCTTTCCCATCTTTACAAGATATACTTGTTGATAATAAAATATGTATGTATCCTTACTGAATGTAAGTATTTAATGTAAAATGGATGTATTTAGTTTGCATTTTCTGTAAAATACACATTTTTTTCTTATAGTAAAAAAATGTACCCATACAATATGCTTTCGATATGATGTCTGACTTCAGTTCCATTTTTCGTCGCTTCAAATAGCTTTTGGTAGTCAGATCAGCTGAGAGTCCTAGTTGGACACAGCCATAGACCCACTGCTTGGCAACCATTTCTTAAATCATAGAGACGGTTGTAATTATTGCCTCGAAACGAAAGTAGTCAGTGGCATAATCACGAGTTTCAAGCATTCCATTTTGGCAGATAATTTGCCCTTACGTTTAAGGGACCTGCTGTCCTTCAGACAGGAAGAGAGAGTTAAAATAAGCTCTGGCATCATTGCATTATTATGTGTGCCAGAGGTGACTCGACAAATACGGGTTTCTAGGTCAGTGTGACGCCTATTCACGTGGTGGCGCGCACATGGCTACAGTGTTTACAAACATGATCCGATCCCAGCAATCCTGAAGGGAACTCGGTGGATACCGCAATCCTCTTAAATGTTACAAGTGTATGGCCTTTTCAGAACGACGGTGATTAAAACCCTCATTGTCGCCATAATCACAAGGAAGCCATTCAAAGAGTTAATTCATCAAGACCATTATATTTATTTTGGTAATCATTTTAATATATCCATAACATACCAAGAATAGATAGCTACTGTAGATCTATATTTATAATTGTCACATGCCTATGAATTGTATCATTTTATAGGAGGTCTATAATATAAATATTATATTGTTATATGCTTATATTTTCACCCTCACCTTTTTATATAAGTTCTACAGTGTGTTGAGATCTTGACCTAAAAACACAGAAGCTATTCATTCCTCAGTAATCGTTAACCAATAGCGTTCCCCCTATGAGGTTTTTTTTTCTTATAGGCTGCAGAGAGATGAATTAGCTGAGCTTCCTAGAAACGCCGGTTGTAGGATTTGCTGAATGTATATATTGCGAATGTGTTAGGAGGTCATTTTAGGACAGTTGGAAAATAAAGCATGGGCAGCAACGTCACGCTTTCATGTACCTTCACACAGTTGGCTTTAATAACTTGCTTCTGTAAAACCAACAGGGACTATGTCTGCTGATAGATGAATAAATCGACCTTAGGTTATTCCGAGACCTATTGGAAGAGCCTAGAGGAAATGTTAGCGGAGTGCAGATCTTTCTTTCATGTTGAAGAGATTGGCAGCAGCATCAGCTTACATTATTTACAAAACTGCACCCCTGTATATTTATTTCTCTGTATTAAAACTTTCATCCATTTCTGTAGGTTTAGTGTTTTGATTGTCTGACTAAATATTGCAACTTTTCTGCCAGACGCTTTTGCTTATAAACTTGAGCTAAACATGTAATTGAAATTTATCTATTCTATTTTATCTGAACTGTTTCTTTTGGATAGAATCGGCCTCACTTTAATGCAGGAAGCCTACAATTATTATTGTCAGATAATAACGTTATTTTTTTATTCAAAAAGGCTTTGGTTTACATAGAACATTTTATTGCATACCCCTGAATGTTTGCAAAGCACTTAAGGGCAATACAAAGAGCTATTCTGAGTGTTTGTCACCCGAGCAGTTACTCTGTGGACAGGGGACAAAAAAAATGTCCCCTTTGACTTGTGTTGTAGTTACTTGCAAATATACTCCTATACCAGGCTTGAGAATCAAATGCACTCAGAGTCAATTGCCATACATGTAAATTGGAGTGGGGGGGGTAGGAAGTCTTTTATCCCCTGCCCTTGGAGTTACCAATTGATGCATAAACAAAACTCATGGAATTGCCTCTGTTGTCAGGCATATATTTAACACAGAAAAAAATCGCCAGTGCTCGATCTTAAGCTGGCCATAGATGCAAAGATCTGATTGTTCAAATCCTCGAACGATCGGACTTATCGGACTTCCCCATCTCCCGACCTGCCACTTACCTTTCAGATCAGATAAAGTAGTAAAAGAACAGATCAAGCGATGTTCTGCCCCTGACAGCAATTGTACGAAAGTTATGTCCGACAAAAGCTAGTGACAGTCTCCCACTGAAGATCGTCAGATCGGCAATACACGAAGAGATATTATTTGCAGCTGACAAAAATTTTCGAACCTGTCCGATCGACATGGCACGACATATGTCGGGACACTCCACCCACGATCCGAAAATCGCACGAATCGTGGATTCATACGATCGGATCTTTGCGTCTATGGCCAGCTTAAGCCATAAGGTGGAGTTGACCCGCTGCTAGAAACACTCATGTGCTCTGTCTAACCCACAATCTGGAGTTGACCAGCTGCTATAAACGATAAAAAGCCAATATTTGTACACAAAAATAAAGGTTGCCAGCACACAGTTTGCCTTTAAAAACAATTATTACAAAAAATTAGGTATTAGCAACACACTTTGGCCAAAATATGTAAGCCCACAATGATGGCCCCTCATCGTACGTGAGTCCTACACTATCTGTGAGCATTCTAAGTTTGCAGTGAATTAAAAATCAAGTCCCCCAGCACCCAATGTGACTTACTTTCATTGTTCTCGTTGTGCACTTACCTTTCACTCAGGAGCTCTAGTGAAAACGCAGGGAGTTTTTAAGCCCTAGCTAATTAACATACACCTGCTTTTTCACTAGAGCTCCTGATTGTTTCATTATATTTTATTTATGTTTTAAACTATAAATTTTGGGAGACAACAATAACGTTTAAAGTAACTTTAGAAGTGACTTATTAATAAGTATTTAAATAATAAATAATAATTAAGAATTTTAAGCACAGTCTGCTGTTTGCTTAAAATTTGAAATCAAGCAAGCTCTTTGTGTTTGTGTAATTAAATGGAAACTCGTTATTCAAGTACCGTCGCCCAGCAGTCATATCCACTGTATCCTAGGTTCCTCTTCTTTGTCTTCCACAATAAGTGAAACATAAACCCACACACATTTAACCTCTTAGTGGCAGGCATTTTTAAAAATGATGCACCTAAGGCAAGTCATAAATAAGGTCACCATATTCCATATTATGATATGTCCAACTGTGATATCCACGGTCTCCTAGGTTCCTCTTCTTTGTCTTCCGCAATAAATAAAACTTAAACCTACAGACAATTAACCTTTTAGCGGCATGCATTTTGAACAATATGCACCTAAGGGAAGTCACAAATAATGTCACTAGATTCCATATTATGATATGTCCAACAGTCATATCCACTGTCTCCTAGGTTCCTATTCTTTGTCTTCCGCAATAAATGAAAGTTAAAGCTACAGACATACGTTTACAGTAAGTAGTTATAATTTTGTTTTAGAGGACCATTACTGCCCCAGCCCTATTAGAAGAGCTAAAATGTGATGTATTGAAGGATTTATTTTCCCTTGTCACAAGTTTTTAACATTTAACCACAGTAACATGGTAAGGGGCATAGCAAAATGGCATTAGTATAGAAATAAAATGAAGACCTCATATAAAGTCATGTGAATGAACATACTATATACAACTTTTTTTAGTTTTTTGAATGATGCATTAATTATGCACTTATTTGCGTGACTACAGTATATAATGATTATGGGTGTGTAAAAGCAGCGGAGCTCACCCTTGTGCGGTGTAGCGTATTTCCGTTGGTCGCAGCTCTCGCGGCAACCCCGAGCACTTCCGTCCGGTATGTCTATACAAAAGATTGAACCCGCATTCCGGCGCTGACCCAAACATCAAAGGGAGTCGCTATGAGTTTGTTTAAAGATGCGGCTTTTATTCCAACACACAGTGCGATGTACATGGCAGTGGGTATGTGCAATAACTGTTAGTTATTGCACATACCCACTGCCATGTACATCGCCTACTGCATTCCCCATCACAAACCTGTGTTTCAAGTGACGCTTAACAATTTGACGTCAGTCATTTTGCAGCCAAAGGTTGATCACACGATACAATATTGTAGCATGGTCCTAGCTAAGTAGGTTTGTGAGAACATTTTTGGTTGTTCAGAAGTCATGCGCCATAATGCTTAGCCATATCAGATTGGATTTGACTTGCAATTATTTTATCCTAGCAGCAGAAGGGTATCGCCACCCTTTCCTTCTCTTGCTTTCAGCATTGTGCTTTTGGTCATGTAATAAAAGGCACTAAGTTTGCCAAGAAGCAGTAACCTACAGCAATCAATCATCAGGAAGCATTTAATGGTCACCTGTTTAAAAGCAATCATCTTATTGGTTGCTATTGATTACTGCTTCTGGGCAAACTTAGTGTATTTTATTACATATGGGGGAAAGTCTTACACCTGTTTCTTCAATTTGGATCAGAGTATCTGTTGGCATGTGGTAGCCTTGTTTTTATGGAATTAGCTAGGCTGTGGTCACATCATATCATCTGTAGTGCAGAATGGAACATTTGTACGTGTGGTTTCCAAATAGTTGTTGGCCTGAAAAAAATAAAATCCTGCTGAACAAGTTTATCAGACACACCTAAATGCTTACTTCTACCTTATGCAATATGCCATTGTTATTAGTGTAAATCATTTAGGGAATTTGAGCCCATGCATGTAAACACAACCATAGGTTAAGAAGGTCAGACAATAACTGCTGGGTCTCTGAAACAAAGAAATTGTTCCAAAGAAGGACCCCAAGGTCAGGATAATTTTCTCACTCATTACTAGTGAAGAGAGTTGAAAAGAATTACAAAATAATTCTTTGTGTGTTAGTTGCATTGGTGCTGTGTAAGAGCAATTCTACTTCTAAGAGATAGTTTTACTCTAACCATATTTAGACACTTGATTTCTGAGCAAATCTGCATTTATGAAGTATTCATTGATGAGTTATACACATTAACAAATATGCTCCCCACAAAAAATAAACTCAATTTGTTTTTCTGTCAATAAAATACACAAATCAGTTTCATACTTTTTGGTATGTTGGTTAAGCTGGCTTCTTCTATTCATCCTGCAGACTAATGCAACACAGGCGAAATTCTGTCTAATAATACCGTTTGGTCATATCCAGCCAAGATATGTTGTCAATGGGATCTCTGAACATTGTTCTGCAGAACAGGAAGTAAAGATAACTATTGTATCCTATTAAATAAATGGAAAAGAGAACATTGATGGAAAATGTTGCAGTAACAGAGCACTGCCTCCCCAGAGATTTATAGAAAAGATTTAAACATACACGATCTTTTTAGGGCCTTCCAACCACAAATCCTTTTTTCAGAATGCTTCGTTTTACACACATACATTAACATTGTGCCTCAGGCCTATGTTAAATCCCTTAACAATATCAGTAGTAGAAGGTGTTGGCAACTGTGGAACATATTTTTTGCATCCTAGGCACATACCTTTTTCCTTACCTATAGTTCTGGCCCTGATTAATGTATCTTTGTTCTTTAATTTTGCATCTTTAATTTCTGTCTCTGTTACACCAAATAAACCTTTATTTTGTGTTATTTATTTGTTATATTACCTTTAAAAAGATATCCAGCTTTAGGCATATGGGATACAAGCTATAAACTTTGGGTGGATTGGGTTTGGCTAGAGGTACCAGCACTTCACTTCAAGGCTTCAAAATATTGAAATAGGTGATACCCAAACTATCACATCCAATTGCAGGAATCTCTACATTTCCCCTGAGACAAACAAGAGTCACTGCAATCAACAAAGACATAATTGTTTACAATTTTTCACCACAACATACAATAACTGCACAGCGGTAACATCTTACAGCACATTTTAAATTATAAAAGTGACCAGGGGAGCACTATATGCATATTTACTTTAATGTCTTTGAAGCTTTTAGCTCCTCTTTAATGTTAAATTCTGTACTGCACACATTTTGTTACAGTCATTTTTTAAAACTAGTTTTACCTGCTTACAATACCATAAATACCTGGAAATCCTTAGCAATTGACTTGCACCACATCCAATGTTTTGAGATTTTTGAAAATCCAGAATCTTTCAAGAAGGATTCAGCTGACTCACAAACCAAATCCAAACCATCATTTTCATATGAAATTTAGGGAAAGCAAGGGTTAAAAAGAACTATGTGGGAACAAATAGCAATTTCCTTGTTCGTGTGATGAAAAATCATGTGCTTTTAAGGATTTGGATTCTGTTCACCCAGGCATTTGGATTTGTTGGAATCCTTCTGAAAAGACTGAATCCTGTATTTAGTGCATGTCTTCAGCTTCCCGAAAAAAAACACAGGAATATATATATATATATATATATATATATATATATATATATATATATATATATATATATATATATATATATACCTACAGCTAGATTTTATATCTGGTCCTTAAATTTCTGCACATTTTTTGCATTTTGGATGTGTTTACTGAAAAATTTAATATTGTGCTAGTTGTTTTTAGCAACTTTCACATAAAATGGGCTGTGATTGATAGAAAGGTATGTGCAGCCTTCAACCTGCAGTGATAATTCATTAAATCTTAACAGCACGGATGTGGCAGATTCGTCCCTACGTGAACTCTAATAGCCACAATCACTTTGCCTGTTTCTGCTCCATCCCCTAACAGAAATATGTGCTGCACAGTCCACATGAGTTGTAGAAACCACTTTTATGCATCAGACAACTTAGATGTGCTTTACGTCTGTCTGCAGACCTACAGGATCTCAACCTTTCTCATATAAAATAAGATTTCTTTATGCTTGTGTTGGCTGAACAATATTTTGGTCATTTTAACATATGCTTTGTTGAGTAGCCCCAAAACATGATGCCAAGACTCCCAAAACTGGCTTCAGTGTGAATCCCCGGTAAGCTTTTTTATGTAACTGCCTTGTAAGTTGAGGGCTGGCACACTGCATTTTTGGGCTACTTGGGAACCAGTTGTACACAAGACAGACATGATGGGGCAAATTTCCTAAAAGGAAACGTGGTAATCCGCAGGGACATTGCTAATTCACTAACAGGCGTAGAGCACGAGCCAGCGAAAGAGTTCATCACTAACAAAGTTTGCGCTCTATCAACAGATGAATTTTCACTCAAGCGAACAATCCTTATTTCGCAAATTCACTAAAGTGCGAATTCCCTGGAAATAAAAGTGACCATTAGTTTGTGTATTTGTCTTGTAATGAAAGCAGCGCTAATACAGATGTACAGAGATCATCCCCTTTGGCATGGCTTTTGCCTTTAAGTGAGCCAATACTAGGCATCAGACAAGCTCAGATATGCATGGCATTAAATAGCCGGCACGTCTCCCTTATATGAGTAATCAGACATTCTCTGCCTGCCCCGGCCAAGTTCTGCAATAATAACTCATTTTAGTGACGCTGTTTGGCCAAAACAGGGATACCGTGTTCAAATGGCAACAACTGTGTGTAATCAGCTTTGCAGTTTTACCTACTCGATGGATAAACATTCTGAATCATTCTCAATAGTTATTGATTCACTATAATAGCATTTGAAGGGCAAGTAAACTTTCGTTTGTATTAAAAAAATTACTTTGCATTATATTTTGTATTATCAGTTATACATAGGGTTGCCACCTTTTCTGGAAAAAAATACAGGCCTTCCTATATATTTATCTTTTTGCCTATTAATAACATTGGGATCAACCATCATTTTTACCTGCCAGGCAGGTAAAACACGAACCAGGTGGCAACCCTAGTTATACAGTATATTTTTTGTATATACCTTGTATTAATCTCTATAATATCCACTATTTATAACGTATAATTGCATTTGTAGATTGATTAGAGGTGGCATAAACCTTCCACATCAGCGTAGCTGCACTGACATTGCAGTCAAGCCCATTTGCACCTTTGCTAGTACAGTGTATAATCCCTTCAAAGATTGTCTTTTATTTTTGGTGATGTCAGATATATCTATGAAAATGTAGCATTGCTTACTTCACATATATATTTAAATACAATTCTTTAAATTGTTGCATACATCAATTTCAGTCGATGACTAGGTATTCGCTGTTGTTTTTGTTCCAATTTGATGAGGGTAACAAAATGCCCCATCAGAATTGATCCTTAAATGAATACCACACTTTAAAAATTAACCCCCCCCCATTACTTTCGCTTTCTTCTAAAGGAAGCTATACACAGTCTCATAAAAGCTGCAGATGGACTGAGTCACCAGCTTATTGTCCCGTGTATGGGGCCTCTGACAGGCCTACCCAAATTATATATTTCTGGAAATCACCTAGATGTTGATCAGGCAGATTTAAAAATCCCAGAAGGACAGGTATCATATCGGCTTGTTGATGTGCTTCTTAAGGTGGGCATATCAGGGAAAGATCTATTTGCTTGGTTACCATGGAAAACAAGTGAATCTTTTTGAACGTATGCCCCCCTTAACTTAAGCTGCCCATACATGGAAAGATTGAGGTGGGTGATATGGGGCTGGTCTGATCGTTTGGCCCTAGCACCAAACAGTCAGATCATAACAATGGGGATACAGGATGTTGGAGCGATGCACTGATGGGATTTTAAAATCCTTTCAATCGATATCTGCCCGATATAGATATTAGTCAGACAGGCTCGTCAGGGGGCACCATACACAAACTGGGCAGATATCAATCGGGAAGATTTGAAAATCCCTTCGGACAAGGACCACATAGTTAGGCAGTGTCAGTGGGGCAAAGTGTATGAAGAATAACTTCTGTAAAGTGCTGTGTTACACCTCAACACTTTATACTAGGGATGCACTTAATCCAGGATTCGCTTTAGGATTCAGTCTTTTTCACCAGGATTCAGATTCGGCCGAATCCTTGTGCCTGGCCGAACTGAATCCTGGCAGTAGCGTAACTAGAGGGGGGCGGGCCCTGGTGCGTGACGCGCAGCCGGGCCCCGCCCCCTCCGTACCGCCCGCATTTTCAGTGGCGTGCGGGCTGCCGGGGGGCCCTGAGGGGGTGCGGGCAGTGGCCCGCTCGCACCCCCTGCTCCTCCGGTAGTTCCGCCACTGAATCCTGATCCTAATTTACATATGCAGGAAGGGAAATCACGTGACTTTTCATCACAAAACAAGAAATAAAAAAAATGTTTCCACTTTTTACTTTCCTGTCCCTAATTTGCTTATGCAAATTAGGATTCGGTTCAGTATTCGGGCAAATCTTTCATGAAGGATTCAGGGATTCGGCCGAATCCCAAATAGTGGATTCGGCACATCCCTAATATATATTCTATTGAACAGCTGTGCAGAATAGATTATTAATAATTCTGCATGTTACTTGTTACTGTTACTTGATAATAATAATGGTGGGGTATGTTTTTATTTCCATAGATTTTCCAGTAAAACTAAAACCGATTATTTTATAAATAATATAGTGAGTAATGTACCCCCTCTTGTAAAATATAAGGATATTATAAGCTACTGAGGAGTTTCATGACCATATAAAAACACGAGGCCGAAGGCCAAGTGTTTTTATACAGGTCATGGAACTCCAAGGTAACTTCTAATATCCTCATATTTTGCAAATGGGGGTACTTTATTTATTATAATACACAAATTTCAATGAGTGATGTGACTGAAATGACATTAGAACTCACCGTTTATAACTGATGACATCATAACTCAACGTTTATAAGGATATAATTTACAAGATATTCATGGCTTTTGTGTATTATAGTAAAATAATCATGCTGTTATATCTGCTATTGTGACCTTATTAATAATAGTAATACAGGTAAGGGATCCGTTATCCGGAAACCCATTATCAGAAAGCTCAGAATTACAGAAAGGTTGTCTCCCATAGACTCCATTATAATGAAATAATTTTTAAAAATGATTTCCCACACCTGTAATGTAATATTATGCTGGGGTCACTAAGAATAAAGAAATACAATATGTTTCCCTGGAAAATTGCCTTTGAAGGGTAAAATAATAGAAGTTTATGGGACAGCTGAAAACTTGGGGTCTTTCAATTTAATTCCAATGTAATGGAAGAATGGACTGCTCTGTGTTTAAACTGCCGTTTTTACTATATAGCACAAAGCAGTGGTTCAGAAGGGAAAAAAGTCAGATCACACCACTTGTCTTGTTCCTGCAGTAAAGAGGAAGGAGGAGAAAGGGAGAATCAATTGTGGGTGTTGCCTTGTATGAGATCACCAGATCGGAGTGAAACTCTGGGCTGGCTCTGCTGGATTCTCACAAAGCTCCGTAGATTCATTTAAACAGCAACCAGATGTTGCCAGAGGAACGCTGATTAACTGCTGCAGAGAACTATAGCCTCAGTTAAAATAAGCAGAACGCTGTATATATTTGTGTGATCACATGCACAGAATACAACCTTTTGCATGCATCCTTTCCAAAGCCTAGCATTTAACGGTATGTGTGTTTACAGGCATGTGTAGTAAAGCAGAATAGGAATTTTTAAAGAAATTAGCAATATACTTGCAGCAAAAGCATAATATTGAAAATAACATTATTTACAAATTGGTACTAGTGCAAATGGTTGCTATCGGTTACCCTACCCTGGTGTTCTGATATAAATTATTGTTTTAATAATTCCATGGACAAAAAGTAGAAATAAAAGGCCATTGCCCCCCAAAGGATATTTAAAATTACCCTCCCTGCATAGCCCCCCCACCCAAAAGTTGCCCCCATTTCCCCCTCAACTGTGCACCAAATGCAGGTGGGCTGGCGGTACCATGTATGTCTGTCACACCCTATCTTATTATTATAATAGAATTCTATTGTTTCTACCTGTATATCTGACGATTCAGCTCTGCACGTGTGTATTGAAACCAAGAAAGATCGTAATTGTTACGTCTATGGCCACCTTTACACAGTGCCGAGTTGCTCACAAGGAAACTTCTGTCTGCTTTGGAAAGTAGCCACGCTGAGTGTTTCCCCAGTATCAATTCACATGTTAGCTGCGGTAGAGAGAGGAGGGAATGGTTTGTCACTTGTTGTAGCAAAAATTATTTGTGGACAACAAAACACCCTCAGACATGATGTGATGCAGCCAAACCCAAAGGCACAAGTATGACATCACTTTTGCAAGGGCCGCTACCATGTAGCAAACCCACTTTAATATACTAAACAACAGGATCACAGCACAAGATTCAATCAGCCATGTGAGTTTGTGAAGCACTGTGATCTTGGCTTGAGAAAAAAAATCAGATCACCTTGCTGACTGAAGCTTGTGCTGCATTTCTGGGGACTAAAGGGCGAATTTTTGCCTGCAAAGGCTTCGCCACACTTCACGCCACTTCACCAGGAGAAAATTCGCTACCACTATGCTAATTCACTAAAATGCAAACGCTGGCGAAGTTTCATTAACGTAAATTCGTCATTGCGAGCATTTCATAGCGAACTTTCGATAACGTTAGTTTCTGCCTAGCAAAACTTTGTTAGTACACTTACGCTTAGGCAGGGCCGGATTTCAGTGGTGGACACGAACGCGTGGTCCTAGCGCCCGCTGCTGGCACCACTCTAGCTAGCACAGGCGCACTAGAGCACTGGGGAGCTGTGCCGCCCTAGGCCCGGGTTTTTGTGGCCTCGCCACAAATCCAGGCCTGCGCTTAGGTCAATTTGAATAGGACGAGTACATATAGATGATATATATGTCTTTATTAAGACATATATTAAGACATTACAAATGTCCAAGGAAGAAAAATAAAGACAAAAGTGATCCTCTAATGTCCATGACATGAGCCCATCCTAAAACAAATGTGGCATGACCTTCAAATGTTTAAAAAAATCCCACTTTAAAATATGAAAAAACGCCAGTGGTTTTTATAATTTTTATGACTTTTTGTCATACAGGATTTGTGAACTGTCATAAGATTGAGAAGGATGTAGCTTCATCTGATCTGATTAGTTTGCTAGATATAACCTGACGAAGGAAACTCTGGTGAAAGAGGTAACGTTATGTGATTAGTTTGTCAGATATAACCTGGCGAAGGAAACTCTGGTGAAAGAGGTAACGTTATATAAAATACACACTTCAGTGAATTTGCGGCATAACGATTGTTTGCCTGAGCGAAAATTCGTCTGGCAATGGGGCGTGAAGCTGCGATGCGACTGTCTCTTTCACTAGTGAATTGTCCTCTACGCCTGTTAGTAAATTGGCAATGTCTCTAGATTGGATTTCTGGCGAATTTTCACTTGCGACGGTCATTTCGCCCTTTAGTAAATCTGCCCCCCTGGTGTTTAGTTTTGTGATACGGTCACACAATCCAGCTGTGAAGCTCTGCAGTTGGCGCACAGGTAGGATTGGGTGCTCCCTTTTTGAAGAGCCATAGGATTGGGGTTCTATGGTCAAAACATAGAACATATTCTTACATTTTATAATATAATACTCTAAATATGTATGTTATTGGGAAAATGCACCCAACCACATTTGAGAATAACACCTTTGTCTGATCATTAAATTTGGACTCTTTAAAGGGAAACAGTGCTTCTTGATTTCCCAAGCCAAAACAACTAGTGGCAGGCCCGGACTGGCAATCTGTGGGTTCTGGCAAATGCCAGAGGGGCTGCTATAAGGTCCCATAGAAAGTCAGTATTTAGTGGGCTGGTGGGGGCTGTTTGGGCCTCTATGTGGGCTGATTGGGCCTCTGTGTACCTGAATTGCCAGGGCCTATTTTGATTCTCAGTCTGGACCTGACTAGTGGAGCACCAAAAACAGGGAGTAAATATCACCAAGTGTTGCTTTCTGAGTCACCACAAAAAAAATTTGTTGGTGGTGATTTTTTAACCCTTTATGAACCATAGCTAGATTATAAGGTGCTGTATTCGTTCATACTTAGCATTCGTTTCTCTCTTATCCATCCAGCATCAACTTAAAGAAAAGTATACCCTATTCATTGGAAGGTTATTACTCTTCTAAAGTTCAGTGTGAATTACAGTTTGCAGGTATAGCTCAAGGTTTGCTCAACCTTCTTCTTTAACTGTTTGAAAATAAGTAAGTAGTTGCCATATTCAATGCATGGAAGAAGGCATTGCCATCAAAATGGAGTCTATTGCGTATTCCTCAGAAGAGGGTTCTGATTCTTATGTGTAAATATAAATACACACAGCATAACTAATACTTTTAAATAGATCCATTTAATTTAGTAAACATGCTCCTTGTTGCAGTTCTGAGAAAAAAAGAATACCTAGGTTTCACCGAAAGATTATCCACAAAGATGGCAAGAAAATAATTTCCTGTCACAAGCCAAAATTAGACTTCTCTTTTTTCACAGGAAGGAAGGAAGATACACGCCGCATTAATGCTCAAGGCATCTGAAGGGAACATTTACCTCTAAATTGAGTTTTAGTCACCAATTGACCTATTTTAAGAAACTTTTGTGAGATAGCAGAAATTATTTAGCATAACATCCGCCATAATCTTGCGCCACTGCACACAAAAGTGTATAAATGGGGCTCATTTATCAACACTGGGCAATTTTGCACCAGGAAACCCTAGCAACCACTGATTAGCTTTTTTTCAGCTAGTTGAATGATGGATCATTATAGAGTGTAATTGCATGATATGTAATAATAATCAATGACACAGAAGAAGATATTTTCGAAGATAGATAAATTCCAGGTCTAGGCTACATTCGAGACAAATACAAGGGGTCCTCTGCATCAACCCATTATCAGTATATTTAAGACATTGAGACATTTATGTGCCTTCCATATATTGCAATATACTTAAGCTGGCCAACTAAATCAGTCATCCCTGGTCTGGCCAGTCTTACACTCAACATTTATTTGATTCATTATACATTATACAGCTTCATTATACATTTTACACCCTTTGTTGGCATTTTTTGGAACTTAAGGCACAAAATGTTGTGGTCAGTCTTTTTGCAACCCCGCTTAAAGGTTTTAAAAATGGTTGGTAAGCTCAACTTTTTCTTGTTTGTTATAGTTTACACACGAGCAGTGACCAGATCCATGTTGTAGCTCCCCAGCCTTTCTAGCTATAATCAGGTGGTCCCAGTGGTGGCCAATAAAGGGGCAACCAAGTTTGGGAGTTTTAACCTTAAGTAAGTTGCAGGTAAAACTTAGTCCCTATGTAAAATGTATACTGAAGCAATAGAATTTTTAATGAATTGAATAAAAGTTAAGTGTAGGACTGGCCAGACCAGGAATGGCTTTGATGTAGTTGGCCAGCTTAAATATATTGTAATATAGGGACATACAATCCCTGTTTTTGTTTAATGGGGAGGGCATTTTTTTAGTACTTTAAGGCACAAAATGTCTTAAATATATTGACGGGTTGAGTGCAGCAGACCTTTTGTATTTGTCTGTATGAATGTTGTGGTCGCAGCCTCATTGCACCTCCGCTTATTGGGTTTAAAATTATTGGTGATTACAACTTTTCCTTATTTGTTATAGTACATAGGAGACTACTACAGGCTTTAAACACACCTGACATTTAATACACCTGACATGTTTTCTATTCTGTCAAGTCATGACGCATTTACTGAAATAACAATGTATGCAGAGATGCTGATTGGCCCTGGTAACAAATGGTTTTTATAGCAGGAGAGAATTGGAGCATTTTATACCAAGAAAATGGAAGTACCAAGAGAGTTAAAGGCTAAAAGGAGCATTTTGTAAAAATGAAGTGAAAGCCTGTTATAACAGAATATATTCACATTCACCATGCTGTACAAATGGCATTGTTTTCAAAAATTAGTGGCTTTTCCTCCCACTCATTGAGTGATGAGAGGAGACATGCTAATTACTTGTTTATATTCCTGTGGCCAACTCTACATCCAGAAATTCTGGTTTAATAGTACCAGTATTGGTAAAATATTTAGAGAGTTGAACCAAATAAAAGAACCAGAAGTTAGAATGAGGGGGCTGTAAGGAGCCATAAGGCCCTTCCAATGTGCAACAAATGCAGTGAAATCCTTCTTATAACAGAAGGCATTTCTTAAGTAAAAGTTAAAACCTTTGATTTCTGGTTTTAAGGTAATGATAAGCAAGAAATATATAAATATAAACCAAAATTCAGGCCAAAGCCACCTGTCATTAGCTGCGAGATGCAGTTTCCATTAGCGTGAATGACAGAAGCCACATGTTTCTCTTTCAGCTGAAACATGAAGCATAGAAATACTACATGTCATAAGCCTTATACTTGAAGTTTAATCCCTTCCAGACAAAGGGCAGAAGGCATTCATAAATGGGCACACTGTGGGGCACATTTACTTAGCTCGAGTGAAGGAATAGAATAAAAAATACTTCGAATTTCAAAGTATTTTTTTGGCTACTTCAACCATCAAATTGGCTACTTCGACCTTCGACTGCAACTTTGAATCGAACGATTCAAACTAAAAATCGTTTGACTATTCGACCATTCGATAGTCGAAGTACTGTCTCTTTATAAAAAACTTCGGCCACTTACTTCGCCACCTAAAACCTACTGAGCATCAATGTTAGCCTATGGGGAAGGTCCTCATAGGCTTTCTAGCCAATTTCTGATCGAAGGAAAATTGTTCGATCGATGGATTAAAATCTTTCGAATTGTTAGATTCAAAGGATTTAATCATTCGAACGATTATTCCTTTGATCGTTCGATCGAACGAATATCGCTAAATCCTTTGACTTCGATATTCGAAGTCGAAGGATTTTACTTCGACGGTCGAATATCGAGGGTTAATTAACCCTCAGTATTCGACCCTAAGTAAATGTGCCCCTGTGTGTCTGATGTTTTTCGGTGTATAGCAAAGACTTTGATGATACCCCAGGCTGTTCATGTCCAGTTAAGCTAAAAGAATGTGTTTTTGTTGCATTCGCAAGCCATGTGATGCACATGTTTCTTATCTCTCTGATGAGAAACTCTTATCTGCCAAAATGCAATATGTTATATATATATTATATATATCTGATGTCATTATAGAATTATAAAAATAAAATAACACTCTCAACAAATGAAAAGAGCAAACAATGCAGTTTTAAATAATAGATTTAACAGTGAGATGTTTTACAGTATATTGTTTTTATAACCAAGCCCTGGCTGGTGCTTCTGCAAAACTTTATATTGTACTTGTTTTGATTGCTGCTTGTTCTTCATGGCCCTATTTGTTTAGATTTGCTTTCTAAGAAATTCTAGGGCTGTCCAGAGTGTATTTATTTTGAGATTTAAACATTAATCACAGACAGGGGAATGATATTCAGCTTCTTATGGAACCTCTAAACTGGTTTCATTTAGGGGTTTCACAGCAAATGTGGGTAATGTTTATGTATTTTTCACATGTTTTTTTATGGGTGATTTGAAAAACTATGTAGATTTTTCTCCACTTCAACATTGTAGACTTCTTTGTGTAGATTTATGTTATATAACCCCAATTAAGGCCACTATATGCATTTCCTTATTGTTTTAATGGCACTTGCATAAAAGGTTTACCAATGCACTTTGTCATTTCATTCCTGCCTAAGGAAACTTTTTACTCAGGCTGATTGTCTGCTTACTTCCTTATCTCCACACCCCTCCTGCAATTTTATTTAGCCCAGGGAGAAAACATGCCAGAACAATATATATACTTTAATAATATGAACAGTTTAAAGGAATGAAGATGAATCATTTGGATGAATACATTGCTGCCTGTATTCTGCATTACTGCGTTCGCGAGGATGGGCTAGAAAAGCATGTAGGAACTAATCTGGTGCTTACAATTTCTGTATTTTACATTTGCAGCGCTATCTTGTACCCCTCCCCTGTTTCTCTCCATGTACCTCGACCTAAAGTTTTCATTTGCCACAAGGTGCAGAAGGTGGCTATGCCCTGTTTTTTTTTTGCTTTCTTACACTTGGTTCTGAGGCATTTCTAAATGACCCCTATAGAGTTTTGTTCTGCTGCATGCAGGTCTCCAGTATTGTTGTTGATTTCTTTTCATTGTCATCCCAAAATATAAATATTTTAAAATAATTTTACCATCATTTTCTGTGTATATACTTAAAGATTTAATTTCTTTTTCAGATACGTATACAGGTCAGTCTTGTGGATGGCCCCGGAGCAGGCCAGATGGAAGAGGATAGAACCAACCATGACGAGGGCAATAGATTGAGTTCAACCCTATTATATTCAGTATCAGCTTGCCAAAACAAAAATGGAGCATTACAAAATGGGATCCTGCCAACAAACAAAGACCATCTTCAAGTTAATGGGGACAAATGTTTACCAACCAAAAACAACTATAATGTTGCTTACATGAAAGGAAGTCAAGAACATGGTGCTTCTGATCTCATCCACGAAAACACAACTTATTCCAACCATGTACAAAATGGTGGAATAAAGCGCACATTTAGTGAACCATTGTTTTCTGAATTACATCAGTTGAAAAAGGTGCGAACAGATGATATTAATGGAGAAAATAAGAATGACCAAAGGCAAAATAATATTCAGGCAAGTGTCTCTGAGTTCTGCAATGAAGATCAGTCTGTAAGACTTTTCCAACCAGTTATTTCAGATTCACCAGCTCTTCAGGTTCAAAATGAGCAGAAGAATGACCTTAATTACAGCAACAGAGACATTGTCTCGTGTCATAATGACAAGACAATGCCAATGTGTAATGGTGCTACTGCTTCTGTATCTTCCATGGAAACCGTGAATAATGAGCTCCTGGAAAAATTGCCTTCTCAATATTATCGTGAACATGTTTCTACTGTGGTGCATAATAACACATCTCTTGTAGATTCCATTAACACGCTAAATGATGCTAGCAATGATTTGTCTACTCTGGCAACTCATTCTTCACATACCTCAGGGCAGATGACTCCTCAACAAACTTTGAATTCGGTGCTGCCTCAAGTGTCAGATGGAATGGTTGATGAGGCCCCTAATAGTGACCATGGTAGCGAGCCAGTTGTAATACCAGGAAGCTATTCACTTAATAGACAAGAACAGAAACCACTTCAACAGGCAACTCATCATTATAATTCCCAAAATTTAGTTGGCGGCAAAGGTGATGCATGTGAATCCATGGGGCAGATGTCAACACAATGTCTAGATGTTTCTGGTAATAATTCTTTTCCTATCCAAAATTGCTCATCTAATGAGACACCCACTGAATTAGAGACCATCAAGAAAGATCCACTACCATCACTGCAATTAAATCATATTATGCCCAACAAACAAAATGAAGAGTCCAGTATAAGTCAAGCACATGACAGACATCACCTAAATCCAACACATACAAGTGAATCTTGCCAATCGCATGATCCAAGAGTGTCTCCACATCCTAATGAACAACAGTTACAAAATGAAAGAAAGGCCATATTTCCTCTCGCCAGATTACCTGCACTACACAGTTCAGTTAATGAAATTCTAGCAAAACACAAATTTAAAACCGGTTTAGAGATGCAAAATGAGTATCTCAGGCAAAACAAAGTCATGCAGAATTGCAATGGCTCCAGTAAAGATGATTCTTTCATTAAGGCTACAAAAGACTTTACATCAAATCCATTTTTAAAATCGGGCTGGCTAGAGCTTCGCCCTAATCAACGCCAAAAAGAAGGATCTACGGAAAATTCTTGTGAAGATTTGCTGAATTTACTCCTCCAGTCCCAGTCTTATAACAAGAAAAAGCTAAAACAATACCCTGGAAAACATGGTTTAACAAATAGAAAGTGTAATAGTCAAGATAGTGGAGCAGCACCTCTTCCTGAGCAGCAGCCAAATTTCCCAAAGCACTTATATCAAGATTTTCAATTCCAGCCATATATTCAGAAAGGTAACCCTGATCTGATGTGCTTTCAATCAGGTTTAGAACAAGGTTCCGAGGGCCTTCAGTTAAGTGATGCCCAACAATTTTTGCAAGCACAGCCAAATGAATATATCGATGAGCTGTTAAGACAACATTTTGAACAGTCACTTCGTAACTCTAACCAAAATAGGGACAGTCCTCTTAACCACTTAAAGCTTGAAGAAAGTGTTCAGGCAGCTAATCCATATCAAAAACACCATCAATATCCACTAACATCTCAGCAACTTGAGATGGAATTTAAGCCAAGTCTAAGTAACATAAACCCCCCCTTCAGTCAAAGTCAAGAAAAAAATACAGTTAACCCTAACCATTCCTATGCTGACAAACAAATATATCTGTCACAGAAAACAGAAAGTAGCTGTGGTTTTGCAGAGATCAAATCTGAACCTTTGCAATACATGCAGTATTATCAAACAAACAGTACTCAGCAACAAGAAATAAACAATTATGAGCATGATCTTTCAGCCCGAATAGCGAAGCAGACACATTGCCTGCCAGAAAGCTTGAGTTCATCCCCACATTTGCAGGATAAAATAAGATATTACTCTCAATTTGAAAACCAGATTGACTGTGTTCCAAAGCATGTTGCTCTAAGGAATCACTTGCTGCAGCGAAGAGAGCAGGCACGTAGACCGGTTAAAGTAGAAAAGAGCTTGCACTCTAATGCCTGCATGCATACACCTATGGAAAGCAAAATGAAAAAGAACATGGATAAAAAGATCAAACGTGAAACTTGCCATTCAAGCACAGAGGCTGGACAGCAAAAGAGTATTATTGAAACAATGGAACAGCAGATGAGACATTATCCTGGTAAATCACTGTTTCATCGTCAAGTATCAAGCATCAAATCTCCAAAGCATGTAAAAGTGGAGTCTTCAGGGCCTGTCACAGTCCTAACTACACACACTAACCTTTCTACACTAGACCAACAAACTATTCCTCCGTATGAGAAAACCCCAACCAAAAGAGCAGCAGGTTCTGCTCTACACAACTTTATAGAATCACCTTCACATCTACTCAGTACTCCTGTAAAAAATCTTTTGGACACGCCAATAAAAACGCAGTATGATTTCCCATCATGCAGTTGTATGGGTAAGTAAGTAACTTAATAATGAAGTAAAGATGTAACTAATAGAATTTTAGCATTAATAACCCATTTCTGTTTTGGGGGGGTTGAGTTTTGAAGCACACCAAATTATGTTGCCCTGGAAATATTGCCATTTTCATCTCAAACGGGTGTTTGTATTTGGAAACAGTATTTCCAGAATCGATAAATATTTTTTTTTTTTCAAAAAGAATACTTTTTCTTACATGCTGAAACACATTTTTCTAATAGCTATACAAATATATATTCTAGAAATGTACACTGACCCTGTATGAATCTTGGTGTAAACTAATTTTAATTAAACCCCTGAATAGATCAAATAATTGAAAAAGATGAAGGACCTTATTACACACATCTTGGTGCTGGACCCAGCGTTGCAGCTATCAGAGAATTGATGGAAGAAAGGTAAAAAGTCAACTACCTCATTGCCTGCTTGCAACTGCATATACAATAGTGATTTCAACCACGGTTTTACTACAACTTTTCATGCAAACTGACTATTATATTATATTAGCTGATGTAACTGCTAATGTGACATATTCATATATTATCTTATGTTGTATGTAACTGCACCTCTAATGTAGTCATATGTTACTACAGTCTGCTTGGAACTGTATCCTATGAGTCATACAGTATATTTGATTGCAGCAGCGCATGCAGAAGAGCTGCAGATTTCCTTAATGGGTTGTTCACCTTCCAACACTTCAATTCAGTTATTTTTCGATGACTCTCTACTCAGTAAATGTAAACTTTGTTATCAGTAAATGTCAACTTTATTATCACTATATGTAATCTTTATTATTAGGAAAAACAATCACAAATTTTAATTAATTTGTGACTTTTTCCTAATAATAAAGTTCACATTTTAATTTTTCATCATCTTTTGTCTTTCTAAAGCCGTCCTGGGAGGGGGTCTCCAACTCTGCAAACTGTTCTAAACCATATGTTAATTTGGCCGAATCCTTCTGCCTGGCTGAACCGAATCCGAATTTGCATATGCAAATTAGGGGTGGAGAGGGAAATCACGTGCTATTTTGTCAAAAAACAAGGAAGCAAAAAATGTTTTTTCCTTCCCACCCATAATTTGCATATGCAAATTAGGATTCGGATTCGGTTCGGTATTCGCGAAGGATTCGTTGGTTCGGCCGAATCCAAAATAGTGGATTTGGTGCATCCCTAGTTAATTGATACATTTCTTATCTTTGGCCCTGCTGAGCAGAATCCTAGAGTTCCAGTTGCTATAGAATCCCAGAGTTCCAATTGCTACTATTCCAAAGATGCTGCTGAGAAATGTATCAATTAAATGTAGCAAATTTTAACAGTTCACAACCTGCACCTGGATTACTGGGCTGCCAGTGGAACTCCAGGAACATTAAACTTAAGTTTTTGTAAAAATGTACAAAAAATAAAACACAGAAAGCAATTTATGTGGTACATGCTGAAAACAAACGAACAGAAAGTACAGTGTTTGGAAGGTGAATTTTGAGGTTTTTCCCATTTAAAATCAAATATGATTGATTAAATTATTTTCTCCCAGTTTTTTTTTTATGACATTTCTTTTGGTTTTTTTTTGCATGTGTTAATTTGTCATGTCATGATCATAGTAATTTCTGTTTTCAAGGTTTGGCCAGAAGGGGAATGCCATTAGAATTGAGAGGGTTATTTATACGGGAAAAGAAGGCAAAAGTGCTCAGGGATGCCCTATTGCTAAATGGGTAAGTGAATTTGTATCAGTGCTAAGGCTGAATCCCAACTTAGCTCAGAAGATGATAAAACCAGGGATGATTATAGATATCTTTGTAATTTTATTACTGTACAAAAGAACATACGTGTTGTGTGTTTTACATCCACTGCAGTTTTTGATAGGACAGCTGAGGGATACTTCCACAAACTGCAAAGCTGACAGTGAAGGGGTCAATGCCATGAAAAAAAAAGAAATAGTGCCCTTACTGGAGCATAACAAGCCATTTCCTGATGTTCCAGGAGATAATGGGTAGCTAGCACTTTTAAAACGAATAAAATATAGGCGTTCTTGCTCCCACAAATTACAAGCATTAAGAATTTATTAAATGGCATATTTCTAAGCAGTTTTTCCCCAGTTTGCAGCCCAAGTCACCAAAATTTTTGCCCCCTCCCGATCATAAATAATGCTTACATCACCAGACTAGAGGTCTTATATACAACTGCTCATGCTATTTGCAAGTGAAAATGTCCAATGAACAGACAACTTGGTTGAGAAGTATATCTTTAAATCCCCAGTTAATGGTGTCTTTGCTTCAGATGTCCATGAGAACATTGCTGGTATGGAAATATGGAATAAATAATAATTATGCAGGCTGAGGAGTCAATTATGAGCCCTCAGTAATTTTTAGTAATCAGTATTGTCCTCTGAGTATAATATTGATCGATTTCTTTTTCACATTTGAGCATGGGAAATAACTGTCTAAAGCTTTTGGAATGATATAATGTTTTATTGTTAATTATGAACACCTAATAAATGTTGCAGTACATAAATAGAAATAGAACTGCTATAATTTTGTGTTTATAATTTGTTTGCAATAACTCTTATGTGTACCTGTTCCCCAATATACAGTATTTTTTAAACAAAAGAACAACACTGGACCAGCTCACATATATATATGTCTCCTTGGCTTTCTTGCAGGTGATTCGGCGTAGTGGGACAGATGAGAAAATGCTGTGTTTGGTGAGGGAACGTGCTGGCCACTCCTGCGAAACAGCAGTAATTGTCATTCTGATCTTAGTTTGGGAAGGCATTTCAAATTCCTTGGCAGACAGTCTTTACTCAGAGCTCTCAGACACGCTAAATAAGTATGGAACCTTAACAAACCGGCGCTGTGCACGTAACGAAGAGTAAGTTTTACTTGACATTTGTCTTAAAAATCCCTATAAAACAAATTAAAACATAATATGTGTGTGTGGTATGTGTGATATGCTAACAGAATACAGTAGTCCTATTATGATTGGGACTTTACCCATGCAAGAATATGGGTCATTTACTTTGATCCAAGATAGAAGTGCAAGATCACTAAGGGGCTGATTCACTAAGGGTCGAATATCGAGGGTTAATTAACCCTCGATATTCGACTGGGAATTGAAATCCTTCGACTTCGAATATCGAAGTCGAAGGATTTAGCGCAAATAGTGCGATCATACGATTGAAGGATTATTCCTTCGATCGAACGATATTCGAAGGATTTCAATTCCCAGTCGAATATCGAGGGTTAATTAACCCTCGATATTCGACCCTTAGTGAATATCGAACGATTCGAAGGATTTAAATCCAACGATCGAAGGAATATCCTTCGATCAAAAAAAGTTAGGCAAGCCTATGGGGACCTTCCCCATAGGCTAACATTGACTTCGGTAGGTTTTAGATGGCGAACTAGGGGGTCGAAGATTTTTTTAAAGAGACAGTACTTCGACTATCGAATGGTCGAATAGTCGAACGATTTTTAGTTCGAATCCTCGAATCCTAGTCGAAGGTCGAAGTAGCCCATTCGATGGTCAAAGTAGCCCAAAAAAACCTTCGAAATTCTAAGTTTTTTTACTTCGAATCCTTCACTCGAAGTTAGTGAATCGGCCCCTTAAGTATCTCAGAGTTGTGCAACTGGAGGCCCTCTTAAAGCCTTCTAGAGAAGCAAACAAATGCATGGTATATAGTGAAAGTATAGAGAGTATTACAAGATGGTCAATCAAAACTCAGCCCCTCTGGGCAGTATGGATAATCAGGCAGTTCTTTGTCTGAAATAAATGGTTTACTAAGGGGGTTATGTTATAAAAGGCACTAAGTTTGCCCATGGGCAGTAACCCATAGCAACTAATCCGCAGGTAGCATTTACTGGTCACCTAATAAAAAACAAACATCTTATTGGTTGCTATGGGTAACTGCTCCTTTTATTACATTTGGGGGTAAGTGTTTATGAACTAGGAAATCTGTATACTGCCTTGCCTATCCAGTATTTGATTTTAAACTCTACTTATTTTTTCCTAGTTTGACATTCAGTAGTGGCCACACATGTACAAATTTGGTTTAACTATACCGTCAGACTATCTAGGCATATATTTCACACAGGATAGAAGCTCCCAGACTAAAAATGTCCCCTGATGCACATTTCTGGCAGGTACACAATGGCCATATTACAAAATATCCATCCGGCAGGCCAATCGGTTGAATTGGCTTAAAGAACACTGGACCAGCACTCCTATTTTCTGAAAAAGCTGTAACCAGTATTCTAGTGATTGCCACACTTGCATTTTCTTTTTGTATCTGGCCTAATACCAGTACATTTAGAATTTATTTCCCTGCATGAAAGAATTGATAGCATGTTTTTAGAGAAACAATGGGGGGACACTACCGTATGCTAGAAATTAAGATGTGAAAAATAATGTAATAAATTACTAGGAACTGGATTGATATCTGAACCTAACACCTCTACACATACCTATACAGTGGGACCTGCCACACAGCTGTGCTCCATAAACTTTTTGCAAGTTATATAATGATTTCTTTTCAAAGTGCACTAGCTCACAAAAAACAGATATTAGCTGTGGTCATACTCAGTGTCAAAGGTAACAGTTTTCCTTTGTTGAAGAAATCAGTGACATTTTGCTATGTAAATACCATCCAATAGATCAGAGACATAACATGCTCTGCTAGAAACAGACCTTAGTGGTAGCAACATTTATTTAAAGGTGCATAAGTGATAGTTAGTTTGTGTTGATCTGATATTTATATCATTCTACTGATGAATACTAAAATTATATTTTTGAATTAACTGAATACTGCTTCAATAAATTAATATA
Organism: Xenopus laevis; assembly: GCF_017654675.1. Lineage (NCBI taxonomy): Eukaryota > Metazoa > Chordata > Amphibia > Anura > Pipidae > Xenopus > Xenopus laevis. The sequence goes on along the minus strand of NC_054372.1, from coordinate 61,275,444 downwards.
TCTAAAATCCTGGGATCAATCTTGAAAAGTGAATCTAACCACACTTCAAGTTATATTTTATTGATTTGCTTTATTTTTCTATTCTCAAATTTCTGACGTTTTTTTTCTTTTTGTATAGGCGTACCTGTGCATGCCAGGGCATGGACCCTGAAACCTCAGGTGCCTCCTTTTCCTTTGGGTGCTCATGGAGCATGTATTATAATGGGTGTAAATTTGCAAGAAGTAAAGTACCAAGAAAATTCAGACTAACTAGTGATGACCCAAAAGCAGTAAGTGAAAGTAAAATCTTTAAAGTATTTAAGATGATTGAGTAGGAAAATCAACAGCCTGCCAGAAAGCAGTTCCATCCTAAAGTGCTGGCTCTTTCTGAAAAGAGAAAGAGTGAATTATTTGCAGTATAAACAGTGTAATTTAGAAATAAAAACTACACCATAAAACAGAATCCTTTTAAGAATACATTTTCGTCAAAGAAAGCTCTTTGGATTCAGAGTGGCAATCTACTATTATAGTAGCTTGCAAACACTGGCCCATTAAATATTGTGTTATACAAGAAGAAGATTACTGTTAAGGCACATCCCTTGATGCGTTCAAATCCTTCTGTGGAAACACTACTAGATTAACACAACATATTATCATATTATGGATAAATGAGTGCACTTACGGACAAAACAGGTAAATATAGCAGAGCTTTCTCAATATTTTATAAAGTGCCAAATTAGGTATGGCATGTAGTTTAAATCAGGCACAAAATGAACCACAGTATCAAGTTGATGGTGGATATGGCGACAGCCAATAATGCTAATAATAACATTAGCATCAAAAATAACACAAGAGGCGTTTACTAGACTAAAGCAAATAATGGGAAAAGTTTATCCCCAGTGCCTTTCTTTTATATATATTCCACAATATAATAGATTTGTATTGTAATATATTAATAATTTTGTATTATTTTGATACACTTATATGGGTTAAAATACAGAAATCATGCATATATGCATGTAGATTCTATAATGATGACTTTATATATATATATATATATATATATATATATATATATATATATATATATATATATATATATATATATATCAAAGGGTAAAGAAGCACAATAAATATTGCATGATAGCATTAAAGTCATCAGTACAGGTATGGGACTTGTTATCCAGAATGCTTGGGGCCTGGGCTTCCAGATAACAGATCTTTCCGTAATTTGGATCTTCATACCATAATTATATCTTAGTTTGTATCAAGTACAAGGAAATGCTTTTTAAAAATGTGGATTATTTGGATAAAATCGAGTCTATGGGAGACAACCTTTCCATAATTTGGAGCTTTCAGGACAACGGGTTTCCTGATAACGGAACCCATACTTGTACTATATTCCATTGCATAAACTGATGTCTAAGTCCTGCTCTTTTTACACTTTTTTATGACCAAGATGACCAAGTTTAAGGAACAATGTGATGTTGTGATGGCTGATTCAGTTAATGCCTTTAAGAATGGCTTGGATGATTTTTTGGACAGACATAATATCAAAGGCTATTGTGATACTAAGCTCTATAGTTAGTATAGGTATGGGTATATAGAATTTAATTAAAAGTAGGGAGGGGTGTGTGTATGGATGCTGGGTTTTTATTTGGAGGGGTTGAACTTGATGGACTTTGTCTTTTTTCAACCCAATTTAACTATGTAACTATGTAACTATGTGATGTGTAATTTGAATTTGTTCCAGGGTTATTATAACAAGAGTTAAATGTAAATCCATTATGCATTTAATTTGCTAGAATTTGTGTTTGTCTGCAGGTAAACTTCATTTTGGTCATTTTAATCCGTTTTATTTGTATTCTTTTTCATCATTCAATAAAGGAAGAAAAGTTGGAAACCAATTTACAGCACTTATCAACAATAATGGCTCCAATTTACAAAAAACTTGCCCCTGATGCCTATAATAACCAGGTCAGTATAAGTTATGAAATATATATATATATTTATATATATGCCCATATATATATATGCCCAAAACGCTTAATTTACTTCAATAAATCAGTCACGTTTAAGTGAGCTGTATACATTTCTGTTAACTGCACCTGGGAAAATGTGAATGCTTACATATTTAATAAAATGTAAAAAATCTTTAAGCTCGCTTACTAAAGAATTGCAAACTGCAAAAAAGCATTGCAGTCTGCATAGCTTTAATAAATTTTTACCGAATGAGCTTCATTAAAGATGCCATGCAAGCCTGTAAGGCAAAAGGAATACAACAATTGCTCCTTCTAATTGATTTTTGGCCATGTATGCAAAATATTTATTTTGCAAACACTCTTTATAATTGTGTGTACACTTTTAAAAAATGGGTAGGCGCAAATAAAAATTTTGTGTTTTCACACAAAATTCTTTGTATGCACCACAATTTATTGTGTGCACTGGCGACAAAATTTGTGTTTACAATTCACCAGCACTAAGATTTGTACAGTTCAAACATATTTTCATAATACACTTCTGGTTTTATGGGTACAGGTATCTTATGTTTGATAATTTTTCAGATTGAGCATGAGCACAGAGCTCCAGATTGCCGTCTTGGTACAAAGGAAGGTCGACCATTTTCTGGAGTTACTGCTTGCCTGGATTTTTGCGCTCATTCCCACCGGGACTTGCACAACATGCAAAATGGCAGCACACTGGTTAGTATATTTGGTATATCAGATGTATCAGATTTATGTATGTGTTACTAAGCTATTTATGTTTTAATTATACACTGAAGGCAGCCTTTCCATTCCATTCACAAACTACCTATGGAATTGCATCAACATTACACAAAGAATAGTGCTGTCTCTTCAATTATATACTGAGGGACGAGGCTGGTGACACAGCACTCGGCATCTCAGTACCCAGGGACAGGCTATATTTTTAAGGAAGGGAACACAGATTGGCGGGTATGATGTTCTATATACCTGTGGTATGAGGGTTCCAAACTACTTGGTACACCCAAGTGATTTCCATTTCCTTCTCATTTAATCGCCTAAATGAGTTCCACCATTTATCCGTTTGGAAGTAAACTATATGTGGTAATATGTTTGTATAAGAACTTATAGTTTAGACATACGTGAGGTGTATTTCATTTGGTATATTCTGATATGGCAGTGCAAACATTTAAAAATATGTTTGTTTTTGTAAGGTTTGCACTTTAACCAGAGAAGACAATCGTGATATTGGAAAGCTTCCACAAGATGAGCAACTGCATGTCTTACCCCTTTACAAAGTATCCAACGTGGATGAGTTTGGCAGTTCTGAAAAACAGGAGGAGAAGAAAAGAACTGGGGCTATTGAGGTTCTTACAGGTTTCCGAAGGCAAGTGAGAATGTTAGCAGAGCCTGTAAAATCCTGCCGGCAAAAGAAGTTGGAAAAACAAGAAGCCAAGAAAGCAGCAGCAGAGAAGTTGAGTGCTGCTTTGGAAAATGGTCACAGCAAGAACGAAAAAGAGAAGCCTTCACGGCACAAAAACGCACACGTAGAAGCTTCTGTGCAGGGGAAACAGCAAGCAGGTAACAATGGCATTTTTTTACTTACTACATCTGCTACCTCTTCTTTGATTGTATCTGTAAAAATAAGCCAAATCAACTGGACTTGCTGTGTTGTTCTTGAAGACGTTTCACCAGTCATCCAACTGGATGTCAACGTCTCACCAGTCATCGAACTGGATGTCACCGTCTTCAAGACCAGCAAGTCCAGCTGATTTGACTTATTTCTACAGATATACCATGACCTGGATGAATGAGAATCTTTTACAAACATCTTCTTTGACTAGCATTGTCCCAAAATGAAATTATAAAAGTAGCAAGACTATAAAATCAAGAAAAAAAACATTTAAGAAATACAAAGGCAGATGTTCATTAGAAGGCAAATTTTACTCATTTATGGTAAAATATAAAGTTTTCTAAATTTTTCCAGCATATTCAAAAAATCATGGTACAGCCCCTTAACATATTGCATAGACATAACGAACATGGTCTATATGTATTAAGGGCAATGCAGGTTTCAGCATATCTGCATAATGTCATTGTTACATCATCTTGGCTGGTGGTTTTTGCTTAAAGTTATAATGACACTTACCTACCTTACGATTACTACATGTGAGCCAAGAAGCGTATTTGTATTAGGAACCACCTGACAGATTGGAAGTATAATTATAAAGTGGTTTTACATTAAACAACAATCATACATCTAACCTATATAGAGTATTCTGTATGTTTCTCCTACTATATGAAGGTGAAAATGAAAGATTATTTAGATGTATTTTTATTTCTTTAATGTGGCCCATTTTAATAAAGTCTTTTTTTTTCTTCAAGTCTTTTACATACTTTATTTTTACATTTCAGAATTTTCTGGAATGCCAGCCATGCAACAAAACCCTCTTCTCAATATGAACCATGGGAACTCTTTAAATCATTATCCGGCATCAGCCCCCACAAATCCTTACATGCGAGTTCCTAATTTGCCTGACCCATATCAGAATAGTTTTCCTCCCTACCCTGGATCGAGCCACATCAATGTTTTTCAAGCTGCTGCCAGCTCATCAGTGTCCTGTGCAAATAGCCCTATGAATTCTTTCCAAGGATCCTTTACTCAAGGTAACTCTTGCCCCCCTTATGCCAGTAATGGAAATGCCTCCTTGGATAACTGTTCCCCTTATCTTGACTCTTCACAGCAACAATCCATGGATTATTACAAGTTTAAAAACCAAGATTCAATGGCTAAATTAGGTGTGCCCCCAATTCAATCATTGTACCAGCAGGGGTTTGCAAATAATCAGGCTTATGGTGACAAAATGTTTAGTTATGGAAACCAAAGAGTGCAAGCTGAAGATTTCAGTGGCTGTAATGCATATCCAGCACCTCAGGCCGATAGTAGTCATGTAATGGGTCATGCCACAAATTCACAGCCTATTATCAGTAATCAGGACTTCTCTTCTGTGAATAAAAATGGTGAATATCCTCTTCCACACTCCTTCCATGAAAGCAACATGTCATCAAGTATATTAGGAGGCAGAGCTGGCTCTCTGCCTTTCCCTGGTAAACAAAGTGAAATGCATCCACAGACATCAAATGGAACATCTGAAATGCTTCCAGGTCTTAATCATGACAGGACTAATTTTGGAGGCCTAGGCAGAACCAATGGTGCTAATCTTCAGGGAAAGCTACCGTACAACTTACCTCCTGTGCCAGAAGAGCCTGCAGACGTTTGGTCAGACAGTGAACAGAACTTTCTTGATCCTGATATAGGAGGTGTAGCAGTTTGCCCAACTCATGGGTCAATCTTGATTGAATGTGCTAAACGTGAGCTCCATGCAACAACCCCATTAAAGAATCCCAACAGAAATCACCCTACCAGAATATCTCTGGTGTTCTACCAACACAAGAACATGAATGAGCCAAAGCATGGCCTGGCATTATGGGAAGCAAAAATGGCAGGTAAAGCCAGGGAAAAGGAAGAAGATTGTGAAAGGTATGGGCCAGATTATGTGGCTCCTAAATCTTACAACAAGAAAGCAAAGCGAGAGCCTATAGAGCCGATACATGAACCTGCTGAACCAACTTATCTTCGTTTCATCAAGTCACTCACACAGAGGACGATGTCAATAACCACAGACTCTCAAGTCACTACATCTCCATATGCCGTAACACGGGTTACAGGTCCTTACAACAGATATATATAGTCTGCTGCGTTACCTCATTTACATCAAATTGGGTGCACCATATTTGCTTAGGTTCATTCATGTGGATATGTAGAATGTGTATGAGTATTTTACATAAATGTGATCCATGGGAAAGAGTACCAGCAAAAGAAGTATTCTTGCCTATTAACGTTTTTAATTGTGTAGTCACAAAATGCTCTGGAGACAAGAACACAGTCATCCTATGCAAAAGGTGTTCAACGAAAATCAAAACACTGGTTCTACTGGATGACTTGTAAAATTACATCTACCTTCCTCCCACTTTAATATAAAAATGTGTAGCGCTAGGAGCCAGAATCAAACTTACTGTAGTGTGTTAACATCAGGAATATTACAAATACCATCTGGTGCTAAATTCCTTTTGTTCAATACTGGAATTGTATTCTGTTTGACATATGATATTTATAATCTTAACACTGACCTCTGTTGTATTTCAGTAGTGTAGATTTCACAAACCAATGTCAACAATATAACACTGAAATATTTAGACATTCTATCAAAAAAATATGGTGCTATCAACTTTTACTTTACAATGTTTTAACACCGGGAAAAAGGTATCCAGTTTTAATGATTATACATGAATTCAGTCAGATATAATAACATTTTATAAACGATGAACATTTTTGGTTTTATTTCCATTACAGGCCATCCGGTTATGATTTAATCCATACAGTCACAAGTTTTAACACTTAGAAACAAAGCTAAGACGTTAAAAGCCTTCATCCTGCATAACATCTGTATCTTGCATATATTATGTTTTCCAGGAAAACTAAAAGGCAAGCAGAAGCTGCTGTCTTTTCTCCAACACATGGACAGTTGTGGTTGGAAGTTTTTAAATTTGAGTATATATTTATGGGGAATATACATTAAGTACTTGAGAAAAGAAGCTAGGGTCTTGGAAACTCATGCCTCAATTCTGTATGGGTTGAACTGTGTGTTTTTTTCTGTGACTTGTAAATCTAGCACAAGGGTGCACTACACAGGGGGATAAATATGTGTACCAGGGGGTTGAGGAGGCAGTAGCAGGTCAAGCTAACTCTGTGTGCAACCACTTGTGCAGCCTCAATACAGGATCGATTCAAAGGGTGCTTTCAATTCTTTTTGTGCAGCAGTCATAGATCTTCCTCCAGCAATCTTTTTATGCATCTCCCTACATACTAATGCAACAAATTATATGTGCATAACTCTCACCCACATGTGCACTTTGGTTATAACAATCCCCATTAAGCCTTACTTTATTGGTCAAAGAAAAAAATCATGTCGGTTTTCACACCTGGAATTCTGTTTTTCTGCAGATAGGTGAGTGAAGGCTTACGCTCTACACCAATACATTTACATTGTAGCATATTTGCTGTGAACAGTAATACATTGCTTCCCGTATCAAAAAATTTTCTCGATTTGTAAAAACTATTTTTTTTAACTTGTTTACGATATCAGATCCTAATGAAATAAGATTTTCGAAATGAGTTTTAAATCAGCTACCCAAAGTCCTAATTTCTTTCTTCACTTCATTTTTTTCTTATTATGTGAATATTTTTTTAATTAGATCTGCTTATATGTGTATATTTTGTTTCATGTATTTCATATTTCAGTTTTTTGTAGGTAGAAGGGTTTTTTGCGTTCTGTTGAAAATGTGATGAAAACATATTAGAAAACAACCAAATTGCAAAAAATTATATTTCTGTATTTTTCCCATAAGTGATTGAATAAGGCTTATTCCTTTCAGGTCATCGTGATTTTTTATTGAAAAAAACCCCCCCACATTTATGCCAATTTATGTTCTTTCCTGTTTGTTCTTTTCTTATAAATCCAACATTTTTAGTTAATAAGTATAGGGCACATCCCAGACTCACCCTGCCCTGAACACTTGGGGCAGATTTATTTTACTTACCTGTCCATGGTCTGGTCTGTTGGATACAAAAAAACGAGAGGAATTCAGGAAGTCACACGGTTTTCTCCACCTGATAGACCTGAATATGGACTGCTAAGTATAACAGGTCTGCCCCATATATTATTATACCAATAATAATAATAATAATAATAAGGCACTATTGTAATTGTGTAACCCCCCTTGATCCCACAGAAAAACTGATATCATATATAAACACGGGATATAACAGTTTCTTGGCATTTCTGAATTATGCCCATGACACAGACGTTTTTCTTCGATAGTCACTGGTAAATATATGATTAGGTTTTTAATAGTGTGAATCCTAACCACACACCCATCTCATATTCTGTAACATCTTAAATCATTATTCTTGTATGAGAACCTAACAGCCTGACATTTTGTACATTGCATGTAGGTTTTTATCTTTGGCAGCTTCATTTTAGATTATGCAGGCTTTTAATTGACAGTTGTGTGATCACTGCAGTTGTGAAGGGGGCCTGGCAAGCTTATACAGCAGTCATCTATTAAAGGGTTATCATAAAATGAGAAATATGTGGACATTAAATTCTTTGTTGAAAATGCCTTAAGTGCCTGGCATCGCAGGGTAAACACTTAGGGGCCTATTTATTAATCCTCGCATTTTTCTGGTCAAGTTTTTAAGGGGAAAAATGAATTTTAAGAGATAAAAAAACCTCACATTTTAAGAGATTTATTATGCTTCAACGCTGCTTAAAATCCGAAATCAAAAATACTCTGGCTAAAACCTGTCGAAGTCATGTAAAAGTCAATGGCAGATGTCCCTTTTACAACTAAAAGATGTTTTTTGCCTTCATGATCTTCGAGGGATTTGGGCTGTGTGAAACTGGCTTTCTTTGAAAACTTGAAAAAAATCCTAGGTTTTTGGGCGACAATTTGAAAAAGTGACTTTTCCTGCACGTGGTTTTTTTTTTTTTTTTGTTCTGATTTTTAGTAAATTAAGGGCATTCCAGGTTGGGAGTTTATTGGTATTTTTTAATAATAAAAATGACTTTAAATAAATACCCCCTTTAATTACATTTAAGCCTTCTCAGAAATATTTTAGTAGCTGGAATGAAGCCGGCCACATTTAGTAAGATCTGGTGGACAGCTTGGCTGCAGCTAGCTGTTAACAAAATTCAATTATTGCTTTTTTGGCCTACACATAGATGGGATTTGTTTGCATAGAAGATTGGCTGAGAACATTATTTCATTGGTGGTCAGCTCTTCAAGTGTTATGGATAGCTATGCACATTTCACAGGCTGAGGTTTCTGTATCTACATGCAATTGTATCAATTTTAGTTAAATTGTGTAACTACAAAGTTTGCTCTGTGAGGCAGCTGCTGGTTATTATATTTGTGCCACATTCATACTTCAACTTATTGATCCTTGTAGCCGTTTAAGAGGCATCCATGGCATGTACAGCACTTAAAACTAGCAAGCTGGTTGGTTATCTGCCATAGAAACAGAACATTGACATGTATGCTGCTTTTCTATTCTGCAGCACTTTAGCTTTGTATAAACATTTAAATGCCTGTTGATGTCTATTTACTTTAGGCTAGTAGTATATGTGATCACTGTTCCAGTGAGGGGCCATTCACCTGTTTCAGAGGTTGGAAAATGGAGTTATACTGCTGATATGCTGAGATGTCTCCAAGGTAGCATTTTTAATTTCCCAGAGGGTGAAGATTCATGACTGCAAGCTAGCTTAACAAGATCATGTCTTTGTGTATCAGAATCCTGACTGTTTGCCACTTCCAAAGTTATATTCTGCAGTTATCACATTGCAAAAGTTAACGATGTGACAGCTCCTCTAATGGACAGCACACACACAGTACTTTAGAGCTGGGATTGCTTTCGGTTTTATCCTATAACCAGTTTTTTTAGCCACCTTATCCTTTACACTGGGTTCAGCTCCCCAAGTAAGATGACCTTTCATAAACAAAATATTCATTATAGGGCTCAACTTAATTTGTGGAAAACATACAGAGACAGAAAACACCTAAACATACTAAGCAACGAAATCCGTTGGGCATCTCGTGCCTTCACCATTATTTGTTTATGATGTCTGTGTGATTTAAAGGGAGCTAACGTGACAGTTTCTTAAAGACCGCTTTGCTCTTAAAGAACTGGCTTAGAGTAGGAGGCAGTGCCAGAACCACTGCAAGTGCAGATCACATAAGGACAAAATTCCTTGTCTTAAATAGCACCTGTAACGTTGGAAGTCCAATTCAGAAATCTGCATGGAAACTGCATGGTACAAGGGGATCTGGGTACTTACAATTCTCCATCATTAAAACGACTAATCATTGCAAGCACTGGCTTTAGGAAGCTAATTACTCATATGTGTTTGCTGGTTTTCATTAAGCAAGAAGGCCCCTACCGTTTACATCCCATTTATTAGCCAACTGCCATTGTATAATATGAGATTCATACAATTACAGATTAAAACTAGTAAATTAAAGTTGTAAAATATAGTTTCTTTTCTACTGTATTTTTATGCTAGAAAACATTGAGCTTGGAAATAAACTGATGAATGATGGTGCTACTCACCCTGCTCCCAGTGATCATATTGTAAGCTAAACTTTTATTACAGACCTGAGTGAGACTCCTTTTTATCACCTACCTCAGCACTAGTTTGGCAGTAGGATATTGATAGGTGAGTGAAAGAATACTGTCATACCATCGACCTTCTCCAGACACCTAGTAGCAGGAATCCCCAACCTGCTGAACCCGTGAGCAACATTCAGAAGTAAAAGGAGTTAGGGAGCAACACTAGCATGAAAAATGTTCTTGGGTTGCCAAATAAGTGCTGTGATTGGCATTTAGTAGTCCCTATGTGGATTGTAAACCTACATTGAGGCTCTGTTTGTCAGTGCACCTGGTTTTTATGAAACCAAAACTTGCCTCCAAGCCTGAAATTCAAAAATAAGCACCTGCTTTGAGGCCACTGAGAGCAACATCCAATGGGTTGGAGAGCAACATGTTGCTCATGAGCTACTGGTTGGGGATCACTGCCTAGTAGTGAAGACGTAAACCGCTAACATAAAGAAATCACATTTTTTCTTAGTACTTGACATCTTGACAAATTTAACTTGAACTTTAATCTATTCTTCTCAAAATTCAGGGATGTAATTGCTTGGTCTTTTTACCAATAAATAGCATTTTTGTGTTTTGTTTTCTTTCTGTTTTTTGGGGGAAAGGACATCTGCTCCCTGTTTTAATTTGACTTGTGTATATATATATATATATATATTACCAAAAGTAATTTTGTAAATGTGCTGGCTTTTTTTTACGGTAAAATATGTTGAGTTTAGCATCTTAGTTTTAACAAAATCTATTAAAAAGAAGTGGAATGCACTGAGCTAAATTAAAGGGAATATTTATAGCTTGGGTTTGGTAAGTAACTTACTAATTGGATATACCATAGTAGGTTGCTGTATCATGAACTTAACCCAGTGCTCCTATTGGCCTAGATTTTTTCTTAAAGGTTATTTATCTGGTGGTGCTATTAAATGGACACAATAATGTTTAGAATTTACCCAGAAATGTGTTTTTTTGTATACCCAATGTGTAAAATGAAATTCTAATGAATATATATAATAATGCATAAAATGTTTTGTTGCATAGTCTTAAATTGAGTGTGTTGATTTATTTTTTGCATTATGCATTGATTAAAAGAATATATACCTGGTATATGCCTAGCAGTTGAGCTACACCTTTTAATGATATTGAGGTCATTGGCATCCTATACTACATTGCCCCCCCATGTGTATATTTATCTAAATTCCTGGATTCTGTTACAAAAGGTACATGGATGATTGTGCTTCCTATATATATATATATATATATATATATATATATATATATATATATATATATATATATATATATACACTTTTTTTTAGCTCAAATCCATTTTTTTCTAATATGTTTGTGCAGTGCAATATTCAAACCAGTTTGCTTTTTGTTTTAAACCCCTCACAGCAATTTATTGCAGTAAGTCAGAGGTTTGGGTTCATAAATATAAGAAAAATATATGTATATAAGTGATGTTTTTACAAGCGTGCCTGTGCGCACTATGATACCATTTTAAATATATATTGTGTTTGTTAAAGAAGAAAAAAAAAATGTTATCCAGCAAAGAAACAATTGTAAATTAAAAGTATTTGTAAATACTTCATTCACTCATATTTGTACCTGTCAAGCTCTAAGCTTTTGGGAAGGTGCTGCACCCATCCACTGTTGCTGGGGGCTTGAATAGATCAATTAGAAATGCACTTCAAGGTCCCCGGCCCTGTGAAAGAGGTGAACTCGGTGCTTGTGTTTATAGAACTCGTGACTTTTTCTAATATTTTGTTTTCAACACCATTATTTGCCAAATGGCTTGCAGAAAATACATCATACCAGATACAAAAAAAAGAAATAAAGCGAGATTGTCTTATATCATAAAAGCTGTAATGTTGGCCTTCTGTTCTATAAAAAACGAAAAGCAGAATGGCTTCTCTGGGCAGTAGCCAGGTTGACTGTAACCATACTTGAAAATGCTTTTGAGTGGCGCCAACTTTACTTGAACGAACCTTTTCATCCTGATAGCTGCACAGCAGTGCTTGGTTCATGTCTAAAGCTCACGGAGAACTTGTATAGGAAATGATGCTGTTTGACACTAAAGGGTAATGACTTTCTCTGTGCTTATTATCTGAGTACATTCTAGGAGCTTCTTTTACTTTACTTTTTTTTTATGTTTATTTCCACAACACGGTGTGTGTACAAAATCTGAGGTCGGTTATAAATACTGTAAGTATTGTAATGTAATGAATGCAGGCTATTTGAGAACTGTTTATTATATCATTCCTGAGATGTGGGTGTTTTTAATAAATTTATATTTATTTAATGCATTTAAAGTCTGTGAAAGAGTTTTATTTCTTGAAATTCATGATTGTGCTGGCTACAATCATGAGCAGGCCAACAGTACAGCCTGCATGAGCCAAATGGCTTTTAGGCCATTGTATGTTTTGCTTAGCTTGGAATACAGAATATATTAATTCTGCATACGAATACAGGTATGGGCTTGGTTATCCGGAAACCCATTATCCGGAAAGCTCCAAATTAGGGAAAGGCCGTTTCCCATAGAATCCCAATGACTTCCTTTTTTTCTCTGTAATAATAAAACAGTATCTTGTACTTGATCCAAACTAAGATAAAATCCTATGACAATAATATAATATAATAATATAATAATAATAATCCTTATTGGAAAAAAAACAAGCCTATTGGGTTTATTTAATGATTACATGGTTTTCTAGTAGACTTAAGGTATGAAGATCCAAATTAATGAAAGATCTGTTATCGGGAAAACCCAGGTCCCAGGCATTCTGGTAAACAGGTTCAATACCTATATAGTATATCCCATAAAAAAACAGCTACGCCTAAATTATTTTAGTGGTCCCAGGAGAGATATTGTATACAAGAATGCATCAGTGCATTATACTCTTCAATGTAGAAAGAAAGTGCTGAAGTTATGTTTTGGGCGGTTTTATTAAAAATGTATGCAAAAACCCTACTAGTCCCACCCATCCATTCCACTTCCTGCTGCCTCCTTTCCAGACTGTGCAGGGGAGCTGGCAGCACTCAGCACTATAGGAACCAATCAGCAGCTAAGCTTACCTGATAGGGAGCTGAAACCTGTCTTTGTTGTGTTCAGAGCTGTGATTGGCTATCCCCCTCCAACTGTGCTTCTGACAGGGCAGATATATCAAATAAAAGGCCAATTTTTAAAGATAATATACATTGTTAGCCCAAAGTAAAACTAGCCTCATATACAGTCAAATGAAAAAGTTTGGGAACCCCTCTTAATTCTTTGGAGTTTTATCACTGGCTGAGCTTTCAAAGTAGCAACTTGCTTTTAATATATAACATGCCTTATGGAAACAGTAGTATTTCAGAAGTGACATAACGTTTATTGGATTAACAGAAATTATGCATCATAACAAAACAGGTGCATCAATATCAAGCCTCCTTTTGCAAATGTAACAACCTCTAGATGCCTCCTACAGCCTTTGATGAGGGTCCGGATTCTGGATGGCGGTATTTTTGACCATTCATCCATACAAAATCTCTCCAGTTCAGTTAAATTTAAAGGCTGGCGGGTATGGACAGTCTGCTTCAAATCATCCCATAGATTTTCCATGATATTCAAATCGTGGGACTGTGATGGCCATTCCAGAATATTGTTCTCCCTCTGCATAAATGCCTTTTTGTAGATTTCAAAGGGTATTAAGGATCACTGGGGGTCATTTATCAACACTGGGCACATTTGCCCATGGGCAGTAACCCATGGCAACCAATCAGATTGCTGCATTCATTGTTCTACTTGCAGCTGGCTTTTAAAAGCTAATCGCTGATTGGTTGCTATAGGTAACTGCCCATGGGCAAATTTGCCCAGTGTTGATAAATGAGCCCCATTGTCTTTTTGGAATATCCAACCCCTGCGTAACTTCAACTTGACTGAGCATTATCCTGAAGAATTGTTGATATTGGGTTGAATTCATCCAACCCTTGACTTTAAAAAGGGCCCCAGTCCCTGAACTAGCCACAAATTGCTTTTTGTTATGACCAAGTAACTCAATTTTTGTCTCATCAGTCCAAAGCACTTTTTTCCAAAATGACTGTGGCTTATCTAAATGAGATTTTGCATACAACAAGTGACTCTGTTTGTGGCATGAGTGCAGAAAGGGCTTCTTTCTCATCAGAGATGTTCTTTGTGCAAATTGCGCTGAATTGTAGAACAATGTACAGATACACCAACTGCAGCAAGATGTTCTTGCAGGTCTGTGGAGGTGATCTTTGGGTTGTCTGTAACCATTCTCACAATCCTCCGCATATGCCACACCTGTATTTTTCTTGGCCTGCCAGACCTGGGTTTTACAGCAACTGTGACTGTGCCCTTCCATTTCCTGATTACATTCCTTACAGCTGAAACTGACAGTTTAAATCTCTGAGATAGCTTTTTGTAGCCCTCCCCTAAACTATGATACTGAACAATCTTTGTTTTCAGATGTTTTAAGAGTTGCTTTGAAGATCCCATGCTGTCACTCTTCAGAGGAGAGTCAAACAGAAGCTCACCTTGCAATTGGTCAAATACCTTTTCTAATGATTGGACACACCTGCTTATGAAGTTCAAGGCTTAATGAGCTAATCCAACCAATTTGGTGTTACCAGTAATCAGTATTGAGCAGTTATATGCATTCAAATAAGCAACATTACAAGGGTACCCAAATTTTTCCACAGCCAGTTTTTCCCATTTGATTTAATGGCATACAACTGAATACTGCTTCACTAAAAATCTTTGTTCAGAAAACACCCCAGATGTTCCTGGGAAATGAAAGACAAGCCACTGTTATCTTTTTTGTTGAAAGTGGAGTAAATTATTATGCAGGCTGAGAGGGGTTCCCAAACTTTTTCATATGACTGTAATATTCATTATTGACTACAATACTGGGTGGGTGGGGGGGGTAATTTAGCCTACAGTTTATGTATCCTTTAAAACCACATGCAACACTTTTATTATATGTGAATGGTCACAGTTATATACATTGGATTTATAATTTTCTTGGGCCAGTAACATCTAATTAAGCCACTGTTTGCAACATTCACAACATGATTGCATGGTTTACTTGGGCACTTCCAATGGGCTCATGACACTTCTCCTAATAGACTCTGTTATAATTAAATATCTCAAATTTATAAAAAATAAATTCCCTTTTCTGTAATAATAAAGCAGTATCATGTACTGGATCTTAACTAGGATATATGTAATCCTCATTGGAGGCAAAATAATCATATTATGCTATTTAATAGTTAAAATACTTTTAAGTAGACAAGATATGGAGACCTAAATTAGAGAAAGATCCCTTATCTAGAAAATTCAATGTCATGTTTCTGGATAACAGGTCCCATACCTATGCCATAATTTTGTTATGTTTTTACAATGATATGATTGTAATCTCCAATTAAGTCTATTATGGACTATTACTGCCTTACTTACACTTTACCATGCAAGGACCTGGGCCTTGTTTTAGAATTTTGCATCCTCTGACTTTTCCTTCTCCTCTGAAGTCTGTTGAACCCTTTGATGTACATCAAAGTTTCTTTTGTATATCCCTTTAGTCTTCACTCCTTGGAGAAATGGGCTGTGCATTGAACTGTAGGACATATATTTATTATATCTATATGAAAGAAGAATGCACTCATAGGACTTAAACTATATTAAAGTGAATTTTTTATTTGGGCCAACATTTTGGATCCCAGACCAAGGTCAACAACTAAACCAAGGTTGTAGATAAATGTATTCATCCACTACCTGAATTTATATGTTTTATATTATAAGTTAATTTAAAGATGAACAACCCTTTTAATGAATCAGACTTCCAATTACTCATTCCAACAACTCGTGGATCATGGGAAAAAACATTAACAGTAGTCACTTGAGGAGGGATATTAGCCACATGTACCCAAAATAGCATTTCACAGGGTTACAATCAAAAAGGCCTGGTAAATAATAATAGGGAGTTTTTTTTATTTATCACTGCCGGGGAATAGACATAGACATAAATAGCCAAACCTTTTAGCAAAAAGGGAAATATGCTCTCTCGAGGCCTTCAAGCTCCTTGTATTTTACTTTCATCTATTCGGGCAAATTATATAGATACAGTGTTTGTATAAGTATTGTGATCCATTATCCGGAATCCATTACAGGAAAGCATCTCCCATAGACTCCATTTTAATGAAATAATTCATATTTTCATTATTTCCTTTTACACTGTAAAAATGAAATATTTCAGATTTTCATGCTAAACTCAGCGCAAACCACAATATCTTCAAATTAAAATTGGTGCCTCTCCCATTGACTTATACAGGACCTCGACAGGTCTGAGATGCAGGATTTTCGGATTCTGGCTTTTTGCAGCATCAGGGTATAATAAATCTAGAAGAATTCGAGTTTTTTTTCCACTATAAATTCCAGTTTTTGCCCAAAAAAGTCCAACCAGATAAATTTATGTATAGTGATACTGATTACTTGGAAAACCCCAGGTCCCAAGCAGACAATACAAGTGTTTCACATGGTACAGAACAATTTGAGGCAAAGTGGGGAAACAAGCAGGTGAAAAAGAACTAAAAGTGCCTGCAATAGGGTACAACAATGAGACAGGTCAGAAAGAAAAATGCCAGTGTCACCTTGTTTTACAACTGATGGACTGATGTGGCCTGTTTTGTTGTTTGGGGTAGAGTTCTGGTTATTTTACATTCCCAAACACTACCATCATGACATTCCTTTGTATGTTCCAATATTTAAGACAATTCAAATGGAAATTGTCTGTTTTTTTGCAGCCCTAAACCAATATTTTACAGGTCAGTCAAATGTGCTTTATAACCAATAATAATATCCTGAGACGGCCGGCCAAGCACCATTGCTGCTTCTGAGCACCTCCATAAATCTCTATTAATGCAGCTCAAACTGGCAGATGTGCTGGAGCTAACGATGGTTTCTTGGCCCTGTGGCTCTTCTCGGAATCAATGGATGCTTAATCACTTTTCCCTTTTTATTTCCCTACAGTCCAATTCATTTTTTGTCTTTGTTAAAGAGGCTGAAATCTGCAATCTGCACTCCTTTGAAAATCCTGTTGAGATTGACTCGGGGGTTTGCGCCCCTTGGCAATTAAACCTGCACTGCCGGAATTTTCAGGTCAGTCATTAGTAAGCATCACGCACACATTGGCCTCTGCTGAAACTATGAAATGCTATATTAACCCATCGGTAACTAGTATCAGCTACTGATCCACCTTTTTAACCTTTGTAATAGATTGTGTAGGGATAAATTTTTCAGTCGGATTTACGGATTTTATTTCATACTCATGTCTCCAGTGAAAAATATGGAACATATACAGTATATATCACTACAAATCCTTTTTTGGGTGCGGAACTGTCTTGGAACAATGAGGCACTTATTGCAGCTTTCTGGAGGGAGCTTCATGAGGATCTTAAAGATAAGCTGGTTGCTTACTTACTTACTTACTTCTTTTGATGAATTTGTTGTCTTTATTGTCAAGATAGACTCCTGAATGAGAGAGAAGTCTTCACTAAAGTCTCATACCAGCAAACCCTCTGTATCTACATTTGTTTGATCTGACTCTCCTCCTCCTGCAGTTCCCACTCTACGAGTTTGTGACGAACCTATGCAGTTTGGAGCAACATGCTTAACTCCCGAGGAGAGAACCCATAGGAGAACTGCTGGGCTTTCTATGTATTGTGGTGTCACTGGACATCTTATCAGATCCTGTCCCACAAGACCCCAGTGTCCGGGAAACTCACCAACCTAGGTGTGAGGGAGGAGTCTCCCCATGGCAAGATTTTTACAGTTTGTGTATCTTTCTCCCTGATTCCCTTTCTTCTCTGTCCGGTACGTTTTTCTGCCAAGCTTTTGTGGATTCTGGAGCGGCAGGAAATTTTATTGACAACTCCTTTGCTGAATCCTGTGGCCTTTGTCCAGTGCCTCTCAAGATTCCTCTTTCTACCCGGGCTGTGGATGGCAGACCGATTTCACCAGGTGTGCTCACGTCTACTACCTTCCCAGTCCTGATTCGTGTTGGTAGTCTCCATGAAGAGGAGATCTCGTTCCTTATGATTCAGTGGCCTGAGACTCCCATCATTTTGGGGTTTCTTTGGCTCCTGCTCCATAAGCCGTCCATTGACTGGTCTACTGGAGAACTCACGGCCTGGAGTTCGTTTTGTTGCTCTAATTGTATGGCCTCATCAGTTATTCCTGTGCCCACCAATTCTTGGCTTCCAGAGTCCAATCCTCTTCTTCCACTTGCCTACAAGGACTTCGTTGAAGTTTTTGAAAAGAAAAACTCTGAGATTCTTCCACCGCACCGTCCATACGACTGTCCGATTGATCTGGTTCCCGGTTCCATTCCTCCTAGGGGAACAACATACCCCTTATCTGTTCCTGAGACCCAAGCCATGAAGGAATACTTTTTTGACAACTTGTCAAAGGGCTTTATCACCAGCCGGAGCTGTTTTTTTCTTTTTTCAAAAGAAGGATGGCACTCTTAGACTGTGTATTGACTATCGTGCCTTGAACAAGATTAAGATTAAGTATCGTTACCCTTTGATTCCTGAGTTATTTGATAGGCGCAGAGGGGCCAATATCTTTACTTCGGGGACGTGCAACCTTATTTGTATTCGTCAAGGAGATGAGTGGAAGATGGCCTTCAACACCCGGGATGGCCAATACCAATACCTAGTCATGCCATTTGGCTTGTGCAACGCCCCCGCTGTTTTTCAAGATCTTATAAACAATGTCCTTCGTGAGTTTCTGCACTCTTGTGTCATTGTTTATCTGGATGATATTTTGGTTTTCTCCTCCTTGATGTCAGAACATATTTCTCAAGTGAAACAAGTTTTGAGCAAGCTGAGGGAAAATCGCCTTTACGCTAAACTTGAGAAGTGAGAGTTTCACAAATCCATTAATTTCTGGGTTACATCATTTCTTGTTCCAGGTTCGAGATGGATCCTGCTAAGGTCTCTGGTGTCCTTGATTGGCCTGTTCCCAATGGTCTTAAAGCTATTTAACGTTTTTAGGGTTTTGCTAATTTTTATCATAAATTCATCAAGAATTTTTCCCAGACTGTGGCTCTCACAAAGAAACCATTTAACTCTTCTTGGACCCCACAAGCACAGGACGCGTTTGTGACACTTAAAAAAATTGTTTAGTTCGGCTCCGATTCTTCTGCTTACTGATCCTGCCATGAACTTTTGGCTCATACTTCTAAAATTTCCAGACATCACAACATCAAGAAAACTCACAATTTCATCTCAAGATATTGTTGGTGGTCTTCTATGCTTAAGGATGTTAAACTTTTCGTCTCAGTCTGCACTGTGTGTGCACAACAAAAGACGTTTTTTGCCATGTGGTCTTCTCCAACCCATACCTTTTGCTGATCGGCCTTGGTCTGATGTTGCTGAGGACTTCATTGTAGACTTGCCCAAATCTCAGGATATAAATACTATTTTAGTAGTAGTAAGCAGGTTCTCCAAGATGGCCCATTTTATTCCTTTGAAGAAACTTCCCTCTGTGGCTGGGTTAGCCCACGTTTTCATTAAAGAGATTTTTTAGTTTTCATGGAGTTCATCAGTCTATCGTGTCAGTTTGTCTCCAGATTTTAGCAAGCTTTTTCTAAACATCTATCATGCTTAGGCTTATCATCCGCAAAGCAATGGGCAGACGGAGAGGACCAACCAGATCCTGGAGCAGTTCCTGCGTTGTTTCATTTCCCAAAATCAGGGCAATTGGGTTGAGCTTCTTCCCTGGGCTGAGTTTGCTCATAATAATCTTCAACACGACTCTCTGGGCTTCTCTCCGTGTTTCTCCGTGTTTGGTTATAATCCATCTGCCTTCTGACAGGTGTTTTCAAGACTGAGATACCTGCAGCTGATGCAATTTTTCCGTGATTTCAAGTCTCGTCCCAAGTCCATCAATCCCTTCTCAAAGGCTCTTCTTCTCTGAAAGCTGCTGCTGACAAGTACCGTCGTTCTAATCCTCCCTATCAAATTGGAGATTTAGTTTAGCTTTCCACAAAGCACAACAAACTTTGCTTGCCTTCTCCCAAGTTTGGTCCTTGCTATGTGGGTCCCTTCAAGATTAAGGAGATAATCAACCAGTTGTCTATCCTTTATGATCTGCCTTCTTCCATGAACATCTCAAATTCATTTCATGTTTCTTTGGTCAAACCTTTTGTCAAGAAAACTTTTTCGGTCGATCAACCTCCTCCTGATCCCATTATTCTTCATGAACCTTTTGCCTGATGAAAAGGCACAGGACACACAGAAAAAACCAGAAGTTCTGAAGAATCCCAATGTATACTATAGAGCTTATCTGTTATCTACTGTGTATCCCAGGGGTAGGCAACCCGCGGCTCCGGAGCCTCATGCGGCTCTTCATCCTGCTTGCTGCGGCTCAGTCTTGCAGCTTTGCCTGTCACGTCGTCTATACACCTTCGCACCTGCTGGCGGATTCTTGAGTGTCTGACTGCGGTAAGCTAATGGTTAGCTTACCGCGGTCGCACACTCAGGAAGTTGTCAGCAGGTGCGAGGGCTGTATAGACGTCCCAGGAGTGACAGACAAGCCCGAGCCGCAGCAAGATGGTTCATCATGGTCATTACCGCGGTCACACACTCAAGACAAGAGAGGGAAGATCAGCATGGAGCTTCAGAAACAGAAGTCATATTTAACAGATGAAAACACTAGCATTTAATAGGGCTATTCAGTGTTTCATTTATTTCAAAGTAGGCCTACACATATACTCTTCTGTTTGTTGTATGCTGTTGTTGTAACAGTTGTTAAAATTAAAAAAAGTTAAGACTTTTAAACGTTTATAAGCTGTGTTATGTTTTGCGGCTCCAGACTACTTTTCTTTAGTGGAAGAGGAGCAAAATGGCTCTTTTGATAGTAAAGGTTGCTGACCCCTGGTGTATCCTGTGCTTGAATGGCTGCCTCCATGGCTACACAGCAGCTTGTTTATATAAACTATAGTAGTGTTTCTGAACCAAATACACAATTTTTACCAGTGCAGGGCAACTGTACATTATATTGACATTCCTTTAAAATACTTTCATTTTTGATGTTACTGTTCCTTTAAGCCACAAAAATAAGAGTACTCGGACAATCTATGCATGTGAATATGAAGACATTATTATAGAAATTAAAGCAGTTTTTGCATTTTAAATCACAAGGACTATTTTCCACAAATTCAACTTTATTAAATGTACTGTATGGTATTTCAACAGTTCATCACAATTATCAAAGGGCTCCCTGCACTCTCATTAATTTGCAGATAACACTGATTATTTAACGTGTCATTATGTGACATTTTTTTAAAGAATACCTAGCAAGTAGATCAAAGTGAAATATAAAAGGCATTAGACAGCAGAGGTATTGGCTGGCACCTTACATAGGAACTTTGATTTGGCAGTGTTACCATCTGCCGAGCTTCTCTGTCTTCTGTGATAGTACAGAACCCACTAGTTGTATCTTACAGTGTTTGTATTTTAATGGAGCGCCGTTTCCTGTTCAGCTTTCCCACCTGATCACTAAAGTGTGCTCCAATTAACCTCCCATTAAAAACAGCCAGTGGCTAATTACTGAAATTGTAGGACGTTCAAGTGGAGTTGTCAGGGGAAATGAAAATTCAGAAATTGATAGTGAAAGCAGCCTTGTATTGCAAACGGTTTATGCACCATGGAAATCAATCCGTTTGTAAAGAAAGTCTGTCTGAATACACATAACCAATGTATTTTGCCCAGGAGTTTAATGCACTGATCAGGAGATTCTAGCCGATATGCATGAAGTCAGTCTATATATGTGTTGTTCCACAAAGGGAAACATAAATACTTCAGGTATGGCACCAGATTCATTTTCTTAATGCTTAGGTGGGCTAATAGCTAAATATAGGCTCAAATTGTGAAATGAAGGTGGTTGAGGAAAGGGGTTTAAATATAAAAAGTATAAATGATATCAGAGATCCAGTTAATGGAGCTATTTCTTCCCAATGTGCACTAACATGATTGATAATGTTAAAATAAACAGATTAAATTGTATTCTAATGGGTATTGTAAAGAGTGAAAACATTCAAATATTTTTTTAATGAAAATATGACACTATGGCATGTTCTGGGGTTCTTGTTCCGAGCCATAAGACCAACTAAAGAAAAAGAGGTTGTTTCAAATGGTGTAGATCAGGGGACCCTACGTTATTAAATCAGAAGCAACATTTAGATGTAAAAGAGTTGGGGATCAACGCAAGCATGCAAAATGGTCCTGGATGGTGGAAAATAAAGGCTGTCATTGGCTATTTGGAAGCCCCTATGTGGACCGGCAGCCTACAGGAGACTCTGTTTGGCAGTACACTTGGTTTTGATACAACTTGCCTTAAAACCTCAAATTCAAAAATACGCACCTGCTTTCAGACCACTGGGGCCAATATCCAAGGGGTTGGTGAGCAACATGTTGCTCACGAGCCACTGGTTCTGGATCACTGGTGTAAATAGAAGTTTCTGATCTCCTTTCCTGTTTGGGGAGGATCATCATCATAATAAACAGTTATGGTGACTATTCGGTATGACACACAGCATTGTTCAGGGCCACTCCTGCCCACTCTCTTGACCAAATGAATTTTTTTTTTGGATCTTTTGGATAATTTTGGATATTTTCCCCTTGATGGTAGGGATGGGATAAATTGTGAAATATATTCACCATTTATATCACAGTTATGATTTTCCTTCCTTTACACTTACATATGGAATCAGGAAAGCCATCAAGGAGGTACATGGAATAAAACATATAGGCACTGTAGATACTGGGCCCTAAAAAGCAATGTATTATAAAGCTAGTCATGGGGTTGTGTGCAGATTTCCTTAAGGGGGGTTTGAATGGCATGGCAGCCCTGTGTATGTTTCTTTGTAACAGGGCATATATAGTAGTACTAGATCATTTACCTCTTTTCCAACCAGCAGTATATGAAAATGAGCAATAATTCCAAACACTATTTAAACAAGTGTTTAATGTACTGGAAAATTCCTTTAGGATTACTTATTCAATCAAAGTATAACAAATTGACCAAGACTTCACCAGATGTCATACAAAAGAGGGGAGGTTAATCAATTCATATTCCCTGGCCCCGATTTTATTAGTCATTTAGGGGGTTATTTATTAAAGTCTGAATGCAAAAAAACTCGAGAATTTTGTTTTTTTACTGTAAAAATGTAGTGGAAAATAAAACAGGAATTTTTCAAGATTTATTATACCCTGTGGCTGCAAAAAGGTTGAATCCGAAAATTCGGCATCTCAGACCTACAGAGGCTGTATAGTGTATGTCAGTTGGAGAGGTCTCTATGATATTTGGAAGTTTCTGTGGTCTGCACTGGAATTAGCCCAAAAATCCAACTATTTCAGACTTTTCAGGCAAAAATCCGAAAAATGTGTGCTTTTCGGGAAAAAGCCCCAAAAAAAATAGCAATTCGGGAAAAAACTCCAAAAACATTGTACGATTTGGATTTTCACTCAATTTTTTCGGGTTTGTACCCGATCCAA
Source organism: Xenopus laevis (assembly GCF_017654675.1). Taxonomy (NCBI): domain Eukaryota; kingdom Metazoa; phylum Chordata; class Amphibia; order Anura; family Pipidae; genus Xenopus; species Xenopus laevis. The sequence continues at coordinate 61,251,657 of NC_054372.1, read as the reverse complement.
TTAAATTGAGGTTTTTTTTTAAATAATAAATAAGGTCACATTGTGGATTCTAGTTTGGTCAAACTTTTTAGATTAAAATACTCAGATAAATTCGACTTTGATAAATAAGGCCCTTAGTACCAATGCAAGCACATTTATTTACAGGGGTTTTTGTTACAAATTTATAACCACAACATTGGTAAGCTTTCATACCACATCAAAATAAACCCCCATATGGTTTACTTTCTTCCAGACAAATGCAGTACAGAGCTGCTGCACTTGGCCATGGACATATACCTTGGTGCTCATAGAGTCCTGGTATCACTGAAGGGAGAAGACACTATTTCAGAGTACTGAGCGATAGCGAGGGAGTCTGATGTCGCTAAAACCAAACAGTTTGAGTTAAAGGCAAAGCTTTGGGACTATGTGCTATGTGTCCTAAGTGTCTTGCATCTGTCCATTCAACTCTTATGAATTGGGAACATTGTGGATCTATTATCTCCGGGGGAACTCTGGAGCTCCTGCCACCATAGTGGTAATTCCATTATGGGTAAAAAAAATGGCAATTTGAGTCAGAAGGGTAAGTGTGCTTTTAATACACTTTGAAACCTAAACAACCTAATACAAAAGCAAGATCGGTTTTTCTTCTTTTTGCTTAAGCGTCTCCTTGGAGAATTCTTTAAGAGATCATTGATTCTTTGCAGATGTTCTTTGAATGCCGGTAATTTGAAATTCCATTCACTAGAACCTTTTTTGAATGTTGGCTTGGAGTCGAGGCTTGTCTTTGTTCTGCTCTACCCTGGCAGAGCACAATATATTAAGACTGTTGGCTCCTGATTTTTCATTTAATGTGCACCTATAGCAAATATATTTATGCTTTATAAAAAAAAAAAAAACCCTAAACTGGCACAAGCATTATTCTGTATTGTTTTACATCTCATGGGAAATTGTACTATGTAGATTGCTCTTTTGCTAGAAACACGTTGAGACAAGTTGTGTTTGCCCTAATGATCAAGACTATATTTTGATCACAGTTCCTTTTTGTTGTATGTAAGGTCAAGTTATTTAAATTGTTATCTATTAACCATTTGTGCTTGATTGTAGCCAGCAGCTCACTTGAAAATAAATACAATGCCTGCAGTGCAAAACATATCTGTTCTATTAACTGCAGTTGCCATTACCCAAATGAGACACATGCTGGATTGGCCCTGGTTAACAGTGGCATCTTCCAATGTTATCACCACTACTTTAGATAGTTTCATTCATTTGGGCCAACCATTTACACAACTTTAACAGTAGAAAGGGTTCCTCTTAATTATCAGAACAAAATCTTCAATCCACCAGTAACATCTGTCTAATCCAGTGATCCCCAATCAGTGGCTTGTGAGCAACAAGTCTCTCACCAACCTCTTGGATGTTGCTCCCAGTGGCCTCAAACAGGCGCTAATTTTTGAAAAGCAAATTTTGGTTGCATAAAAACCAGAGTAGTCAATCAGAGCTTCCTATAGGCTGCGGCCCACAAAGAGGCTACCAAATAGGCAGTCACAGTCCATAAGTAGCACATCCAGGAACTTTTTCATGCTGGTGTTACGCTCAAATTTTTTCTACATTTGAATGTGGCTTTCTGTAAAAAAAAGGTTGGGGATCCCTGGTCTAAACAATCCAACTCCGTCCTGGGCCTTGCCATACATGCCTAGATGGTCTGATATTATAGCTGAAATCAGCTAAACTTTACAATCAAATCTGTTGCCTACGGCAAGCTTAAAGGGTACCTGCCCCCAAAAATTTGCTTAACTCACCAGGGTGTGGGCAAACAAAGCCCATACTCCAGTTTTTGTAAGGTTTTCTTTATTGAGTTTTCATTAACAAACCGTAGGAGGAAGAAGGAGGGCTGGAGAAGAAAGGAAAGATGAACATTTCCATTGTACATTCATTAGGTTATCTATTTGGTAGTACATATCCTGGGTCTAGTCCGGTTTACTCATGCTGCAATACCCGTTAGTGGGTCCGTTAGCCATCTGTCCCATATCTTCCCAAATTTTTCAGGGCATCCACGGGCTGCATAGGTCAGTTTTTGCCTAGGGAGTGTGTCGTCTTTTAATAAGCTGAGTGTGGGGGGGTTCCCTAGGCCGCATGGTCCTAGCACCCGCCCACCTTCACCTGCCTTCACCACGCCGCCCCTAAAATCTTGCCGTCCTAGGCCTTTGTTGCCTCATACAAATCCAGGCCTGTATTTAACACTTGCTAACCAAAGTGTAAAACCGCTCAAACAAAAGAAGAAAACTGTTTAATGAAAAGAGAAAATGTGTTTATTTACACAATTCGATTTTATAACCACTTCATTAAAAAAATAAAAATATATCTTCTTGATTTGATTCTTGACGTAACTGAAGAATGTGCTCTAATAACTTGTTTGAGATCTCATTGGTTAAGAAAATGCCATGTATCAACTGAAAGAAAAGAAATGATTGCCTGAAAACAATATTCTCACCAAAACACACTTTAAAAAGCCCCGCTTCTTTAAATAGTTGATTTTATTTTTCCCCCCATGAATAGATTTCTTTTTTTAAAAAGTCAACTAAATAACTGCATACTTTTATATCCTAACATTTGATGCCATTTGTACCAGTATACATTGTTGGACTACTTCTAGGGCCCACCAGAGATCTTGAAATCGAGGGCCCACTTTCACAACAATTTGATGTAGAGAGGGTCATATATATTAGGTCTCATAGAAGCCTATGGTGGAAATAAGAATGGGATGACGAGAACTGTCCTTAGGTGAGGACCAGAGGGAGATCCTCTGGTCCAACCCTGTTTAGGGACCATTATGGGCAGAGACACACGCTCAGATTCGGGGAGATTAGTCGCCCAGCGACAAGTCTCCAGTTCTTCGGGTTGACTTATCTCCCCAAACTGCCTCCTGCCGGCAGTTTAGCTTCTAGCTGGCGGGAGGTAGTTCGGGGAGAATAGTCGCCCCGAAGAAGATGCAATTTAAATCTCCCTGAATCTTTGCGTGTGCCTTGACCTTTAGTGAATCTCCTCTAAAGAGAGTAAAAGATAACGGTGGTGGGTTTGCCTGCTTACCAATGTTAGCGCTAATGATTAGCATTACATGCTTATTTTACATGTCACATTTATGCTGACCTCACATGGTACTTGTATGGTGGTCAAACTTTCTCAGCTGATAAAATATCAGTACATATTTGTATTTTCCCGCAGATATGTCAATTCATTGATCAGGAAATCTGTAGACACACTGTGCCAGCCAGCGCATGGGGAATCAGCTAATGTGCAAGAGGAGCTGTAGCTTGTTGGGGTTATTAGTCTGAACAATTAAACTAGAAAAAGGTGGCAATACCTTTCATATCGCCTCATATGGTACATATGGTTCTTTCAGCCCATTTCATACAATGCAATATGCATTGATATTTATTAGCAGCAGTCTTGCGTTTTATGGTAAATCAAAAAAAAAACAAAAAACAACAATAGGTTCTGGAGGGCTAAAAGTAAACATCTGACATTTAATAGAATGAAAACAATGGGGCCATACATATTGCTATGAAGCATACAATGTCTAGACCAGATATTCCAAACTTGCGGAATGCCAAAAGTTGTAGATTCTAACAGCTGCAGGACCATGAACAGCTTTCAGCTGCTGAGGAATGATGGGAGCTTACATGTTAGACAACCCAAACCTATAAGTAACCACTAAATGGGTATGAAACATGATGAAACAAATGAGTCTGAAGTCAGTTGTTTGTTTCATTTGGCTTAGTTACGTACAGTAGGATCTCTATTATAGATTTACACCCACTTGGCAATGGTACAGTAGGCTTGCACTGCACCTGCACAGAAACAGCTGCTCCCTGCTGCTGCCGAGACATTTAAGTTGGCCGTAAAAGATTCTTGCTCTATACAGCATTTCATTTGTTCCAAACTACAGACTAGGGATTCATTTGTACATTCTTCTCCCCATTTCATTTAATATATAAATGTGCAACGTTTCTGGTAAAATACACCAAATCCTTTTTTGTCCACTGGGTAATAAAAGCAAAATAAAAACAGACAAAAGGATTATATAATATACCATCTGCTGTAACTTTATTTGGACTTCCTGGTGATGGAGCCTGCAAACAAAAAAAATATTTATTATATTATTATTAATAATAATAATAAACTTAGGTTATTGTATGTGCAGTGAGCTCATTTTATTTACAGTAAAGAGAAAGCAGCGGCTATTGATTTTCAGTGTGCTAATAAGTAGTCTGTAAAACACTGTAAAATGTAGTGGAGGACAGGCAGTGCACTACTGTGAGTAGAGTGGGTATCTGTACTATAACTTTGATTATTAATTATCTGGAAACCTGATAGCCAGAATGAGTCAAATTATGGGAAGCCCATCTCCCATAGACTATTTTAATCAAATAATTCAAATTTTTACAAACAATTTCCCTTTTCCCTGTAAAAATTAAACAGTACCTTGTGCTTGATCTTAACTAAGATATAATTCATCCTTACTGAAGGCAAACCAATCATATTGGGTTTATTTAATATTTAATTATACTTTAGTAGACATAAAGGTATGCAGATCCAAATTACAGAAAGATCCCTTATCTGGAAACCCCCAGGCCCCAAGCATTCTGGCTAACAGTGCCCATACCTGTATATGTTCTTAAGTGTGCATATATATCATATACATGAATACCCTTAAAATAGTCAAAACAGAAAAGAGTGCCTCTTTAATGGGAATATTGTCTCACTTGCAACTATTAGACACAAAGGGGCCTATTAATCACAAAAAAAGCTGTGTAAAGTGCGCATTTACTGTATTAAGGTGTTTTTATCTTATGCCAAATGTGCATTTGGTGCAATATTTTACGCCAGATCTATGTAAATTTAATCCATTCAAGTCAATGGGAAAATGTAAGTGTCAATTAAGTTCCAGTGAAGCTGCTCTTGAAAAAAATGCAATAATTAGATGCTGTGTTTTTTTTTCATAGCCTTTCCAAGCGGCTGCTTACTTTTACTCCAGATCTTTGCACAGAAGTACTTGATAATACGTTGGGTTTTTTTACACAGCAACACCTGGTCAACTTTTTATTTTTTACTCTTTTTGCCAATGAAACATCAGAACTAGAATCATTCCACACAAAATACAACTTACAGACTGTACAATGGATGCAGCCTCATCTTCAGGGCAGCAGAAAGGGCTTTCGTTCACAGTTACATTTTTACTGAAGGAAGAACATGAAAAATGTTTTGTTGGGTTACTGAATACTGCTAATAACACCAAAACGACATCATAATTCAATATCTAATGAAGTTTTCAGACAATCAGAATTGACTGGATTTTTAACAAAAACAGTCCTACCTGCCAGACTACTGGTCCTCCCTCTACCGTACCCATACCACCCAATCGGTGATCACTCATTTTAAATCCACACTATAGTACTTTGATGATGTCAGACAGTGACTGTGGTCTTGGGTGCAGTAAGCCATAGCAACCAATCAGAATATATTGGTCAGTTGTTTAAAAGTAAATATCTTACTTGCAATGGATTACTGCACCTGGGTATCTTATTAGTGGCTATAGATATAGATTACTACACCAGCAGGAATTACTCCTTTCTATGTCAGAGTTTATGCCCTTGCTTAGACGTGTTGGAGTTGGGACAGTTTCGAGTAAGTTCAGGGTTTACCTAAAGCCTATCCAATGTCCATGCAACTGAGCAGGGGCCAAGTTCTTAAAGTACCTGATGGCATAAACTTGCACTACAAGTCTGACCTCCAAGGCAACTGGGGGAAACGAAGGTTTAACACTAGATAAAAATAAGTGAATAAAATATGAAAATAGAGAAAGAGGATCTTAAAGGATAAAAAGGAAATTAGAAGGAGAGCAAAATAAAATGTTTACAAAAAGAAAGCAAAAGAGAAGAGAGGGCTTGTAGCAGATGTGATTAACTGAGAATGGAGAGAGAGGTAGAGGAGCAGAGTAGAGTGAGGAAAAGTGGTTCATTTTACAATGAAAGAAAAATAATTCCAAGTTACTTTCCAATAGGAATTTTCATTGGTTTTAACATTATTAGTTTAATTAATATTCAGTGCAGTATCTGCCTGTCAATTTGAATTCACTTTAATATGGGTTGACTCATCAGTGATATTTTTTTTTTTAAAGGTAAGTTTTATTCCTTATTTTAAACACACACATCAATCATACATACAACAAATAAGTACACTCGCAGACTAAACTGTAGAAGTTAGGCAGGAAGAAAACATGGCACAGGCTATCACCAAGCATAACACAATACAGTTATTGAGAAGTTGAGATGGACACTATCAAACTCAGGTGAACTTTAAATCTGAAGGCTAGGTTGGGACCCTCGAGGATAGGTAGCAGAACAAACCATGAAGGATTTCAGAATAGGAGATGGATTCAGTTAAGACGTGCTATAGAGGGGTCGGGTCAATGTCATTCCACAAGCCCCAAATTTTATCAAATTTTGCTGGTGTTCCCCTAACTTCGTAGGTGAGTTTATACAGGGGTACTGCTTTGTTAACCAGTTGTATCCAAGCATTGAGAGAGGGTGAGAGGTTACCCATCCAGTGTAGGGCTACAGTTTTTTTTGCATAAAAGAGTAGGATACGAAAAGAGATTCGAGTATATTTAGCCGGGATTATCTCTTCTAGGACCCCCAAAAGGCAAACTGTAGGTGAAATTAAGATAATTTAAGATTATCTGATAGATAGTTTACGACTTGTGTCCAAAAGCTCAATATGTAGTGGCATTCCCAGATAAGATGGAAGAAATCCGCAGCTTGTTGGTGACACCTGGGACAGGAATCGCAGGGGATCTGGCCCATTAGTTTGAGTCGTGTGGGAGTTATGTAAATGTGATGCATAATTTTATATTGTATTAGTTTGTCTTTCAACGATATCAGGCCAGTGTATATGTGTTCTGTTGCTTCATCCCAGTTATCTTGCTCAAGGCCTACAATTTTGGAATTCCACCAGACTTGTGCTGATCGAAAAGGTTTGGGGCCGGATAAAAGGAATTGCTGGTAGAGCCGGGACACCATCTTTGCTGGATTGGGATCATGAAGAATTTCTTCTATGACTAGGCAGGATTGCTGGGGGGTAAGACTGTTAAATTGGGAGTAGAAGGTATGTCGTAATTGTAGGTATTTAAATAGTGGAATTTGCGTTGGCTGCCACTTCTGTTGTAGTGTGCAATGGGTGACAAAGGTACGATTCTCAAGGAGGTCCTTCAAGCATTTAATGCCTTGCCTGGGCCAGAAAGCAGAGTGTTGCAAGGATCTAAAGTGATTTAAATAGGAATTTCCCCAGAGTGGGAGGTGAGGGGATAGGAGGGGTGGTGAATGGCCCAAGATTTTGAGGGCTATCAGCCAGGCTTTCTGTGGGGTAGTCAGTGTCGTCGGTAGCAGGCCAGAATCCCTGGGACTCCTATAGGGAAAGTTGCGGAGACTCTCCCACGAGGATAGTAAAAGAGCATGTAACTGCGAGTTAGGGTTATACGGGTCAGGGTTAAAGCACCAGTGTAGGTAATATATTTGTGAAGCTATGAAATACCAATGGAAATTGGGGAGGGCCAGTCCTCCTTCGTCGCATGGTGCACACAACTTTGACCAAGCGATTCTGGGTGTTTTATTGTTCCAGAGAAAGGGGTTCACTATTTGGTTTATACTCAAAGTATTTTTTGGGGATAAATATTGGCGCATTATGGAGTAGGTAGAGAATTTTGGGGAGGTAAATCATTTTAATGACATTCACTCTACCCCAGAGAGACAGAGGGAGTTTAGTCCATCGATTTAAGGTATTGGTCAGGTTAACTAAAATTGGGTCGAGGTTTAAGGTAGTGTATGTGGTGAGATCAGTATGGACTATCACTCCTAGGTACTTGAATTGGGTGGCCCATTTGAGTGGGGTCTCTTGTGGTAGAGATCGAGGTTGGTCAGGGTCAATGGGGAATAAAACTGATTTATCCCAGTTAACTCGTAGTCCGGAGAATGAGCCAAACCGGTTGACCAGGTCCAGGAGGGCAGTAAGAGAATCATTGGGATCTGCCAAATATATAAGGAGGTCGTCAGCAAAAAGGGAGATTTTTTCCTGAATAGTTCCATAGGTTAAACCCTTGATTAAAGGAGACTGTCTGGTCAGTATTGCCAGTGGTTCTATTGCTAGAGCAAATAGAATTGGGGAGAGGGGGCAACCCTGCCTTGTTCCCCTGGTTAGTAAGAAAGGGGGTGAGATATGACCATTAACTCTCACACGCGCCGTGGGGTTCTTATATAGAAGTTTGATCCAGGATATACATCTAGGGCCAAATCCGAAACGGGCTAAAACCTCCCATAGGTAATCCCACTCCACCGAATCGAAAGCCTTAGCAGAGTCTAGGGAGGCTACTACTCTGGTGCCTGTTTCAGTATGGGCAATCTGCAGGTTGGTAAAGAGTCTGCGGAGGTTGATGTTAGTGGAGCGTCCTGGCATAAAGCCAGATTGATCAGGGTGGATAAGGTCAGGGACTACCTGTTGGAGGCGGGAAGTGAGGACCTTAGCCAGGATTTTAGCATCTGTATTTAGGAGAGATATAGGGCGGTATGAAGAGCAGCGAGTTGTATCCTTACCCGGTTTAGGGATGACAACTATGAGGGCCTCTGTAAATGAAGGAGGTAGAGAATTACTATCAAAAGCACTTTGCAGCGTCTCTAGATATTTCGGCACTAATTGTTCTGAGAGAGCTTTATACCAGTCTGGAGGGAGGCCATCTGGCCCTGGTGTCTTATTTGGGGGTAGGGAGGCAATGGCATCAGCAATTTCGTGGGGCGTTATAGGTGCATCCAGAAATGTTTTGTCACTAAGTGAGAGAGAGGGGATAGGGATAGAGTCCAAGAAGTGAAGGAGTTGGGTTCTAGAGTGTGTTGTTGTGGTAGAATAGAGGTTTTGGTAGAAGGTGGCAAATTCCTGTGCTATGAGCTTGGGTTCTGCAACTATTGAGCCATCATCCAAGATAAGGCGGGGAACAGCAGAGGATGTTGTCTGTTGTTTAGCCAAAAATGCCAAAAGCTTACTGTTTTTGTCGCTCTGGTCAAAGATACGCTGGTTCTGGTAAAGTAAGGCTTTCCTAGTTAGTGATACGGAGGCTCTGGAAAGAGAGTTTTGGGCGCTTAGGAGACCAGCATAGTTAGCAGTGTATGTGCTCCTGAAGCATTGCGGAGTTCATTCTCCGCGGCTTTAACCTGGTCTAAAGTAGCATTCCGAGCTTGTGAGATTGCCCCCATAAGCGCTCCTCTCATGACTGCCTTAGAAGCATCCCAAAGAGTCAGAGGGGAGGTGGACCCCACGTTATGGACCCAATAGTCGCCATAGGCCTGGGCATTCGCCTCGGCCACTGCAGTGTCAAAGAGGGCTTAAGCGCCATAGCTTGTCTGAGGCCTCAGGATTCCAGCGAAAAGTAACTTGAAGTGGGGAGTGATCAGATAGGGATTGGGGTAGGTATCGGATTTGGTCAATCATAGGTAGGAGGTCATGAGATACGAGAGCCAGGTCTATCCTAGAGAAAGTTTTGTGTGTTGGAGAGTGGCAGGAGAAGGTTCTTTGGAGTGGGTATTTCCACCTCCAGGGGTCAGTTAGTTGTAAGGCTTCCGTCCACATGGTGAGCTTAGTAAGTGTATGGGGGTCAGGGCTAAGTTTATCCAAGGACGGATTTAAGCAACAGTTAAAATCTCCCATAATACATAGGGGGCTAGGTGGGAATTCAGACAGTTTAGTCATCAGTATATCTAGGATTGACACTGCAAATGGCGGAGGCATATAAAGATTGACCAATAGAATGGGTTTGTTGGCGATAAGGCCATGTATTACGAGGAATCTGCCATAGTGGTCTAAGTGGAGCTTTAGAAGTTCAAATGGCAGACCCTTGCGAATTAATATGGAGACGCCCCTAGAATGAGTTGAAAAAGTAGAATGAAAATGCCATCCCACCCATGGTTTCTTAAGTGCGAGAACTTTTTACCCGGAGAGATGCGTCTCCTGGAGGAGAAGGATAGAGGGAGGATATCTCTTGAGGTAATTAAACAACAAGCTCCTTTTAAATTTGGAATTAAGGCCCCTCATGTTCCAAGAAAGTATCGATATATTAGCCATAGCATACAGTTGTAGGTATATGCCGAGCCAGAGGAAGTGTCCATCCCTTCAGGTACATCAGTAAGAGAAACATACAGAGTGCATCATGCTTAGTTACTATGCCATGCAATTTGGAGTGAATAGTCTGCGAAATACATTGATAAAGAAACCCAACATATATACATCCCCAACCCTCCCTACTCACCCCCCAAACTCGGGTGAGTCTATTACCCATAACAATCTAGAACAATAATGGGGGTTATCCCCTAGACATCTGCTAAGAAACAGTCCCTATCCGGGGGTCTAGGGCGGGTGTTGAAGTTAGTAACTGCCTGTTGTCAGGCACCGAGCTGAAATATTGGGCAATTGCCCCGTAAGAAAAGACCAGGTGCGGCCCACAGTGGGGTATCGATGTGGCCGGGAAGGAGAAGAAAAAAATAAAATAAAAAAATAAATAAATAAAAAAAGGGAGAGGGGGGGGGAATTTTAAACTGCAGGATTATATGCTTGTTAAGAAACTCCTTCAAGTCAGTTGTATCTCTATTTTCTTCTCCTTCCTTCTTCTCTCCCTCCCCCCCTTCTTTTTTTGCAGGTAGTAAATGGTGTCTTTAGGACATGCAAAGAAGGGTCATGTACCCTCTGAGGTGACAGTTTGTGGAGAGTAGTAGGGCTGATCCTGTAGGCAAAAACGTTAGGGGGAAGCGTTCCATGGGTAGAACAAAGGGAAGCTGGACAGTTATTTGACTCAAACTTTGTCAAAGTCAATAGAGTGCCCTAGTGGGTAAGGGAAACAACAACTTGCAGAGATCCTTGTGGACTGGATCAGAATTGGGGATTCTGGGAGGTTGCTAGTTAGTCAGGTCTGGGATTCCGGTTGGGAGATTGGCGAACGCCCTGTAGGTTGAGCCAGTCTTCTACTTCTTTAGGAGAGGTGAAGAAGTGTGCACGGTCACCATCTTGAATGCGCAGCCGCGCGGGGTATTGCATACTGTACTTGATTTGCGCCTCTCTGAGTCGAGCCTTTACCCTTGTAAATTCAGCCCTCTGTTTTTGAATGTTAGGTGAAAAGTCAGGGGTAAAGTGATACTGTTGCCCCTTGGAAGCGGATTGGGCCTTTCACTCTGGCTGCTGTGAGGGCCGCATCTCTATCTCTGTAGTTGAGCAGTTTTAGGAGAAAAGGGCGTGGGGGAGCACCAGGTGGTGGGAGTTTTGTTGGAACTCTATGAGCTCTTTCCACTATAAAGACTTGAGAAAAGGTATTTGGGCCTAGAGTCTCTTGGAGCCAATTTTCAATAAACAATGGAGGGTTATTCCCCTCCACCCGCTCAGGCAGACCTATTATTCTGATGTTATTGCGTCTTGATCTATTTTCTAGGTCGTCTGCTTTATCAATGGCTGCCTTCAGTTGGGTTTTCATGGCCTGGATATCAGTTTGTAACGGAGGCATGGCGTCATCAATTGCCGACACCCTGGTTTCTAAGGCCGTAGTGCGCTCCCCCACCTTTTGAAGGTCCTGGCGCAGCAAGGATAGGTCAATTCGGATTTCCTCAAATTGTGCTGTGGTCAGCTATGGAACATATGGCAGCTCGCAATGAGTATAGGCTGTCGAAATATGAGGAAATCTGGTCGCCATGGCTGACCTACAGACATGGGCAAACTTCAACTCTGTGATATTTTCTCTTTTTGCCTTGCTATGATCTTTGATAGCTTTCCTGAGCTAGTCTTTTCACTTTTACATTGTCAATGCATGCAGTCTGGGTTAGGCTTTAATATTATTGTTCTTATCTTTTATGTTGTTTCTCAGGATGCTCTTTTAGGATATGCTTTCTTTTTATTTCTTTGTATTATTATTTTCCTGTCTGTTTTCACTCCCATTAGAGGTCTCTTCTTTTTGCTCCTTTCAGCAAATTGCTTTACGGAATATTGTACCTGTTTATGATGCTGACCTTACTTTTCGAACTGTGTGTAAGGTCCACTGCATGTGTACTGTACTATTTTGTTTTCCATTGATAACCTATAATAAAGAGAAGTTACAAAAAATTGTGCTGTGGTAGATGCGCGGCTCTCCATAATTGCGGATAGTACAACTCCCAGGGTGGGTTCAGGAGGTGTTGCCGGTGGGTCCAGGGTTGGGTCTGGAGGAGAGGGTGGCTGTGAGGCCTGGCCAGGAGACGGCGGGTGTGGTTGATCACGTGCAAATCGCTCGAGGCAGTCTCCGGTTTTGGTTTGGGGGTATTCCTCCTCATCTTTGTCAAGAGTTCCAGATAGGAGAAGTATTCTGAGTAGTGGTGTAATGGGGTAAGTAGCAGGGTATGTGCGCTCGGTGAACCAGGCAGATACGTCCGATCACGGCATCATTGTGGTCACGCCGCCGGGAATAGACTAATACCCTTTAATCCCTGAAAGTATATTTCAGATCAGGGGGGGCACAGCTCCTGTTATTGTGAGGAGCAGTGCAAAGGTGCCAATAGATGCGAGAAAAAGTTCCCGTTAGGAGCACCCCCTGGGTTCTGGTGGTAAAAGTCTTTCCTGCCCGGAATGCTGACCTGCTGTTTCCTGTGCTGTTAGGTGCCAGCTTCTGTAGATGGAATTGCTGGGGTGAGCAGGTGGTGTGCCACGTAGAAGGCCAGGCTGGGTGTATTTGGGGCACCCCTATAGCCTTGAGGACTTGTATAGGAAAGCTAATAACAGGTTAGGTGCCTATGGCCTGGAGGCTACTTGTGTCTCTTGGTGTTATCTGCGCACTATATAGGCCATGTAATCATTTGTGAAGAGGTGTTTACAGGGTCACACAGCAGCCTTTCTTTTAGCTCCACAATGAGTCCTGGCTGCTCTGGCTGTAGTGGAGTAGGTAGGGGGGGGGCACCCCGGGGCCAGAACTGTTCCACCGACCTCCGCCCCTTTGGGGTAGGTTCGCTCCCTGCTCCGCGCCGACCCGCTCCGAATCTGGGCAGGCGCGGCAAAATTTAGGCCGCGGCTCCACCGGCGCGCGTAGGCCGCAGTCGGGTCCCGTGCTGTGCGGCTCCCAGGAAGGAGTATTGTGCGGCAGGCAGCAGCGGGGTTGTACAGAACCCCTCCGGTGATGGGGTATGCGGCTGGAGGGACTCAGGAGCAGCGGCAGGGGCCTTTTAAGCCGCGGGACCCCGGGAGCACCCATCAGTGATATTTTTTGATTGATTTTTGAACAATTTGCAATTACGTGTTCACTTTATTATTTGGGGTTTGGAGTTATTTAGCCTTTTATTTAGCAGCTCTCCAGTTTGCAATTCTGGTTGCTGGGGTCCAAATTGCCCTAGCAACCATGCACTAATTAGAATAAGAGACTGGATTAGAAGTAGGGTACTCAAGCACCTATGCCGTCTCATCCTACACTACGTATACAGAGTTCATTCCTGCTCAGTTTGTTATTTTGAAAAGAACATCTCTTTCTTCAAGGTAAAGAATCATTGGGATTTCATGGACTTGTGGTTTCAAAGTAAACTGGTCATTACATTTTTGACTGCAGCTTATTTACATTTCTAGCAGGGAGGATGCATAGCCAAGAAGTAAGAAAAACACAAATTAGAGAATGATACTAACCATTCAATTTCACCTTTATCAGACTTTTTGTGCAACATATTTTTCCAATGTTCATGAGTGGATTTGATCACTTCAAGAGCAAATTCCTGCAACATTTAGCAAATGTTAAAAAGCATACATGCAACTCAGAACAAATATTTAATATATTTGAATATGCCGTCAGTATGGTATAGTGTTGAAGGGATACAATTGTTCCAGGCATTCTGCATTGAAACAAAATCCATATTAACAGGACAGAAGTGAGAGCAGGCAACAGATAGTAAAAGATGATATCACAGCCACCATAAAACAGAGATAGAAACATCAAGAGCCAAGCATTAAGTCATTTAGCAATTAAAGGCAAGGAATCATCAGATACTGTCAGGATAATCCAACCATTTGAAATGAAGACACAGTGTTCTTCCAGATACAGATTCCTGGTAAGAGAAATAAATCACCATGTGTCACATGATGTTATAAATAAGCACCTACTTCACCTTGCCTGTTCCATACTTCACCCCACTGAGGACAAACAATTTTCATATGACCATCACACAAACTCAAACGTGTAATTAAGTCACATCTGATGAATCCATACCTATTGCATTCTATGATCCAACAGAAATAACTTTGTGCTGATTCATCAAAAAAGAATTCTTTGTGCAACCTTGCAATATATAAATGTGCAAATTGAAGATTTAAATCATGTATTCGGATCAGGTTAGGCTGTCACAGCAAGAACTGGTACTATTCTCTTGTGTTTTCCAATGACATCTTAGCAAGTGTTCATATGATCTCAGCGTTTAAGAGTTGGCCAGCTAAGTTTTTTTTGTGGTTAACTGATTATTCCTTTTCTTGTGAAAATAAAAACCTGAATCAAAATATGTAAGTGAAAAACTACACCTCGACATTTAAAGGGCACCAATCATAACTAAAATCATTTACTAAGTAAATACACTACACTATGTTTTAAAAATCTGAGTTTTTGAACTTTCACAGAATTGTTTGTATTATGTAAATGATCAGCTCACTATACCTTCTGCAAGATCTCCCCTATCTCCACTGCAGTTCTAGCCGAGGCAGTCATCTTGGATTTCACTGGCTCCTCCTACCTATATCTTCCCAGCTCAGAAATCTCACACATGCTCAGTTGAAATTCCTTGTTTGCTTAGCAACCTTTCTAAGCTATTTTCAAATCAGCCAAACCTCTGTGTTAGCTGCTGTTCAGTAGTGCTGTCACCTGCTGGAAGTTAGTGTGTGCCCTTCATTTTCATATTAAAATCACCAGCAGGGGACAAGATAGGGAAATCTCGTTATACTTCTAGTGGAGGAGTTTACTAAAACAAGGCATTCTGGGTAGAATACCAGTGCTACAATCTGAGCATGCTCCTGAAATTTGCATGCTATAGTCACTGTTATAGTCTCAGTAAGGACTCTCTCAGTGAAAGAACCCATTTGACAAAGTAAGGGATTTTTCAAAAAAAAAACAAAACATACATATATATATATATATATATATATATATATATATATATATATATATATATATATATATATATATATATATATATATATATATATATATATATATATATATATATATATATATATATATATATATATATATATATATATAGAGTTTGTATTTAGGTTGTACTGGTCAGATTGTTAATATGTGTTTGATTTTGGCTGTGATATGTGCCCTTTAAGAAATGGAAATATTTACACTTGGAAAAATATGATGTGACTTCACATGTACAAAATGGAATTAAATGATACAGTCAAAAGAATATTTCTATATTATTGAGGCTATAATATTACTTCTGTATCAAATAAATAGAATATCAAATGAATAGAATACCTGGCCTTTAAACTTTCCATTAAACCCAAACTGATTTTCAGGCTTCCCATCAGGGACTTTGTAAGTCCTAAGCCAATCAACAGTTGCTTCCAGATAGCCAGGTTTATGCTTTTTTACATCTTCTATGTCTGAAAGGCAATAAATGGACATAATCAGAAAAATGAAGATTGTTTAGTAAAGTAGGGCAGTAAATTATTAGTGAACATTAGCTTTTATGCTTAAAATAGTAGTGTATTTCCTGTTACATAATCCTAGGACAAGGATTCTGATTATTACCAGTAGTCACAGACCCAATGTGAAATCCAGTCTATAGCTCAGTGAGGAGCTCTCGGTATGAATACAGCAACATGCTGCTAGATAAAAAGCAGATATGTACATATGTATATAGGTGCCTGCACTCGAGGAAAATGGCTGTGTGAACCAGTAGCCTGTCCGCTGGGGATATCTAAAGCAGACAGGCTTCGATTTTGTGAGATATCGCATAAGTAAAGACTTGTGGATAATGCAAAACCTATTGGGTATGGCGAAGAGGGGTAAAAAACCTCTAACAGTCTCTACGCCATTACCGTTTGTGAAACTGTCACAGAGGTCAGCGCAGCAGATACAGACCCCTGCGTTGCAGGATACTAAAACTAAAAAAAACAATACAAATTAATTACCAAAATGGGGCCAGAAGGTGAGAAACCGTGTACAAAGCAGGATTTTGTGGAGCTACAGGACTATCTAGCGACAATGAAAAAAGATCTGCAAGTTAATTTCCAGCGAGGCCTAGCAGAGCTAGCGGTGGACAATACAGCGATCAAAATAGAACCAAACGACTAGACTCGACAGGAGGAGTTTACCGACACAACCACCAGGCTTGAAACAACAGTGCGGGACCTGCAATCAGAGATTAGATCACTGCAGGAAGCACATGAGGACCTTGAGAATAGATCCTGTAGATCCAATATAAGGGTGAAGGCTGTATCTGAGGACATCACAGACATAGAGGATTTTATGATTCAGTTCTTTAGCACACTGCTACCGTATATGCCGAGGCAAGAACTGCGAATGGAACAGATACACCGGGCAAAGCGGCAGAAGCCACGACCGGGTGAGCGTCTGAAAACACACTTCTTGCTGCACAAAACAGCAAGATTAATATAGAGGGATCAACACCTGAGCTCTATACTGATCTTTCTACTGATCCCCTTTTACTCTAGCTAAACGAAGGGAAATGCGGCATATTACACCTATTCTCAGAAAACATGGGGATCGCTATAGATGGGAATTCCCTTTCAAATTGCTTGTTACACTCAACTGAGCTACAACCTTTATTAGAACACCATCAGAAGGCCCATGCTGGCTGCAAAAGCTGGGACTGCAGGAAGCAGATGTTAATATAGACATGAACTAAATAATATGGTGTAGCGAGTCAATCTGGAAGTATAATACTACATAACCTTAGTGACATTATAATACCTTTATTCTGAATATCTGTAGAAGATATATGAAGGATATCCCACCAGGACTATGTGGTTCCAATGCCTACCCTATCTCGGCCTGACCCGATCACCCTCACAAATATATATCAGGGTTCGGGAATTGGGGAAAATCCTGATATTGTGTGAAAAAAAAGTTATTTTGTTTTTCTTCCCCTTTTTTTAGGGGTATTTAAGTATTTTTTATGATGTATATTTGTGTGTTAATTAGCGCAATTCACCACTATTATGAATATTTGCAATGGGTAATATTAAAGGTGACAGAAACAAAGGAGTCTAGTAGGAGTAATATAGTATATAACTAAAGTAAAGCGAAAATTAAGGGAATATGCCAATTAATGTAATCTCACATAATGTTAAAGGAAAACTATACCCCCAAAATGAATACTTAAGCAAGAGAAAGTTTATATCATATTAAGTGGCATTTTAAAGAATCTTATCAAGCTGGAATATATATTTAAGTAGATATTGCCCTTTTACATCTCTTGCCTTGAGCCACCATTTCATGATGGTCTGTGTGCTGCCTCAGAGATCACCTGACCAGAAATACTTCAACTGTAACTGTAACAGGAAGAAGTGTGGAAGCAAAAGACACAACTCTGTCTGTTAATTGGCTCATGTGACCTAACATACAGTACAGTGAATCCTACGATCCCAGGGGGCGGCCCTTATTTTTTAAAATGGCAATTTTCTATTTATGATTACCCAATGGCACAGACTACCAGAAAAGTATTTTATTATGAAAATGGTTTATTTACATGAAGCAGGGTTTTACACATGAGCTGTTTTATGCAATATCTTTTTATAGAGACCTACATTGTTTAGGGGGTAGTAAGACAAAACAGAGGCTCCAAAAGGATAAAAATAGCTAAAAACACTTAAAAACCCAATGGGTAATTCAGAGGAGGTAGTAATGAAGTTACCTCCTCCAAGCAGACACCAACGAAAGTGGTAATTTTCAATAATAGTTTATTCACAAAACAGTATTGCAACGCGTTTCGCAGGCATTTCCTGCTTCATCAGGCAATATGGAACGGGAGCAAAAACAACAGTGTCTTTGTATAAACACGCCAGGCGCCTCTGAGGCGTGTTTATACAAAGACACTGTTGTGTCTGCTTGGAGGAGGTAAGTTCATTACTACCTCCTCTGAATTACCCATTGGGTTTTTAAGTGTTTTTAGCGATTTTTATCCTTTTGGCGCCTCTGTTTTGTCTTACTACTATATCGAGTCCACCCCGAGTGGAGGGGTATCATCCCCTTTTTCTTCTTCTACAGAGAGCGACGTTTTAATCCTGAGTGGGGTCAGGATAATCTCCCCACCTGCCTATACAGTGGTTGCCTATCTGTAACCCTGGTTTGTGAGTATTAACTTGTTTACTCTACCATTACTCCCTGTAAAAAGATATTACACTATTGGGGATCTTGGTGTTCCTTTTTGTCTCCATTGTTTAGGGGGTATAGTTTTCCTTTAAGGGTCTTAATATACCACAAAAAAGAAGACAGGCATTAAGATATTATAAGGCTTCAAAGGGAGATATAATCATGATTCAAGAAACGCATTTCAAGAAAGGTTTAACTCCAAAATGGGGCGATAAAACGTACCCATTTGTTTTTCATGCAGCAGATAAAAGAAAGATAATTGGGGTGTCAATTTTGCTTCACTGTAAATTACATTTCCAGAGGTAAGAAGTGATCACAGATAAAGAGGGTCAGTATCTATTTCTAAAAGGAAAATTAAATACAAAAGAATGCCTTATTGGTAATGTTTATGCACCAAGTCATTCAGACGCACAATTTTATAGGAAACTATCAATGATACTAGATGCTAATTGGTGTCCCTTAGTAATTATAGCAGGAGATTTTAATACTATATATGATAAAATTTTCGATAGGTCCCCACCAGGGAAATTAGGGGATAACCACGCGAATAGACAGATTTATTGATCTTATGAAAGATCATTATCTGATAGATACATGACGAATGGCTAATCCCACAAATAGGGATTATACATTTTATTCCCACCCACATAAATCATATACTCAGATAGATTTTGTGTTGATTAATAAACCCTATATTGATAAAATATCTAACTCCCATATAGGGGAAATATCATGGTCTGACGATGCAATGGTGGTCCCTTCATTTGTGGATCTCTTCATGGAACGACCAGGGTTTTCTTGGCATCTGAATGAAATGCTGCTTTGTATTCCAGAGTGTAGCAATAGATATTAAAACATATTTTTTGGAAAATGATCTAGATGGAATCCCTATATCAACTTCATTTTCAAGCCCATAAGGCAGTTCTACGAGGGGTATTAATACAGTTAGCAGCAAAACGTAAAAGAAAAAGGCAGGAGAAAATAGATAACCTAAAAGAAAATCTATTAAGATATGAACTAGAGTACAAAAGGAAAAGAGAATAACATATATATGGTAAAGGCTAAGACTAAATTAAATCTGGTCTCTCGGAAGATACATGTAAAGCAATGTTATGGGTCAAACAAAAAATTTTTGAAAAAGCTAATAAACCCGATACTCTATTAGCTAGAAAGCTAAGAGGGTTATGGGAAACACAATCAATTGGTACTATTAAGACAAGAAGGGGGAATTGGTAAATGATCCAAAGGAAATAAAAAAAAGCATTTGTAGATTTTTAAACAGATTTATATAATTTGTTGCTACCCAAATTGATACACCACGATCAAGTAGGGTTTATCAATGATAACATCAGGAGAACAGTTAACTTAATGGATATAGTAAAAGAGACACCTACTATTGTGCTATTTTTAGATGCCGAAAAGGCGTTTGATCGGGTGGATTGGAGATACCTTTATGCAACACTTGAGACCTTTGGCATAAATGGCCCATTCTAAAATGCGATCAAACGCCTGTACAGAAAACCAATGGCTGAAGTTAAAACTAGTCATATAAAGTCTGGAGCTTTTGAAATTAAAAGTGGCACAAGACAGGGGTGTCCATTATAACCAATTTTGTTTGCCCTATGTATAGAGCCATTGGCACAAAAGATTAGACAAAATGTAGATATTACAGGTATAGAAATTGAAAAGGGTATGGCAACCTGAGGCTGTTAAATACCTGGGAGTAATGTTAACTAATAGATAACGGGATTTAAATCTGTTTAAATTATACACCCCTGATAAATAAGCTAAAGAAAGATTTGATTTCATGGGAAGGTTATAGTATATTGTGCCTGGGATGCATATATAGTGTGAAAATGAACGTTTTAGCAAAGAATTCTTTATTTGTTCAGAACAATGCCTACCAAATATCCCGGGACGGAATGTAGAGCTCTACAAAAAGCTATAGAAAAATTTATTTGGGCGGGAAAAAAAGCCAGAGTAGAAAGACCCAACAAAAAAACTAATTTAAAGGAGGTATGGGGGTTCCAGATTTGCTTTCTTTTTATAAAGCAGCTCAATTTGTACAAATACAGGGTCGGCATCTAAAGGAAGATAAACCAAGATGGGCTATATTAGAACAAGAATTACATAAAAAATTAAACCTGCCAGATTCCATGTGGAAACCCTATCTACCATCTGTGAGCAAGCAGGCTACGTCCTGTGTAGCTCATTCATTAAAATTATGGGCAACGTATAAGTGGAAAGATAAGATATGTAATCGAGGATCCCTATTGACACCTCTGTTTCAGAATGAGGATTTTCTACCAGGTACAATAACTATTGATTTTCGCTGGTGGATATCAAATGGCTTACTAAGAGTAGGGGACCTGGTTGAAGGAAATAAAGTTATAACATTTAACAACCTTAAATTAATATATGATATACCCATGCGAGAGTACTTTAGATATATGCAATTGTCACACTGGCTAAAAGAATTTATAAAAAAAGGGATGTAATGGCAATTAAACCAACTATGAATTGGAGTGTAAACTAGGACTAAAACGGAGGGGATCTATTTCACGCCTATTTGATCATTTTATCCATGAAGTTGATAAATTGCATCCAAGATTTCAGTCCAAATGGTGAGAAGATCTGGGAGGTCTAATAGAAAAGACATCTTGGAATAAAACGTATGAAAATCTCTCTAAAATTTCAATAAACACTATACTAAAGGAAAATTGTTTTAAAACCATAATGAGATGGTATATGACACCAGAGAAAATTCATAAAATGCAAAATGTGGTACCCCCCATATGCTTTAGGGGTTGTGGGCAAAAATGTACTTATATGCATATGTGGTGGGAGTGCCCACAAGTAAATAAAGTCTGGGAGTTGGTATTCCAGGAAATTAGTCTGATCTGTAAGACAAAGGTCCACCTGTGACCTAAAATTGCATTACTTAATTTAATAATAAACAATAAGGGCTATACTGAACATACAAAAATGCTGATAATGTTTTGGTTTGTTTTGGGGTTAGTCCCTAACTTACGTAGCGGTAAGGGGAAGGGAAAGATAAATAAGGGGGAAAAAAAAAGGAGATATTGTGCTTAAAGAATATTGTAAATCGCAACAATGTTTATGTATATCTGACAATGTATATTTATTGAGCAATAAAAAAAATTTACGGAAAAAAAAGCAGATATGTACAGCGGAGGAAACCAGGTCCATAATTTTGTATATCATACAAAACTGGGCATATTCTAGTCCTTTCCTCTCGCTCAAGAAGAACAGATTTATCCATGACTAATAACTATGCCACCTAGATTCCCACATTTTAATGAACACTGCCATTTTTGGCCTTATATGATGCTATTGGCCATGCTGCATGCGACAGCCTATCCATTTTGGCAACCATACAACACAAACAATGATTATGCGATTGCCCTTTAAGCAGTCTGGAAACCCTTAAAAGCAGTCATTCAAATAAATCCCAATTAAGATCCTGACTGCTCACAACCCCCTGCCCCCCCATAGGAATAAATTCAAATGATGCATTTGCTAGGAGAATGCTCTTTGCAGTCACTCATTAAGCCCAAAAAAGAAGAGAGTGGACCTTAATGCGGCCATTTTTGGACCCATAGGATTGACCATAGTTACACAGGATACCTTCATGCTTTAAAGGAACAGTAACATCAAAAAATGAAAGTGCTTTAAAGTTATACAAATTTAATGTAGTGTTGCCCTGCACTGGTAAAACTGCTGTGTTTACTTCAGAAACACTACTATTGTTTATATAAATAAGCTGCTGTGTAGCAATGGGGGCAGCCATTGAAAGTAGAAAAGGCTTAGGTTACACATCAGATAATAGATAAGCTCTGTAGAACACAATGGGGTTATATGTTATCCACTATTTAACCTTTTTACAATTTCTGCCATTGCTACATTAACAGCTTGTTTATATAAAACTATAGTTGTGTTCCTGAAGCAAACAGATCAGTTTTAACAGTGCAGAGCAACAGTATATAATATTAAATTACTTTAAAACACAACTTTTTTTGGTGTTACGATTCCTTTAAGCACCACATTTATTTAGTAATCTCAAAATGTAGCCTCCAACCCCGTGAAAGCAAATCCCCCTAACAAGCACTTGTATCAGCACTTGTCAGGTGACAGTAGCCTGGAAATGGGTCACTTGTATTTCGCTTGTATAAATGTAAAGCCAAGTTTATTAGGGCTGCTTTGTGCATTGGTTGCCATTTAAAGAAAAGGGGGGACACTAATGTACAAAACAGCTTGTGTCACAACACAGGACATAAAATATTTTAGTGCCAACATGCATTGAATAATTAAAATAAGGTTTGGCAACAAATGTTACAAGTAATTGATTTAAGGATCAATTAAGGTCTAATTTATTAGCTGCCAAACTGCCCAGTCCATGCTTATATATATATATATATTAATGATATACAGCTCAGGTGCATTCTAAAGCATGTAGTATATAAAAAGAAAACAAACCATTTACTGTTCCTTTAAGCACATGGTAATAATATAAATGTTACATTCTAAACATAACACTGCAGATGTTTCCAGTCAATGATGATCAAACATCATGAGAATGCAATAGGGCAGGCATGTCCAAAGTGCGGCCCGCGGGCCAATTGCGGCCCTTTAACAAATTTATACTGGCCCTCATCCTTCATCATGAAATTAATAATAATGCAGCCCGCCAGCATAGTTCGATCAGGAATCACGTAGATGTAGCAGTAATATTTGGGTACAGTAGTGAAATAATGTGCCACTTGGTCTATACTTCTGCCTGTGTGCTGAAGGTGTTAACAATAGACACGCACTCTCGCATATGTCTTTTAGTTTATTGTACTGGCACGTCACTACGTCTATTGCACCTTCAGCGCTAAAGAAGTATGTGAGAGCGGCGCGTCTCTACGTGCTAGTACATGTCTATTACTAACACCTTCAGCACACAGGCAGCAGTATAGACCAAGTGGCAGATCATTTCACTAATGTGCCCAAATATTACTGCTATGGCTACGCAATTCCTTGTTTAAATGAGTTAAATGATGTTAATGGTTCAAAGAATGTCGGGCTAAATGGTCGGCCCCCACACATTTTCACCTCCCCAAATCTGGCCCTTGTTGCAAAAAGTTTGGACACCCCTGCAATAGGGGCTCGAAACATTACAAGCCTATATTTTCTTTTAAGAATTGAAAGGCAATTTGGATCTCTATTTTTTTAGAATATAATAGTCTGAGAAATATTGCATGTATATGAACATACATAGTAAAGACTCTCAAACCACAAATCCATAGTTAAGAAGGAAATGTTTGTTTTTGTACATTTACAGAATTCAACCGGTCTTTACAACCCACCAATCATTAGCTATCCCAATAGACCTAAAAAAAGCTCCTGCAATACTGCTTTAAAAATCAGACCTTACCATTGAACTTCTCAGCATCAGGGTCATCAATATTGATTGCGATTACCTTCCAATCAGTCTCGCCTTCATCCACTAGAGCCAGAATCCCCAGAACCTTCACCTGTATAACATCACCCCTTGTGCAAACCTTCAGGGTACAAATTACAGAAGAGATTTAGATAAAGGCATTTCTAAGACAAGATGGCCATGAAATGTGTTTGTATCCTAGTCTAAAAATAACACACTTCTATGAAAACAATTTGACAATCATCCACTAGTTCTCTAATATAAATATTCTTTACAATGCATAATAAAATCCAAGGACAATTTTAATGAAGGCTCAGTATAATTCAGAATTTGTGAAGGGAAGATGTGTTTATTCTACGGAAATCTGATTGTATTTAAAAGCACCAAATAGCTATTTTTGTAAATGTAATGGTGGCTCATTAGAAACACAATGAAGAATGCTATTCATGGAGAATAAAGGAATGATTGACAGCATAGAAGCAGCAAAGCACATCTGTGTAGCTGGGGGTTGTGAGGTAGAAGATTCCTGCAAAATCTGAAAAGAAAGGTATACTTTTTTTTATTGGGATGAATACTTCACTGAGTGAGAATCAAAAAGACCTTATATCCGTTTAAATAAATGTAAATACTTAAAACTGTCTGAATGTGTGGTTATAATAACAGTGAAAAGAAAAAAAACATAACAGCATCACAATAAGCACACATTGTTCTATATTTTTCACCTGCAGCTATAGGAACATTGGCTGTATATCCTTGACCTGCAGTAAAGAGTGACTGAAGTTTATCAGAGCACAAGTAACATGACTGGGGGCAGCTGGAAACTGACAATATGTCTAGCAGCTCCATGTCAGATTTCAGAATTGAATATAAAAAAAAAAATCTCAGTGCAGAATACTGCTGGAGCAGCACTATTAACTGATAGTTAATAGTTGATAAAAACATGTTTTCCCATGACAGTTTCCCTTGAAACATTGTTAGTCTTGTACACAGAAACTGCAACAACCTTATGGGGTGACTGAAAGCTCTCAGCCTGAATGCAGAGCACATCCAACAGCAACCCCACCTTTTACAGAACACAACACTATTTTATCATTATTTTCCTCTTGGATCGTTTGTTTCTCAGCTTCTAAATTCTGCCTTAAATACAATTACATTATTTCACTCTCTGCATATAAACATTACATATTCTTTCATCTACTTCTGCTATTTACCCTTGGACATTGTTGCCCACTGTAGGGGTAAGGTGAATCCCTCTAACCTTAAATGTGGACTGAAAAATGAGCCTACAGTTAATGCGGAGATCAGGTGTATCTGAAGGGTAGCCACAGACCAAACAGGAGACTGGCTCATGTTCTGCATTCAGACAAGGGTTTGCCCCAAATTCACAATTTTGTTCTTCAACCGAATCTTCCATTCAGTTTATCCTAAATTCAGACTGCCACCCTTCACCCACAAACATTTGCTTTTACCCACAGGTGCATTTAATGCACATACAAGGTGTGGGGAAAGCATTTTAAAATATATGGGAACCCAACCTCAATTATTTTTTCTAGTTTTCTCTGCCAGTGTTTGTTTCACAGAGACAGGCACAGATAGTTCCATGCATTTTCTCCATGGGAGGAAATACACAGACAGAGAAAATATCTTGTCTTAAGTAAAAAAAAAAAAAAAAAAAAGGACAAACTAAACATCAAACAGCAGCCTTTCTGCTTTAATCATACAAAAAGTATATTAAAAGGGAAAACGTTTATTGCTCTGCATGTACAACAGCTAAAGAGCTGAGAGGAGTTAAAGAACATCAGAGTTATGATGGTCAAACACAGATAGGTGTTATCTGCCGATAAAGCCACTCACAACAAAGTCGGAGTTTATTAGCCCATTTACTCTGATAAAATGTCTGCCTCTCAAGACGATAGAGATTGCTCTGCCAGGCTTGAGAATCCCATCAGGGGAGTTCTGACAAATGTTTCAGCAAAGACAAGAAAATATTCACTTGTTGTTTAGATTCCTGCAGTGTATAGCATATCAAGGAGTATGTTTGCCAGTCAATGCCGATGGGCTGCCCATGGTGCAGTTTTGCATAAGAGTTCACTAGCTTACAAGACTTAAAAGTGCAGGGCAAGCCCCTGCAGCAAGCCTATCATAAGTCTTGTATGCTAGTGAAGTCTCATAATTGGAGGTTGCCGACCCCTCTATCACCGTGCACCAAGCCACTATCGATAGGTGTGTTAATGGTGTGCGAATGCTTCACTTGTTCATAGTGCAGTAATGGCTGACTTGTAGCATTATTTGTACTTTATCCTGTATTTAAACAATGGAAAGACATTTACTTAGCATCTAGTAATAACACTTTTATTTACATTTAATTACAAAGTCTGCACAAAATTACATTTTTTTTTAAAATAATTATTATCTATATGTAGATTTACTTTTGTTTTGAAGGGCCTGCTGACGAAGTAATGAATACAGGTAGGGGCAGGGATCCCCAACCTTTTGAACTTGTGAGTCACATTCAGATGTAAAAGGAGTTGGGGAGCAACACAAGCATGACAAATGTTCTTAGGAGTGCCAAATAAGTGGCCATTTGGTAGCCCCTATGTGGATTGTCAACCATTGAGGCTCTGTTTGGCAGTACAGCTGGTTTTTATACAACCAAAACTTGCCTCCAATCCTGGAATTCAATAATAAGCACCTGCTTTGAGGCCACTGAGAGCAACATCCAAGGAGTTGGTGAGCAACATGTTGCTCACGAGCTACTGGTTGGGGATCACTGCTCTAAGGCAATGGACACACCACAGCCTGCGTATTATTGCGGAATAGGGAGAAGTGGATCCACTCCGTGCCCCATCTCTGCTGATTTAAATTGTAACCTCCTGCATGTGCTCACACACAGCAGAGCAGCAGGAGTTTTGTCACTGTACTCAAATGGAAAAATGGTAAGTTAGAATTCCCCTATGCACCCGTCACTTTTTATCAAAGGTGAAACCCCCAATGAAAGGCAGACCATGCTCATAAACGCCAAAACGTGCAAGGCTCAAGCACTGAGCTCTGAAGTGGTCAGACTGCACAATAGGTAGGCGCTTGGCAACAGTGTTGATTGCACACTAAAAATATGAATTCTGTTTCAAAGAAACAATGTTTAGGAGCACCTCATAGAAAGAGAAGGAATAACATTTAATATGCCAATTCAAGTGAACAAATTGTGGGGATAATTGGCCTTTAAAATGATTTGTCCAACAACCAATGTTGTTATTTATTTAAGTTCAGCAACAATTAAAATGTTGCACAAGTTCATTATTAAACAAAAAAACAAAACAGAAACTAACTATTATAAGGAACAGAAATGTTCCAATACAATACACGAAATGCTACAGATCTCAAATAAGAACCTGGCTAGGCAGAGAAAAATTAAATGCAATACACATGCACACCTAATGGTGATCTTATAGAGCAGAAGAAAGCCAACCTTGGAGCCAATTTCACAGACATCTATTGGATCGTTGTCACCACAACACTTGGTATCATTGTCAATATGCTTGGGATCTTCCCAGGTCTGCAGAAGCAAATGGAGAACAGAAATACAATGTTATATACAGATCCCAAACAAAAAATGCAACTATTTCCGACAGGTATAAACAAATTAAGTAAAAGCAGTTATCTATCTATGCAGGGATACACAATCTGAAATACATGTTTACTAAGCTTATTTTTTCAATAGATGCACAATGCTAAAAAATTGCTAATATTTACATTTACTTATACCCTTACCGAATACAGATATCACAAAATGGAAATGCAATCACTACACTACAGTCCACAAGATTAGCTCACTTTCTGATGTCATTGGTGCAGTTTGACCCAAAGACCAAAGGGCTAGGCAGGAAGCCTCCTGTATGTATGGACATCTAACAAAAGCGAATCCTATAACTTTTGATGAGGCATAAACAAGAAATCACAATTTTACCTGTGGAAGGGCTCCATAATTCCATATGTAACCTTTGTGAGGAAAAATATTTGAAACATAGCGAAGCTTTCCTTTTTTGATGTCTTGTTTGATAGGGTTAAGAAGCTCTTTTGTTGCAATCTGAATAAGGAAGCAGAACAGACTGGTAAAATAGAAGCAAAACTAAAGTATGATGTTCTTAAAAGCTTAATGTGGATATCAGCAAGTTCTAGAAAATTATTCTAATGTAGAAATGTAAAAAAAAAAACAAGCTGGTTTAAATAAATAAGAAAAAAATACTTTGTGTTATATTGTTATTAGGTTGACAGCAATTATATAGCAAAAGGGGTACTAAACAAATAATTACCTCCATTTTAGCATTTGTCCAACGAGGTACCTCTACCACCATGTTAAACACATTCTTAAAAAATAAAGAAGGAAAAAGTTGAAGAAACACATTTGCCAGTACTATACTGAATGCTTGGGACTGGGGTTCCAAGATAAGGGGTCTCACTATCCGTCACCTTTCACTCCTTTGGTCAGTGTTGGACCAGCCTCCTAGAGCCCATGAGAGAACAAAATTTAGGGCCTACTCTAATAAAAAATATATGAATTTCGAAAGTATAATATAAGAATTAGCACTGGCCTTCCATACATAAACCTAATTGGAGCTCTATTCTTCACTTGAAGCAGAGTAGGAAATGCCATCAGAAAAAAATATTCCATATGCCAAATAAAAATTAATTACAAATCCAGAATGCTCGGGACCTGGGATTTTTGGGAATCTTTCCGTAATTAGGATCTCCATACTACCTTAAAAAATAAAATAGTTCAAATAATTTCATAATTCCAATAGAGATATGAAACTACTGGCAATTTCCTTTTAAGCAAATTAATTTTTGCTTGGCAAGAAGCCTCTTAAAATATTTAGCATTTAAAAAGTGATGTTCATTTTAGTTTACACTTTCAATTACCTCTGTATATATTGTATAATGATGTATTAATGTATTGTATTCATTATATTCTGACTGTATTGCACAGAGCTTGTATATACACAAGCTTCACTATAAATATATTGATAGTTACAATTACATTAAGCAATGCAAAGTTGTCACATATCTATGCAGAATTTCAGCAAAGCAGATTAGAATAAAGTTGGGTAGGTCCAGACTTCATTGCCAATTTTAAGCCACAATTATTAGCATATGAAATATACTCTACAAAGAGATTGCTTAGGGAATGGATAAGAATGAATGTATTTGCCTTTGGCTGCTGCCCATTCACTGTGGGGACTCAATTGACAGAGAATGCCTATTGTCATATGAAGGCATGCTTTAGCATCCTGGTTATGCTTTTTTTCAGGGAGGGGAGCTGCACTGCTAAGAATTGTATCTCCTGCCCTAACTAAAAATCCCAAAAACTGGTGGGCTGGATAATGTACCAGCTTAAAGAACTAAACCCTAAAAATTAATATGGTTAAAAATGCAACATTTTATATACTGAACTTACTGCACCAGCCTAAATTGTAGCTTCTCAATAGCAGCAATGATCGAGGACTTCAAACTTGTCACAAGGGGGTCACCATCTAGGAAAGTGTATGCTAAACTCACATGCTCAGTGAGCAGCTGTTGAGAAGCTAAGCTTAGAGGTCGTTGCAAATTATAAAGCATAAAATGAGGTTGGTCTGTAATATAAGCTGATGCTACAGGGCTGATTATTAAATTCTGATGCTAATTGCACTGGTTTCTGTGCTGACATTTACCAGTAATCTGTATTGATTACTAATCAGCCTTATCTTGTGACATGAATATTCTATGTGTACTGTTTATTTTGAGCTGGTCCCTAAGCTCAGTAAGTGACAGCAAAACAGAGCATGTGCAGTGAATCAGCAGAAAAAAAGATGGGGCATTTTGGAGGCACAGATCTTGCCTGCTAAAGGGCTGTGGTTGCATTGGGCTGGTACAGAATCCCAGAACATAATGTACAACATTTGTAGCCTACTTCTTTAGTTGAGATTTAGTTCTCCTTTAATGACCTGCCATGCTTTTCAACAGCCAAAACAGGGGTTAATATGCCAAGGCTTTAAATAAATAGTCTAGGTACTGTATAACTGTAATCGATTTTCATGATTAAACATGGTGTGCAACAAGGAGGTCACTATTAGCTGCTACACAGTGCTACATGTATTGAACAGAGCATGAAGGGAAGGCACACACAATCATTACGGCTGACCACGAGTGCTAATGATTGCCATTATATGTAGGAAGCACATTAGTGCCAGACTCTAGAGAAAAGAAATGCTTAAGTGTACCTTATCCCAATTAGTCTTTGATTTCTTCGCTGGCACATCACTGTCCTGGATAAACAGAAACTTGTATTAAAGGTCATTTGATAGGAGGCATGGAACAGGTATAAATTAACATAGCCATGAAAATGGCACGTGGTCCTTTAGCATTACAGGCTTTTTCTCTAAAGCTCACTGCATTTTCCAGGTCATGTTATGGTTCTTTTTTTTATCAACACTTCCCAAAGGAATTCTAATGTAGAAATCTCTAATATAAAGCGGCCTAGATACTGCAGCCATATCCATACAGAAATGATCTTTTGGCAAGACAGCTTGCACTATGGGACATATTGGGTTGGTCCAATATTTGGCTATACCAGTAATATAAAGTAGCAATAAAAATAAATGTGTAGCTTTACAGAAAATTTGTTTTTTTTAGATAGGGTCACTTGAAAAGCTGGAAAGAATCAGAAAGCTGATTTTTATTTGAAAAGCTGGAAACAATCAGAAGAAGGCAAATAATTCTAAAACAATAAAAATAAATAATAAAGGCCTGTTTAAAAGTTGCTTAGTAGTGGCCATTCCATAACACACTAAAAGTTAATGTAAAGTGAAGCACCCCTTTAACATTTGCCCATTGGGTTACATGCACCCTGGAATGATACTAGGATAATGTAATAAACAGTCTAAAGTCTGACCACATCTAGTAACTCACAGCAACAATTGGATGTTTGGCTAGAGTAGCATTTATTGGAACAGTAAATACCACAGGCAGATTGGTTGGTATTGGTTACTAGACAAGTAGCAAATGTAAAGGAAAACTAGATCCCCTAACAAAAACGGCTCAGGTATAAAAGCCTGCTTAATGTAAATAAACCATTTTCATTAGAATATATTTTTTAGTAGTATGTGCCATTGGGTACTAAATAGAAAATTGCCATTTTAAACAATAAGGCCGCCCCCTGGGATCCTAGGATTCATGGTGCACACAAACAAATCATACATGTTAGGACACATGAGCCAATTAACAGACAGAGTTCTGTCTTTTGCTTCCACACTTCTTCCTGTTAGAGTTAGAGCTGCAGTATTTCTGGTCAGGTGATCTTTGAGGCAGCACAAGGAATATCATAAAATGGGGGCTCATGGGAAAAGATGTACCGTATATACTCGCGTATAAGCCGAGTTTTTCAGCACCCAAAATGTGCTGAAAAACTCGACCTCGGCTTATACGCGGGTCATACGCCAATCCCTCACCGGATCCCTCACCTCCCTCTCCCATATATACTCCGTATATACGCCAATCCCTCACCGGATCCCTCACCTCCCTCTCCCATAGCGCATCAGGACTCTGTGACTGACTGTCACGATCGCCGCCCGGAGCAGGTCCAGGAGCTCCGGGCGGCGCGTCCTTCCCTGCCGGCGTCCTTCCAAAATGGCGGCGCCCATGGCCGCCACGTGGGTAGAGGCGCCGGCGCCGCTACCCACGTGGCGGCCATGGGCGCCGCCATTTTGGGAGCGACGCCGGCAGGGAAGGACGCGCCGCCCGGAGCTCCTGGACCTGCTCCGGGCGGCGATCGTGACAGTCAGTCACAGAGTCCTGATGCGCTATGGGAGAGGGAGGTGAGGGATTGGCGTATATACGGAGTATATACGGTATTTGAAAGAAAATAACCCCTACTTTCAGCACCTGGGTGTGTCATTAGTAACTCCTCACTTCATTGATATTCATAGGCTCACAAAATGGGGTGTGGGGACCAGGGCCCTTTTGTATAAAGTGTTGTGTTATTTCCCAGCACCCACTGCTAGCCCTGTATTCTATATGGATTATCTTCTCCCTACAGGAACCAGCATGGCAGCACCAACTGCTAAACAGGGGCTTATTTATAATAATGGGATTATTGGACCCCCTTCCCCCATCCAGGCCATATTCTCCTAGAAGAGTTTGTGACCAAAATAAGCAGAGGAATTTCAAAGCTCTTGCTGCGGACTGTAAACATTTACATGTGTCCTGCACACTGTTGGGGCCGCAGAAGGAGCCTCGTATGTAGTTGCTGCATCTTTCCATCTCTCTGCCCCTGGTTGAGTTATAAGTTATTTTACTGTGACTGGTGTGCTTACAATTTTTTTTTTTTAAACTGTGGGCAGGCCTACCTTTCATTGTTATTCAGTGGGTGCAGGTACAGATTGATTTTCAATCAGCCCCTAGGCTTATACACGAGTCAATAAATTTTTCCAGTTTTCTTAGGTAAATTAGGTACCTCGGCTTATACACGAGTATATACGGTAAAAGGGCAATAATTACTTAAACATTTATACCAGTTTAGTAAGATTTAATTTGATATAAACTTGGTTTATTCATTTTAGGGATATAGTTTTTCCTTAAGGCTAGCGCCACATGAAGGCTAAATTGGCCTGCTCATATACGCAGGCCAAAAATTATCCCTTACACAGGCATTAGCCTCCTTATGCCTGCACCCAAAATCGGTGTGTCAGCTCGGTATCAGGCACACACAGCTGATTTCAGCAGAGAAACGTGAGTCTTTGCATTTTCACACTGAAATCAACTATGTGCCATCTCTGATGAAACAGAGACTAAACTCCTAGAGTGAGACTTGGCAAATAGAAGAACACAGCATTCAAAGCCCATTCAAAGCCCACAATGCTCCCCCTCAAAAAAGTCCAAATAAGCTTAATTAGCTTCTTCATACATGACAATATGTGACCCTATTTTTAAGCCTCTTGGAACCTGACACCTCTCATAAATAGTCATGAGGTGAAAACATTGTATTTGACAAATTTTTCTCAGTTTAGTAAATTTTCGGCAAAATTAAATGGGTCAGATTCCCCCATCACTACTCATAAATTATTCATCACTGAGCAAGACTACAGTAATTATAAGGCAGTTGTAGTCAATAGCATTTTGTCACCAATCATAACAGTTCAATCATATAAAATCAAGATATATTTTATATATATATATATATACCTGTTCAGCTCTTGCATGCAGAGGGATGTCATGAAATGGTGAAATGAATTTGCCATCTGTATTCTCTGAAAAGCACAAATGTAAAAAATATATTAGAAAATTCAACAATATAAACATACAGGCATGTTAAAAAAACAAATTGCTTATCTTTAATCTGTCATGTAAATGTGGGCCCTATAGGTCTACGAAAAACAGAGCAGAGATTTTGTTAGAAAACAAATGACAACAAAATGCATGTATCATTTGAAAAAATTTAATTATTTTATTAAAGAAAAAGGAAATGTCATTTACACTTGGGGGGGGGCAAAAGTTAGGGACCCCTAAGTGTATTTTCCGCCCGGGGTGTCAGGTAAGTAAATACAATCACTTGGGGGTGTCTAACTTTTGGCACCCCCAAGTGTAACAACATTTTCCTTCTCTTTTAAAATGGAGTGTATGGGAGATTGCCTTTCAGTAATTTGTTGCTATTTGGATAAAACAAGTTTTTGGATATCTGATTCCACACCTGTATAAGTAGGAATCTCAGCTTTATCAAGGACAGATCATGTCAAACTAACTGCTTTCTTAACTAAGATTGTGTGGTCTTGGTGATGTTTTAGTACAACATTGGCTAAGGGATTGTTTAGAGAGGATGGTTTTAAAAATTACTGTCTCTGCTTGGTGGAATATGCTTAGTGGTGTGCATTTGGACATCTTCAAATTGCCTGGGGAGACTTCCTTTAACTACCATACTTAAAGGAATAGAAACACAAAAAAAAGTATTTAAAGGGATACTGTCATGGGAAAAAATGTTTTTTCAAAATGAATCAGTTAATAGTGCTGCTCCAGCAGAATTCTGCACTGAAATTAATTTCTCAAAAGAGCAAACAGATTTTTTTTATATTCAATTTTGAAATCTTACATGGGGCTAGACATATTGTCAATTTCCCAGCTGCCCCAAGTCATGTGACTTGTTCTCTGATAAACTTCAATCACTCTTTACTGCTGTACTGCAAGTTGGAGTGATATCACCCCCTCCCTTTCCCCCCAGCAGCCTAACAACAAAACAATGGGAAGGTAACCAGATAACCGCTGCCTGGTAGATCTAAGAACAACACTCAATAGTAAAAACCCATGTCCCACTGAGACACATTCAGTTACATTGAGAAGGACAAACAGCAGCCTGCCAGAAAGCATTTCTCTCCTAAAGTGGAGGCACAAGTCACATGACCAGGGGCAGCTGGGAAATTGACAAAATGTCTAGCCCCATGTCAGATTTCAAAATTGAATATAAAAAAATCTGTTTGCTCTTTTGAGAAATGGATTTCAGTGCAGAATTCTGCTGGAGTAGCACGATTAACTAATGTGTTTTGAAAAAAAAACATGTTTTCCGATGACAGGATCCCTTTAAAGTAATAAAAATATAATGTACTGTTGCCCTACACTAGTAAAATTGGTGTGCTTGCTTCAGAAACTCTACTATAATTATAACAAGCTGCTGTATAGCCATGGGGCTTCCGTCCAGTTTCTGAAGCAAACAACAGTTGTACCAGAGCAGGGCAACACTACATTATAGTGTCATTACAATTTTTTGGTGTTACTGTGTCTTTAAAACACAAAATGCAGACACAGAAAGGAGGAATAGCTGACAAACTAAATTACTTTTTAATTTGCCATTAAAAAATATATACAGGTATGGGATCCGTTATCCAGAAAGCTAAGAATTACGGAAAGGCCATCTCCCGTTATCCAAATTTTTAAAAATGTACTTGATCCAAACTAAGATAATATTTAAAGTGGACCTGTCACCTACACATAAAAAGCTGCATAATGAATGTCCTTTGCAAATTAAATATGGAACACTAATTATTTTTTTTATTAAAACATCCATTCCTGTTATAAAGGTGTTTAAATATATGAACTGTCAATAAAATATTACCTGCCCCGCCTCTATGCCCGAGGCATAGAGGAGGGGCAGTCAATTACTTTCACTTTCCATTATGCACTTTCTAGATGCCACTGCTCTCCTCACATTCCCCCTTCCCTCCTCAGGTTCTATAATTGTGCATGGCAGTTCACATGGACATTAGGTCCCCCATGCTCGTGCATACACAAAATTTTGAAGTGATACACAATTTCCCTTAATAACTGTGTCCACAAAATGGCAGCTGCCTGATTGCTGTGAATGTATAATTCCAAGGCAGAAGGAAACTAAATTTAATTAATAAATACAGTGTAAGTAAAGTTTATTTTGCTCAACTAACATGATAGAAAATAATTTGGAATTATTTCTTAGGGTGACAGGTCCCCTTTAATCCTTATTGGAAGCAATCCCAGCTTACTTGGTTTATTTAACAGCTTTTTGGGTTTATTTAAGGTTTACATGATTTTCTAGTAGACTTAAGGTACAAAGATCCAAATTACAGATTCATTATCCAGAAAACCCAGGTCCAGAACATTCTGGATAACAGGCCCCATATTTGGATTGAACTACCAGAATAGCATAAGCAAATTAGTGCTGCAAAACAATACCAGTGATATACTGACATCTACAGCTAGATACCCAGATACACAATACCCAGATAGAGAACCAGGCTCTATCTAAGCAACATGGTAATTCTTATCCATGGTTAATTGTGCCATCCAGGCACAGACTGGCAATATATGGATTCTAAGAAATGCCAATAGGGCTGTTGTAAGATGCCAAAGACAGTCGCTATTTTGGAGCTGGTAGGGGCAGCAGTTTATGTAAAATGTGCCTCCTGCTGCCCCGTCTCAAGTGCTTATCTCTCCTAAGCAGGGGGTCTGGGGGCCATATTGCTAGTGCAGAGAGTGAAATTTCACTTTCTTGCACAAGAAGAGTTGAACTTCTGGTTTAAAGCTTATTTTGCCACCCCTTGTCACTTGCTCAGCGCTGCTGCCTGAGGTGAGTTTTTCAAGTTGCCTTACTGGTGCAGTGCCCCTGGGAAGAGGGCTGTTTGGGCCTCTGTGTGCTTAAAATCCCTATTTTGAATCCCCGCCTGGACCTGATGCCATATGTAATTGTGGTAAGTAATACTCTTTGCAACAGATTTCCTAATTTCTACTAAAGCATGTGCTGCAAAGTTAAAAAAAAAAAAAACTGTCCTACTAAGTGGCATAAATTGACGTTGGCATGAATAATAATATGCCAGTTATCAGCAGCATTAAAAGATAAGGCAAAATGACAAGCACTACTACAACTATTTTGGAACAAACTAATTGTACATAGCAGAAAAGGAATAGAATTCACTGCATGGCTTAAAGGGGACCCGTCAACCCAAAAAAATAATCCAAATCTTATTTTATCACATTAGTCAAGCAAAATTAACTTTAATTACACTATATAAATTATTTGAATCTTTTTTCCTTCAGTCTGGGAATTCATAATTATAGCAAGCAGGCAGGAGCCATTTTGTGGACACTGTTATTAAGACAAGCCTTGCATCATCTCAGAATCTTGTTTGTGCACCAGCATGGGGGACCCGATGTCCATTCCCCATGCACTGGCTACACAATTAAATGGTAAAGAGAGAGGGGGAATGTGAGGAGAGCCGTGACATCTAGGAAGTGCTGAATGGAAAGTGAAAGAAATTGTCTGCCCCGCCTCTATGGAGGGGCAGAAAATATTTGATTGACAGCTGAGATTTTTAAATGACTTTACATGACACTGTACTTCCTACTGTAAAGAGCAATGACAAAGTCAAAAACAGAAGCTAAATTTGAAGAAAGCACAGTTAAATTATGTTATATGTGCCAGCAGAGACTAATACTCACACAATTACCCTAGTCAACAGTATGCACATTAAACTGGCAGAGGAACGAGGCTCTCTCCCCAAATTAAACTTGAATTGGCCAGAAAGGCACTGCCGTAACCTTCTACAGGGAGGCCAGCTCCCAGTTTGGGAACCACAGCATTTAAATGATTTAATGGAACTAGGGGTCATCCGAAGTTGCCTAGTGAGGAAACTTCGGGCGACTTTGGAAAACGAATCACCGCGTGTGATTAGCTCCAACGATTTTTAATTTTAGCCAGCACAGAGTGAGGGAAGGCGTTTGGGGAGATTGGTCGTTGCAAAGATGAGGCGATAAGTTGCCAGGTGACTAAATCTCCCTAAAACGCCCAGTGTGGCCTGACCCTAAGGCACAAAACTTAGGGCACCAGGCACGTACCACATAAGCAGCCTACCCCTAGTCCGCCACTGAAAAGGGAAACGAACGTGCGTCCCCCTTTGCGCAAGTTTTTTTTTTGCAAACAAGACATTCACCATTTATTATTTTCAACATATCTATCTATATATACAGCCCAATGAATAGCTGCAGCAGTCGTAGAATCTAGATTTGAGAATGGGGATGACCTTGAACACATGATACATAAAAACAGTCCGCTCAGATAAAGAAGTGCTTAAAAGCACATGTAACCTTCACCTACAGTAGCCAGCTTCCCAGACTGCACTCCCCTGCCGGACAGTGGTAGAGCCCGTCAGTACACTGCGGTCATAAGACTGCCAGTTCCATTCTCACTCAGCAAGGGGTATCTTATTTTCCTACAATCCCAGAGAGCGAAGCTGCGCTACTTACTGAAGTAAAGCCTATAGTCAGTGGTATTTGGCCGCCCCCTTTCCTCTACTCTGTAGCCTTGCATGCTCATCCAGCGTGGGGAAGCCACAGGCCTTCCGGAGCAGTGCGTCAGGGTAGATCGGCAAAGCCTGAGGGAGCCACGGCATAGTGACAGCATGTTCACGTTATATGCCCTGCCCTCCTCTGCGGCCTAGACAGCTGTAATAGCAGCTGCCTCGCTCTGATCCTACACTGCCATCTACACGCTGAAACGCAGCACGACACTGTTACCTTTAGAAGATGGCCGCTGGTGGGAGGCATAACCTATGGCCATAGAAAATGGCTGACCGACATGGGCTGAGCACTCTTTCATTTGCTACCGCCTAATATTTGCACGCGAACATGTATATTCCTTGATAAAAGGAAATAGTATTAAGAATCCCGCTAGTTTCTAGCTGTGCAATACCTTTGCCTCTGGCAGCACATCACGTGCAATTAGACCAGGATTTTGTAACCTGCTTCACGGTGGCCACATATCAGTTGTGCAGTTAGTTGTATTACAATGGACTCCTAATAGGACAGATTATCATGTAGTCAGGAAGATATCAGTAAGATAAGCCATGTGGAGAAGCCTGTAAGCAAGCTGCTAATTCTGTCTAGAGTCCATAGTTATATCAGAACATCAACCCTGCAGCAATCACTGAAAACACATACCCTCCCCATCACTAAAATGTGGGTACCACTCATGGTTGCCACCTTTTCTGGAAAAAACACCGGCCTTCCTATATATTTATCCTTTTTCCATATTGATAACATTTTTACCGGCCAGGTGGCAACCCTAGTAGCACTGCATAAAACTGAAACATGCAACAAATATAAACAACTGAAAGTACAGTTCATTAGGATATCACAGTTTGGTCTGTATTTATTAACACTGGAGTAAAAACATCACCTAAAAGCCCCCCCCCAATTCCAATTTTTATGGGATTTACCTGTTTTTGGTGCCCTCCCCCTGGTTTCCCATCATTCTCACAATTTCTAGGCATTCTCCCAATTTCTTTGAAAAGTTCACTTTTTATTCCCTCTGCTCATGCGCAGTAAGCATACACCAATGTATGTATACCTTTTAGTATGTTATAGAATGGCTAATTCTAAGCAACTTTTCAATTGGTCTTCATTTTTTCCAATTGGTCTTTTTAATTATTTGCCATCTTCTGACTCTTTCCAGCTTTCAAATGGGGGTCACTGACCACATCTAAAAAAAAAAAAGCTCTGGAAAGCTACAAATATATTGTTATTGCTACTTTTTATTGCTCATCTTTCTATGCAGGCCCTCCAATATTCATATTTCAGTCTCTTATTCAAATCAGTGCATGGTTGCTAGGCTAATTTGGAACATAGAAACCAGAATGCTGACATTGTAAACTGGAGAGTTGCTGAATAAAAAGCTAAATAACTAAAGAACCACAAAAAATGAAAACCAATTGCATCATACTAAAGTTAATGTAAAGGTAAACAAGGAGTTGACAGCTGTGCTATGGGCAACTACATCAGTAATGTTTCTCTCTGGTGATAAATATGTGCTTTTGTATAAGGTTCTGCTGGTGTCTGAGCACACATTGTATCAAACTCTTCCAGTGTCTCCAATGTATAGGGAAGCAGCTGTGACTGACAAAAGAACAAAAAGACAAATAATAGTACATTTGCTTTCTGTGAGGATAAATACACTTTATCATTTATAGTTTAAATAAGGCTGTAGAACATTTATTATTATATTAAATAAAACAACCATTCATATTATTTTTTATATCACACACTGTCTGCAAAGCAGCATTATCCCACAGAGAAAAAAAGTTGCAAACAAGTTTCTCCAGTATTCCCTGTAAGTTGTGGAGCACAGAGAAAGTTCTGGATTCACGCATTTTATTTTTAATTTATTTTATTTTTCAGGAGCTGTTTTAGATTTAAGAAAAAATAGGCTTTACATTCCACTTTCTGTATGCTAGCTTCTTAAAAGTAAATAAATGGAAAATGATAAGCTCAAGGACATATGAATGCCCCCCAATGGAAAGCAATATGCAACTAATATATCATTTATAAATTTATAAAACTAATATATGAATTTAATAATAAAACCAATTACATTAAAGCAAAGCAACAACAACAAAAGGCCACATAAATAAATATAACTGTTCAGAAACATTACTGACAACATTTTTAATCTGGTATCAACAGTAAATCAATGGAGAATGATAAGCTCAAGGACATATGAATGCTCCCAGTGACCAAGAATATGTAGCTAATATATAGACACACATGGGAATATGATGTAAACAGCTGATCCCTTGCATAAAAATATGGAAAAGGCAGAAAGGCCACTTTGCTACCACCATAATATATTAATATATTTTGAAGGCACACTGAGGGTGCCAATCCCACCAAGCGCAGGACATGTAGACTCTATTCAAAAGTGTCCTCACCTCTCCCTTTTGCTGTACATTTAGATGATGGGTGAATAAACCCAAAAATACCATGTAAGGAAAGAATGAAATAAACCGTTACTATTGTAAACATCCATTGAACTTCAGGGAATGTTTAAAAATGATCTTTATTAAACATAGCAAAACTATTTGTAAAAGCAAATAGTCTACAAATGTATGGGTCATACATGTATTTGTGCTGCAAATTGGCGTGCAGTTTATGTGCATGGCAGGGCTCAAAGTGCAAAAGACTTTTCAGACTGCACCCATTTTTTGCACTTTACTTCTCTGACCCCTCTTATATTTCGAATATATTTGTAGGAATATAAACTGACAATACCCAAACTGATTAAAATCTTTGCATAGAGCTACTGTGCAGCTATCCTAAATGCACATACCTGCCAGGTCTCCCTTTGGTGTCTATCTTTTTTCTGCTGCTATTCTTTTCTCAACTGGTGGAGGATGGTAAAAGTTGTAGTTCAGAAACAGGTGGAGTGCCAAAAATTGGAGTAGTATCAGATGGTACTGGGAGGAAAGCCAATTTAATAAGAAAACTATGGCTGCTTTTAAGTCTATATTTAAAGTCCATTTTATTTACTGCTTTATTTGTTACCCCGATGTTTCATGTAATGGAAAGTGTAGAAATGCATGTACAAGTATGGGATTCGTTATCCGGAAACCCATTTTTCAGAAAGCTCTAAATTACTGAAAAGGAATCTCCCATTGACTCCATTTTATCCAAATAATCCAAATTTCTTAAAATGATTTCATTTTTCTCTATAATAATAAAACAGTACCTTTTTT
This sequence comes from Xenopus laevis, assembly GCF_017654675.1. Classification (NCBI taxonomy): domain Eukaryota; kingdom Metazoa; phylum Chordata; class Amphibia; order Anura; family Pipidae; genus Xenopus; species Xenopus laevis. The sequence continues at coordinate 61,210,757 of NC_054372.1, read as the reverse complement.
TTTATCCTAACTAAGATATAATTAATCATTGCTGATTGGGTTTATTTAAAGTTCACATAATTTCCTAGTAGACTTAAGGAATGACGATCCAAATTACAGAAAGATCCATTATCTGGAAAACCCCAGGTCCTGAGCATTCTGGATAAGAGGTCCCATACCTGTACAACTGAGTTATGGTATCTTCAGTGGTAATGGTGTGTTTATTCTTTGCATACCAGAAAATGTTTTGTATATTGGGTAGAAAATAATGCAAAATTATATCCCTTCATTAGCTGCATAGCACAGACTTTAATGTGTTGCAAAGCCCAGGGAAGATTGTTTTCATGTTTCAAGTCCATAAAATGTGCAAAGCAGATTTTCCCTATTGACAAGAGATTTTTCTTTCCCTTGACACACACACACACATAATTTGAATGGCTCCCATGTGTACCTCTGACTGTGGTGTTACTGGCTCTAGAGCGCACATAGAGAAGCTTAGAAAGATTTCTAATGTAATGGGTTACTTTGGCAACTCCTTCAGGAACTATCCACTGTGTATACAGCCCTCAGCAGGAGAGACTTTTATTGCAGCCAGAGAATTGTGTTGCTAAACAACTAAAGCAATCACAAAACAAGTGTCAATTTAAAAAGATACTATCTTCAAAATAAAAAGGGCTTTATTTGTTCCTGAAGGTAACATGTAAGGTTGTATACAGTTGTGTACATACATTAGTTATGGCAAATTATAAATGTGTTTTATGCTTGTGTTGGAGTGTGCATTAACTATTGCTACTGTGACTTTATTATATTATCATAAGCGGAAAAGTGTCTCACAAGATTTATACGATCAATGATAATTCTGTATCTCAGTGCTGTCCTTTAGTAATAGTCTAATTATTTATTATACTATACACTGTAAGGCCAAAAGTATGTAGACCCCCCTTTTAATGACTGCAATTGGCTATTTAAACCACACCTATTACTAGCTGCCACTACATCATACAATGACATGTTAGACAATTCCTTGCTAACAGTGTAGAGAAGGCCCTTGCCTATTTCATCAGGAGATAAACCCCATGAACAAAGTAAGGTCCATATAGAATTGATTTACTAAGATAGGAGTGGTAGTAATTGAACACTGATTCAAGCCAGGCCTGATTGCCCAACGTCAATGTCAAACTCTTACTTATAAATGGAAACATATATCCCACCAACAATGGAAGAGCCTTTCCAGAAAGGGCACAGCCTGTCTTTGCACCTAAGAGAGGACCAACTTCATAATAATACCCTTGGTTTTAAAATGAGAGGAACAGGCAGGTGCCCACATATTTTTGGCTGTATATTGTATGTTCATGGATTGGATCAGGGGTCCGCTACCTTTTTTACCCGTGAGCCACAATGAATTGTAAAAAGAGTTGGGGAGCAACACCAGCATGAAAACCGTTCCTGGGGTATGAAATAAGGGCTATTTGGTAGCCTCTATGTGGACTGGCAGTCTAAAAGAGGCTCAGTTTGGTATTACACCTGATTTTTATGCAAGTAAAGCTTGCCTCCATGCCAGGAATTAAAAAATAAGCCCCTACCTAGGCCACATGGAGTAATGTACAAGGTGTTGTTGGGCAGGGCTCATCTTGTTTTTTCTGTTGTCCCGCGGGCCAAGACTCGATCCCCACCGCGCTCCACCTGGCCGCTGATTTCCCTCCCCTGACACCCTGAAGTAATGTATGCAAGCTCGGGGACAGGGTAGGGCTGGTGGCTGGACCCATGTAGGGGGTATGGGAGCCTGTTTTGAATCCCAGTCCAGGCCTGTCTGGCCCAATGCTAAATTTGGAGATAAGCTCATTTTACTTTAAAGGACCAGTGCAGAACGGCAATTCCTATTCCTAAGTGATGATGAGTTTTAGTGTTTTCTTTTCCTCCAACAGAGCAAGAACACACTGTGACAATGTAACACTAGAAATCTCCCAATGTGCACTGTGATTTAAATATACTACATTTTATTTTGAGCTATTTCAGTGTTATGTAAAAGGGTTGCATAAACAATATATCAGATATAGATAGATATGAATTTATTTCTCACAGATATACCTGATTCCACACAGATTGAAAGGAAACCATGATAGTCAGTGTTCGCCAAGAACCAGTTCACCCACCCTTGCAGCTTACTGCTTAAAACAACCCCTCCATCACTTTGAAATATTGGATTTTTGGGACTTGGAATCCACTAAATATCCAAAGGATCAGGCACTACTGTGTGGAAAGCAGAAGGACTTTAAGTTCCAGAATCCTACACTTCACAAATGATGTTGGCAAATAGTTCACGGTTTCCTTTCAAAATGTAGAATGAGAATTGTAAAGAAAAATAATTTAGATTTATTTCTGTAAGTTCAGATAGTGTTTATGCACCATTTTACATAAGCCCAACTGAATGTATTCACGTGATTCTGAACGAGAGTGGCTATCCCTTGGTTTACCATAACAAGGACAGAGAAAGAAAAGTGCCTTTTACTTTTTAAAGCGATACTTTATACATTGTAAAGAAGCCAGCTCAGATCCCATTCCATTGTCCTGATCACTGAGCATCTGCTTGAGAAGAGAGCAGGGATCATATACTCTGCACTAATACATATAGAAAGGTAAAAGCCAAAGGTACTTTAGATATTTTAAATATCTCAGTGCTCTCATTAACAACCCCTGTGATGAAAACAGTTCACCTGCCTGCAGCATCTTCTTGTCCTTTTAATTGTTATAATACACATAGTTGTGTTTGTAATCTTCCCCTTCCATCAAGCATATGAAAGGAGAAAATACAGTAATTTAGCTTTTTATTATCTACAAAATACTGTTTTTTGGGAAATATCAAAAATACTGTACAAGTGTGGCATCCATAATTCAGAAACCTATTATCCAGGAAGGCCATCTCTGATAGATTCCATTTTAATCACATAATAATTAAAATCTTTAAAAATAATTTCCTTTTTCTCTATAATAATAAAACAGTACCTTGTATTTGATCCTAACTGAGACATAATTAATCATCATTAGATGCAAAGTAAACTTACCATAATGAGTTTATTTAATGTTTAAATAATTTTTTAGTAGACTTGGGCGGAAATTTACTAAAGGTTGAAGTGGCTAACGCTGGTGAAAATTCGCCAGCGTGATGTCATTTCATTACTTCGCCGATTTACTATTGGGTGCTGGCGTAAATTCGCTAGCGAAGTGGTCCTACTCTAGCGCTACTTCGCACCCTTACGCCAGGCGAAGTTGGGCTATGGCGAAGGGACATAACTACGCTAATTCACAAACTTGCGCATTTTACTGAACGTTACCTCTTGCTAACAGGCAAACTGTAATAGAGTAGATAGGGCTTGCTTCAAATAAAGTCCCAAAAAACGCTGCCGTCTTTTACTTTTAAACGGTGATAGGCTGAAAAAGATTTTTTGTGGGGGTACCCCCCTTTCCCCCTACATTTCCTAACATATGGCACCTAAACTATACAGTGGGCACACGTATAGGGCAAAATAACAACTCTATTTTATTTTATGAAGCCAGCGTGACGTCATTTCGGCACTTCACCAATTTACTAACGTACCTCGCTGGCGTAAGTTCGCACTCTAACGCCAGGTGAATTTTCGCTCTACGCATTTCATTACGTTTTTGATTTTACTGACCGTTACCTCTATCGCCAGACTTGCCTTCGCCACCTCAGACCAGGCGAAGCGCAATGGAGTAGATAGGACTTCGCACTCTAATGCCAGGTGAATTTTCGCTCTGGTGAAAATGCGTTACTACGCAAATTCACTACGTTTTTGATTTTACTGACCGTTACCTCTAAATTTTTCACTTTTCTTTCCTTTTCAGACTTGGACTGACTTAGGCTTTAGAAAAAGAATCCTCACTGACTGAATCTTTAATGGTTTTTGGAAACATAGCACCTTAATAACTTGATAATATGTAGGTACATACACAAAGTTGTTTGGGTTTTCACCCGGTTATCTAGATTTTTGTTTCCATTGCCAATCCCAGTACCCCTTTATGCACCATTAACTATTGTACACATCAGCCTATTATGTATGTAAACAGTGGTTGTAATAGTAATGTGTTTTTCTGAAAAGCCTGTATTAATTTTAATAACCTAGAGCAAAACCAACTCTAGGGCAAATTTACTAAAGGGCGAAGTGGCTAACTCTAGTGTAAATTCGCTAGCGAAGTAGACCTACTCTAGCGCTTCTTCGCACCCTTATGCCAGGAGAAGTTGCGAAAGGATGTAACTACGCTAATTCACTAACTTGCGCATTTTACTAAACGTTACCTCTTGCGCCAGACTTGCCTTCGCCACCTCAGACCAGACGAAGTGCAATAGAGTAGATAGGGCTTGCTTCAAAAAAAGTCCCAAAAATGCCTTGAAATATATTGTTAGGTGGTATGTATATCTTTGCCGATACTGTTGTACATGTATTATACTGAATGGCCATTTTTTGATGTATGTTTTACTATTTGAAAAAAGATATTTTTTTCATACCTCCTCCCAATACATTTTCTTTAGTATTGTTATGTGCTGCCAGATCCCCAGAAAATTTAAATAATTATGCAGACAACACTGGAAAGCACCTTGCTTTTGTATTTGATAATGACAGGGGTAATTAACATTAACAATAAGGGAAATCTGTTATTCAGTTGTGGCTGGGTGATACCAATCCCTTTGCTGCTTTGTCCTTCACATTTCTTAGGACATTTATAGAAACCAAAGAAAGGCCAAAACACAGGCTGAGAATCTGCTCACCCACTGCTCCTCATCTGCTGTACTGCCTGCTATTGGAAACCTGAGCGGAGGTAATGTTTTACAGGTGCAGACAACGCAACAGAAGAATGGAAGGTGGATTCTTGACCTGCAGAGAAATCCATATGGTGTGGCCCTATCCTTAAGATGTGCAGTGTAAAGGCGGCCTGGTGGAGTGATCAAGGGCTGGCTGGTAAGGTTACTAATGGATATTAATTAGTAATAATAAGATTATTGTTGTTTCTTGTACTTTGTACATTGACTAATACAAATTGTGGCCTTGCACCTCCATATTCGAGTGTCAGTCTGGTTATTTTAGAAATAGGCAACATATGACCTATCAATCCCATGCAGAAGTTACCTTATGTGTGCACGGCCAACTTCTTTTGTTCCATAACTGCAGGAAGACAAGATGAGCTATTGCTTCCTCATTTGCGGATGCACTATGCACCCGTCAACATAATGCAGTGTCAGGCAGATCTATGATCCAGCATGATCTGTCAACACCCACCCCTAGTTAGTTTTTAGTATGTTTGAAAATGAAAAAACTGCCTGATCAAATCTGGGACTCAAAACCCCTATTCATTAAAAATATTATGCTTTCTAGAAATAGTGTTAATTTATTTGGAAAGGGAAATAGCACACCAGGTACTTTCATGCACTTTAAGTAGCACAAAAACATGCCAGTCAAAAGTGCCCCTATTTACTTATTTTCCAGGGAATTAATGCTTGACTAAAACTTTTAGGGCTTTTTTATTTGCTGGTCTTACTAATCCTTTAACAAATAACCCCTAATATGTGGCATAGGCCTTATCAACATGAATAATTTCTTGCCTTATTCTTGTTCTTCATGGAAAAAGCATGGTATGTTAGGCAAGGTGCTTCATGGGGCTGGGGTTGTTTAGCACAACTGCTATAACTCTATTGTTGTATTAATAAGGCTCTGCCACTGCTATATTACCTTGTTCTGCTCTCATGGAGATAAGATTACAGGACAGGGAAACAATGGACATGTAAGGGGAAATTTAGAATCCAATGTCTCTGAAAATAAAATCATCAAGCATCACAATTTATTGTAAAAACCAGGTCATTTGAACAATTGAACAATCTCTACACCTTAACTTATCTTAATTGTCTTTGATTTTGTTCCCAGTTTACTGCTAATGTTTTAGGGTAGGGACACACTGGGCGATTTGGGGAGTTTTAGTCGCCTGGCGACTAATCGCCGCGACTTTTCTCCCCGAATGCCTCCCCTCGCTCTGCGCCTGGCTAAAATTAAAAATCGCCTGCGCTAATCACACGCGGCGATTCGTTTTCCGAAGTCGCCCGAAGTTTCCTCGTGAGGCAACTTCGGGCGATTTCGGAAAACGAATCGCCGCGTGTAATTAGCGCAGGCGATTTTTCATTTTAGCCAGGCGCAGAGCGAGGGGAGGCATTCGGGGAGAAAAGTCGCGGCGATTAGTCGCCAGGCGACTAAAACTCTCCAAATCGCCCAGTGTGTCCCTACCCTTATGGAAGGGTTGTCAAGATAAAACCACTTTTATTAGGAAATGGATATTTTAAAAGAGAGGCAAGTGATAAATGCATGTGATAGGACAAAGGTTAAATACAACAAAGATAAAATTCAGGAGCCAGGTCTAACTGTGACTGCAAGTAGCCATAGGTTATAGGAAACAAAGTAGAGATTTTATTCTCTTTGCAAATCCCTTGGCAATGGCACATGGGGTTATTTTTGGCACTTTGCCCACCACATTTTTTTAGCTGAAAGTGCCCTCTATGCCAATCAGTTTAAAGTACAAGATCAAACACTTTCCAGGCAAGAATCGTGTAGACTTTGTTGGCTACTCGAGTTGTCATTTAGGAGCTATCAGCATTTGTCAGCTTTGTTTTCATGCAAGAATCACCTTACAGTGCCCTCCAACGTCTGACAAGGCAATCGTCAAGGACAAAGAAGAGCCTTTTGCCATTACATGCTTGATCTTTAGAAAAAATTGCATACTAGGAATCACCCCATGTGCTTGGAATCACCCCCATTTGCCCTTAAAGGGTCAATATACCTTCTGGAGTTTTACTTTTTTAAGTTTTTTATTTTGTCTGAAATAATGCACCCCGTGGTATAACTAGCAACTAGTTTCTAAGCCCCAAAGCAACACCATTTTTGGACCCCTATAACTTTGGAAACAAAAGCATTATTATGAGCGTCTGACAATAGTGTTTAGTAGATCAGAAGAAACTACTTTTCAGTGCAGGCACTTGGTCCCTTCATCAAGTGAACATCTTACAAGCATTTTCATTATAAATTGTATATTTGCATTACTAACATGTTTGCAAGTTATTTTCCTTACATATCTTTTCGCATTGCGAATATTTATTCCGTTACGGACTTTTATTACATTCCCCGTTTGGTACAGTACATTAGCCCTACAGCTGCAACTGGCCACTGATGCTCAGTGCAAAGGATCACAAAGTGCAATGTGAACCCGTCACAGTAGCGGGGCCTGTGGTCAATGATGAATGTCACCTGGAAAGACAAAGATTGCACTGCCATAATTACCTGTTCTAACGAGCCTGCAAAAGACATAAACAGGGATGTCATGTGGTACATTTACTAATTGGCCCTTACCTTCAAACTACCACCTAGAACCAGTTGCTGGAAGCTGACGAAAATCACAAACTGTAGCTAGACTGCAAATTGTATCAAATACGGATTCTGATAACTTCAGTTAATCTATAACGTTCATCATTTCTCATATTCAGCATGTATTTGCAAACAAACTCAGTTCTAAAGTTTTATTTTACAAAGCTGTTCAAATCTAACTTTCATTTGAAAGTGTCAGCAGCCAGATGTACCTTTTTGGTTTACCATGGTTCTAATTTATCTTAATTAAAATAATCAGCATTGAGATTGTCTGGCTGCAGGAGCTTTGTGGAATTTCACACCAATAAACACAATGCATTCTTCTCTTTTACGGATCCTACCTACAAATGGCATTAATCGTCAGACTGCGGACCATGGTGACCCTATTGTGCGATCTATGTGTGATGTGACAGTTGGATTAACTTTCTTCCTTTTCACTGGGAACAGCTGTGGCTGACATTATTTCAGGGAAAAGTAAATGAAAAATGTATATTATACTATATTTTGCATGCTCTAGACACCCTAACTGCTTTACTGGGTTCCCATTGTGTATTTCCAACACTGGGCACGAGCTAATTGCATTTAAATTCATTGCAGTGCTATCTATCCTTTACCCTTTAATTGGCTAATCATCTTTCATTCCCACATGTACAGGGAATAGAAAAAGTAAGATTGGGTAATAGAGGGGGTAATCTGGCGGGGCTGTTAGCAAAAAGGGAACTTTTTTGGATTTTTTACTTGCACACTCGGTTACCACTTGGGTTGAACTACGAGTTTGATGTAACATGCTTTACGTAAATTATAATGTGGCCAGCTATGTCTATAATGAGGTGGATGTATAGAATTGTATGGGGCAGATAAGAGAATGTGATATATACTGATAATAATATTAGGAGTGAAAATACAATGTAATGGGGCAGTAATTGCCATCTAAATACTTGTTTAAGTGTGGGTATCCTAATAAAATGTTTGTGAGATGAAACAGAGTATAGGCAGAAAAACATTGCTAATAGGACCAATTTGATATGTATGTTGCTTTAAGAAAAGAGACGTGAGGTGGCAACACGTGATTGGTTTTAATGTTTGGGGAGGGATTTCCTGGGGTATAAATCTTGTGACCAAATGTAACAACAGTAATGCCTATGAATAAGTGCCTGTGGGTGCGAAACGCGTAAGGCGGAGTATGAATTGGTCTGTATGCCTACTTTTTTTAATATTTATGATGAATAAAAAGTGATTTTCTAACTTTGAGAATTGACTGGAAATATATTTTTGAATTTTTGAATTGAGTGCCCTTTGGAGTTGGGGGCTATATTCCAGTACTTGGCCCTTTTTGACAGGCCTATATAGACTGCAGCAGTTGAGTAGTAAAGTTTTTTTGGACTGTGTGTACAACTCATGTTTGGGTGCTGCTCTTTTTCTATGTTGTATTAACTGATGTCTGGGCTGTATTCCACTTGAGCCTGAGGAATAATATTTATATACATAAATGCTCCAGATTTAATCTATGCCTCTTATATAATATTTGCCCTGTGAGAGCGTGGACGGACGCCCTATAGCAGTATATTTGGGAACGCGATAGACTGACTGCACGTGGTGATACACGGAACCACAGTGGAACGCAAGGAGTGCGGATCAAGGAAACGTCGCGTATAAGGTGACGTCATCCGTATGTGCCTGGGTCCACGCGGTAAAGGGAAGCGTGCGAGCTGCGCCACAAGACCAGAGGGGAGCGAACGGAGGGGAGACTAGCCGTGTAAGCAGGAGAGCTGGATACAGATTCCCTCCATAAGCGATACGCCTGGGGCATGGTGCACCTGGGCGCCCCAAGAAACTGGTGAGATACCTTTTCCTTATCCAATTTTCTTTTGCCCTGGTTTAAACAGCAACCTTTCTGACATTGTGAACTACATTGCCATCCTTAAGCGAAACGTCTGGGGCCCAGTGCACCCAGACGCCACATCAATCTGGGTGAGAACTGTTAACTGTTAATCGTTATACAAACGTCCTAGTGAGGACATCTAAGCGAAACGTCTGGGGCAAGTTGCACCCGGGCGCCTGGGGCATTTGGTGAGCGCCATTACAAGATTAATGATTTGTTGTTTCTCTAATTAGTGTGTTACGCCATTCTTCTGGAATGGCGGTGGATAACATAATAGTTTGCTTGTTATAACCATTTGTGGGATTTTTTCTCTTTTTCGATTGACTCTAAAATATTAGGAGCTTTTTAATTAGCATTTGTGCTTGACCATATGGATGTATGTGAGATATATCATTAAGTGAATGCTAATTAACTCTTATAGTAATCAGGACCAAATAATTAGTCTGTCTACATCAGCTTTTGAGAGATTTGAAATGATTTAACTTGGTGTGTGTTACACGCTAATTAAGAGTGTATGGGATCACTGTTTGGGTGATTCCCAGTGTGAGGGAGGATTAATTTCACATTAGGGTAATTACAATTTTTTGGAGTAGCACTTGTATATCTCTTTTTTTCACGTTATAAAAAAAAATATATATATATATATATATATATATATTGGTTTTTATTTAAACACAATTTTTTCTCCAAAAAATGGAGACACTTTGGGATAGCAATGCTAGGTTGTCTAAGGCCAACTTGGTATTTGGCACAAGTATGGACACAACACAAGATCAGACACATGTATTTAAAGCGTTTAGAGACTTTGAACGGAATTTAATTAAGGAGCTACACATGTGGTGGGATATAGCTTCACTGGAGAAATATGTTACTTCACAAATGATACCTAGAGGTTTGCGAATAAAAAAGTTTCCATCTTTCCTAGATAAAAATGAAACATTTATGAGTAGTTGGAACAAAATTCTAACTGATTGTTCCATCAGACTTATGGAACTGATGATCGAACAAAAGACCAAAGTACATCTGGAGGTCAAAGCTGATTTAAGACAGGCTGAAAAGGAAGTAGAACAATTTAAGGATCTAACTAGATTCGAGAATTTATATGATTCTATAAAGAGGAAAGTGAAAAAGATTGAGGAAGAAATTATGGAAAATAAGAGGAACAAATTTAATAGGGACAGTTTGGACTATATGAAAGATCAGGTATATAATTGGGCACAGAATAAACGTGAGTGGAAGAATAGCAATAGAAAAGGGTCAACACATAGATCCATCTTGAAGGATACAAGTACACCTAAGAAAGTGAGTTTTTCAAGTGCTGACCAAGACTTTTTGGATAGTTCCCTGTCTGGCTCTTCTCCTATTTCTTCACAGAGTAACCGGGGTGAGAAAATTAAAGAGGTCTTTGTGAATGATCAGCCTTTTTTACGGGACAAACCAATGGAGGACAAGAACTGGGACCGGAAGAAAACAAACAAATCCTATTGGAAAAAACAAGGGAAGGAGCAAGCCAGAAAAGAGGAAAGGGACGGATACAGTCTACGGAACCGGTATCCGAAAAAGTCTTAAATCTATCGTCCAAGGAATTAACATCTGGACAGATTCTATTGCTAAGCAAGGGACTTTCTTTTTCCCCGGACAGGGACTTTGATATTCTAGAAACAGTAATTGATGTTAATCACCTTGTACGAAGGATAGTACTTAAGAAATATTTTTTGCAGGTGGCACGGGAGGAGTCCCTGGTAGGTAATGATGTTAATGATATGGTTGATGTAGTAAACCCTGTGGAGGTAAGCATATTTAAAAATAAGAGTAATTTTTACCCAGTTCAAGTTAGAGGCCCTCTAGTGGAGCAGTTCCAAAGGAGGGTGGAAGCAGATTTATGGGCTTTGAAAGAGAAAATAACAACTGGGAAAAATAAATTTGATAACTTAAGCAGTGAAGAGAAACAGGAGTTATGGAATTTAAAGAAAGATAAAAGTCTGGTGATTAAGAATGCAGATAAGGGAGGTATGGTTGTAGTGCAGGATGCAGTACCATACAAAGAGGAAGCCTTGAGGCAGCTTAATGATAAAGAATCTTATGTAGTGTTGAGGAGTGATCCAACAAAGATCTTTATGGAGAGGCTGGTGGATCTCGTGGATGGAGCTTTGGAGGCTGGTTTGATTGACTCGGTGGTGAGAGACTATTTAGTCCCAAAAACGGTGACAATACCTACTTTTTACCACCTTCCAAAGGTCCATAAAGAGGAGAGACCACCACGGGGGAGACCAATAATTTCAGGGATAGGGTCGCTCAATGAGCACTTATCTGAATGGGTGGATGCCCACCTGCAGTCGCTTGTCAAGCGCTTGGATAGTTACACCAGGGATACCACACATGTACTTAACAAGTTGGACCAATTCAGGTGGGAGGAGGGATGTGGTTGGGGGACATTAGATGTTGCCTCACTATATTCCTCGATCCCACATGAATATGGTATAAAGGCAATAAATTATCATCTGGATAGGTATAGTGGTTATTCAGTTGAACTCAAGGGTTTCCTGTTGGTATCCATTAGATTTTTGTTGGAGCACAATTATTTTACATTTGACTCGACATATTACCTGCAGAGATGTGGGACAGCAATGGGGGCGAAATTTGCTCCCTCCTACGCCAACCTATATATGGGATGGTGGGAGGAGACCCACATCTCTGCAGATATGAGAAAATCTTTGAGATTATATACGCGCTATATAGATGATTTACTATGCATGTGGAAAGGGGGTGAAAGGAGTTTCATAACCTTTGTACATAAGTTAAATCAGAATGAATTAAATCTGAAGTTTACACGTGAATATAAGCCAAAAACAATTGAATTTCTGGATGTAAAACTAATGGTGGTGGATAAAGAAATACAGACCACTATCTTTAGAAAGCCATGTAGTGGTAATACACTTCTGCATGCTACTTCCTGCCACCCGAAAAATTTGGTGGGTGGGATACCTGTGGGCCAGTTCCTCCGGCTTCGGAGGAACTGCTCCACAGACATGACATTCCAGGAACAAGCAGAGGATATGAAGGAGAGATTTCTAGATCGAGGTTATGGGCGAAAAGTTGTGGATAGGGCCTATCAGAGAGCGAGACAAACAGAAAGGAGGAATTTATTGAGTGTGAATCCAATGGGTGGAAAAAAGAAAAAAGCAAAGCAGGGGCTATCAGAAAAGGTCCCATTTGTAACTAGGTATAGTAAACAGTTCTATATGGTATTAGATATAGTTAAGAAATACATCCCGATTCTATATGCAGATGATGATTTTCATAAAATACTAAAAGGAGGAGTTAATAGCATACCAAGGCGGTCTCATACATTGAGGGACCAAGTATGTACAGTGAAACGAATAGGGGGGACCAAAGTAATAAGAGCTTTCAAAACAGTTGAAAAGAGTAATATAACGAGACACTTCTCTAGATGCAATGGGAGTGATTTAGCATACTTTTCTGTACAGGGAATAGAAAAAGTAAGATTGGGTAATAGAGGGGGTAATCTGGCGGGGCTGTTAGCAAAAAGGGAACTTTTTTGGATTTTTTACTTGCACACTCGGTTACCACTTGGGTTGAACTACGAGTTTGATGTAACATGCTTTACGTAAATTATAATGTGGCCAGCTATGTCTATAATGAGGTGGATGTATAGAATTGTATGGGGCAGATAAGAGAATGTGATATATACTGATAATATTAGGAGTGAAAATACAATGTAATGGGGCAGTAATTGCCATCTAAATACTTGTTTAAGTGTGGGTATCCTAATAAAATATTTGTGAGATGAAACAGAGTATAGGCAGAAAAACATTGCTAATAGGACCAATTTGATATGTATGTTGCTTTAAGAAAAGAGACGTGAGGTGGCAACACGTGATTGGTTTTAATGTTTGGGGAGGGATTTCCTGGGGTATAAATCTTGTGACCAAATGTAACAACAGTAATGCCTATGAATAAGTGCCTGTGGGTGCGAAACGCGTAAGGCGGAGTATGAATTGGTCTGTATGCCTACTTTTTTAATATTTATGATGAATAAAAAGTGATTTTCTAACTTTGAGAATTGACTGGAAATATATTTTTGAATTTTTGAATTGAGTGCCCTTTGGAGTTGGGGGCTATATTCCAGTACTTGGCCCTTTTTGACAGGCCTATATAGACTGCAGCAGTTGAGTAGTAAAGTTTTTTTGGACAGAAATAGGTACAACCAAACTGAAACGTATACAGTTATAGAATCTATTATCCAAATGGACCTGAGATTTCTGGATAAGGAATCTCTCCATGATTTGGATGTCCAAACATTGTCAGGTAAAAAAAACATTTAAATAGACCCACTATCACTGATATGGATTCATGCAGCTTACTTACCATCAAGTGCAAGGTACTGTTTTATTATTACAGAGAAAAAGGAAACCATTCTTAAAAATTAGAAAAATTTGCTTAAGGGTAAGTTCACACGAGGAGATTTGGGGAAATTTGAAAATTCGCCTGCGCTAAAGCACACGCGGCGCGGGGTTTTCCAAAGTCACCCAAAGTTTCCGCGTGAGGCAACTTCAGGCGACTTTGGAAAATGCTGTGCCGCGCGTGCTTTAGCGCTGGCGACTTTTCATTATAGAGGATGGGAAGACACAAGGAGGCAGTTCGGGGAGATTGTTGCCCAGACGTTGAGGCGATTAGTCGCCAGGCAACAAAATCTCCACGAATCTCCTCGTGTGAACTAACCCTAAAATGGACTCTGTAGGAGATGGCCTGCTGTAATTTGTAGCTTTCTAGATAACAGTTTTCTGAATAAGGTATCCCATATCTGCACCATGGACTGCAGCATGAAACTAAATTTTATATATATATATATATATATATATATATATATATATATATATATATATATATATATATATATATATATATATATATATACATATATACATATATATATTTATACAAACAAAACATGGAGTGTACAGGCAAACAAAACAAGTTTTTTTGCCTGTACACTCCTGATAAAGTTCCCTGTGAGGGATTGAAACGTTGAGTTCAATAAATGTTTGTTTTCTTTGCTACTTTGCTACACAAACCCTGTGAGTGACGCAACCTTTCTTGCTATTTTATACATCTTTGCTGGAACACGGTGCGCATATATATATATATATATATATATATATATATATATATATATATATATATATATATATATATATATATATATATATATATATACATATATATAAATATATATATATATATATATATATATATATATATATATATATAAAACAAGGGAAAGTTGTGCTCACCACTAATTTTTAAAACCATTAGGCGGGGTGCAATGAGGCTGTGACCACAAAATACATATAGACAAATACAAGAGTCCTCTGCACTCAACCCATTATCAATATATTTAAGACAGAGACATTTTGTGCATACTGCTACTGAAAAATGCCTTACCCTTTAAACAACACAGGGATTGTTTGTCCATATTTTGCAATATTGCTGGCCAACCACATCATCCCATGACAGCCTCATTGCACCCCCACCTAATGTTTTTTAAAAATTAGTGATGACCACAACTTTCCCTTGTTTGCTATAATTAAACAGGAGCAGTGACCAGCTCCATGTTGTAGCTCCCACCCTTCCCAACTATAGTCAGGTGATCCCACTGGTGTCTAATAAAAGGGCAGCCAAGTTTGGGAGTTTTACTTTGAAAGCAGCAAGTAAGTTGCAGGTAAAACTTAGTCCCTTTGTAAAATGTATAATTAAGCAATTGAATTCTTAATGAATCAGATGAAAATTGAGCATAGGACTGGCCAGATATGGGATGACTTTGACGTAGTTGGCCAGCTTAAATATATTGCAAATTAGACATATTTTTCATTCAGGTATTATTTTTCTGAAAACTTGTATGGTTCAAAAAGTAAAAAAATGCAGAAACATTTTTTCTTTCTTCAGTTTTTTCGCAGATCAGGGTTAATTTTGAATTCTTCACTTGGTAACCAATCACAGCCTAACTCTTTTTACAATTGAATGTGGCTCATGGATAAAAAAAAGTTGGGAGCCCTGATTAAAAAAATCAGTAATCAGTCCATAAAAAAATAACTTGCTTGTCAGTTTGCCTCTCTGTTCATACAGGTGTGTGATCTATTATCCAGAAAATATGATAGTGCAGGTTCCCATATTTCCCAGATTAATCTGCTTTTTTTCTTTATAATAACACAACATTGATTTGGGGTTATTCTGGATAGAAGTCCATAGCAGTGAAGCGTCAAATTCAGAATTAGCATGCGCCCGGTGTTAGCAGAATACTTACATAACACTAGGTTAAATTGTGCCTTTCTACAATCATTGTAATTGAAGATATGCTTAGTTTAACTTAGGCTTCATTCACTTGCCTGTTATAGACAATTGTACTTGATGTGACTGCTTGCAGATAAGTGCTCGCATGTTCACAAAGTGCTCCCATCTATAGACTTGCTTGAAATTCAGCAGAGTATTCACACTCACACCATGATGCTGTTTGCATTGTGTATAAAGGTGGCCATACATGGGCCATTTGGGGTGGGCGATATCGGGCCCTAGCCACCTTTAGTGATATGTCAATACACTAATCACCAAGAAACTAGCAGCAAGCTGTCTGCAGATTTTCTACAACTTCTATTCAGGTGTTAATTTTGTGTCTTTGCCTCTCTACCAGAGAGGCGCTGATTTTTGTTTTTATTACTTTTCCTAATTCCCCTCATTTTGTGCAAACTGGCACATGCAGAAGTGCATTTTCTTTGTTTAGAGTACATCTCAAAGTAAGACAGCCATACATACAGTGCTGCATTTTAATGAGACAACGACAAGGTGTAAGAACAACAGAACTGGAGGCAGCGGCACACACATATCCTCTGGGCTACTTAGTTGTGAGTGTTTTGTTTTAACTTGCTTCTAGATTTCTCTAATGCCAGCTTTTGCGACTGGTCCACCCTATTTTACCTGAAATAAAAGTATGCCAACTATAAAGCAATCAAACCATCCAACACACAGATGTTAAACAATAAAAATGGTTGCTGTTTGAATGAATGAAAGAAGCAAGCAGTGCATGGCAGGCTGCAAAAAAAGTGCAGTGACACCAGTTTTCTTTTCACCACCAAGTCCTGTTCTTTCATTCATTTACCAACAGGACAACAATACTGTGGGGGCTGTGAGAGGGCTTGGCTTGTTAGCTTAACTTCTTAGTAAAGGAAGGAAATTGGTCTAAAAGATTACATTACACTATCAACGTGGCAGAAAATAAGTCACCTTCATCTACATACAAAGCACCTTGAGAACAATTGCCATTTCATGTATTAGAGTCCCCAAAAGTTTCACAAGTCTCTCTTACACTTTTAGCACTTTAGAGTAAAGGATAAGCCTGCATGTGAGCGCTACAAATGAGCTTGGGTATTTGTACTGAACAATAGGGACATGGTAACAAAGAGACAGCATTTTGAAGCTGCATCCCCCCTTAGGCATGAAGGGATAAGGAATGTGTAGGCATTGCTGGCTTCTCTTTATTGAAGGAGTAAAGGGAAGGGAGCACACACCTCTGCCTTGGGAGGTAAACTTTAGCTCTGGGCTTGTGGCAGCCAATGCTGGTGTGCCTGCTCGTGCTGGGAGACTCTCAGGTGACAAGCCCTCAGGTACACTGTACTATGACTTCATAGGGGTGGAGCAACGGGCTGTACAGGTGTCTGCCTTAGCTAGGTTACTAGTATAGACACAGCTGATCCGTTCCAGGGAGAGCTGACTCATTCCATTGCTGGATCTAGGGTCTGGCACAATAAAACTGGGGCAAACAAGTAAAATAAATCCAATGACTTGCAATGGAAGCCAAGGAAGGCAATGGGAAGGATATATCTACAGCATTGCCGAAGAAAAGGAATCTCACGTTCCTGAAAAGTAGATTGTACATGTCAGAGAGAAGGAAAACTGACACCATTGTGGAGCCCAGTAATAATGTGGATTGTGGGAACTCAGGCACCTTGCGCAGGAGCCAGTCTGACAGAACAGAGTATAATCAGAAGCTAAAAGGTAAGTGGAAATAGCCTCAGGCAACCATCTGTTGGTCATTTGCATGGAGTGAGAAATGAGACCTTCGTTATATTTCATTGCCACCATATTTGCAGCACTTTTATATTATTAAGCATCTCAAGAACTTTCACAACGTTTGGATGGATATGCGAGGCCAAACAGGCCTAGAAATGTGTATTATACACAATTACACTGGATCCTTTGCACATTTTCACCTTTAGCATGTAATATTTGTATTTAATGAGCAAATATACTTGTTCATTAACTGCACTTTTATCTTTTTTTCCCAGTATATTAGATCCTGTGTGTTCTGTTTTAATATAAAAATGATTATCAATCTCTATTATTATCCTTTATGTATATAGTACATTGGTACTATAAAGATATTATATAGAATTCACATCAGTTACATCCCTAGTGGAACTTCCAAGCTATGGTCCCTTTTACATTCACACACAATATGGTTCAATTTATCAGGATATAATTTGTATATGGACTATATTTCTATGGAGTGTCATAAGAAACCAAAGTAATCACAGCAAAATCATGTAGATATGGGGAGAATATGCAAACTCTAGGTAGGCAGTGCCCTGGTGAGAATGGAGAAGGAAAAGATTACCCTCGCACACCCTGGCCGTCCAGATAAACGTGATTCCCAGGTGCTCGGCGTTAGAGGAATTGGCAGCCTCAAATACAACGTGGGAGAAGAACACACCAGCACAACATGGGCAATGCTAGCAAGAAAATCCTTGCTTGTTTATTGCGGATGCAATGTTTTGGGGCTTGACAAAGGGGTTACTCCCCGAAACGTTGCATCCGCAATAATTGAGCAAGGATTTTCCTGCTAGCATCACCAATGTTGTGTCGTGTGTTCTTCCCCTGGTGGGAATGGCACCAAGAATGCCAGCTATGCAAGGCAGCACCAAACTATCAGGCTTCCCCGTTTTTTGTACCAATATAAGATCCATTATTTAGAAAATTCGTTATCCAGAAAGCTCCAAATTACAGGAATCCCATTTCCCATAGACTTCATTTTAATCAAATAATCCACATTTTTAAACATGATTACCTGTACCTTGATCTTAACTAAGATATAATTAATCCTTATTGGAAGCAAAACAATCCTATTGGGTTTATTTAATGTTTCAGTGTTTTTTAGTAGACTTAAGGTATTGAGATCCAAATGACAGAAAGATCGCTTATCCGGAAAACCCCAGGTTCTGATCATTCTGTATATGAAACTCTGCAGCCATTTAACTTCACCTCGCAGCATCTACCTAGATGACGGAGAATCCTTGGGGGATGTGGTTACCAGCAGACGGGTGTGCCAATTTTACATCTGCAGCTTTAGATCTTTTGCCATTACACTTATCTTTAAGTACTGTTCCTGGCAACCACCCAGTTACAATGTATTAATCCGTCACACTCAGACAATAACTGTAGCACTATTCAGGTTTTAAGGCAAGGGCACATGGAGTCATGGCTCTGCTGCGCTCAGCCTGCATTTGATCTACAGGTGGAGAGAAGGGATCCACTCTCTTTCCCATCTCTGTCAACAACTCTGTCAAATACTATATATAATCATTATCCCTTAAAGTGGGTGGTTCACCTTTAAGTAAACTTTTAATATGTTCTAGAATGGCTAATTGTAAGCAACTTGTAAGTCTTCATTATATTTCTTCTATAGTTTTTGAATGATTTGCCTTTATCTTCTGATTCTTTCCAGCTTTGAAATGGTGGTCACTGACCCCATCTAAAAACAAATGCTCCGTAAGGCTACAATGTATTGTTATTGCTAATTTTTATTACTCATCTTTCTATTCAGGCCTCTCCTATTCATATTCCAGTCTCTCATTCAAATCAGTGCATGGTTGTTAGGGTAATTTGGACCCTAGCAACCAGATTGCTGAAACAGTAAACTGGAGAGCAGTTGAATAAAAAGCTAAATAAATCAAAAACCATAAATAATAAAAAAATGAAACCCAATAGCAAATTGTCTCAGAATATCACTCTCTACTATCATATTAACAGTTATCTCAAAAGGTGAACAACCTACATTTATGTTTCCCATGAATTATAACTCATGATTTGTTTTGACCTTATGTTGTGCAGTAATTCCGTGCATCCACCAACCTCTCTGTGTAGTATTATTTGTGTTGTTCCCTTGGGGTAAGGGCACATGTAGCTTTGGTTTTACTGCTCTCAGTCTGCTTTTTTCTGCAGATGGAGAGAAGGGTTCCACTCTCCTCCCTATCTCTGTTAAATACTATATATAATCATTACCCCTTAACAAAACCTACATTTATGTTTCCCATGAATTATAACTCATGATTTGTTTCAACCCTATGTTGTGCAGTAATTCTGTGCATCCACCAGCCTCTCTGTGTAGTATTATTTACGTTGTTCCCCTTGGGGTAAGGGCACTTGGAGCTTTGGCTTTACTGCTCTCAGTCTGCTTTTTTTGCAGATGGAGAAGAGGGTTCCACTCTCTTTTGCATCTCTTTTTATCTGCATGAAAGTAGAGCTTTCACCCTAGTGCAGGCAAATGGATTGTAGTGCAGATTAGCCAGAAAAACACAAAATTGGGCATTTTTTCTGCAGGCAGAGAGATCACTATCATCCATATCTCCATGTATCTGCACTTAAAAGTACAGCTTCTGCCTGACTGCAGGTACACGAAAGATCCTGAAAATGCCACTTTCTCGTTTTTTGGCCCCAACCTCTGCTCCATATATCTGCACTCAGGTGAAAGCTGTACTTTTCAGTGCAGATAAATGGAGATGCAAAAGAGAACAGCCTGAGAAAGCAGCCTGAGAACAGCAGAGCCACCGCTCAATGTACCGTTACCCTAAGGGGAACAAAGTAAGAAATACTACACCGAGAGGTTGGTGGATGGATGTTAAAAATTCATGGGAAACAAATGTAAATAATTGTAAATAGTATTTGGACAGTATTCTGTTTCTGTGTTGCTTTTACATGTACAAAAGTAGATGGGGGTTGCCTGTGAATGTCTATACCTTCGCTTTACTATATTCACTATTATCAGCAGAACAAGTGAGGTGTTTGCCGGTGATATGTAAAACAGAAACACTACCTCTGCACACTTGCTACTTTCACTTCCCAGGCAGTTTACCAAGAAACATGATGTCATTAATAGGCCTTTTCAATGCCTGAAGTTCCATTGAGGAACAGCTTAGATATTTAGTGCTGGTGTCTGTGTCTGTATCTGTCCTGCCATAAGGAGAAAGAAATACTTTCTATATCTGCAGATGTTCATTTATGCAAAATGCCCACATCACCTTTCTTTTAATGTCTTCTTAATTCATAGCGCAGTGCTAGTGACTATGGAGCATTAGGCTATGAGCATACAGGCTGTTGGCTCTGGCTATTGTCAGTACAAAAGGAAATGGTGCATCCAACCTATATGAGCACTACTAAATTAAATGCAATTTCAAAAATAGAATATAAATTGGGAGGACATACTCACAGTTCACTCCAGTCCAAGGATGCATACACATAACAACAAAGCCAAGAATGTGAGTTCCTCCAAGAATTGATCAAGCAGCAAGTAAAAAAATACAAAAAGTTTATTAGGACATGGCCTAACGCGTTTTGTGCCAATTGCCTATTGTCATCCTGCGGATCTGCTCAGTGCCCCTGCTCCATTAATTTAAATCTGATTAGCCTGTGTGCGGTCACACACAGTGGAGCTGAAGCTGAGGTCAGTATTTGGGATGACCTCAATTTGTGTGTGACTGCACACAGGCAGATCAAATTCAAATCAATGGAGTAGGGGTACTGAGCAGATCCGCAGGCTGACAAGATCTGCTTCTGTCAGTACATAATAATGTGCAGGCTGACAACAGCCCAAGGCAACAGCTTGTGTGCCCATAGCCTAAGGGTAAGGCCACACTGGGCGTTTTGGGGAGATTTGGTCCCTGGCGACTAATCGCCTCGTCTTTGCGGCGACCAATCTCCCCAAACGCCTTCCAGCAACCAAATCTCCCCAAAACTTATCCTAAGTAGGGAGAAGTGATTACTGTGGAACGTAATACAGACAGTCCCTGAGTTACGTACGAAATAGTGTCTACAGGTTTGTTCTTAAGTTGAATTTGTATGTAAGTTGAAACATATACATTTACTTATTAAATACAACTTAGACATACTGTATGTTTGTCTTAACATAGTATTTATGTAGACAACCACAGTACTGTAATAGCCTCTGTTTGTAAAAACGAGTTGTATGTAAGTCGGTGTATGTAACTCGAGGACTCCCTGTATAGTATTAAATATGGAGAACGATTTGTTTCAGAATTGTTCGGTAGTGTCAGAGAATATGTAAGTGTATATGGGATGGTGTAGTCCTACTGTTAAATATAACATTTAATTCCCCCAAGGAGTTCAGTGACAAACTAAAGGCACAAGGCAACAGGCCTAGTGTTTTGAAGTTGGGAGATAAATTAGGCCAGATTCAGTTCAGTAGCGTAACATAGTGTGTTTTTATGCTGGAGGCAAATAGCTCCATGCTGCCCATGCAGGCATCTATTGACTTTTTAACCACCTGCCACTATGTGACTGAAGAAACTTTGCCCCAAAAATACCAAAGCTTTAATTTTTTTAGGCCAAAATCCATTTCATATGTGCAGAGACAATGGCATTTATCATCAATAACTGACTACAAAGGTACTTTGGATTGGTATTGGCATGTTCTTCACTGGTGTTTTAATTTGACAGTGAATAAAACAGCGTTGGATAATTAGCATACTGCGTGCAGTTAAAGTACAATGGGCGTATATGCTGCAGCAAA
The DNA here is from genome assembly GCF_017654675.1 of Xenopus laevis. Lineage (NCBI taxonomy): Eukaryota > Metazoa > Chordata > Amphibia > Anura > Pipidae > Xenopus > Xenopus laevis. The sequence goes on along the minus strand of NC_054372.1, from coordinate 61,188,598 downwards.
TACATTACACTACACAAGGCCAGGGAACCTTAATAAAATGATATAGAGTTGTTATTACAGCCCTACACATGTGCCCACAGTATAGTTTAGGTGCCATATGTTAGCAAATGTAGGGGGGAAGAAGGGTACCCCAAAAATTGTTTCGATCTATATCAGTCTATCACCCTGTAAAAAGGAAAAGACGCCAGCGTTTTTTGGGACTTGGACCAAGTCCTATCTACTCTATTGCACTTCGCCTGGTCTGAGGTGGTGAAGGCAAGTCTGGCGATAGAGGTAACGTTCAGTAAAAACAAAAACTTAGTGAATTTGCATAGTAACAGTCTTTTGCCAGAGCGAAAATAGACCTGGCCTTAGAGTGTGAAGTTGCGCTAGAGTCTATCTCCTTCTCTGGCGTAATTCCATTTGTAAATCGGTGAGGTGCCGAAATGACGTCACACTGGCGAATTTTCGCCAGCGTTAGTCACTTCGCACTTTAGTAAATTTGCCCCTTTGTCTATAAGTAGTATACAGTGGATGAACCGTAGTGTGGAGGAAGTGCCACAAAAAGCCACTAGTGATATCTTGGTACAATGTAGTGTCTTTCTGTGTGTCCCACTTTTGTGTGTTTTCTATTTGCATACTGATTTCATTCATTGAAAGGGGTATTCTTGGTATCTGGGGAATGTTGACCTGTTTGACAGTGCCCTAAGGGTAGTCTCCGTGGCAATATGTTTCCTATTGACTTTGCAAGGAGACAATTCCATTCATAGCTAAACATCTATACCTGTAGCCTAGTCCTTCTAACAATGGGAGAAAACAAAATATAGGCCAGAATAAGATGTAAAAACCCTGAATCTGGGCCCTTACTGATATTTTGTTTTAAAGCCAAATATAAGAGTAAAGTAGTGTTATTTATGATGTGTCATGTTCTTCACTGTGAAAGGATCCTTGCAGAGTGGCATGTATTTTTTTTTTCTGCCCCCACATTTTTTTGTGTCAATTTTGGTAGTTTCTTTTTACATATACGACCAAATGTATCAGCTCTGCACACCCAACCAGTGCACCTACTATGTGGTCACAAAAGCATTTCTTTATGCAAAAACCTCACAAATGTAGGAAGACTTTACAATCATGGACAGATAAAGGCTTATTTACCAATGGGTAGGTGCACCTACAGGAGAGCACTTTTTATTACACTACCCCTGTGTGCAGGGGCACTTTGCCAATTAGGCGAGTTGAGGCTGTCGCCAGTTTTTCCAGTTCTCAAACCGGAAATTCAGCTCTTCTAGCACAAAGAGCGCAGTTAGGTTCTCTGCGCTAGCGTACTGGCCCTCTCTGATGCCCTCCTGGACCCCCTCAGGTGCAAAAAGGTAAGCGCTCGGGGGGGCTGCTGCCTCAGGCGGCGGAGGGGCCAGGGTCGCCCCTGCCCGTTTGCTAAATCTATTCCTAGGGTCACAGGAATGTGACTGGATGTGAGCACCCTTGAAATACTGATGATCAGGCTGGACAGAACTGCATAATAAATTGCAGATGAGCTTGATGTTCAAGCGATTTTATCTACTTTATATCTTAGTGGATTTTGTTTGGTAAAATCTACACTTTACTAAATAAGGACTTCCATCCCATAATAATTAAATATAAGTAATTATAAGTAAGTATGAGTTAAGCATAATTAAGTATGGCATACAAGAGAGGTTATTAATCTTTCATTGTTCTATCTACATTCATTCTAATGATAAACTGGTGTCCACAACATCTGAGTTCTGTAGGAAAGAACCAAATCCAGGATTCAGTTCAGGTTTGGACAAATCCATGGGGGCACATTTACTTAGCTCGAGTGAAGGATTAGAATGAAAAATACTTCAAATTTCGAAGTATTTTTTTGGCGACTTCGACCATCGAATTGGTCGAAGTGGTCGAGACGAACTAAAAATCGTTCGACTATTCGACCATTCGATAGTCGAAGTACTGTCTCTTTAAAAAAAAACTTCAACCACCTACTTCGCCAGCTAAAACCTACCGAGCACCAATGTTAGCCTATAGGCTTTCCTAGCAATTTCTGATCGAAGGAAAATCGTTCGATTGATGGATTAAAATCCTTCGAATTTTTGATTCGAAGGATTTTTCCTTTGATCGTTCTATCGAACGAATTGTGGTAAATCCTTCGACTTCGATATTCGAAGTCGAAGCATTTTACTTCGATGGTTCAATATCGAGGGTTAATTAACCCTCGTTATTTGACCCATAGTAAATGTGCCCCTTAGTGTTCAGCAGAATCTGAACTTGTAAATTCATGTGACTGGACATAACAATGGAATGCTATAATTCATTTATGACAAAGGATGATTTTTTGCTGAAAATGTTAATTTTTAAAATAGGGCTTTGGATTCAGTTAGGTTTTCACAAAATTTGTTGACCTGGATTCAGTGTCTGCTCATATACAAAATATTGGTCTGACCTTAGGGGCATATTTATCAAGGATCGAATTTCGAAGTAAAAAAAACTTCGAAAATCTTCCATCGAATTTGAGTACTTCGATAGTCGAAATATTTTTTCCAGCGAAAACGGCCGTATTCGATCGAAGTACGATCGAATAATTTTTCAAAAACAAACCTTTGACTTGCCCAAAAGCCTCAGATCTTGGAGGTCCCCCATAAGCTAAACAGCAATTCGGCAGGTTTAAGGTGGCGAAGTGGTGAAGTTTTTTAAAGAGACAGTACTTCGATTTTCGAGTGGTCGAATTTTCGAAGGTTTTTCAATTCGAATCAAAGTCGAATTTGGCCTATTCGATGGTCGAAGTACCCAAAAATTACTTTGAAATTATAATTTTTTTAATTCGAAAATCCACTTCGAACTTTGATAAATCTGCCACTAAAGGGCAGATTTATCAAGGGTCGAATTTCGAAGTAAAATATACTTCGAAATTTGACCATCGAATTGAAATACTTCGACTTTGAATATGGAAGTATTTTTCACCGAATTTGGCAATAGTACGATCAAAGTAAAATCGTTCGATCGAACGATTCGAACGATTTTAGCGTACGATCTAACGAGTTTACTTCGATGTGTGAAGACTTAGAAAATGGTTGTAGAAGGTCCCCATAGGCTAACATAGCATTTCGGCAGGTATAATAATAAGTATTGACGTCGAAGTTTTTTTAAAGAAACAGTACTTTGATTATCAAATGGTCGAATATTCGAACGATTTTTACTTCGAATCGAAGTTGAAGTAAATTCAAAGTCGTAGTATCCTATTCGATGGTTGAAGAATCCAAAAAATTACTTCGAATTTCGAATTTTTTTACTTTGAAAATTCCCTCAAATTCACTTCGACCCTTGATAAATCTGCCCCTTAGAGTTTTGTCATCAAATTATTAATTATTCATGAAAAAAAATATTGATAATAAAACTGGGATGGCAAAAAGTAATACAGAGTACATAAAGTGAATGTTTAAGGGTTGTAATTCCCATTGTAATCTATTACAGTCCAGACCAGCACTCTAAAGGGAAACAAGCCATGCAGATATAGAAGCATTGATCACGCAGGAGACTTTTAAAACCATTCCTTTCATTGTCGAGCTGAAGTTATAAAGCAAAAGAGGACTTCTTTTTCCATTAAGGCGCCAGAGACTGCCACATAAATACAGGAAATAAATGCACAGCAGAGCAAATAATATTTTCAAAGCCGAGCACAATTTTTTTTTTTTTTTTTTTTGCAAAACACAGTTTTCAGATGCAAATTGCCTCTGTTTTTAAAAAGCATTTTTTTGACTGACAGTATACTTTTAAAAAGCAGCCTATATTATTGATTTACATATATTCTTCCTTCCTTCAGAATGATTTGATCTATAAAGATAAACAAGAATGTCTAATAGCAGCAGCAGCCCTTGTTTACTTTAAGTAGAATATTTGTCCAGCCTTTAGTCTATAATCTGTTCAAAGCAAGATCTACTGCTTGTATAAAAATGCATTTATAATACAATTCAAGTTGTAAGTGGCTAGCTAAATTCCTACCTGTCGCTAAGGGTCAGGCCACATAGGGCGTTTTTGAGCGACTAATCGCCTAGTTTTTGCGGCGACCAATCTCCCCAAACGCTTTCCTTGACTCTGCACGGACTAAAATTAAAAAACGCCAGTGTTAATCACACGCGGCGGTTCATTTTCTGAAGTTGCCTCAAACGCTCTGTGTGGCCTGACCCTAAATCATTTTTAAGATGACAACTTTTTTGAAACTGCTAAGAACACAGTACTATATATTCATTATTGTGTTGCAATTGGCCTTACTGAAATATTCTCTTCTCATACCTGCACTGCATGCTATACCAGTTTTCCCACCACAGCTCACAAACAGGCCTCTCTCTACAGCTGGATGGTTTATGTCTGTTTGCTGTGAATGTTCCCCTTTCCTGCTGAGCAGAGAAAACCAAACACAACAATGTCATATTAACATATGCAGGGTAGCTAAGTAAAATAAAGCTATAATGTGTCATTATCTGATTCACAGTGTAAATGTTCCCTACAAGTAATCTGGGCATACATAAATAGATCCATTTGTTTTGCAATGTCACCAAATGAGCATATCATTTCCAGCTTTGGCCACCCATATTAGAGGAATCATCTTTTCTTGTGAGCCCCCTATTTCCCCCTACAGACGTGGGGTCTGCATCCTCTATAGTTCTGTCACTGCCTACAGCAACCAAATGGAAGGGACAAGAGATGGAAGAAACAATGGGACTGGTAAATAGGTAAAGGAGGCCTGGCACTGACATTCATTCTATATGTGAAAAGTTCTGGCAACTTTTCACATAGTGTTTAGCAGCAGCATTGACGGGATGGCTTACAGCACACAATAGACTCTTCTGTTAAACTATTGCAATGCTTTAAGCTTCTTATTACCACAACCTTTTCAAGGAAAATGTCATTGCCGTTAAAGGGCATGTAAAGGCAAAAAAATAAAATCCCATTTTTACTTTCTTTAATGAAAAAGAAACCTATCTCCAATATACTTTAATTAAAAAATGTGTACCGTTTTTATAAGAAACCTGACTGTATACAGTGAAATTCTCCCTTCATTTACTGCTGTGGATAGGAATTGTCAGACGTCCCTAACTGTTGAGCAGGGAAACAATCATACTTATGAACAGTAGGCAGAGCCCCCGCCTTACTTCCCAGCCATGCAGAACTCAAGCAGCTTTGTTTGTTTCCCTGTAGAGCAGTCGGCAACTGTGTAGATATTTATATTGGATTTTATTTCTTCCTTTACATCCCATTTACTGTTTCCAACTCCAGCTGCAGGGACAAAGATCATGGAGCCAGATTTAAACTGATAAACCGGGCTTCTATATGAGAATTATTTTGCTGCAGCCACTGGTTCTGCAGGCTTGGAAAAAGTTTGTATGACACCATTCAAAATCTATAAAACCACATTAGATTACATGACAACACAGGACCCAGTGCAGTCTGCCTATTCTGATTACTAATCTTGCTGTATCGGCTTCTGGCAGATATTTTTTGACTTGTGCTGTTTTGCTAATTTATGACGATCCCTAAGCAACCCAGACCACACTGAGCATGTGATTAGTCTTGGTCTTGCAAAGATGTTTGACAAAGTTACAAGATTGTGGCCCCCTGTGGCCAACTTTGAAAGCATAAATCATTTGTTTGAATAGGCTTGTGGTGCAGTAAGTTCATGTTTATGTTTAGTATACAAAATACAGCATTTCTAGCCTTATTCTATTTTAGACTTTAGTTGCCATTTAAACAACTACCAATTCATGTCAATGAAAATCTAGTACCTCTTGTAATGTATTGAAGTTTACCAAAGACTCACATGCTGCTGTTTTTGGCAGAGAACATTATGTGTGGTAGAACAGTGGTTCCCAATAGGACACACTGGATCCTTAAAGAAATTGTTCAGCATAAAAATACAAACTGGATAGACTGGAATGGATAGACTGTGCAAAATAAAAAAATGTTCTAATATAACTAGGCAAAAATGTAATGTAGAAAGGCTAGAGCGACTGGATGTCTAACAAAACACAACACTACTTTCAGCGCCGGATTTCGTGAGCGGACGCCCCGAGGCCCGGCCGCACGTCCACCCGCTTACCCCCTCGGGTGCGAACGCGTATGCGCGCCTGCACCGGAGGCTGAGTAGCTGTGCTACCCAGGAGCTACCGCCCCTAATATTCTGCCGCCCTAGGTCCGGGCCTTTGTGGACTCGCCACAAATCCGGGCCTGACTACTTCCTGCTTTTCAGCTCTCTTGGTTTCCACTGACTGGTTACAGTGACTTGAGGGGGGCACATGGGTCATAACTGTTGCTTTTGAATAGGGATGCACTGAATCTAGGATTCAGTTTGGGATTCCGGGCAGGATTCTGCCTTTTTCAGCAGGATTCGGACTCGCTGGAATCCTTCTGCCCGGCAGAACTGAATCCAAGTCCTTATTAGCATATGCAAATTAGGGGCGGGAGGGAAATCGTGTGACTTTTGGTCACAAAACAAGGAAGTAAAAAATGTTTTTCTCTTCCCACCCCTAATTTGCTTATGCAAATTAGGATTTGGATTTGGTTCGGTATTTGACCAAATCTTATGCGAAGGATTCGGGGGTTAAGCCGAATCCAAAATAGTGGATATGGTGCATCCCTACTTTTGAATCTGAGCTGAATGCTTAGGATCAATTACAAACTCACCGAACTGTTATGTCCCATGTGGCCTCCCTTCAAGTCGAGTAACTCAGAGTTAGAGAGCCGAAAAGCAGGAAGTAGTGTTCTGGCTGTTATGTTAGACATCTAGTCACTCCAGCCTTTATACATTCAATTTTTGGCCAGCTAACTATATTAGAAACATTTTTTATTTTGCACACCTATTTACCCAGTTTTTATTTTTACACTGAACTGTTCTTTTAAGAGACTTGGACCAGTGGCAGAGGGGTTTAGCCCTCAAGTCTGTTAACATAAGATTTAGGGTAGCAATTGATTATCATTAAATCAAAGCTATATGGGAGTCAGGTACATGACAGCTGGTGCCACAGATTTAACAATTTGAGACATATAAGTACTCTAGTTAAACCAATAGTTTTCTGATATTTTTGGTTCAACATCCCCTTTGTGGATAAAAATTTAGGAAGTAGCCCCCAATTACCTCATGTTATAATCAAAGATAAATATTGTTATTTCAGTCATTCTGCTATATAGTTTAAAACACATTTGAAATAACAAATACCGTAAGCACTTCTGCACTCAGACCTGGGCAGGCAGGTTCCCTAATGTAGAGGGGGCACTTGTGCTTTCTTATACAGCAGAATTTCTGGTAAAAACAGCATTCTGCTCGTAATTTAACCAGGGGAGACATTTGTGTTACCCCTTAAAAAATACTGCTTGGGGCATGGTTTTAACTTTGGGGCAAATTCACTAAAAGGCGAATTGGCCGTCTCTAGCGAAAATTCATCAGAAATACAATCCGAGGGGACATCGACAATTAACAGACATAGAGGACAATTCGCTAGCGAAAGAGAACATCGCTAATGAAGTTTTCGCTCAGGCGAACGAGCGTTACTCTGCAAATTCATTAAAGTGAGAATTTTCCATTACATTACCCCTTTCGTGAGACCTGGTGGACTGATAAGATGAAGCTACATCCTCCTCAATCTTATGTCAGTGACATCATATCCTGCATGCCGAAAAGTCATTAAAAAAGACAAAACAGTGTTTTTTCATATTTTAAAATGGAATTGAGTTTAAAAGTTGTAGCTGTTTAAATATTTTTGTTTTAACATGTTTTTTAACGATTTGAGGGGCATGCCACATTTGTTTTAGGGTGGGATCATGTCTAGGGCATTAGAGGATCTCTTTTGTCTTTATTTTGCATCCTTGGACATTTTTAATAATAATAAGTGGACACTTCAAGCAATTTCACCAACATCACTAATAAAGACATATATATGACCTATATGTACCCGTCCTATTCAGACTGACCCAAGCGTAAGTGTATTATGAAGTTTCGCTAGGCAGAAATAAACGTTTTCTATGAAATGCTTGTGCTGACAAATTTACGTTACCAAAACTGCACCAGCGTTCGGCTGCCGAGACGCAACTTTGCATTTTAGTGAATTAGCGTAGTGGTAGAGAATTTGTGCCAGATGAAGTTGCGCAAAGTTTGTTGATGCCTTTTGATGTGAAAATTCATCCTTTAGTGTATTTGCCCCTATGACTTTTGTTTGGAGCACCCTTAATTGTTCTTTAGGCTGTGCCCTCCCCATACAATGCTTTGGCAGCCTTTGAGGGTCCAGCTCCTCAGCTTGGAAAACTGTACCTTAAACCGCCAGTATGTGGACTGACAAAAGCTGCCACATTGACTCCTCCAGGCGGCCTATGCATGAAAATATTGGAGCATCCTGGCCAACCAAAATCTGAAAATCATCCAGGACTGTTGGGCAAGTTTCAAAATCCCTTTGGTTGAGGATTGCATTAGCATGTCTTACTTGATGGCTCTCCATATCTCAACTTGGCCCAGAGTGTGGCCAAAGATCCACTCGCCAAATGATCCATATCAATACGTGGATGGTCAGCAGAGATACAGTATATTTGCTAATATCCATGACCAAAAAAACTGTTTGAATTATAAATCAACACTTATCTGTTAGTGACAGATCAGTCTGTATTTAGTAAAACAGAGAAATCAGAACCAGAATTATATTTTTTATGATTTATGGCAGCTAGATAAGGATGCTGACGTGAATGTGGTTATAGTTCATACATAGCTGATATAAATAAAAGGCTTTGGCTGTATGAATCAATTTGGGAGAATGGATCATTGAGTTTGCCTTAACTGATGGTGGCTGCAGAATATATTGCTCACCCATAGCTTTACAGACCTGATGTATAGTAATTGGCAAAAATTGTGAAAATATAAACTGTGCTGGGTAGCATGCAATACCCTGGGGCTGCGTTAAAGTTAATTTGTAGTCTACACCAAATGCAAGGTAGATCTTGTTTTATTGTTTTTGCTTGCTAGAACCAATACAGAAAAATAATTGAACTATGTTTCTTCCCAGTCCTGTGTGTAAGGCACCAGTCAGCATTTATTTTCTTACATTAAAACGTTGAAGTGATAAAAACAATATGAGCCAATATACCTCCTTTAAATATTAACAGTCAATGCACTATCATTAATGAAATTAGGTGAGATCTGGCTGGGGACCACTAGTGGCCCACTGGGATACCAGGAAATCTCCCAGTGGGCTCAGGTGTCAGTGGGCCCTCTGACCATTTAGGCTATTTCATGGTCATTCCCTATTTCTTTATGGGGAAACAATGCTTAATAATGGAAAAATATAGTATATAAATATAAAAGACTAGGAGAATAATGAGTGAGGAGAGGATGAATAATAGTTTAGAAAGTGGAGCCATGATCTAACCTTTAAGGTGGACCCATGGTCTAAGGTTTTCTGGTGGGCCCCTGGCATCCCAGTCTGACACTGCTAGTGTTCTTGTGGCTATGCGCCCACGGGCAATTAGCCTTTACTTTCATTTAATGCCCACAGACTGTAGCAATTCATAAAAGCAGGGCTTCATCTTCACCAGAAGGGTACAGACACAAATCAGTGCTGTGATGCATTAGGGATAGAAATACAAGTGGCTGGCTTGAATGTGCTGGATGCAAAGTGCTGAAGTTTAGTGAAAACACACCATTAGGACAACCAATGCATTTTTTTAAGCACTCTAATTTGACTATACTGTGTGTTTTTCTTTTTTCCCATTTTAGTTATTCTGTGTATTCTACTGTATGTGCTGTCTACTAGTGGGAGTCGTTTACAGACATCCCAGACATAAGTGCAAATGCTCTAAGTCTAAGGGGTGCAATTGCTAATTTAAAAAGCACTTGTGTCCAGGGTCTGGCTGCCCTCTACTTTAGTTGGCAGGTGCTTAAGTAGAACAAGCAACTCAACCAGAATAACCAAGTGATGTAGTGAAAGGACAGTAGTGAAGTCCTGTACATGGAATTTTAACAAAAAAAAGAAAACCGTTATACTATAGGGACCAAAGGCAACTACAGTCTTAACGGCCACCTATGTCTAAAGTTTATACAGTATATACAGGCAGATACTACACTCATGTTTTACTGGTGACATACAGTATTATATACAGTTCTCATTCCTCGTTTTAAGTATAATTCTAATTTACTGGGCATCTATGGGAAATGTGGAACATCTTGCCATATATTTGTTCTTTACCATTTAACAGACAAAATGGCCCCAAATGTTTCATCATCTGCCCCAGTATCCCCAACGCAATCTTCAGAAGACCTGCAACAGACCAAGATCATTAAAAGGACTAAGATTATAGGTGAGCTGATCCAGACGGAGAAGGACTATCTGAATGACTTGGAGCTTTGTATCAGAGAAGTAGTAAAGCCTCTTAGAAGCAATCATGTAAGTAATAAAGTAATAAAATCTTCTTTACCAAAATATCTAAAAACTATCCGAAAAATGTTTTAAAAAGTTACTTTAGGAACATCTCACCAAGCGGCAGAGGTCATCAGATCCATTGCAGGCAATAGAGAATTTAATTCTCTGTAACAGTAAGAAAATGCTCTAGCAAGTAACTTAACAGAATAGGACACCTGTAGTGGCCCCTACACCCCTGCAAAGACCCTTGCTACCCATATATTTTGTTATGAATTGGTACATTGGATGTAATTGCAGGTAAAGTTGCTGTACCATGTTAGCCAGTAAAAATGTTAAAGGGCAACCCTTTTAAAATAAAAAATAACAAAAGTACTTAAAGGGATACTGTCATGGGAAAAAATTTTTTTTTCAAAATGAATCAGTTAATAGTGCTGCTCCAGCAGAATTCTGCACTGAAATCCATTTCTCAAAAAAACAAACAGATTTTTTTATATTCAATTTTGAAATCTGACACGGGGCTAGACATTTTGTCAATTTCCCAGCTGCCCCATGTCATGTGACTTGTGCCTGCACTTCAGGAGAGTAATGCTTTTTGGCAGGCTGCTGTTTCTCCTTCTCAATGTAACTGAAGGAGTCTCAGTGGGACATGGGTTTTTACGATTGAGTGTTGTTCTTAGATCTACCAGGCAGCTGTTATCTTGTGTTAGGGAGCTGTTATCTGGTTACCTTCCCATTGTTCTTTTGTTTGGCTGCTGGGGGGGAAAAGGGAGGGGGTGATATCACTCCAACTTGCAGTACAGCAGTAAAGAGTGATTGAAGTTTATCAGAGCACAAGTCACGTGACATGGGGCAGCTGGGAAATTGACAAAATGTCTAGCCCCATGTCAGATTTCAAAATTGAATATAAAAAAATCTGTTTGCTCTTTTGAGAAATGGATTTCAGTGCAGAATTCTGCTGGAGCAGCACTATTAACTGATTCATTTTGAAAATTTTTTTTTTCCCATGACAGTATCCCTTTAATATAATCATAGTTCTCTGTTATATATACAATATTCAGCTCATAGGTCAAATGACCCAACAAAAAGGAATATCAAAAATAAAAAACTGGACACACCAATAGGAAATCATTTCAATGGCCCTCATCACTCCTTAAAGTATTTAAGAATTTTGGTTCTTAAGGGCGATTTTAAAACAGATAATGAAAGAAAAGTGTGGGGATACAAATTAATGGAAACTTTCAATTCTCTGAAGAAGGGACTAAACCTGGGCCTTGGATTCATGGGCAATTGTGTGGACTAAGAAAGGACTGCGCCAGGTCAGAAATACCAACATGTCTGTATCTGGACTAAGAGATCATATGGAATTCCTTTTATTCTACACTCCAATAATTCAGTCCTAATTTATACTCAGCCTTTTGACCCACATTATCTTGTACCTTATCTGCTTGGCTCTTGCAGATCCCCTCGTAAATGACTTTAACATCTTACTCGCAGAAATATTCCTTTTGTTGGTCATTCGACCTGTGAGCTGAATGTTGGATATATATACCAGTGAACACCACAGCTTTATTGTAATCAGCATGAAAAAGGAACTAAAATGTTCTGAAAGCTTGCTATGATTATATTAGTTAGCCAATAAAGGTATCACCTTTATACCACTTTTGTTATTTTTTTATTTCAAAATGGTTGCCCTATTACTTTGTTAAATATGTCATATGTATCTCTGTGTACTTCTACCATTTGACTCACTCCCACTTTGTGGCTGCTGACATCAATGGTGAGTAAATACAGGTGAACAAATACTGGTGAGCATATTGGTTAAGTGGGCAAGGTTGGCAAACCACAAGTTTACTGGCTTCTATACTTAAGTCTTGCTGCAACCCTATGGTTGAGGTATACTGTATACACTGCAGATAATATCAAATCAGGCTATGGCACCCAGAGCAGTTTAATTACAGGAGAAATTGCATCAGAACATCTAGAATCTAGGCTGATGTTTCTCATTACTCTTAAAGTGGACCTGTCACCTACACATAAAAAGCTGCACAATGAAAGTCCTTTGCAAATTAAACATGAAACACAATTTATTTTTTTCATTTAAACATCCAAACCGGTTATAAAGGTATTTAAAATCAAATAGTATATGCCCCGCCTCTATGCGCGAGGCATAGAGGTGGGGCAGTCAATTACTTTCACTTTCAATTCAGCACTTCCTACATATCACTGCACTTTTCACATTGCCCCTTCCCTCCTCAGGCTCTATAATTATGTAGTGCACTGCGCATGGGCATTACGTTCCCCAATCAGGTGCATATACAAGATTTTGAGGTGATCCAAAATATACTGTATCTTAATAACGAAATGGCTCCTGCCTGCTTGCTGTCATAGTGTAATTCTAAGAATAAAGGAAACAAAATTTAAACAATACATATAATGTAAGTAAAGATTATTTTGCTCAGCTAACATGATAATAAAGAATTTGGAATGATTTCTTAGGGTGACAAGTCGACCTTAAATGGAAGATGCACTGGATGTGGCACATAGCAACTATTGCAACAGAATGTAAATGTGTAGGTTGGTACCTACAGTGTACCTTTGTCATATCTTTTTTTTTAAAGGTAATCTTTTATTGTTTTCATAAGACAAACAAAAATCAAATAAAAAACATAACATAAAGAAAGTGAGAGTGTTAGCCAATATAATCCAGTTTGGTACTGTAGGCACCCATCCATTGTTTACTTGGCATAGTATAACAGTGTTCTGTATCAAACCCTTGCATTGTTTGAAGGGGTTAGTTCATCTACAACCTTGAGTATACATAACTGGATTGTTAGTGCATTTGGGTAGGCTAGTATCTCTGCCAGGAGAGCAGTAACCTCTGACCAAGACTCGACCACCTGGGGACAGAACTAGGCAAAATAGAGGACATAGCTCCTTCAGTGCCACATCTATGGCATTTTGTCTCAGGCCTGCATCCCATGGACCTCATTCATACCAGCGGTAGAACTGATGTAAATACTTAACTACATCGTTTATTTTTGTAATTAGTAATAGGCCCCCTCCTTAACCTTATCCCACTCATCCTCAGTACGTGTGGTGAACTAGTTAGCCATTTTCTATATCCCGTCTGAAAGGCAAAGGGAGGAGTTTGAAGTAGGAGTTTATAGATTGTAGAAGTTGGTTTAAGTATGGAGAGTGCTATTTCAAATTAAGGTTGAGTGATCTGATTATTTATAACTACAAACTGTGCAATACAGGAGTGCCTTCATTGGAAAAACTAAATGTGGAGGTAGTTTTGTTATATCTAGTATTAATTTCTGTTTGCAACTATCTAAACCTATATCCTGCTCCTAAGTTCAAAAGTAAATGATTCACATAGTCTTCTTTTGTCTCACCAGTGGGAGCAGATAGATGTGGATGCCTTGTTCAGCAACATTGAATCTGTTTGCCAGATCTCAGCTAAGCTGGTATCACTTCTTGATGAAGCCACAACAAACGTGGAACCTGAACTTCAAGTGATAGGTACAAAGTGGGTTATTGAGTTTCCTTTTTTTATGTAGGGATTAGTGATGGGCAAATTTATTCACCAGGCGTGAATGCGCAACGGTTTCACAAATTTATTCGCCAGCGGTGTCAAAAAACAGCGAATGTGCGCCGGCGTCCAAAAAATGGACGCCGGCATCAAAAACGAGATGCCAGCGCCATTTCGTGGGAAATTTGCAAATTTTTTGGCGAAGCGAAATGCCCCAAATTCGCCCATCACTATTAGGGATGAGATTGCTGGAGGCTGGTGTCTTAATCAAAAGAACTTGTGTTAGGTTACTGTTATAATAATGTTCTGGACTTATTTAGGTATATTTGTTTTTAATCTCTGGATTTAAAAGATGCGTGTAGGGACTTTAAAATGATATCTAGCTCTGAATATTATCTTATGATAGAGGTCACACAGGTCACAGGGTTTGTTTAACACATTAGTTGAAAAAAGTGGCAGTCAAAATGTCCTCCTCTACCTGTCACCTTTTACCATAATAATCTATTGGAAAAGCTATGTTTGAAGCATATATTTAAAGCATTTGATCAAGCAAAAAGGTCTGCCTGTTTTGAGTGAAGTCTAGTTCCAAACACTCCTTAATCTCTCCTAGCAACACATACATTTTAGCCTTGTGGTACCACCAACAGCACTGCAGTAAAGCAAAGAATATAGTCAACAATGCTTTTATGTTGCTAGGAATGGGTCTCTCCTAGGGAGCTTTATGCATAAACCAGCTCTGGTAGTAACTAGATGTAAGGGCTAAACAGCAAAAACAGCAGCAGTAAAAACTATTGTCTTCACAAAAGTGTTTTTTATTTCTATTTGCAGGGGAAGTGTTCTTGGAGATTAAGTGCCCAATGGAAGATGTATATAAAATCTACTGTTACCAAAATGATGAAGCTCACACTGTGCTGGAGTCTTATGAAAAGGATCCTGAAATAAAGGAGCATTTAAAAAATTGCACACAGGCCTTGAAGTAAGATTTTGTTTTAAAAAAAAAAAATGTATTCAATTAGTTTATTGAATTTATTGATTTTATTGAATTTAGCCCTGGGCCAACTAGAGACAGATGCATGTAAAAAAAGCCCATTTTAAACTGAGTCTCATAAATACTATACAGTATATCTCCCACTGCTTCTTACAAAACCTTCGGAAAGCTGGCACGCTGCTTGTGTTCGCAATTGGGTTCCTTTGTGATGATCCTGAAAATAGTTCATAGAAAACTTTGCCTTCCATTAGCAACACTATAAATAGACCGCATAACTGAAAATCCAGTGCAAAAAAACAAGCCATTTGAAGCAGATAAAGAAAGAGGCCGGCTCACCAGCTGCTGTGCAGTAACGTGAGTCGAATATGAAGCATCCAGTAGGAAGGAAATATTGAGTGACACTTCGAAAAATCCATTTGCACCAAGTAAATCAATTCTAGCTAGTCATATTCAATCTATGGGAATCAGAGGGGTCAACCGTAAAAGAATCTGGAGCAGGCACTCAAATAAAGGCAATCTTCCATCAAATTGTAGAAAAGTAGAAAAGATTTATTGTGTCCTCTGCCTTACGCTTTCGTGTTACAAACACTTAATCATAGGCCTCAGACCCCTCAGAGGGGTCAGGCCGCACACTGCAACTGGCACTGAAAGTCAAATCAGATGAAGTTACACCCTAAACACTAAATGGATGTGAATGACTTGGATCACTCTACATATGGCTGTGAATGTGGTCCAATTCAGTTCAGATGCAGTTGCATGCTTGCATCCACAGGCTATAAGGATAGACGCAAATCTAGCAATGTTAATACAAAAAATGAATTGATTCATAAACAAAGTACTAAGAGTAGTGTTAATGTAGTAACCAGCTTTTGTGGACATTTTGGTTAAGGGCATTTTGCCTTTTCCTTAGGATTAATTTCCTGTTCCTGCAGAGCTGTCTTACCATGTTGTAATAAATTTAGCAAAAGTTCCTGTGCATGTATGACTGCTTCACCTAAACTAACACAGCAGAATCATGTAACCCACTCCTAGCCAAGCAGCTTATCACAGTTATAATAAAACCCCACAATGCCTCACTTGCCCCAGCTTCTGTCCATTTCTCAGCAGTCACATAGTTTGCAGAACCGATTCAAAGCACCATCCAGGTCCAGACTGAGAATTAAAATAGGCCCTGGCATTTCAGGTACACAGAGGCCTAATCAGCCCACATAGAGGCCCAAACAGCCCCCACCAGCCAATTAAATACTGACTTTCTATGGGACCTAATAGCAGCCCCTCTGGCATTTGCCAGAACCCGCAGATTGCCAGTCCGGGCCTGGCACCATCCCACTGCTCACTGGAGACTACTCTGATGTCATCCCAAATACACACACAAACACATTGGTTTGTCTTCATGTGTAAATTTCCTTATGCAAATAACCTGCTTGTTTAAACAACAGTCATAAAAGAGCATTCCTCCCTAGCCTTTATTTCACATCATGCGAGAACGTGGTTGCCTTTTATTGTGTCCACAATAAAAATAATTAAAACGATTATAGAGCGTTTCAGTGTAAGGGTAGATGGCTAGCTCACAGAATAGCTGCTAAAAACCAATATACTTACCATAAATACAGTGGCATGACTATGTGGGTCTGGCCCCCAGCAAAATTCTTTCTCTATGGCCAGGGGGTCTGCTTAATTTGTATGAATGCTACTGTATTGATACTATAAGCCTGATAATGGCAAAAGGTCAAGGCTTTGGTGTCTGGGCAGCTATATATGCTGAAAAACAGGGCAGCATGGAACAGAACACCACGTACACTGAAAAACTCAGTAGGGCTCATTTTAGAGAAAGCACAATATTTACTGCCTGCTTATGTCACACTATACGAATAAGGCATGAGCTTTCGCTATGGGAAACTTCAATGTGGCCCTCAGGCAGCTAAAGAGTAAGGTGAAAGTAAGGCTATGGGGAAAATTCACTAATGGGGGAAAATTCGCCAGTGACAGCTTCGCTGCCTTCGCCACACTTCACCAGGTGCAACTTCGCACAGACAACGCCAATTCACTAAATTGCGAAGTTTTGTCACCGGCGCCGAACACTTGCGACGTTGCGCCAGCATTACTACGGCAGGCATAGCGAAGTTGCGCTAGCGTTAGATACTTAGATAATTCGTCTGGCATAATGGCTAAATATGCCTGGCATTAGAGTGCGAAGTTGCGCTTAAGTCTATCTCCTTCGCTAGCGTAATTATGCCATTAGTAAATCGGCAAAGTGCTGAAATGACGTCACGCTGGCAAATTTCATTTTAGTCACTTCGATTTAGACACATGCAAGCATCATATACATGGGTTTATAAGAGAATTTCATTTACATAATGTACTGTAAACTGTTTGGTTGGCTGATCAGCAATCCATGCTATTTTTAAGTCATTCTAAGGGTTGACGTCTTTTCTTTACTAACCACAAATAATCCACATTCTGTTGGTAGACCTACAGTCTGTATTTGTTTTTTATGAAATGAATAAGTGAAGCACACTTTACTCATTTATCTGTTTTCTTTTATTCCACAGAAAGATTTATGAAGATGAGTAAGTACAAGATATGTTTTCTTTTCCTGTTTTTGTTGCCATGAAATACTGAGTTCATACTAGGGATGCACCGAATTCAAGATTCGGTTCAGGATTCGGCCTTTTTCAGCAGGATTCAGATTCGGCCGAATCCTTTTGCCCAGCCGAACCGAATCCTAATTTGCATATGCAAATTAGGGGCAGGGAGGGAAATCGCGTGACTTTTTATCACAAAACAAGAAAGTAAAAAATGTTTTCCCAGTCCCACCCTTATTTACATCTGCTAATTAGGATTCTGATTCGGTTCGGTATTCGGCCAAATATTTTGCAAAGGATTCGGGGGTTCGGCCGAATCCAAAATAGTGGATTTGGTGCATCCCTATTTCATACAAGCTAAACATATTATTCTTTATACTACCTTTGTACAGAATTATAACTGTTATCACTAATTCAGTAAATGCATGGGAAGAACATACAGTAATTATTATTTTATATTAGTATGCATGTTAAATGACTACTTTTCCTTCAAAGGGGATTGTAGTTACCATGGGGTAAACCTAGGTTATATATTTATATATATTTATGGTATCTCTCTCTCTCTGCCAATTGATTAAGAAACCGCAGGGAGCTGCCCTGCCATACAGTGACGGACTGGGATACCAGGGGCCCACCCAAAAACCTTTGACTAGGGGCCTACCAATTAATCTTACACCAGGGGCCCACTCTTATTACTATTATTCTTCCTTTCCTCACTCATCTATTCTCCTTTTCTTTACATACTATAATCTATTATACCGTCTATTTAGCCACTTTGTTTTCATAGAAATAGGGAATGGCCATGAAATAGGCCAAATGTTTAGCAGCATGAGGGCCCACTGACACCTTGGCCCACCGGGACTTTTCCTGGTATCCCTGTGGGCCAGTCCAACACTGCTGCCATAAAGAAAGTTTCAGCAATGACTGCCCTACTGAGCCCTATTTAAGGCATATTTACTTATTTACTTTAAAGTAGTTGGCTGGCCACACCATAACAGTATCATGACATACCCCTGAACTGATAGGCCATCCTCCCTTCTGACTTCTTGTATTATAACACAATGTATGCCTTAGGCAGGTGATGAGAAAGCTTGCAGTCAACCTGCCAGAAAAATAATGGAAGCTTAGGCAAAGCTAAAACTTTTAAGCTGAGCCAATAACACCATCTCAGTCTCTTTGAGAATTAAAGAATACGGTAATTATCATACAATGGTGCAAAAAAGAGCACAGTAACAGTATCAGGTGGGTAAGGTTCATTGTGCATTAGAAGCAAAGAAGCATTTTCTTGCTCTACCTTCAAGTAATTAAAAACATTATATCTCAAATTAAATGTGCAAAAACAGAAATAAACAGAGAAAAAGTGAATAAAAAGAAACAGAAAATGATGCAAAAGATGCAAAGAGATACTGTGCATCTAATTTGCTCCACCATTTATCTGCTGTTGCACTTTTCCTTGATTTGGAGTTCTTTTCAGATCAATTAAAATGTATGTTTGTTCTGTTTATTTGCCTTGCACAAAAGCAAACTGTTCAGGAAATATCCTTATTTGCTCAATATCCTTATTTGATCCACCTTAACAGAACATTAGGTATCAATCAGTAGTGTCTGGGGACACCCAGTGGTGGTGAATGGCAACAATTTAAATCTTATGTACAGTGACTAGAGACAATTACTGGTTGATATTACCTTCATATCAAAGGGAAAATATAGTCACATTTTTTATGTGAGCAAATTCATTGCTAGTAATATAAAAACTGGTGTATAAACATAATCTGTGCATCCAAAAATAAATATAAATCTGTTCTTTTTTTAACATAGACATACTTTATTCCACAGATTAAATGGAAACTATGAGAGTTTGCCTTTCTTTAAGGAATCATCCGGAAGGATTTGTTTGCACAAACAACGACTTAGTGCTGTGTTTGCATTATTGCATAATATATATATTGGTGTTGCCATACTGTTGCTGACTGCTCCTGTTGTCAATGTGCCACCTGTCACCAGTTGTCATAGCAGAGACTCTAATTTTTATCCTTATGTGCTCTCTCTCTCTCTCTCTCTCTCTCTCTCTCTCTCTCTCTCTCTCTCTCTCTCTCTCTCTCTCTCTCTCTCTATATATTTATAGGTATAGGATCCCTTATCCGGAAACCCGATATCCAGAATGCTCCGAATTACGGAATGTCTGTCTCCCATAGACTCCATTTTCATCCAAATAATCCAAATTTTTAAAAATGATTTCCTTTTTCGTTGTAATAATAAAACAGTAGCTTGTACTTGATCCAAACTAAGATATGATTAATCCTTATTGGAAGCACAACCAGGCTATTGGGTTTATTTAATGTTTAAATGAATTTCTAGTAGACTTAAGGCATGAAGACACAAATTACCGAAAGATCCGTTTTCCGGAAGACCCCAAGTCCCAAGCATTCTGGATAACAGGTCCCATACCTGTATATATTATACTGCATATACATATAGATGCTCGGCAGATATTGCCCTGGCTAGATTCGCACCTAAAGTATATCCTCATATACAGATTATTAACAATTTCTGCACATGAAAGTTATTCCCTTGTAGAGTTTATTCTAGTACATTATGGATAAAACAAATCAGCCAATCATTATTTTTGCATGGGTTAACTTTAGCACACCCTTTACATGCAACTGCCAATCACAGACTGACATTCACTTTTACGGAATGGAGAAGACAAAGCACGGCAGGACAATGAGTGATGGATGCTCTGTTATAGAGAGACATTCTCTTTACTTTTCTCGCACAGCAGACTTATAGTACAGCCTCAGGGGACACCATGGGGCTACAAAGGCACTTCCATGCTTATCACTCACTCACCTTCACTTAGAAGCAACTCATAAGTGTTAAAACCCCATGATACCTGTCTTATGTACTGGAGTTCCAAAGGATGATTCCCATGTAATCTTTCTTTTGAGCTTTAACTTAGGCCTTATAAAATATAGCAAAATGCATGTATATTAACTTAGAGTAAATAGCAACCAATAATTTTCTTTTCTTTAAAGCAGAAGTCTTGATTTTATTGCAGTGTTTTTATTATCAGCTCTGTGTTCAGTTATGTTATCTGTTAATTAAACAAATCCCAGTCTGTTATGTACAGAAGAGTTTTAAGTTACTCTAAATGCCCAGATCTGGTCGGTCATACTGAATGGCCAGCTGGGTATGTGTGGCCAGTCATGTAGCCCTAGTGATAACCCTGGTGGTCCAGTGGTGGATCAAGCGCACATAGGGTCGCCACCCGGCCGGTATTTTACCGGCCTGGTCGTTAAAAATGATGGTTGATCCCAATGTTATTAATAGGGAAAAAAGATAAATATATAGGAAGGCCGTTATTTTGTTCAAGAAAATGTGGCAACCCTAAGCACACATAATCCAATCCATTGCTTGGCAATAAGGACGCAGAGGGACCAAACAAATGTAACAATCTTAAGGTGGCCTTTCACATGAATCAGGTGGCATAAATTGAGCCTCATCCATGGGAAATATGAAGCCCAAAGCAGATGTGGGAGTGACAGACTGACCTTCATTAAGAAATGGTAAAATAAAAAGAAATTGGTCTGTCTGTCTAACTTATTGTAAACTTTGTTCCTAATGTTATTCCCATGGGCAATTGTAGCAGGGTTTGGGGTCAGGGGTCATATCATAAGCTTGGAGGGGGTAGGTTTCATGAAAAACTGGTGCCTGTATTGGGGTGTCTGTATTGCCCATAATGAGCATGTGTATCACTTAATATTTCAGGGGCAAACCAAACTTGTTGGACATGGGATCTCTCATGATTAAGCCGATTCAGCGTGTGTTGAAATACCCGCTCTTGTTATGTGAACTGCTGAACTCAACACCTCAGTGTCACCCGGACTATAAACCACTTCAAGATGCATTTATTGCAGTCAGAACCACTAATATGAACATCAATGAACTGAAAAGAAGGAAAGATCTAGGTAACACAAAGTACAAAGTACTAATTGTAATAATTGCACTAAAGTAATGACTGCTTAAAGGAGAAGGTAAGTCGTTTACCACTTGAGGGTGCCAAATGTTAGGCACCCCCAAGTGAATGTATTTACTTACCTGAAACTCCGGGCCGGTGCTCCTATCAGCAGAAAACTGCACAGGCCCGGGGTTATTCCAGCGAGCACCACGGAGCGCTTGTTTTGTTTTAAAATTTGATTAAAAAAATGGGGGAAAGGATTAGAAGGAGACATAAGTGCATAAGTGAGTAAGTGAAGATAAATGAGAGCTTATGGGTTTCATTGCTGACACTCAGTGGCGGAAATAGGGTGGATCGATTTGCCGCAGGCCCCCCCGGTAGCTCGCACACCTCTGAAAGTGACAGGAAAATTGCGTACAGAGTGAGGTGGGGGGGCCTGGCTGCACGTCCCGCACCGCCCCCCCCCCCCGCTAGATGCGTTACTGCTGACAATGAACCAGGAAATAAAACTTTCATTAAGGGCCAATACACCTGCTGCACCATATAAGGAAGCCCTGACTAAAGTGATTGTATTGGAAGCCTAAACATGCAGGCATTGGTTTCTGCGGAAAATCTTTTCAAGGGTGTAAAGTCATCAAGCAAAAACAACCTGTTATTCTAAGGCTAAGCCTGTATATAATAACTGCCAAGCTTGTGGGAAATCAGTTAATTGGCAAAGCTCATAAAGTCGCTCACAACTTGTATAATTGCAGGGTTTTTTAAGTAGAGTGTTTACACCATGAAAATCTGCTGTGTGTGTGTGTGTAGAGACAATTAGTTGTAGACACATAGGTAATATACACAATAGATAACCCTAAATTGGAGTTAAAGTGGAGTAAAACGAGTTTGGAACGCATTCATCACCAAGCTCATGTTTTTCTTAAAGGGCTACACACATGGAGATTCTGGGAGATTAGTCGCCCAGTGACAAATTGCCTCTTCTTTGGGCGACTAATCTCCCCGAACTGCCTTCCCACTGGCTAGAATGTAAATCGCCAGTGGGATGGCACTCAGAACGCTTTGTTTTCCGAAGTCGACTGAAGTTTCCTTGTGAGGCAACTTTGGAGAACGAAGCGATCCGAGTACCATCCCGCCGGTGATTTCAAGTCTATCTGGCAGGAAGGCAGTTCGGGGAGATTAGTCGCCCAAAGAAGAGGCAATTTGTCGCCGGGTGACTAATCTCCCACGAATCTCCACGTGTATCTCTGCCCTTAGCAACTCTTCTAGCAACTTTTAAGTTGGTGTTTTTTTTTCATTATTTGCTTTCCTCTTCTGCTTTTAAATGGAGGTTACTGGCCCCAGCAGCCACAAAGTTATTGCTCTGTAAACCTACAAATCTATTGTTATTGTTTTTTGGCTTTAGCAAAAAAAAAAAAAGTACCTCTGAAGCTATACTTCATATGATTGACAACTTTATTGATATAGCATTGTATTATTTGTCATTTTCATTTAAACTTCAAATGCCATACAATTGTTATCTATAAAATCTCAACTGTGCAGTTGATTCCTATGTTTTTTAGTGCAGAAATACAGGAGAGCAGATGAAGAAGAATCTCTGAAAGACAAGCTTTCCAAGCTCAGTATCCACTCGATAACTAAAAAATCCAAAAGAGTAACCAGCCATCTTAAGATTTTGTCTGGCAGAGAACAGGTACATAATAATTCTCAGCTGTCCTAAATGTTTCTTTAGCACAGAATGCAACTAAATGGTATTTATATTTAAGAACCCACATTATAGTGAAATACATGGATTTTGGTGAATACCAAATCCTCAATAAAAGACTCCTAAGACTCCTAACTGAATCTGAACTTAAATTTGCATGTTTGCATATGAAAATCAAATAATTACAAAAATGACAAACCAAAAAATTGTCACATTTAGAGGCACATTTATCAAAGATCAAATTTCGAATTCATGTGAGTTTTTAAAAACTCCCATAAATTTGAAATACAACCAAAATTTATTACGGAAAAAGAAAATTTAAACTCGGAATCGATTAGAATGTTAAAAACTTGATTCAAGTTTATTCTCCGAAAAAAAAAATCAAACGTCAGAAAGTCTGCAAACAACTCAAAATTGATCCCTGGACCTCTCCCATTGACTTAAACAGCAATTCTGGAGGTTTTAGGTGGCAAATCGAATTCAAGTTCTAAACGTAAGGTCACACCCGGAGATTTGGGGAGATTTAGTTGCCCGGCGATTAATCTCCTCTTCTTTGGGTGACTAATCTCCCCGAAAGGCTTCCCCTGCGGCATGGCACTCGTGGCGCTTCGTTTTCCATCTGCAGCATGGCACTCGCGGAGGTTTGTTTTCCGAAGTTGCCTCACAAGGAATCTTCTAGCGACTTCGGAAAACGAATTGCCGCGAGTGCCATGCCGCAGACGATTTCTCATTCTAGCAGGTGAAAGACAGAGGAGATACGGGGAGATTAGTCACCCCAAAGAAGAGGCAATTAGTCATCGGGCGACTAAATCTCCCCAAATCTCCAGGTGTGACCTTACCCTTAAAGGGCCACAGTATGATAAATCTCGAAAATCTAATTCAAATTTTTAAAAAAACTCTAATCGAATTTGAATAACCCCCTAGTCAAATTTGACAGTTTTGACCATAAAGAAAGTCGAAAATTACAATTTTCGATTTGACCCTTGATAAATCAGCCCCTTTAAGGTTTTGTATTTAGTTTGGATAAATACTTATGATTTGGCTGAACGTGAATCCTGCAAAAAGTATTAGGATTTGGCAGAATCTTGGATTTAGTGCAGGCCCATATAATCTGTGGATTCTGGCAAATGCCAGAAGAGCTGCTGTAAGATGCCATATAGACAGTCACTAATTAGTGGCTGGTGGGGACTCTTTGGGCCTTTTGTACTTGAAATGTCAAGACTTATTTTATATCCCAGGCCAGGACTGATTCAGTGCATCCCATGTTTGTAGTTTTACTGTATGCTATTTAGATGAAAATTATGTTATAATAGCCTTATGTGGAATGTACCGTATATACTCGAGTATAAGCCGAGTTTTTCAGCCCCCAAAATATGCTGAAAAACTCTACCTTGGCTTATACTCGGGTCAAGTGCAAAAACGGTCGCCGGCGCCTAAGAATATTCGCCGGCTCCTTAGAATAGTAGCCGGCGCCTAAGAATATTCGACGGTGCCTTAGAATAGTAGCCGGCGCCTAAGAATATTCGCCGGCACCTTAGTATAGTAGCCGGCGCCTAAGAATAGTCATCCAAAAATGAGATTGAAACTTACCAGAAGCTGCTGCATTTCTCAACCTCGGCTTATACTCGAGTCAATAAGCTTTCCCAGTTTTTGGAGGTAAAATTAGGTACCTCGGCTTATACTCGGGACGGCTTATACTCGAGTATATACGGTAAATCAGATGTAAATTAGATGGATATATTCCAGCCATCCGCACTTCTATTCAGGCCTATCATAAGAATATGCATTTGAATGTACCACCAGCCCACATTAAGGATTTTATATGGCAACATATTCTAGGTGAAAGACCAAATATTTAACAAGGAAGAAAAAATATTCAGAAGTTTGGAAAAGACTGTGAGACTGTGTGTAAAGAACATTTCATTTACCATTCAACATATGCAGGTGAGTCTATTAAGGATACGTGTCTCTGTAAGTTAACTCCTTGGTGTTTGTTAAGTGAAAATATGGTTTTTTCAGACCATTATCCATTGCTAATATCCTGTAAGTATGGAAATACACATTATAACAGCTATAGATGACATCAATATGTGGAACCTAAGAAAAAATATGATTAATGTGCCAGACAAAGACTATGATATTGTCTGTAAACGCAAAGGGAAATAAGCATTGCTTCAAGCAGAGTTTAGGGAAAATATATTCCAATTTTCTTTCACAGTTTAATTATTTTAATGATTCAAAATCCACGGAAATTTAAAAATGATGACCAACTGCAAACTGTTTGAGAATTCCACTGTCTACAGCATTCTAAAATCTCAATGTGAACTCCCCTAAAAAAGGCAAAACTTTGCTTAATATTACTTTTACAATTAACTCTTTTTTTCTATTAGGACGCAATGCCCCTGGCTGCCCAAGGTGTTTTGGAGATTGATCACATTCTGCATGATGATAACTACAACAGCAACCAAGACCTGAATAACCACAACAAAATTGGAGAACAGCATAGGAATTTTGTACGTTGCATTCAATAAGTTTGAATATCTGTTTAGCCAACTTATTTTGTTTGATTGTAATTTTGTAATAGCAAACACAAAACACGCTTATTTATTACCACAGTTTCCTGAAAATTTGCTTTGCTGGAAAAAAAATCAGATTTTCAAGATTTTTTTGGATTTTTCACCCGAAAACTCCGAATTCTTGTGTTTTTTTTGCCTGAAAACTCAGAAAACTTCAGGGTATTGCATGAAACCCAGTGCACATCAAAAAATCATTGGGACTTCTCCCATTGACTTATATGCAACCTCGACAGGTCTGAGATGCTGGATTTTCAGATTCTGACTTTTCCATCCTCTGGGTTTAATAAATAATTAACTCGGGTTTTTGGCATTCGGAGTTTAGTAAATAACCCCCTTAGGGTATTGGCACTAAGGGAACTTTGTTGGCGGGACTGTCACCCTTCCTAATGGAAGGTATTTTCCAGTGCTTTGTTGTCCAGGAGAGACATGGGGGCAAATTAACTAAAGGTCGAAGTGACTAATGTTGGCGAAAATTTACTAACGGTTGCTAGCGTAACTTCACTAGCGAAGGAGACTCTAGCGGGACTTCGCTCCCTAACGCAAGGCAAATTTGCACTCTAGACGTAATTAAGATGCGGATTTTACTGAATGTTACCTCTTGCGCCAGACTTGCCTTCGCCACCTCAGACCAGGCAAAGTGCAATAGAGTAGATAGGATTTCCTCAAAAAATAGTTGAAAAATTTTCAACGGTGGCGTATTTTCGTTTTTTCAGGATGATAGGCTGCAAAAGAGCGTAAATTTTTTTTGGGGTAACTGCTTTCCCCCTACATTTCCTAACATATGGCACATAAACTATACACTGGGCACATGTTTAGGGCAATATAGCAACTCTATTTTATTTTATGAAGCTTCCCTGGGCTTGTGTAGTGTAATGTATTTGCTGCAACATATACGTCCATTGTACTGCAACTTACCACCGTATGCAAATTAGCCAACTCTAGCGCAACCTCACCAGCGTTCACTGCCCTGGACACAACTTCGGATTTTAGTAAATTAGCGTTGTCCTGACTAATCTACACCTGGAGAAGTGTTGCACTGTGAGCGAAGCCGTCGCTGGTGAATTTTCGGAGGTTAGTAAATTTTCCCCATAGTCTCAAATCTGGTTCCCCCTGCTTCATAGGAACACTCAGTTAATGCATGCAGTTCAACATCTACAGGACCCTGCCGCAAAATGAGCACTGACCCATTTGTGGTGACTTATTCATTTTGTTCACCAATGGCACCAAAATTAAAAATCAGGTCTGTCACTTTAGGAATAGTATACAACACAATGGCAATCATTTCTAACAACCTTTAAGCACTAATTTCTGACAAACTTTCAGTAAAAAGAAAATCCAAATAGTTTCATTCCCCCTTAAAGTGCTTGCCTTTAAAGAAATAATAATGGTGGCTTAATTAAAAGGTAAGATGGATTTCCATATAGGTGTCCATTTGAATTAATTAGAGTAATTATACAGGGAAAGCAGAAGAATACAGGCAGAATGAAATTCCAGATTAATGGGATTAAAACTGACCTATACAGACCGTGAGATTTACAAGAGTATTTACATTTTAATGAGGAATAACAGGAGAAAAAAATCCTGCAGTAAACAGAATAAAACAGAGAAGAATGTTATGTGAATTAACCACTTTTACTGACTTTAAGGAATGAGAAGGCCTGCTGTTATGCCACAATCTCAAATTGGACATTCAACGTCAACTTATTTGACAGGCATGAAAATATTTGTTGGGAGCCACCCTCTTATCACTCTTTACCTGTAATTTGCATACCTCCCAAATTTTCCCTTTTTCTGCAGGACAGTCTTGATTTTGACCCACAGTCCCTAATTTTTATTAAAAAGTCCAGAGTTTCTATTTGTTCTCCTGCACTGATGCCAGAAAAAGATACAAAGTTTCTGAAATTCAAGAGGCTTTTTGGCAGAGGGCCCAGAACACACTGCACTTGCACTTCAATACAGCTGTAAAAATTTATGCAAAGATACAAATTAGTTAAACAAGTCTCTTGGGGAAACTGAGACTCAGTTTTCCTTAATTCCTTAGCAAAACTGTTATAACACATAAAACATGGATCTAAAAATCCCAGAAATGTGTTCAAAGTTTCATAACCTGCCAAATGTTGCAAAATGGACATGGTCATTAGGGGGTTTGGCCATAAAATGGGCTAGGTCAAACTTTTTCAGCAGATATTTTTGTCCCTCAAATGTTGGGAGTTGGTATGCTACAATTCCCCGTTGTAGAACGAATGCAGAAAGTGTTGGGCAGAAAAACATGACACGGTCAGGTCATAATGGGGTGGGACTGAAACCCGCCTAAAATCCAAAACCACCAGATATCCATCTTTCAAGTTTAAAAGGGAACATGTTTTTTTCAAAACGCATCAGTTAATAGTGCTACTTCAGCAGAATTGTGCACTGAAATCCATTTCTCAAGAGAGCAAACAGATTTTTTTATATTCACATTTGAAATCTGACATGGGGCTAGACATATTGTCAATTTCCCAGCTGCCCCTGGTCATGTGACTTGTGCCTGCACTTTAGGAGAGAAATGCTTTCTGTCAGGCTGCTGTTTTTCCTTCTTAATGTAACTGAATGTGTCTCAGTGAGACATGGGTTTTTATTATTGAGTGCTGTTCTTAGATCTACCAGGCAGCTGTTATCTTGTGTTAGGGAGCTGCTATCTGGTTACCTTCCCATTGTTCTTTTGTCTGGCTGCTGGGGGGGGAAGGGAGGGTTGATATCACTCCAACTTGCAGTACAGCAGTAAAGAGTGATTGAAGTTTATCAGAACACAAGTCACATGACTTGGGCCAGCTGGGAAATTGACAATATGTCTAGCCCCATGTCAGATTTCAAAATTGAATATAAAAAATTCAGTTTGCTCTTTTGAGAAATGGATTTCAGTGCAGAATTCTGCTGGAGCAGCACTATTAACCGATTCATTTTGGGGGGAAAAAAATTTCACAGTATCCCTTTAAAAATCTCACTGGGCAAATACCACATTGGCTTGCACAAGCCCCTATTATAATTCAATCATTATCACCCTAATTTATCCCACAATTTGGATGGCCAAATCAGACATAAATTAAGCAGATCTCTTTTTGTTAAATCATAACTGGTTATACCTAGGCAAATTCAAATGCCCTATACCTACAGTGTATCAAGTAGGATGGCCTAGAACTGAGTTTACCAAATAATTAAAAGTATACAGTAAGTGTATTTTTAAACTAATCCAGGAATATGTTTCTGGATTACTGGATTATTACAGCAATGGCACATGTTACCCAAGTGAGTGTGTACATGAAAAACATATTTATAGGTAGATATTTAACGTGGTGTTTCTTCTCTTCTCCTTTTTTTTTCTTCTTTTGACTGCAGGTTAACAGACTAGAACAACTTGTCTATACACCACTGAGCACACTTCATGCTATGTTTCCTATGCCCCAGAAGCTAATTCAGAAGCGCTATGATAAACTTTTAGACTATCACAGTTGTCTACAAAAGCCACCTGATGGTGTGTTGGATCAGGCACGGAAAGACTATGAGGCTCTAAACGCTCAGCTGGTAGAAGAACTGCAAACCTTTAACAAGGCCGCCCGTAAAATCCTCTCCAATTGTTTGTACTTCTTTATTACTCTTATGAGGGAACTTTTGTCTGCTGCACTGGAGTCGACTTCCAACATTGCCGACGATTTCATGGTAAGGGAAAAAAATGATTTTGTAGATGGTTTTAAAATATACTTCAGCAATAATACATAGTAACAGTAAGTTAGGTTATTATTATTATTAACATTTATTTATATAGCGCCAGCATATTTCGCAGCGATTTAAGTTTAAAAAAACTGCTAGTAATGCACAACATACCAATTTCTTCAAGGCTAATTTAATTTGCAAACAATATAGCGGCGTAAAAATAAGATGAAATTAATATACAAGATCTACCTAACCTTTTGTTATAATAATGTTGCATATACTTCAGAAGAAAAAGTTCAGTAAAGTTAGTCCTGCTGGTATCTAATGTATCAGCCTGTACAACTGATTCAGGGAGAGAATTCCACAGCTCTCACTGTAAAAAAACTCTTCCGAATATTCAGGCGGAACCTCTTTTCTTCAGAATGGGTGACCTTGCATCAGCTGGAAAGGCCTACTGGTAAATAAAGCATTAGAGAGATTATTATATGATCCCCTTATATATTTATACATAGGAGTCAGGGCTGGAATTAGTAGTAGGCAGATGTGGGGGTGCTGGTAGGTGCCTGTTCAATATTCTTCTGTCTACCACTAGTTCAGATTGACTCCTGTCTGCAGTTCTCGCCTACCCCCGTCGCTCTCCCATCTGTCCATCCCCTCTCTGCTTTAACTTGGGTGATTTAGCCTCTGCTCCTGCAGTTCACTATTATTTTGTAGTCAACTTCTCTCACTAGATTTGCAACTCTAATAGATGCCATAATCGGTAGCACACAGATGGGAATATACACGCTATACTGGTCGGCTTGTGTGCCACTGGGGGAAGCGAATGTGGGTAGAAATCTTTTTTACTGAAAAGCAGTGTGTGTGTGCTTTTAATCTCCTATGCGCTGGCTGTGTCTCAAATATATTTCACTATATTTTCATTGGCTGGGTGATAGGCTTAGATTAACTCCTTACCTCCTTGAAGACCCTGACAGTGCATCATAATTAGCACAACAGTGCCTTCTGCTGCATTGTATTAGCAGGGGAGATAAACAATAGGATGCAAGGGGTATCAGCAGTCACATGGGTTTTAGTATAGTGATAAGCAACAAAAAGGAAGGAGCTTATCTATGTTGCCTGAGGCTTATCAGCTCCAGTTTATATCCTGCTCAATCCCCCACAGAGCTGAGCTGAATTCCAAACGGCTCGGTATCCATCGTGACTCAACCAATCACCTTGCTCATATGTTTCCTTTCTATATCACTGGATTCCCTTCATTTTTCTTGACATCTATTCATAGCACATTGCTGGCGAACGCAGCCTTCCAGAGCAAAAAATATAAATAAACTATGGCGCTACCTTCAGGAGAATCTGCAATTTGGATGAGGAATATTAAACTGTTGATCCTAACAAACATTTATATAGATTATTTTCATATAAATGTAAAATAAAGGGCAGGGCCATTGTTCAAGTGAAATCTCCGCAATTGTATACAATTGTATAATAAGTTGCCTCACGATGAAACTTCGGGCGGCTTGGGAAAACAAATCGCTCCGAGTGCCATCCCGCCGGCGATTTACATTCTAGCCGGTGGGAGGCAGTTCGCAGAAGAGGAGATTTGTCGCCAGGTGAATAATCTCCCCGAATCTGAGCGTGTGACCTGACCCTTAGCGTTTTTATCAGGTAGAGTTTAATACTTTTTATATCCACACTATTTTTCTCAAGCCAGCCAACACGGTGAGCTAGACATACACTATTTGACCGAAAGTACCTGTTCTGTCTAAGAGGCCATGGCCTCAGTTGGAAAACCCAGTTCTGAATTCCAAACTCTAGAAGCAATGTCAGAACAATTACTATTTGTAAGGAGAGTGATTGGGTGATTATAAAGCAAATAGACCAAATGCAATACCAAGTGTCAACTGCAGCGCTGTGAATGTCACTACCATTGTACTCTGGAGCAGTGGAAACATGTCCTCGGGAGTAATAAATAGCAGTTTACCATCTGGTAGTCTGTCAGGTAAGGTCTGGGGTTGGCAAATGCTATGAGAATGCTACCTGCCTATACATAAAATGAAGTTTGGTGGAAGAGGATTAATGTTTTCAATAGTTTTGGCAAGTATCCCTAGTTTCAACAAAGCTTAAGACTATGGCATACAGTGACATCCTTGTCTGTGCTTCGTACTTGTGGCAACAATTTAGGGAATAATGCCCCCATGCACATGTCAAGGTCTGTACAGAATGGGTTCACTGATATGGGGTGGAAGGACTTGGTTGGCATAGGTTCCTGAGCTCAGCCCAGCTGAAAATCTGTGCAATGAATTAGACCTCCAGCCAGTGTCAGACTTGAATACCAGAGAAAACCCAATGGGCCCTTGCAGCCCAGGTCTGCCTCCATCAGCTGCCTCCCTAAAGGTTTTAAAGAAAGGTACCTGATGCAATGCTGCATGTGGAAAGGGAGGGTGGACATCACATAGAGGGCCCTTGGTGTTGCAGCCTTGGGCCTTTAGTGCCCCAGTCTGATGCTGCCTCCAGCATCAGTGCCCAACCTCGTTATGTCCATGGCTAAATGCAAGCAAATCCCACCAACAATGTTCCAAAATCTAGTGCAATACCTCCCCAGCAGATTAGATGCTACTAATGCAGCAAAGGGAGGATCAGGTTCACACTAACATCCTTTGAGAATAAGATGTTGGACAGGCAGGTGGCGGGGTACTTTTGGCCGTATAGCATAATCCCTTAAATGTACTGCATCTTAGATCACTACATGGACAGTGGAAGATGACTCTAACAAACTGGCAGCTTTCAGTTACAACTATCAAGGACTTAAAGGAACAATAACACCAAAAAAAAATTAGAATTTTAAGGAATGACAATATAATGTACTGTTGCCTTGCCTTGCACTGGTAAAACTGATGTGCTTGTTTCAGAAACACAACTATAATTTACATAAACACGCTGCTGTGTAGCTGTGTTTAAGCACTGAGTGTATTCCAACCTGCTCCACAGACTTCATTGTGTGATATCATCATTTGAATATAATCCATCGTGCAGCCGTTTGCTATGTAAAAAGAGGGCAGCACCACAAGGAAAAGCATTATTTATAAACAGTGCATAATTTCCCCTTTTGATGCAATTCTTGTTATTGAATATGAATAGTTAATATATAAATATTACAGCCAATGCTGGTTATATTTGCTTTACGCCAGCAAGAGAATTTTTCTAACATTGCCTAAATTTATTCAGTTAACCCAATAAGTTACCTTAAAACATGATTTGTCCTGTATTGTTGGTTGCAGATCTGCGGAAATGTGAATCATGTCCAGCAACACATCATCGAAGAACTGCAGAATCTCAACTTTTTTAAGGAAAACAGCACTGCCACATTTATTGAGAGAAAACTGAGCTTTGAGAGGAAGAAAACTCTTTCCCCTTTGGTAAGTGTGACCCTATAACAAAACATCTGATGGTGCAGTCGGTCATTTATACTATTTGGCACATTAAGTTCTACTGAAGAATAGATATATCTACTGAATCATCAGAATGCAGGCTTTGTCCCAGTAAGCCAGTAAGCTTTCAGCCCAAAATAGAAAAGTAGCATTTGAATAACACAGCTCTATGGCTATGGATATTGTTTTTAGGAGAAAGACAAGATGAAGGGCTTTGGTTTTCTACACAAGAAGTGCTCCTATGTGGGCACAATAATGGACCCTGAACTCTAACCTACACCCATTGAAATGTTGAGGTGATGAGTCATAGGGCAGAACCCTATACAGGTATGGGATCCATTATCAGGAAATTCATTATCCAGAAAGCTCTGAATTACAGAAGGACCATCTCACATAGACTCTATTTTATCCAAATAATCCATATTTTTTAAAATCACTTCTATTTTCTCTGTAATAATAACACATTACCTTGTACATGATCCCAACTAAGATACAATTAATCCTTATTGGAAGAATAAGCAGCCTATTTGGTTTATATAACGTTTATCTGATTTTCTAGTAGATCTAAGGTATGATGATCCCTATTATGGAAATAGCCGTTATCCAGAAAGCCCCAGGTCCCAAGTATTCTGGATAACAGGTACCATACCTGTACAAAGGCACCCTCCCTGACAAAGTAAGGCAGTGGCTTTCCTTGGGAAGGGCTAGGAATACAATGTATTTTTATCTTTTATATAAAATAGTGGGAAAGTGGGGAGGGCTGGCAGCATAACCCTAACCTTTTCCTTTACCCTAATAAAAAACTTGAGGTGGGAAAGTGACATCACCACTCATGGCAGGAGTTAATATTGATTCCCATATTCGCTAATAGCTACCAGCCTACTGTGCATGATGTAGTTGGCTGTGTCCTCTCCTAGGAACAAATTCACTAACTGGCAGAGTTGCGCTAGTGCAGGTTTCTCCGCACTTCGGCAGGGCGGCGCTAATTCACTAAAATCCGAAGTTGCGCTCAGGGAGCCGAACGGTGAGTTGCGCTAGCATTAATTCATCAAGCAAAGCGAAGTTACACTAGCGATGCCTAATTTGCATACGGCGCCAACTTAAAGTACAATGGACGTATATGTTGCAGCAAATACATTACACTACACAAGGCTGGGAAAGCTTCATTAAATAAAATAGAGTTGTTATTTTGCCCTATACATGTGCCCACTGTATAGTTTAGGTGCCATATGTTAGGAAATGTAGGGGGGAAGGAGGGTTCCCCCAAAAAAATGTATGATCTTTTCAGCCTATCACCCTTAAAAAAAGGAAAAGACACCAGCGTTTTTTGGGACTGAGAAACAATTTCAACGTTTTTTGAAGCAATCCTATCTACTCTATTGCACTTCGCCTGCTCTAAGGTGGCGAAGGCAAGTCTGGCGCAAGAGGTAACGTTCAGGAAAATGCGCTAGTTAGTGAATTAGCGTAGTTACGTTGACCCTTCACCATAGCGCAAGTTCGCCTGGCGTAAGGAGTGTGAAGTAGAGATAGAGTAGGTCCACTTCACTAGCGAATTTACGCCAGCACCCGTTAGTAAATCGGCGAAGTAATGAAATGACGTCACGCTGGCGAATTTGTGCTAGCGTTAGGCGCTTTGCGCTTTAATGAATTTGCCCCCGAGTGCGTCTTCAACTCGCTTGTGACTTAATTTATTTCAAATTGATTTCTCCTTGTGTGCTATTGCATTGAACCATTTACCCCCTGGTGGGTATACAGACAAGGATGATAGCTTGCTGTTGGCACAAAACCCTCCTGGCAAGCCAAGCTATCTTCTTAGTACTGTAGATATCAACATGTCATGCTGCTGTTATTTATCCTGGCAGTGATGGAAACAAGGAGAAATTTGTTCTAGTGCCAAAAGGGTTAGCACACGTTACTGAAAATACTTGTCTCCCTTTCCTACTGTGAAATGCTTTTTATTCTTTAGTATCCAAATGAAGACAAGCATTTATAAAAGAAAGTAAAAATGAGAATCAATAATATACCCCTTTTGTTCTCCATGAAGCCTGAACTCCCTCGGCAGTCTGAAAGCCACAGGAGCAAGCTATTGTCTACTTATGGAGCGGAGAAACTTTATCAGGCAAAGCGCAAGTGTAACGCTTCCCAGGAGCTTGATATAGATCTCTATGAGGGAGAACTGGTGGCTGTTGTTGAGGACAAGGATCCCTTTGGAAGTACCAGCAGGTGGCTTGTGGACACGGGAAGTAAGTAACCAAACACTCAGACAAATATTGACTTTCCTTTGTGTGACTATCTGCTGGTTCCATTTTCTGAGCACTGTGGCTTGCTTCTAACTAAGAAACCTAAGTAATTGCACAGCATTAACCACCAGGTGATCTGTAAAAAGTGAAGGCCTCTTAGCAGAGGTGAACTTGAAGCTCTTTCTAGGTAGTCTCTATAATAGACCCATATTTAGAATTTACAGGATAAAAAAAACAGAAGTAAATATTATGACACTCTATATTACTATTTGCAGAAAATATTTCTCACTCACTCTTTGTTGTTTTCTCTACTAACTTGTGACCTACTAGCTGTTCAACTGCCTATTTTGAGGGCAAACAGGCTCAGACTACGGATTATGGCAAATGCCAGAGGGGCTGCTGTAAGATGCTGACCGGGCACCCTAAGCAAACGGTTAGCTAACCCCCCCCCACCCCTCCACCCCCCGCGTGCAGACACGCCATAACTGAGGGGGAGGACAATGAAAGGGAGGAAAGAAGGGCAGGGGAGGGAGGTAGCGGCGAGTGTCAGAGAGGGGAGGGAGCTAGGAAGGGTAGAGAGACAGAGGAGGGAAGCAGAGGGG
Organism: Xenopus laevis; assembly: GCF_017654675.1. NCBI lineage: Eukaryota > Metazoa > Chordata > Amphibia > Anura > Pipidae > Xenopus > Xenopus laevis. The sequence goes on along the minus strand of NC_054372.1, from coordinate 61,152,912 downwards.
AGTGAATCCAAACTAGAAGTAGGCAGAAGACCCTTGAACAGGCACCTGCCCAGCTCCCCCACATAGTTGCACCCTAGGCAGGGGCTTCTACTGCCTACCCCTAGTTCTGGCCCTGTTATGTTTACTTAAAATGCCAAGGCCTATTTTGAATTCCAATCCAGACCTAGGAGGAAATGAATTCATTTTTGAGGTGGGAGTTTGCTGCGATTTGTGAAAAATGTGACAAAATCTACCACCCAATATTTTTTTCAGAATAGCTGGTTAAACTAGTAGCTTAAACTAGTCAGTTTCCCAGTAGACATTGGGTTGTATACCCTGTCACCATCTGGCAATATCCGCTAAGTCAGCCAACAGCATTTAGAAATAGAGACCTTCACTGAAGGTAGTTTGGTGGGAAGCTTACCCCATTTATTATGCTAGTGCAACCACACAGATCAACGTCTCGGGTCTAGGGGACCCTGCATAGCGTGCCAAAAGCATTTGCCATGCAGCTCTCTGGGAAGAAGTGACAGGCCAATCTATGTATAAAGACAGGGATGGCTGTTGATAAATGGTACCTGGCTTTGCACAATGAATTAACTGTTGAATAATTTAAGACAGTTGTACAACCAGAGTGATGCAATTCTTATTTTGGAATAAGAGAACTCCTCAAAACTCATGCAGGCTATAGCCTTTTTCATGCTTATGCTCACCTGGTAGCTACTGAGAACTTTCAGATCCCACTGATATCTAAGAACTGCTGTTAATATACAAATCAACTCTTTTATAGTCAAGCATTGAGACCAAAATTGGCCAAAGATAGGTCAACGTGATTTTATTCACCATATTTAATTTTGTATTATTCTACATATAATGATATTATAAACTAACATTCATATTTACAGTATATGGACACTGGGTTAGAGTGATTAAGTTTCACACTTGGCTGTAAATCTCATCAACTCTCCAATATTTTTCCCCATTTGACAGTTGTACAAGGATATGTCTATTCCTCCTTTCTGAAACCTTATAATCCAGGAAAAATGCAAAAGGACTCACCCGACAGCGCCTTCTGTGATGATGATTTTGATAACTTCAGCCTTTTTGTCTCACCGCGGCCAGCCCGGGACAGAAATAGCCGAGCTTCTGTGGGGAGTACAAGTGAAAGTAGTCCCTCCATTAATGGGGATGATGACAGGCTTCATGAATGTGATGGGGACAGTTGTTTCAATGGAGATGATAACAAAGTAAGTATTACTAGGAGGAAAGGCAAGGGGGCATTGTGAACCTCCCAAATCTAAGGGAAGAGCATTAATGAGTGACCGTGGTTTGTGAATCCACACTCTACAAAAATGATGGGCAGTGTCATGGCAGAAGTAAACAATAGGAATTCTCATGCTCATGTGTTGTTTTATACATATGCAGTAATATACAAGAAGGCCTTATTCATTTGAGCACATTTAGATATATTCTGTGTGCATTATATCATGAGGAGTGCTGTGACCATATAAAGGCATGAGGCTAAACACTGAGTGCTTTTATACAGGTCATGGAATTCCATGCAAGTCAGCTGACAGAGCTGGAAGTCATGTGCTCTATATTATGCATCTAGCAGTTTGGTAGTTGGGTGTGACCTTACTGTGCTTGTACTTTTTTAGATTTTCTATGCCGTTTATGCTTTTGAAGCTCGAAGTCAACAGGAGCTCAGCCTTCAAGAAAATCAGCGAGTCAGGATCCTTCAGTTCTCAGACTTGAGTGGAAACAAGGAATGGTGGCTTGGAGAAGCACAAGGCCAGAAAGGTTATGTGCCAGCTAACTACCTAGGCAAGATGACATACGCTTAAGAACTTTAAATGTGTTAAACAAGGAAGATAAGCACTTGGATAATGATTGGTTTTCTGGGGGAACATATACAACATGAAGGTCTTTATGAGTATGTCAACATATCTGGTCTCCAACAGTCAGGGATATCCTATTTGTGACCCTCCTCTTGTTTTCAGACCATAGCTCCCATAATCCCTTTTACTGCTGAGGAATGCTAGGAATACTTGTTCAAAATCAAGTGGGTAATCCCCAAACGTAGACCATGTTTACCATAACTTGTTAGCGCATTCCGGCAGGATTGCTCATTGTATAATTTATTTTTATTGAATGCACTTAATTGTTTTTTTTTTTAGAATGAATGTGAATCACCATGTATGCCGCTGATAGGTGCATCATGCTAACCTACATACAGAACCCATGTTTTGCTCTCCGTTAGTATTCTGAAAAGCTGCTACATGTATCATGTTCTGAAAAACTTGGTACATTTAACCGACTGCCCTACTTTCATTTAAGCACAGGTTTTATAAAATGCACCTTTCTAATTTAGCAGACATTTCTATTTAGGCTTCTAGTAATGGAAACAGGTTCAGGGTTAACAGCAAAGCACACAGACAAGGGTAGGGTAGTACTTACTACTTAAACATGCAACCAATAACCTCAGAAATATTGTTTACCTGTGCAGTACATATCATATTCTCCTTCAAGGTACAAAGAGCATTCTGTGTGTTTTTATTATGGCTGTTCTTTGCTATTGACTTCAACTTCTTAATGTCAATCCATGCAGTAGGTTAAAGCGATACTGTCATGGGAAACATGTTTTTTTCAAAACACATCAGTTAATAGTGCTGCTCCAGTAGAATTCTGCACTGGAATCCATTTTTCAAAAGAGCAAACAGATTTTTTTTTATATTCAATTTTGAAATCTGACATGGGGCTAGACAAATTGTCAGTTTCTCAGCTGCCCCAGTCATGTGACTTGTGCTCTGTTAAACTTCAGTCACTCTTTACTGCTGTACTGCAAGTTGGAGTGATATCAACCCACTCCCTTCCCCCCCCCCAGCAGCCTAACAAAAGATCAATAGTAAGGTAACGAGATAGCAGCTCCCTAACACAAGATAAAGCTGGCCATAGAAGCAACATCTGATCGTACTTATCGAGGATTCGTTACGATTTTTGGACCGTGTGTGGAAAATCCCGTCATTTTTCTTGCGGCGGCGATCGGTCGTTTGGTCGATCGGACAGGTTAAAAGATTTCTGTCGGCTGCCGATAATATCTCTGCATGTATTGCCGATCGTACGATTTTCAGAGGGAGACTGTCACCAGCTTTGGTCGGACATAACTTTCGTACGATTGCTGTCAGGGGCAGAACATCGGCTGATCTGTTCTTTTGCACTTTATTTGATCAGAATTGTCAGTGGCAGGTTGGGAGATGGGGAAGTCCGATCGTACCTTGATTCGAACGATCGGATCTTTGTGACCAGCTTAACAGCTGCCTGGTAGATCTAACAACAACACTCAATAGTTAAACCAAGTCCCACTGAGACTGATTCAGTTTCATTAAGTAGGAGAAATAACAGCCTGCCAGAAAGTAGTTCCATCCTAAAGTGCAGGCACAAGTCACATGACTGGGGCAGCTGGGAAACTGACAATATGTCTAGCCCCATGTCAGATTTCAAAATTGAATATAAAAACATGTTTTCCCATGACAGTATCCCTTTAAGGCACCCAAAAAAAAATCTGCTGTATAAGAAAAGATCGGAGAAATTTGGGGAAAAGGTAGATTTTAATAGCAAATGTAAACAGCTTCTGCTGGCGAATCTGCCCCTGCATCAGAAATTTCTGTTGTGTTAATAACCTGCTTTCTGGGTTTAATCACAATAGTTTTAATGTAGTCTCTTAAAGGAAAACTAAACTCTAACAATTAATATGTCTAAAAATGCCATATTTTATATACTAAACTTATTGCGCTAGCGTAAAGTTTCCTCTTCTCAATAGCAGCAATGATCCAGGACTTCAAACTTGTCACAGGGGGTCACCATCTTGGAAAGTGTCTGAGACACTCACATGCTCAGTGGGCTCTGAGGCTGAGCAGCTGCTGAGAAACTGAGCTTAGGGGTCATTGCAAATTATCCAGCAGAAAATGAGATTTGTCTGTACTATAAAATTCTGATGCTAGTTGCACTGGTGTATGTGCGGACATGTAGTAATTATCTGTATTAATTACTAATCAGGCTTATATTGGGACATTTCTATTCTATGTGTACTGTATATTTTGAGTCAGTCCCTAAGCTCAGTAAGTGACAGCAGCATAGGGCATATGCAGTGAATAAGCAGAAAAGAAGATGGGGAGCTACTGGGGCATCTTTGGAAGTACAGATCTTTACTGCTAAAGGACAGTGGTTGCCTTCGGCTGGTACAGAAGCCCAAAACCTAATCTACGACATTTCTAGCTCCTTCTTTGGTTATGCTTTAGTTCTCCTTCAATGTCTACCTGTATAGATTCTGACCTCACTCTGGGCATATATTAACATTCAGGCCTAACAAACAACTATAAACATTGGTCATTATGGTGAAGCAGTAGCTTTTTCACGCAGCCACCACATCTTTTCTTTAGTAGAAAGGCTTTATGTGACTGTTTATAATATACAGGAAGTTAATTGGAATATTTATAATTACCAGGAAGTTAAAGGGACACAAGTTATTTTGTATGTTACCTTTGTATTTTTCTAAAATGACTGTATAATAGTTCTCCTCCTGGGAATTGTTTCCAATTAGATTCTTCATTGAATAGTGATGTAATTGTTACCTATGCAGTCATATAAAATATTATGGCACTGTTTAACAGCCAAGCGGCACAGTCAGCCAAAACTGTAGCAGGACACCGACAGGTGAAATGTATTTAGAGCCAGAGCTCTTTCCTGCAAATACACCAGCTCAGGTGGTAGAAGAAAGGACAAGCAATCACGTGCCTCCAATGCCTTAGTTAAAGTGGAATTATAGAACAAAGAGCAAAGTGAACTCCAGACAGACAGTATAAATCAGCACTGTACAGCAAACATACAGAGGAAGAGGCAGATTTGTGCAAAATACTAGTATTATGCCAAGCAGTTTCAGCCAATTAGAGCTGCTGTCAGGTGTCATATTGTGAAGTTTAGCATTTCTCATTCCTTCTATTAGGTAATGAACAACAGGTTTAGCAGATGGTACATGGATAATAAAAAGCAAATTAACCAGTGACACTGCCAGCTTGCTGAAGAGAAAGGTTGACAAACTACAGAGTAAGCAAACATTAACAACCTGTACCAGTGCAGTTACTGCACACAATGAGGGATATTTGCCATATTGTGTATAATACAAGCGGCATGAGGTTGGGTAATGAGTTGGGTGAGCTATTCAAACTTTAGCTTTTACCGTACATCAATATTTCCAAACTCTTCTCAACTGCAGACTTGGTCCTACTCCCAAACTCTTCTCAGCTGCAAACTTGATCCTACTCCCAAACTCATCTCAGCTGCAGACTTGGTCCTACTCCCAAACTCTTCTCGACTGCAGACTTGGTCCTACTCCCAAACTCATCTCAGCTGCAGACTTGGTCCTACTCCCAAACTCATCTCAGCTGCAGACTTGGTCCTACTCCCAAACTCATCTCAGCTGCAAACTTGGTCCTACTCCTAAACTCATCTCAGCTGCAGACTTGGTCCTACTCCCAAACTCATCTCAGCTGCAGACTTGGTCCTACCCCCAAACTCATCTCAGCTGCAAACTTGGTCCTACTCCTAAACTCATCTCAGCTGCAGACTTGGTCCTACTCCCAAACTCATCTCAGCTGCAGACTTGGTCCTACCCCCAAACTCATCTCAGCTGCAGACTTGGCCCTACTCCCAAACTCATCTCAGCTGCAGACTTGGTCCTACTCCCAAACTCCTCTCAGCTGCAAACTTGGTCCTACTCCTAAACTCATCTTAGCTGCAGACCTGGTCCTACTCCCAAACTCATCTCAGCTGCAGACTTGGTCCTACTCCCAAACTCATCTCAGCTGCAGACTTGGTCCTACTCCCAAACTCATCTCAGCTGCAGATTTGGTCGTACTCCCAATTTCATCTCAGGTGCAGCCTTGGTCCTACTCCCTAACTCATCTCAGCTGAAGACTTGGTCCTACTCCCAAACACTTTTCAGCTGCAGACTTGGTCCTTTTCCATCTCTAAACTTTCATTAAGGGGTTAACTATCAGAATTGTGTCTTTTTAGCAGGTAATGGGATCACTGCACTTTAAAATAAATAAATACTATTTTACTATTCACATGAGATTTTATGGTGTATATCAGGGATCCCCAACCTTTTGAACCCGTGAGCAACATTTAGAAGTAAAAGGAGTTGGGGAGCAACACAAGCATGAAAAATGTTCTTGGGGTGCCAAATAAGTGCTGTGATTGGCCATTTAGTAGCCCCTATGCGAATTGTCAACCTACATTGAGGATCTGTTTGCAGTGCACCTGGTTTTTATGAAACCAAAACTTGCCTCCAAGCCTGGAATTCAAAAATAATCATCTGCTTTGAGGCCACTGGGAGCAACATCCAAGGGGTTGGAGAGCAACATGTTGCTCACGAGCTACTGGTTGGGGATCACTGGTGTATATGAAGGTAAATGAGAAATTTTTATATACTGTATATATATATATATATATATATATATATATATATATATATATATATACTTTTTGCACTGTATTTTCATTTGCCTATGACTGGAAGGTTTCACATAGGATTAATACAACTAACTGCTTCCATATATTTAGTGCATTAAATAGGTTACCTGGCACCAATCAGTGTTTTTTGGCTAAAGGTTTCAGCATATGTGGATATCTTACTATTACACCTAGAATATTACATATTTTTTATCCCATTGACATTTGTAAGGAAACTATAACCATAACCAAGTAGATGTTGGAATATATTTTTGTACTAGAGCTCAAAACTGTATATTTGAATATTGTTATCTACAGTAACATTTAACGGCAGCACTAGCAATAAAAGGTCCTGATTTTACAGTTAGTCAAAACTAAGATAAATAATATGCTTTGTGCAATATCTTACATCCTATTAGTAAATAAAATATGTGCCTGTGTAAGACAGTAAACTTCAGAGTGTATATTGTACATCTTCCTCTGCAAATTTTTGATACTAGAGGTTTTCCTACAAAATGCCCAACACTTGAGTGACATGATTTCTGTTGCCTGCTGAGCTGGGACATGTTGGGAATTGCATTTAGCAAAAGAACTGTCATGTCTATGGATACGATCATGAGCCAAGTGCAATTTGGCAAGATGCCTGTATAGCTAAACTGCACTGCCTTCACTAGATTTGCTTACAGATCTGATCAATAAATATAAATGTGGACCTGCGCAGGTCCAGTGATAACCTGAATCTCACACTGATAACCCTGTTTTTGTCCCATGCTGATGGATTAGGTGTGTGCATTCCAGGCAGATATCCACTTGAACCAGAGAGACCATTCAGTGGGCACCTAGCTTAAAAGTTTGACTGATGAGGAATGCAAATTAAGTGCTATGAATACGTTTTATCATGCCCAGAACAAAGCTTGGTTAGCATGCTTTGTTTACAACTGATGGTTGTTTTATTCCACTATTTATTGTATTATTATGGAGATGCAAGGACTATTATATGTATCTAAGCTTATATTTGTACAAGGTATCACACAGTTTAGTCAGAAACTGCTCAACTGTATGAAATATGGATTTAATGTCTTTAAATAAACCCATGAAACTAAAACAAACCCTATCTATAAGCAAGAAAATTTTCTTTAAATGCCAAGGGCTGTTACTTTGTACCCACAAATAATATTTAGAGTACAGGTGGCCATAGAAGCACAGATAATTTCGTACAAAATGAATTTTCGTACGATATTCTGTGCGTGTATGGTGGGAAACGAGCTGACCGATATCAGCAGAAGACTTGGCTATCGGTCGGCACGTCAATCGTGCTGGACAGAAAATTTTGATTGGGTGCCTTTGAAGGGACCCAAACATCTGCCATTTTTAGTGCTGAATTGTCAGATACAGGTAGAATTCTATTGTTTCTACCTGTATATCTGATGATTCAGCTCTACATGTGTGTATTGAAATGAACAATCTTTCTTGGAAAGATCTTTTCTGAGAAAGATCGTAATTGTTATTATCTATGGCCACCTTTAAAAATACAAAAAAATATGAAAAAATAACAAACATAACAGCCTATTCTTACATTTAATACACAGTACAACTTGGCATACTTCCCATTTTAGAGGATAGAATCAACGGGGCTCAGGTGGCGACACTGGATGTGAACCTGGCCAGCAGACCATAGCAACCAATCATTTTTTTTTCTTTTTCAGGGGCAGCTGCAGGTAGAACATTAGAAACATACATTTGATTGGTTGCCATGGAAATACTGCACAGATACAAATTTGCCTAGTGTTGATAAGAGAGCTTTAGTGAGTTGCTCAGATTGACAGTAATATCTACTGTTGAATAAAGTAAACAATATAGATGGCCATTTTGGAAATCTACCAGACATATTTTGTGAGTTTTCAAATAACTTCAGCCTACACAAAGGCCATTTCAGCTACGTCCCCTTGTAGTTGCTGAATTTTTCCCATTTTCAATATGCTTCTAGGACTTTTTCATGTGGTAAACACAGCTGCCACATGGTTTTCCCGAAATCCAAGTGAAACCTAAATTCTGATTTGCTACCTGACAACACAGCTTTTCCTAGTACTTTGAAACGTTATGTAACTGATATCTATAGTATAAGAATCTGACCAAGAAATATGATGTTTGGTTATATTGTCCATATGATCTTGTTTAAAAGAGACGGGCAGCTGCCATGTACAAATAGATGTTGAAATGCTAAATTATATTTACACAAATGGTAATATATAATAAATGTTTATATTTACATAATCACAAATGTGTTGTTCATTTATTAATATGACTTCTGTGGTCCTTGTCTGCCTTGCCCCTTAGGTGTATCTTTATCTTCAATATGATGTTAGAGTTGCCATAATTTAAAACGCTCTGGACAATTTGGACCTCTGTATTTGCTCTGTAGCAACCTGGAAACATTGATTATAGAGTAAATATTAACAGAATTCATTTTCATTTTGATTACTATCTACATGCATTATCCTGTATATGGATTTTTGTGATTACTCATTGTCATTGTTCCTGTATCATTCTTTAAAAAATAAAAAAGTTAAAAAAAGTTAAAAAAAAAAAAAAAAAATATTAACAGAATGCTGAGAGCAATTCAGACATATGGGGCACCCTCACCAACCACAACATAACTGGTTTTATTTGCATGTTAGTTACATAGAAACATAGATTAGGCAAATGTCCCAGGCATATTACTTTTCTCTCACTTTTTATCCTTTAAGGATAATTTGATTAAGAATCCATGAAGTCATAGTACAGTATGCTCAAAAAGAAATGTCACTTTTTCAGCTTTTTCTGTGCTGCTTTCTTTTTAACCATTTGTAGACGTTTCATGGCATTTAGCTGGGATTCCTGTGAGGTGGGACCTTTTGCTCCAGACTGCTGCATGCTGGGATCCACAGCCACCTTGTTGCTAGAGTTCACATTGCTTCCTGCAGTATTACTGCTTCCATTATTACTACCTAGCTGGCTACTAAGACTGCTAACACTTCCAGAGGATGATGGGTTAGGACTGGGAAGTCCTGTCTTACTGACATTATCACTGCTCATAGAACGACTGAGTCCTGTTTTCCCCAGTATGAGGGGTGGCAGTGGCTTTAGAGGGATTGTGCTGCTGCTTCCGCCAGACCCGCTTTTAGATACTGATCCTGCTTTAGATGGAGTAAGGCCCGGTACTGTTCCAGCTTTCTGCACTGAGGAAAGTGATGGAGGCTTTCCACTGGTTGCCTGGGAGTTTGTTCCCAGTTTGCCCGACACTGGTACAGCACTGGCTGTCTTGGCTCCAAATGCAGCCCAACCTGTCAGGCCACTGGCAGAGGATGATGATACACCAGAATTGGAGGGATTTGATGAAACTGCCGAGGAAGCCTGCAAGATAAATAAAATATATTATGCATAGATATCTTACATTTGATAATCTTGCTATTTTAAACTCCACTGTGAGGACTTGGGAGTCTGTTTTTAACAACAGGAAGAGTGTTGCAAAATTAACATCTATCTTTTTACATTATTATAGCTGACCTGGTGTTACATCTGGGATATTTAAATATTAACATTCAGCATGTGGTTGGAACAATACTTTGGATAAGATATGGAGAATGCTATGTATCTTGGTGAAATGACATCATACTGAAAGAGATGGAATTAAAAAAAAAAAAATATTTACTCAGCACACACTATCTACTTTGCTTCATTATTATCTCTAAACAAAATATTGCTTGCCAGATGGCACAATGATCCTTTCATAAAAGTCTCTAAAACAAATTAATTACTTAACAGTCATGAAATGCAGAAGGGTAAAGCTGTTGCCATCCAATCACACGTACAGCTCTGTCTGCCTCTCACAATGGCACTCACAGCAGTCTGGTGCTATACATTTCACTTACACAGGGATTTCCATCCAGTGGAAATACAGCCAGAGTTTAAAGTTCACAGGTTGGATATCAAGGGTTTCATTCAGTTCTACGAGGTTTGTTGCTACAATATATCAGTTCTACAATACATGAAAAAAAGTACCCAAAACATTGCCTTATGTGTGGTGTTCTTTGAAGGACACTTGCTAGCAAGTCTGGACTGGACTTCAAAACAGGCCCTGGCATCAATTACACAGAGGCCCAAACTAGTCAAATAGTCAAATTCGAGTTCTTAAAGGGCCAGAGTGTGATAAATCTCGAAACTCTAATTATTCACAATTTGAGTTTTGACCATATAAAAAATTTGAATTCGAATTTTCAATTCGACCCTTAATAAATCTGCCCTCAAGTGTTTCTCAGCCTAAAAATGCAATCACAGCATTCTCCCAGAACTGCTTTCCCGTGTGTTCCGCCTGCTTCAATAAAAAAAAACACTGCGACAATGCACTCGTGGCGCTTCGATTTCCGAAGTCGCCCGAAGTTTACTAGTGAGGAGTGCATTGGTGCAGGCGTTTTTTCATTGAAGCAGGCGGAACACATGGGGAAGCAGTTCGGGGAGATAAGTCGCCCCAAAGAGGCAAAAAATCTCCCCGAATCTCCAGGTGTGAGCTTACCCTAAGGAGCAATATAATCTATAAACATACCTTAACTTCTGCTCTTTTAAAGGCTAAGAATGTATTTGCAGAATCGGATTTGGATTTCAGCTCAGGTTTATTAACAGAGGGATCCTTTGCTACAGGTGTCACTGCAGATACAGCTGATGGGGCGGGCTTCTGTGAAGGCTTCTGATTCTTTTGTGCCTGTGGTTGGAATGAACAACATAATCAGAAAGAGAAGTGACAAATGTAAACTAGATATATTGTTTACACATTATGTACACAATATTATGAAGTATTAAGGTGGTCATTCATAAACCAGCACAAAAAGAACATTATCTGCTGACTTGGCTACTATGTATGGGGCCAAAATGATAGTAAATGCAGTGCTCTCCTGATGGCTGTCCAGATGCCCGATTATAATTTAATTTCTGTTAGGGCTAGTATATATTGTCACAGGGAAACTCTGAATTTACAACCACCTCAGAACCAGGCAGGAGCTCCACAGTGTTCTGTGTCAATTGGTGCAGCACACTAGCATCTAATGCATCATTTTAATGGAAAGGGGACCCCATCCAAAACTTTCACCGCAACTGCATCTGATTTGTGTCAAAGTACAAGAAAAACGTATGTTAATTTTGACCTGGGAGTCAGGAGCACTGATCCCCTCACAACCACAATTGCACTGAAATTCTGGGAAAAAAGCTGTGGGGAAAAACATGGCAACATGCATTTGAAATTGCACTTTGCACACTGCACTTGTGGTCGTAAATAACCCTTTTATGTATTTCAAGAACAATAAAAAAATGTTCCTCCTGTAAAACCATAGCAAATAACTATAAATACTGGCAGCACATATTTTCCAGCACCGTTGTATAATAATCCTTCTCTGTTCAGATTACATTTTGTTAATCTCTGTGTATTTCTTTGTTACTGCAGTTTATTTCTACCTCCTGCTAACCAATTCCACTTTCTGGGTACTTTTGCTACCTAAACCTCAATGCTTACCATTCTTTTCATTTGCCTTGTGCAGCGAGCACAATACCACACCAACCGTGGGTCATTCACATCTTTATCTGTGACCTGTGGTCTGTGGCAGTCCTGATGGTACAGATTGTGGCACTCTTGACATTCAACCAGCTGATTGCCTGAGAACACTGTCATTTGCCTAAAATCAATGGAGAAAATTTTCTCTCAGAAATCTAGAAAATACCAAATATTAGCAGATCCAGGTATTTAGGCATAATTTCTTATTCATATGTCTGCTTCATCATTTTATCTTTTCAAAGAGTCTACTATATTCTGCAGCAATAAGGTAAGTATTCATACAAAACAAACTCTGGATATCAACAAAAAGAGCAATCTAAATCTTAGGTTTAAATCTTCTTATGATGAAATTGTCTTTTTCAAGCAGTGACAGGTCATCACCATTATCTATATAATAAATATACTATATATAGTACAATGTCCGGAGGGCAATGAAAAGAAAATTGAGGGGTAATAGACAATGGGGTGCTAAACAGAGTTGAGCAGCAGCACATATAATATTATAAGGGAGGCAGACTTTGGTTGGTTGCCCAAATAGGAAAAAATATAGGCATTCTGGCTTAATGTCAGACCAAAGCTCAATGTATGAGTCTGTCAGGAAGCCTTCAAGTCATTAATTCCTTTCAAAAGCATCAAAAGCCTGAGAGGCGATAAACACTTACCGACAAACAACACAAGCCAACCCCATCTCCATGGCAAAATCATCAGCACTGGTCTCTTCAAAGCTTGAGAGATCTGGCACAGGCAAATCCTTGCTTAACTGTACTGTGACAGGGGAAGAGCGAGCTTCTGTCTTTTCTATACGAGGCTTCTTTGGGATATCCATAATGTCATTGATTTCCACTTTCATCTGCCGACCAAAAGAATTGAATGCACATTAATCAACAAAACACAATTCTACAGTAGCCTAGCAAGAACAACCAGCCTGAACTGGATATCACCACATATTCTTTGTTTGATAATTATATATTATAAAAAAAGAAAACTATATATAGAACGAAAACATATCGCACACAAAAAAGCAGTTTTGCCTGCTGCAGCCCCCCCCCCATCCCACTGAAAAAACAACTTCAAATGACCGAAATTGCTTACTGTTGCCTAGCAATGGGACTTAATTCAAGTCCAATTTTCACCAGAATAAATCTACACATGTGTGGTAAAATCTCACAGATATACTTCTGTATAACTGTTGGTATAGCCTGAAAAGTATAGGTATGGGACCTGTTTTCTAGAATGCTCAGGGCCTCAGGCTTTCTGGATAAAGGATCTTTCCATAATTTAGATCTTTATACCTTACGTGTACTAGAAAATCATTTAAACATTAAATAAACCCAATAGGCTGGGTTTGCCTCCAATAAGAATTAATTATATCTTAGTTTGGATCAAGTACAATGTACTGTTTTATTATTACAGGGGGAAAAAATATTTTTTTAAAATGTGCATATTTGGATAAAATTGAGTCTATGAAAGACAGCCTTTCCATAATTTGAATCTTTCTGGATAATGGGTTTCCGGATAACGTACCCCATACCTGTAGTGAAATTTGATCATATAGAATCTATATTATATATTGAATAAAGTACCCCCTCTTGTAAAATATAAGGATATTATAAGTTACCGAGGAGTTTCATGACCATATAAAAACACGAGGCCGAAGGCCGAGTGTTTTTATACAGGTCATGGACCTCCGAGGTAACTTCTAATATCCTCATATTTTACAACTGGGGGTACTTTATTTATTATAATACACAAGTTTCAGTGAGTCATGTGACAGAAATGACATCAGAACTCACCATTTATAACTGATGACATCAGAACTCACCGTTTATAAGGATATAATTTACAGGATATTCATGGCTTTTGTGTATTATAGACAAATACAAGAGTCCTCTGCACTCAACCCATTATCAATATATTTAAGACAGAGACATTTTGTGCATACTGCTACTAAAAAATGCCTTACCCTTTAAACAAAACAGGGATTGTTTGTCCATATATTGCAATATATTTAAGCTGGCCAACTGTCAAAGTCATCCCATATCTGGCCAGTCCTACGCTTAATTTTCATCTGATTCATTAAGAATTCTATTGCTTTATTATACATTTTACAAAGGGACTAAGTTTTACCTGCAACTTACTAGCTGCTTTCAAATTAAAGGAGGACTCTTGTATGTGTCTATATGTATTTTGTGGTCACAGCCTCATTGCACCCCCGCCTAATGGTTTTTAAAATTAGTGGTGAGCACAACTTTCGTTTGTTTGTTATAGTTATACAGGAGCAGTGACCAGCTCCATGTTGTAGCTCCCACCCTTCCCAACTATAGTCAGGTGATCCCACTGGTGTCTAATAAAAGGGCAGCCAATTATGGGTGCTTTACTTTGAAAGCAGCTAGTAAGTTGCAGGTAAAACTTAGTCCCTTTGTAAAATGTATAATGAAGCAATAGAATTCTTAATGAATCAGATGAAAATTAAGCATAGGACTGGCCAGATATGGGATGACTTTGACGTAGTTGGCCAGCTTAAATATATTGCAATATATGGACAAACAATCCCTGTTTTGTTTAAAGGGTAAGGCATTTTTCAGTAGCAGTATGCACAAAATGTCTCTGTCTTAAATATATTGATAATGGGTTGAGTGCAGAGGACTCTTGTATTTGTCTATTGTATTTTGTGGTCACAGCCTCATTGCACCCGCCTAATGGTTTTAAAAATTAGTGGTGAGCACAACTTTCTTGTTTGTGAAATTTGATCATGACATTGTTATAGGAGAGTGGTATTGTTGTCGGAGCATAATAACACTGTACCCACTGTAATAGAATCAGCCCATATATTGTAGAACAAGCTTAAATGTTATTGTACATTCCCATATAGTAAAAGACTATGTATAACAGGTTGAAAACCATAGTACAAATTGGTGTGTTATACAACCTGGTCGACACTACACATACAAAAATTGCAGAAATCACTATGGGACATTTAATTCTATATATGACTATAAGATTATGATATTATGTGACAATGACTTCTAACAAGTCATTGGGTAGTGAGGTGACATCAGAGCTACAAAATTTGCACCCATTCACTATATTAACTGAGTTATGATATGGAAGGTCTTTTTGTGGTACCGTATATACTCGTGTATAAGCCGACCCGTGTATAAGCCGAGGTACCTAATTTTACCTACAAAAACTGGGAAAACTTATTGAGTCGCGTATAAGCCGAGGGTGAGAAATGCAGCAGCATTTAATAATACAAGTATTCAGTGTGGGACTGGGCTGGTGGGACCCAGGGAAAATACCTACGGTAGTGGGCTCTGCAGACCCAGACTCTCTCCCCCACCCACTCAGATCATGGCCTCAAGGAAGAATAGAAGTATGATATATTATGACAACATATTATTATAGAGAAAAAGGAAAGTTTGCTTCAGGAAAATAACGAATTCCTGTATTGAGAGAGAGCCATCATACAGTGTCATGAAATACATTTTCTGTGAATCAATTGCTTCTGTTACTTTTTGAAGCCAACTGCATAAAGTTTGTTAAATTTTGGCATGTGTCGAATTTCCAAATAGGTGCTTAAATGAGACAGAACCTTATATCATCTCAAGATCATTTACAGTTTTTATCAGGGCTCAATTCAAGTGACAACTGAAAAAAAAGACAACCCAACATTTCTCACATTACCGTACCAATTTTGACCACAGCAGGGAGCAGCGAATCACAGCGCGTTATACGCACTCCGCACATCACAGGCAGCAGTCAGCAAGAGGCGCATGCGCATTGCGCGCAGCTGCGCATATTTACATTTCCTTAGCGTACTGGACGTACTGGACGTAGAAGCGAGAGGCGCAGGCGCATTGCGCGCAGCTGCGCATATTTACGGTAAATTTACCTTAGCGTACTGCAGCAGGACGTAGAAGCGCCCCTGCCTGCAGAGACGAGCCGGGACTGTGTCATGCAATCCAGGACAGCCATCCAGGACAGCCATCGGAAGCGCAGCCATCAGAACCCGCATCAACCGCATCAGCCAAATAGGTAATTTTTTTACTGACCCGCGTATAAGCCGAGGCAGCATTTTTCAGCTTATTTTGGGTGCTGAAAAACTCGGCTTATACGCGAGTATATACGGTAGTTTCTTTTTTTTTTTTTTTTTTTTTGGAAGTATTTGAATTTCTTCCTTTTCAGCAGATTCTGGTTGTATAAATAAGAATACCCCACTAAATTTCTATAAAAAAGTATGTCTGTGGAAAACATGCCTTTTATAAAACTCCCACATTAGGTACAGAATGTTTGGAGAGAAAGCATTTGCAGAGCTCACTGTACTGGAGAAGGCACAAATGACTTGGATAAGAGCAAGAAGAAAAAGAAGTACAAGAGGTAGAAAAGAAAATATCTAATAATAAAAGACCTCTCCAACCAGGACTGTTGAGTACACTAAGTACAATACAAGTACAGCTTGTGGATGCTGCAGTATTACTCTGATGACTACATAGAACACCTTTAATGCTTTTTGACTAGAATGCCTCCTTCACACATATTAGATTTCAAAAGGAAACTCTGTCCTATGTAACTATGACAACCACATATGAGTGAACAATGTACTGGATACAGCATAAACTTTGGGGAGAAAAAAGAGCTGTATATAAGAAATTAGTCACCTTGGCACAAAAAAATTTATTTGCTTGCCAATGACACAATGGCAGAAAAACAAGGGGAATTGCTTCCTGTATAGGGTAATGTAAAGCCACACAATGAACCCTTAATCAATACTTCCAGAAAATGCTCACTACATTTATCTGTAACAAAATTGTTAGAACAGCTAAAGAGACACTGTACCCACTTGATAGAGGGGGTTTGGCAGTGCAAAACTTAGAGGCTTCCTATTTGGCGGCACAATCACATATGTACACTGAAAACCAGAATATGCAACTGCAGGTCTCATTTCTAGGCTCACTAAAACACAGGCAGAATGATATTTTGTGTTTATAACCTTATCAAACATTGCAGGGGCCCTATGACCCAGTTTGTACAGTATATTGTAAATACCCAATAGAAAACTGTTTAAAAATAGTAAAAACAAGCAGAAAGCTCCCTACACTGCCTCCTTAATTTATCTCAACTCTCAGGACTTGAACAACAAACCTTCCACTCTCGAAAAACTCCACTCTCGAAAAACTGTAATCTAATTCACTTTATTGCCCTTCGGGGCCACCAGGGGAATTTAAAAAAAGATGGATGTTTTAATGATACCATTGCACCCTAAGCAGCTCTAAAGCTTTGCAATCTGCAGTTACATACATACTTTCAATTAAAGGAGGTCTTTACAGAGCAGTTTTAGACCTTCTCACTAGTATTCACAGATTACATTCAAATTAATTGGCTCCTGGCAACAGCCCCAAGTGCTCCATTTCGCTGCACCAAACATAAATTGCAGGAGACACTGGAAGAACTATATACTTGTACATATTTATCCTTCTTCTTCTAACTGTTCACAATTCTGACTGTGCTATGGTAAGTGCTTGGTCTGCCAAAGACAGTGATAGGGCCTCACAAACCAGTAATATGCGTATTCATGCATAAAACACAACTGTAATGAAATTTTGACAGATCAGACAGTACTAAATCAAAACAGAAAAATGCCTTTTATACTGAAGAACACTCTGACAAAGCTTTTTTGACAGACTTTTTACCTTATCAGCAGTTCTCTTCTCAGCTTCCTTCTTCACTTTCTCTGAAGCCAGTGGTTTGCTTAGGATACTGCTGGATGGAGTACTGCTAGAGGCCTTTGTTTCAGGCTTAACTTTAGACAACATTGCTTTGGGCTGCTCCACTTCCTTAAATAAGAGCATATTTATTTAAGACAAGCAGTATAAAATTCAAATACATCTCTTTATTTCAGATAGACATTAAGGGTGGAACAATAATCTATATAACTCGATCAGCTAAGTCAGAAACACAGATGGCAAGCTCTGGCATTTTGGTATGAATTACGTCAATGGTGTGAAGCTGCCCCTTTGTTTATATGTTTCTCTAAATACAGGTGCAGGCTTGGGCTACTAAAGCCATACTCAGCTTCTAAAGGAGATTAGTTATTACAAAACAATTCAACACATATCTTATTTGCTATGCAAGCTACAAAGTACTCCATGGTCTTTTCACAAGATGAAGCCATTTGCAAATGAGCAAATTATTCAATTCCCCCAATAAATACACTTATTGAAGGTGGAGTGTTGAATTTATTCTCCTTTCAAGTGAATTTAGCTTGCAACGTTTAGAAAAGTAAATAAAATATGAGCAAATGTATTATTTTCTCAAAATGGTACATTTTAAAGTACCTTGGGTTGAGGTCGGTAGACAGAGTCGTTGCCCTTGCATAGTGACTCATCAAGCAACGCCTTCAGTTTTTCAGCAGAGTCCTTGCTCTTTGAGTGGAGGTATCCAAGTGCCTTCAAAAATACAGGGTCCAGCTCAGTATTTATAGTGACTGCCATGGTTATCACCTGAAATGAAAACAAGGCTATGGTTATATAAAACAAAGTTTTACCAGTTGTTTCAAGTGGTAAAAGTCTAAAGTACCAGTAACATCAAAAAATTTAATTGCTTTAAAGCACTAGTAAAACTGCTGTGTTTGCTTCAGAAAAACTATTTTTTATATAAATAAGCTGCTGTGTAGCCATGGGCAGTCATTCAAATGAGAAAAGGCTCAAGTTACACAGCAGATAGCAGATAAGGGCAACACTACATGATATTCCCATTACTTCAAAACACTTTCATTTTTTGGTGTTACTGTTCCTTTAAGGGCTAGTCCACACGAGGAAATTCGGGTAGATTTTGTCGCCTGGCGACTAATCGCCTCGTCTTTTGAGCGACTTATCTCCCCGAACTGCCTCATCGTTTTATCGTGGAGATAGTCGCTCAAAAAACAAGGCGATTAGTCGCCAGGCGACAAAATCTCCCCGAATCTCCTCGTGTGGCCTTACCCTTAAGACTTAAATGGGTCGTTCACCTTCATGTTTATTTTGAGTATGTCATAGAATGGCTAATTCTAAACAACTTCAATTGGTCTTCATTTTTTCTTCTTTTTTAATAGCTTTTCTTCTTCTGACTCATTCCAGCATTCAAATGGGGGTCACTTAACCCATCTAAAAAATAAATGCTCTGTAAGGCTACACATTGTTATTGCTATTTTTTTATTATTCATCTTTCTAATCCTATTCATATTACAGTGTCTTATTCAAATCAGTGCATGGTTTCTAAGATAATTTGGACCCCGACAACCATATTGCAAAAAAACTGCAAACTGGAAATAACGAATAAAAAACGGAATAACAAAAAAACACAAATAGTAAAAAAGAAAAACCAATTGCAAGTTGTCAAATTATCACTCTCCACTTCATACTAAAAGTTATTTTAAAGGTGATCAACCCATTTAAATTGTATACTTTGCACCAACCTCCACCATGCGATCTGAATACTGATTTGCCCAAATTGGCCTAACACTTTAGAGGCAAAATCAGGCAAATATCCACTTATCTGGTGACCTTGCAAAAAAGACACATCTTTATCTGCATGGCAATTTTAACACTGAGAGGTAAACAAATAAAGATGACACTGAAGTGTGGAGTATTCCACAATTGTATTACGTTCAATAAAAATTAAGTAACTATTATAAATATTTTATCTTGCATTTCCCTTACCTAAATTAAGAAAATTGTGCTACTGACTGAACTTTGTATGTCTGATTAAATGGATAATTTGAGTACTCTGCTTTTACATGTACGTTTATTGGTGTACATTTTTACTACTTTCAATACACTTCAATAATCTTGACATGGCTAAGTCCATGTGCATCTGATACACTAATATTAGAACACCAATACACATACCTGGAAAAACAAAGAATGCTCAGATTAATTTAATCTGAGATGCGAAGTACAGAAAGTAGCACATTTAAACCTTAAACATGGCGCTAAATAATACTAGAGATTATTAACTTAATTTAGGTAAGTGAAATGCAAACCAAAAGCTATGGAAGTTAGCTAGTTTAACTTGTTTAGTGAAGAACAAAAAAAGATAGATATTTTTTAATTTCAATATCAGGAAAAAAGAATGTTCAGTACAAAACCTATTAATTGAACGAATGTTGAAAAGTGGGCATAGGGGTAGTACCCTCTTGTTAGGGGCAATGCGCTAATGTGGCAAGTTGATAAGCTTGCCTCAGGTGGCAACGCCAAACATGTTACCAGGGGTTGCAAAAATCAGCTCCTGGGGTTGTTCACCTTCAAACAACTAGTTGTTTTCAGATAGATCACCAGAAATGACAACTTTTTCCAATTACTTTCTATTTTCTATGAGTTAACGTTTTTCTAGTATTGAAGTGTGAAGTGTCATTTTTCACCTTCTATATGGGAGGGGGGGGTTGCCAACCCTGTAAAGTGTTCTAAATTGATACATCTCTTATCTTTGTCCCTACTGAGCAGAATCTCTGGGTTTCATTACAGGCAGCTGTTAGAATTGATACAATAGTTGCTAATACTCCAGAGATGCTGCTGAGAAATGGATCAACTAAATGTTGCAAAGATTAAACAGTTTAAAGTCTGTGCCTGAATTACTGAGCTGCCAGACTGAAACGCCAGAGACACGAACATTCAACTTTAAACTTAGATTTTGGTAAAAACAGTAAAAAAAAATAAATAATAGAAAGTAATTGAAAAAAGTCTTTATTTCTGGGGAACAATCTGAAAACAACTGAACTGGAAAAAAAGTGTTTGGAAGGTGAACAACCCCTTTAAAAGACAATTTTTTGAGTTTTAAACTGGGAATTTGGCTCCTCCAGTGCACAGTTGCACTAGTAACGCGCCACCCCCCCCCCCAGACCAGGAAAGGTAAGGGCTGGGGGTGGCTTAAAGTAAGGCTGCCCCTTATTCAACATCAGATTAAATAGGGCAAACAGCAAAACTGAAAGTGGCTTCAGTTTCTATGGTGACTGCAATATTAGGCCAGAACGTGTCTATTGCTAACACCTTCAGCACACATGCAGCAGTGTAGACCAAGTGGCAGCTTTTTTCACTAATGTGGCCAAATATTTATGCTACTGCTACGCGATTCCAGATTGCACTGTGCTGGCGGGCCACATTATTATTCATTTCATGATGGAGGCTGCGGCCCGGTGTGAATTTGAAAACAGGCCGGACTTTGGCATGCCTAGCATATAATGTCTCTTTACAAATATATGAATTCTTGGCTCACTATACTTGTACCTTATGGTCTTTTTCAAATGTAAAGCTAACAAAAAAAAATTAAAGAGTAAAATCACGTAATATTTTAAGAAAAGGTAACCTTCCCCCTTAAATGACTGCCATTGGACCCACTGACATAATTAAAGGAACAATAAAACAAAAAATGAAAGTTTTTTATAGTAATGAAAATATAATGCACTTTTTTGTTGCACTGTTAAAACTGATGTTTTTGCTTCAAAAGACAAGGTCCCTCTAAATTTAGGAAATACGTGTTTTTTGTTTGTTTTTTTTGCAAAGCTGCTTACCAGTCTGAGGCCAGTAGAGATACCTCCCCATACCTTCTAGAGCCTGTAACATTTCATGTTTTTCACAGTAGAATGTACAACATAATACTCTATACACTGACACATACTTTGGGTTACTAGACCAGGAGCAACTGTTGCACCATTATTACATTCCCCCTATATTAGAGTGAGAGGCCAAGTCAGTAAGAGACAACACACACACCCTTGTCGCCAACGATGCTCAACCTGCTTCATTACAGTTCTTACAAGTCTAACAATTATAACTGAGAAGTGACATGTTCACCGTTTGGGCGCCCCTGTCGTATGCTGTCTAGTCATTACTTACTTTAGCGGACAAACCTTGCTACAACTATTTCACCATACAATATAAATATTCAATGCTTCCAAGCTTTGTCTTACGGTTCTAGCTGCACTGTGCCGCCGCTTCCGGGTGTGGGAGGAGCGTGGTCCTTCAGTAATACGGCTCCCCGCAGACAGTGTTCAAGGGTTCCGGTACTGCGTCTGCTTGTAATAGAACAATTAATTATATTCATTAAATATATGAATAATTATATTCATTAAATATATGAATAATTATATTCATTAAATATATGAATAATTATATTCATATACTGGCTGTGTCTCGGGGCCACTATTCACTGAACTTTGGGATTGTAACCTTACTGCTCTGTACTTGAAAATATTACAGTGGCTCGGCCGCTCGGGCGAACATCTCGTGGCGTGAATAAAGATACCTACCACCCGGATCTGGAGGATTGCAGCTAGACCTTTCCTTGGTCCACCCACGTCGTGGGAGCTATGAGCGTCTAACTGGGCATATAGCGCTTTTTTAGCCCAGCCAAAAGGGGTCGGGGAGTAGTGGAGTACAGTTGTGGAACCAATGGAGATCATCAGATGCCTGTCCTGGTGACTTTTCCCCTGTCACCAGTAATTATAACATAAGTGTGTGGTGGTGCCTACAACTCCCAGCAACCCATCTCAGTGTACTGTGATAGGAGGTGTACTATATAATGAGTTTGGTGCTACAAATTTAGGGTTGCCACCGCACCCCTTTAGGGATCTTTCTTACGCACAGGCATTTTTTTTTTTTGCTGCAATCCCCTGCGTTCCACATGAAAGCACCGAATGCAGGTGAAATGCAAAATGCTGCATCCCACCTGCATTTTTGTGCTTACATGCGTCTGTGTGAGTACAGCCCCATTGACAAGAATAGAGTGTGTTTACTCCTGCGCTCCTCTGCGGCTGAACGCAAGAAAGCGGAACGCAGGGAAGGGCAGCAAAAAACGTCCATGTGTAAGAGCCCTTTAAAACTCAACACATATGTAAACCACAGCCTGCATGGCTAATTAGCAATTCATTTAGATGCATGGCTGCACATAAGGGCTCTTATACACGACTGTTTTTTCCTGCGCTCCCCTGCGTTGCACTTTCTTCCGTTCAGCCGCAGAGAAGCGCAGGAGTAGATGCACTCCATTATTGTTAAGGGGGCTGTACTTACACAGACACATTTAAGCGGCGGACGCAGCATGTTACATTTCACTTGCGTTCAGAGCATACATGCGTCTGTGTGTACAGCCCCCTTCACAAGAATTGAGTGCGTCTACTCCTGTGCTCTCCTGCGGCTGAACGGTAGAAAGTGCAACACAGGGGGGGGGACAGAAAAAAACAGCCGTGTTTAAGAGCCCTAAATCAGTTCAGTCTGCAGCATGAATCTAAATTAATTGCTAATGCTGGCTTTGTATTCCATGTGTGTTTGGTTTTAAAGTGATGAGGTGGCAACCCTATGCTACATACAGATCTCTATAATAATCCACAACTATGAGACTACCCCTCTGTAAATAATAAAGTTCACTTTTCAAAAAGTCCACATGGGTTGTGTGAAAACGTTTAGAAAAAGTGGTATAAAGTTGATACCTTATCATATGATTTTCATATCATTATCATAGCCAATAAAGGTATCACCTTTTTTTTTCTACTTTTATTTTTTTTTATTTCTAAAGGATCGCCCTGTAACATTTTAACTGGCTAACACGGTACAACTTTACATGCAGTTTGATGATGACTAAATGCTTTATATTGAGAGACTTATTTTTAAAAGCAGGGCAGGGAAAGATTTGCAAATCTTTGGTCAGAGCTGCCAATCAATCGGTAAACTGAACCAAAACATAAGAAGCTTTATGGGAAGTGATATACAAACAATAAAATTCTATTTTTTTTTGATAAAATAATCTATTTAGCTGGAGGCCTGTGTATAGTCTTACAGTATTACAGCACATATCAATTGCATAAAAGCTAAGATTCATAACAATAATACTTTATTGAGCATTAAAATATTTGTATACCTCTCCATCTCACACATAATAGCTTAAATTGAAAACAAAGTTCGGCCCTTGAGATTACGCAACGCTCAAAATCCCCATCAAGGTTATTCTTTTAGTGCCTTTCACCAATTATTCTTCTAGTCACTTTTGTGACTAGAGGTGTAGTTCCCCTTCAGGTTAACATTTAGCATGTTATAAAACAGGCAATTGTTTTCAACATTTCAACTGGGTTTCATTTTTATAGTTATTGAATTATTTACCATCTTCTGACTTTTCTGCTTTCAAATAGAGGTCACTGACCCAAGGAGCCCATAAAATATTACTTTGTAAGGCTACAAAATGATTATGTTTATTTTTTTACTTGTCTTTCTATTCAGGTTCTTTCCTAGTCAAAATTCTTGTTGAATCTCTCATTGAAACAACTGCATGGTTGCTAGGGTAATTTGGACTCAAACTTATAGCCTCAAAATATCACTCTCAACATCATACTAAAAGTTAATCAAAAGGCAAACAACCATTTTAAAATCCTTTCACACAGGTCTCCTCACTCCCTGATTTAGGTGGAGTGATGGGATGCTGAAAAGTCCTGATCACATATGCTGTTATATAAAATCTGAACAGATGATTTCTAGTTTTTACTGTCTGGTTTTAAATAGTAATGAGGATGATAGATTCTGCTTATTGCCATTATATTGTTATGGAGTATGTTTTGACCCGTGTTATATTTTGCAAATTGTTGATTGCTTTGAGGGAGTTCTTGTTTGTGTATGCCATTTTCTGATCCACATGTGATATGCGTCTAAGATACAAAATTCACTGTTAACTTATTCTGTGTAATGGCACAAACTACATAGTTCTGCTCTCAGTAGTGCTTGGGGCTATTATATGTCTGTGATGGCAACCTTAAAAGAGTAAACTGGGTGTTTTTTGTTGGCAGATGGGGTATTAAATTGCGCTTTAGATCTTCAGTTGAAAGTTATAAAAGTCAGTGTGGCTTTGGCTTAACCTCAGCGGCATTTGGTGATGAGCACAAGTGGTGAGTGGGGATGGCAAGAGAACTCAGGAGACTTCAGAGTCAGGTACAGGATCACAGAATTAAAGGGATTGTTCAACTTCCCACTTTCAGCTATGTAAACTGTTCTAACTAGCTTCTCAACAGCTGCTCAGAGCACATTGAGCATGTTACAGTCACAGACACTTCCCAAGATGGTGGCCTCCTGTGACAAGTCTGAAGTCCTTAATCATTCCTGCTATTAAGATGCTGAAACGTTAGGCTGGTGCAATAAGTTAACTATATAAAATATGGCATTTTTAACCATATTTATTTTTATGGTTTATTCTGCTTTAAATTTCATTAAAGGCAGCTGTTAGAATTTATACAATAGTTGCTAATATTTCACAGATGCTGCTGAGAGAAAATTGTAAAAGTTCAGAGTCTACACCTGGATTACTGAGCTGCCAGACTGAAAAACCAGAGAAACAAGAATAGTAAATGTTAAAATAAAATTTTGTAAAAATGGTCAAAAATAATATATGAAAAGCAACTGAAAAAGCCCTTATTTCTGATGAACAATCTGAAAACAATGTGTTTTGAAGGTGAACAGCCCCTTTAAGGCTGGAAGAAAGTGGCTTAGGAAGGAGGAGATAGTTTGTGTTAGTGGAGGTGTTGTTCTTCTTGTTTATGGACTTTGTTTTTTAATAAATCAGCCAAGTAGCAAGGAGAGTGTAAAACAGTGAGTTAATCTGTTGGTTAGGGTTATAAAAAGTTATAGGATACATAGAAAAAAGGTGTTGTACATTCAGTTTGTTATTGTTTATTAGGGTACTGTAGTTATCTTGCTTGGCCTTTGACATGGCAGAGACAGGAGGAAATTTTTAATGAGAAAACGAGTATTCTGTGCCTGGCAATGCTAGAGGAGGACACTCTCCCCTGCCTTAACTACACTAGCAGTGGGAGAAACTCTTTCTGTTGAACACCTGGGAAACTGGTATCCAGGCTCTGTCGTAACCTTCTGTCACTGCCCCCCCCCCATTTCTTACATGACAGGTGCGATGGCAAGCAAATATCCCAGACCTTATTAAGGATGACTGGGACAAGGCTATAGACACCATGTATAACAGTTTAAATGCCCAGCAATAGCTGCTTTTTGGTCTCAAATCATGGCCTCCTTAGTGGCTACTCTAGATTTCCCACAAGCACTTTCTCCCAAGGGGTGTCTCTTGGGTGTAGTGGGCTACTTAGTGCCCACCGCCCATGCAAGGTTGAGGTTTCATACTTTAAGGTTTAATGCTAAAAAAATTTAAATAATGCGCTGGACGGGGCCCACCCCTCCCACACAGGACTCCTGGATAAATATAGTAAATTCAGTAATACCTAAGAATAAACTCACATATGAATCTAGAGGAAGCATTTGTAACACCTACTGTACTCTGCTAAACTGTAAATGTTGCTGCCATTTATGGAGTATGTTCAAACAAAACCAGTGACAAGTCTTTACCTCAGGGAGCCCTGTGCATACCAGTAGTACAAACATAAGTAATCATAACTGCAGTTTTAGAGCAGGGAAATTGTAGTGGTACTATATAATTGAAGTATTGCGGGAACAGATGGCTTAATTTATCAGAAGTATATCTTTTAAAATGTTAAATAATCCATTCATTCCAGTAGTAGACAGACATACAGAATCCAGGGCTCCCTGTAGTGTCTCTCTCTCCTTGTCTTTCACCTTGTTAAACTCTTCTAAATCACTTGTAAACAAATCACTTAGGAATGAATCACAATCGCAAATGCTCTACCCTAAAAATATCTTAATACTGGGAAAAGTAAAAGCTGGGTACTGCTGAATACAAGTCTGGGGAGTTGAGAATTTAAAAAGAACTGATTATTAACTATTATTTATACATTTTGTTACTTCATAACATAAAATAAAACATTTCTTCTTATCACATGAATTTTCATGTGTGTGTTGAGGGCTGTTAAATGCATAAAACACAGTAATTACTGATCTGTTAGTTAAGTTAATGTATGTGCTGAGTATCCATCAATGTAAAATATAGCCAGAGCATCGTGCATCATTGCATAGATTGATAAAGGGTGCCATCTAGTGTTGTTTTTGTATGGTTTTGTAATTTCGGCAATGGGAAAGTTAAAGCTGTTTTTCTTTGGTAAGAAAGGTAGCGAACATATTTTAACATGGCTTTTGAAAAAGGCATTGATGTTCTAAGAAATTCATGACTGTGCGACTCAACTCAACTGCCCTTGTTATTTAACATTTTCTTCTTGTGATTTTAAAGTGACAAGTGACATACTGCTGTTATTGCAATATGGCCAGTATCCGAAAACCACAAGAACAATTTTTAAATCCTTCTATAAGCTGATCCCTAGCTGAGTGATACTCATAAACAGTAATATCTAAAATTTGAGAGCTAGATTTGTCTGGCCCCGCCCTTGCTGTTTCACTTTACAGATTTCAGATTATGTGGAGCTGCAGTAGCATTCCTAGAGGGGGGCGGGCCCTGGTGCGTGACGCGCAGCCGGGCCCCGCCCCCTCCGTACAGCCGATTTTGCTGGGGATTTCAGTGGTTTGCAGCGCTGCCGGGGGGCCCTGAGGGGGTGCGGGCCCTGGCCCGCTCGCACCCCCTGCTCCCCCGGTAGTTCCGCCACTGTGGAGCTGTATATTCCCCTAGACATGGGGTGAGTTTAAGAAAAGAAGAAAAAAAAATAGTGTTGTTTTCTAGTCAGACAGGTTCCTATCAAGCATAAAAATGTTTTTGTTCTTTTTTTTAGTTCAAGAACTTTTTTTGGAGTTCAGCATTTAGTGAGGACCCCCTTAGCTGGCAATAAGGTCACAATCATATGGAAATATTTCTGTATCAGCCTCAGTTCCATATAGGTGTTCACACAAATTCTTGATTTAACTGACATTCAAGATTGGCATCCAGGAGTATATAAATGTAGGGAAGTGTTAATTTCCCCTTCGGTCGGAGCCTCATGGCTGAGAGTGGGATTTCCTAGAGTTTCCAAGGGCAGAGCTCTTGGATTGGTGCAGCATGGCTGATCCCAAAGGAAGCCACAATGTGTTGCTGTGCACCAATATAATAGGAGAATGTCATGTGCTCACACATCTTGAATTGGATCTTGGTTTGGATGCAGGATGGAGTGATCGTCGGCCGGGGTGCTGCAGTGGCAGACCTCAGGCTATAGAGACACACACTATGGCTGCTATGCCCTGTGTGGGCTCAGGGATAACTAGACCCTGATGTTCCGGAAGATTGATGCCAGACACAGGACTTTAAAGGCTCGTGCTATAGTACCTGGAGCTATAGTTCAGCAAATGGATCAAGCAAGTGATGTGCTCGACTGGGAGAGTCTGCAGCCTATAAAGAATCTTAATCGCTGTGTTTGCCTGTCAGCTCTGTGTGAGACTACCCGTCTGTGTGACTACTGCCCTGACTGAAGAACCCCCTACGTTGCTTCAAATGAAAGTTCTTTTCTTCTAGTCTAAAGGGGTGGCCTCTGGTACGGTGATCCACTTTATGGGTAAAAAGGTCCCCTGATATTTGTCTATAATGTCCTCTAATGTACTTGTAAAGTGAAATCATGTCCCCTCGCAAGCGCCTTTTTTCCAGAGAAAACAACCCCAACCTTGACAGTCTACCCTCATAATTTGTCTTCCATCCCTCTAACCAATTTAGTTGCACATCTCTGCACTCTCTCCAGCTCATTTATATCCCTCTTAAGGACTGGAGTCCAACACTGCACTGCATACTCCAGATGAGGCCTTACCAGGGACCTATAAAGAAACATAATTATGTTTTCATCCCTTGCGTTAATGCCCTTTTTTATGCAAGACAGAACTTTATTTGCTTTAGTAGCCACAGAATGACCCTGCCCAAGTGTATAACTTGCATTTATATTATTTTTGCCAAAGTGCATAACCTTGCATTTATCAACATTGAACCTCATTTTCCAGTTTGCTGCCCAGTTTTCCAATTTATACAAATCACTCTGCAAAGTGGCAGCATCCTGCATGGAACCTATAGTTCTGCACAATTTAGTATCATCTGCAAAAATAGAAACAGTACTTTCAATGCCCACTGTAGCAAATGCTTTAGCAAAGTCTAAGTAAATCACATCCACTGCCATCCCGGAATCGAGGTCTCTACTTACCTTCTCATAAAAAGAAATTAAGTTAGTCTAGCAAGATCTATTACGCATAAAACCATGCTGGCACAAACTCATAGTATTATGATTTGCTATGAAGTCCAGTATCTTATTCTTTATTAACCTTTCAAAAAGCTTTCCTACCACTGACGTCAGACTAACTGGCCTATAGTTTTGAGGCTGAGAACGGGATCCTTTTTTGAATAGAGGCACCACATTAGCAAATCCCCAGTCTCTCGGCACTATGCCAGATCTCAATGAATCCTGAAAAATTAAGTAAAGAGGTTTGGCAATCACAGAGCTAAGCACGCTAATTACCCTGGGATGAATACCATCTGGCCCGGACCTTTGTTAATCTTAACATGTTCTAGTCTCTTTTGAATTTCTTCATGTGTGAACCATGCATCATTAGTTGTATTACTAGAATTGGGACTATTAAGAAGGAAACCTTCACTTACTGGTTCCTCATTTGTGAAGACAGATGAAAAATACGAGATCAGAATCTGCGCTTTTATTTTGTTTTCATCAACCAGCTGACCCCCCTCTGATAGTAAGGGTCCCACCCCTTCCTGCTTAATTTTTTTACTATTAACATATTTAAAAAAAAAAATTTGATTTTTTTTACTGCTTGCTGCAATATCTTTTTCTATAGCAATTTTAGCTTGCCTTATAGCTTCTTTGCATGATTTATTGGCCTCCTTGTACCTTATAAATGTTTCGGCTGTCCCAGCAAACTTGAAAGCCTTAAAAGCACATCTTTTCTTACCCACCTCAACACCAACGCTTCTATTGAACCAAAAAGGTTTTGCTTTGCAACGACGTTCCTTGCTTACAAGTGGAATATACCGACAAGTATATTTATTAAGCAGCATTTTAAAGACTTCCCATTTTTGTTCTGTGTTTAACCCTGTGAAAAGCATTTCCCACTTAATATGTTGCAGAGATGCCCTTATACTGTCAAAGTTTGCACTCCCTTATAGAATTGCTTCTGCAACAGAATCTCAAAGGAGACCATGTTATGATCACTATTCCCTAAATGCTCACCCACACAAATGTTAGAAATGAGTTCAGTATTATTAGTTATTACAAGGTCCAAAAGAGAGTTATTCCTAGTAGGTTCTTGAACGAGCTGGAATAAAAAGTTGTCATTCAGCATATTTACAAACCTACTAGCTTTTTCTGTCATAGCAACCCCTTTACCCCAGTCAATCTCTGGATAATTGAAGTCACCCATAGCAACAACTTGACCCAGCTGTGAAGCCGCATGTATCTGCAAGAGTAGCTGGGCTTCATACTCAACACTTATACAAGGTGGTTTATAGCCTACACCAATGATAATTCTTTTTTACCTGAGGAAAGGGGTAGGAAAGGATGAGGATCCAGCGATCTCCTGTTTGGAGAAACAGGCTGTTTATGTGCCTGCCACGTAGGAGCAAGTACTTTCCAGCGGGAAAGGTATTTGGGCAGGTAGCTCTACCTAGGACTAGTACTCTTTTGGGGACAAGGGATTGAGACTCTTGGGCTGCCAAAATGGAGTAGTGCAGATAATTCCTGGCAGGGAATTACCTGAACTGGACTGCTACAGGTTCCTAGGGTAGTGGGCATTTTTATTAATGTGATTGTAAAGTTTTACTTCCCCTTTAAATTTGCATAAAAGTTATATCTGTTATATAATAAAGTGTGTGATTGATTTGTTGTCCTAATGGGGCCACCGCAGGTGTATTCCCGGATCCCATTAAGTGGAGGCACTGCCAGAGAAGCATTCCCAGTACCCTTTCACCTTGCAAAGGGGACTCAGGACTCGAGTTGGTAAGCAGGTACGACCTTGGCACCAGGGGGGTTGGCCAAGTGGGCGTTACATAAGCATATTATTAAGCATTCTACCAAATGTGTCCCTAAATAACCTTCTGAATAGTCCTACCCCAGCCCCTCAGTTCAACTGAATCATAGGAATGTGCCAACATGTATCTCCAAGCCCTTGTTTTAATGCATGTTGTACGGCTTATATTTTGCAGGATTGGAGCATAAGACATAAGGACTAATTATGGAAGAACAACTCTTCATACTTCCATTGCACTCTTTTTGATGTCTTATTGTGACTGCAAAACATGGAGAATTTTCCTTGTGCTAACACAGCAATGCAAAAAATCTGTCCAAAAATGCCTTGTTACTAAGGAACCGAGCTGAGAACATCTACAAATGTGATCTTCCACCACTGGTTAGGAGCTGCCATTTGCCTGCAGTTGTGGAGGCATTCTCTAGAGCTGGGTTGGCTGTGGTACGTCAGCATATCATTCACAAAGCTCACATCACTGAACCTTCTAGGAATGATATCATTGAGCTGCTCGGTTTTAAAAAGACTTGTTTAAAGGCTTGTGCAGAAGTAAGTTAAGCTGAAATGGTATGAAGTTTACTTTTAATTTGCTTTTTTCTGTCAAAAGCAAATATGATATCCGCTATAATGTGGCAGTATGGTAGTGACTGAAGTTTATCAGCGCACATGACACATGACTGGGGGCACCTGGCAAACTTACAATATGTCTAGCACCATGTCAGATTTCAAAATTAAATATAAAAATTTTGAATATGGGTTTCAGTCCAGAAGCAACAGTTCAGTGTAAATATAAAAACTTGGTAAATAGGCTGTGCAAAATAAAAAAAATGTTTCTAATATAATTAGTTAGTCAAAAATGGCTTCTATAAAGGCTGGAGTGAGTGTGAATGAGTAAGTCTAATATAACAGAACACTACTTCCTGTTTTCAGCTCTCTAACTCTGAGTTAGTCAGCAACTTTAAGGGGGGCCACATGGGACAGAACCGTTTATTAAGTTTGCAATTGATCCTCAGCATGCAGCTCAGATTCAAAAGCAAACAGTTATGACCCATGTGCCCCCCCCTCGAAGTCACTGATTGGTTACTGCCTGGTAACCAATCAATGAAAACCAAGAGAGCTGCAAAGCAGGAAGAAGTGTTCTGGCTATTATGTTAGACATCCAGTCACTCCAGCCTTTATATGTTGCATTTTTGGCTGACTACAGTATATTGAAAACATTTTTTTTTTATTTTGCACAGTTCATCTACAGTATTTACCCAGTTTTTATTAGATAAAACTGAACAATTCCTTTAATTATATTTTCATTTACATGGTATGTTTCACAAAATATGATTACCTTGTTTTTTTGTTATTTCTTCAACTAAAAAGGACAAAATTAAAAGTAAAGTCACATTCTACTTGTCTGTAAAATCATGTTCAAAACAAATAACCCGTCAATTGAGTGTCCCACTTCATTTCATCTAATGTTGAAAAAGCAGTATATTGCCCCTGGGCTGGGTCACGCTTTGGAAATGTGACTAATTCTGTAACTAAAAGCACTCTGTGGATTCTGCTGGCAATATAGCATATTGATTACCTTCACTTAATTTCATTCATGTAAGCCATTAGGATCAGGGCATGGACCATGTAAAACAGAAGGCGTTAATCCATAGGAACTTTAATTGGACATAACACATCTTCCTAGCCAAACTATATATTGGTCATGCCAGGAAGTATGGTTTGAAGAAAGTAATTTCTACATATATTTGTCATTGTCAGATGATTTGTGGTTTGCTTTGCTGGTATATTGAGCTCATTACTCATTTTTTAGATTTGGTAGAAATCAGGCATGTTGCTGCACGTTTAATCACTGCTGTGAGTACACTGCTGTGAGTACACTAACTTAATCAACCTCTAAGTAATTATCTCAGCACTTCTATCATATTATGTCTTTCTTGTGGGGCTCTAGTCGCCTCAGAAACTTTGTCAGTTCTCAGGAATGGTTTCCATTTTGTGTAAAATTATTTGTTTATAATATAGTGAATAAAGTACCCCCTTTTGTAAAATATAGGGATATTATAAGTTACAGAGGAGTTTCATGACCACATAAAAACACGAGGCCGAAGGCCAAGTGTTTTTATACAGGTCATGGAACTCCGAGGTAACTTCTAATATCCTCATATTTTACAACTGGGGGTACTTTATTTATTATAATACACAAATTTCAATGAGTCATGTGACAGAAATGACATCAGAACTCACTGTTTATAACTGATGACATCAGAACTCACCGTTTATATAGTGAATAAAGTACCCCCTCTTGTAAAATATAAGGATATTATAAGTTACCGAGGAGTTTCATGACCATATAAAAACACGAGGCCGAAGGCCGAGTGTTTTTATACAGGTCATGGAACTCCGAGGTAACTTCTAATATCCTCATATTTTGCAACTGGGGATACTTTATTTATTATAATACACAAATTTCAATGAGTCATGTGACAGAAATGACATCAGAACTCACCGTTTATAACTGATGACATCAGAACTCACCGTTTATAAGGATATAATTTACAGGATATTCATGGCTTTTGTGTATTATAAGGATATAATTTAAAGGATATTCATGGCTTTTGTGTATTATAAAAATATAAGTACCTGTTTTTTTAATGTTGTGCTTTCCTGGACAGGCTACATGCATGCCCTGACTTGAACCGGTTTCTTTCATTTGAGGCTGGAATCCATACATAAAGAAAGCCCAGTGTAAGAGAGTATAATGCTTGCCATTATTTTGTTTGCTAGGTAAATCAGTGGACGAGGCTTTGTGAAATCACCATTCCCAGGGCAATTGAGAGTTTTCTAAAGAAACCGTCAGCCACCATCCCAAAAGAAGTGCTGCAATTTGAAAAGAAGCTGGGAGAGCCCGTCAAAGTACATAATGATGATAAAATCTGAAGGCAAAAATTGCAGCAGCAAATGACAGCTAATAGAAATGAAGCAGTAGACGGTAATAGTAAGCAGAGACCATGCCATGTTTTGGTAACCTCACTAATCAAACTAGTTTGGAACTGGGAGCTGCCCTGTCTAAACTAACTGTGCAAGAAGCATTGTCTCATGCCACAAGGGAGCCCCCTCTCACATCAGAAAAGCCAAGAACTCTGATCTCCCTCCTCTTGAACATGTATTTGCCGAGGGCCCCTACTTTACTCTGACAGATGTTGTCCTGCTGCCATGCATTCATGCTTTCTTGGTAAGCAATTCATGTTGGTACGTTCTATAAGACAATTGTTCCAGTGAAAAATACACACTAAGATATGCAAGGTATACTTTTATTTTATGGCAGCCCTGCAGATCATTCTGTCACCTTCAGCTGTCAATGTGTCATTCTTGGTTGAGCTAGTCTAGTGCTATGAATTAGTTCATTTTTACTCTGAGCTTGCCTCAGTGCCTTCCACCTCCCCACTGACAATGACAATGAAATATCTTGCGCATCCCTAACTTTGTGAATAAAGAGAAAACCCTCTCTTGTAAAGTGATACTGACACAAAAAAACTACTATTCGCAATATTAATGTGCATAAAAAGTCCCCTATAGGTCATGTCTGTAATGTTTTTACCGTTAAAGAGTTACTGACACCAGAAAATAATCTTTTTTTTTTATATATAATATTGCCTTTGAATGCTATTTATAATTTTGCCATAAAAGTATTTACCTGATGCTTTTAAATTACCGTTCTTACCCCCATGTTCCTCTATGAGGGGGCTGCCATATTTGTGCAGCAGTAGTCTGTTAGCATTAGAAACTCTAACTGACAGGTTGAGAATGGACAGTCAGGTTGGCAAAACAGTCAGGTTTAGGAACTTCAAGTAATAATTACTTACAAAAGCAGAACGATCATTGAAAAATGATCAGTATGACCTATGGGTAACTTTTAATGTAGATTAATATTTTGAAAATATTTTTTTAGTGTCAGTATCACTTTAAGTTTGCTTTTGTAATTTTGTAAAGTAATTATTATCTGAAGTTCCTAATACTGACTGTTTTGTCAGCCTGACTGTCCATTCTCAGCCTAATTGACTACTGCTGCACAAATATGGCAACCACCTCATAGAAGATAATATGTAGTATATAGATTTACTTTTATGGAAAAATTATAAATCTCATGCAGAGACAATGTTCTGATATATTTAAAAGCAGTTTAATTTCAGGTGTCAGTATCTCTTTAAAGGGATTCTGTCATGATTTTTATGATGTTGTTTTTATTTCTAAATTACACTGTTTACACTGCAAATAATTCACTTTACCATGTATAACTTAATTCCTGAACCAGCAAGTGTATTTTTTTTAGCTGTAATATTGGTGCATAGGCAGCCATATCAGGTCATATTGCCTGGTCATTTGCTTTCAGAAAGAGCTAGCACTTTAGGATGGAACTGTTTTCTGGCAGGCTGTTGTTTCTCCAACTCAATTTAACTGAATGTGTCGCAGTAGGACCTGGATTTTATATTGAGTGTTGTTCTTATATCTACCAGGCAGCTGTTATCTTGTGTGAGGGAACTGCTATCTGATTACCTTCCCATTGTTTTGTTGTTAGGCTGCTGGAGGGGAAAGGGAGGGGGTGATATAACTCCAACTTGCAGTACAACAGTACCAAGTGACTGAAGTTTATCAGAGCACAAGTCACATGACTGGGGGCAGTTGGGAAACTAATAATATGTCTAGCCCCATGTCAGAATTCAAAATGTAATATTAAAAAATTGGTTTGCTCTTTTGAGAAACGGATTTCAGTGCAGAATTCTGCTGGAGCAGCACTATAAACTTGAAACATTTTTTTCCCATGACCATATCCCTCTATATTCTCTTGATCACTATCCTAAAGTTAATGGTTTTAACTTATATTTACCTATTCTCTTTAACCGCTAGGGCGCAGAGTGTGCATGGATGTGACCCTCCAGCTACAAGTGCTTCTGGGCGAGCCCACTTTAAAACAGTGACTAGTTTAACGACAGCATATAAAATGTTGAAAACTGAGAAAATGTTCTTGTTTTCTAAAAATATACAGTATGATCATTTTGAATTTGATGCCAGCAACAACATGTTTCATAAAAGTTGGGACAGTGGCATGTTTCCTATAGCGTTGTCACTGTTGGAATGCAGGCATGGGGCCAGTTTAACACCCAGATTTTTTTTTACTACAGAGCCATGCATAATGCGGTTTGGCACTGTCTTGCTAGAATAAACTAGGCCTTCTCTGAAAATGGCATTCTCTGTATAACAAGGCTGGATGGTCTTAATACTTTTTAGCCAGGAGGATGTGTTGCCCATGATTTTCAAAGGAAAGTTGTTTGATAGCTGTTTAAAAAAAAAGTTTCATTTCTGATGTCAGTATGTCTTTAAAGAAGACAAAATATATTTTTGAGAAATAACATGAATGTGTTGTGGTTTGTCCTTGCTCAGTTTAGAAGGCTGAGAGAGAAAGGATGTGAGAGACCGTTTCTGTTTTGGATAAAGTGGAGAGTTTTGTTACATTCAGGTCAGTTGTTGAGATAAAATCTCATGTAAATATATGCGACGGAAAGCCGTGGCTGTGTTCTGTCTGTTGAGGTGTCATACCAACTTAATCATATCATGTGGTTATATGGTTTCTACAAGTATCATTTTACAGGATACTTGTGACATATCTTATCAATCCTTGCAGTTTATATCACCGGGACATGGACTGACATGTCTCTAATTGCATTATGCTGCTGGTGCGGACAATGAGACTCCGAACTTACACCTGAATCTGTCGGTTTTTCTTTTCTAATAATTACTGACTTCTGATATCAAAAGTTCAAGTGGAAGGACATATTAGCTTATCAGTGGAAAGGCTTGTGATTTTGGGATTTATTCAAAACAGATTGGATTGAAGCTGGCCATAGACGTGCAGATTTTACCCTTGTATTTTACAAATGATCGGCTCATTTGCCACTAACCATTCAGATTAAATAAAAGTACAAATCAGATGATGTTCTGACATGATAGTGATATTAATCGTAGGAAAGTTATGTCCAACAAATAGTAGTGACAGTCACCCATTGATATCGTCAGAGACTAAACGACCGAACGGCATGGTAGGAAAGATTCTGGATGATCCACACGGTCCAAAAATCGTATGAAACTTTGATTCATATGAATTTAACTTTGCATCTATGGCCAGCTTAGTCATATGGCAGTGCCACACAAGGGCATTTTGTCCCACCACATTTTTAATAACCAAAATGTACCAAATAACCCTGCATTTACCTTTTTGCCATTGCCTAAAACAACGAGTTAAACTATTTCTCAGGTAATTTACTGCAGTATGCTTATGCACACTTTACTTGCCATAAGTGTGTTTAAAAAACATTTAAACATTTAATAAATCCAGTAGGATTGATTTGGCACCAGTATGGATTCATGCAGCTTAGTTACCATCAAGTACATACAGGTATAGGATCCCTTATCCGGAAACCCGATATCCAGAAAGCTCCGAATTACGGAATGGCTGTCTCCCATAGACTCCATTTTATCCAAATAATCCAAATTTTTTAAAATGATTTCCTTTTTCTCTGTAATAATAAAACAGTAGCTTGTACTTGATCCCAACTAAGATATAATTAATCCGTATTGGAAGCAAAACCCATTGGGTTTATTTAATGTTTACATGATTTTCTAATAGACATAAGGCATGAAGACCCAAATTACGGAAAGATCAGTTATCCGGAAAACGCCAGGTCCCGAGCATTCTGGATAACAGGTCCCATACCTGTACTACTGTTTTATTATTACAGAAAAAAAAGTCATTATTAAAAATTTTAACTGTTTGACCAAAATTGAGTCTATGGGAGATGGCTTTTGCCCCATTATTTTCTGACTACTTACTTATTAATTAGTGGAATTGTCATTTGCCATTTAAACAGCCTGTGCCTTAATCCATGTTAATATTCTGCAGGTAGTCCAGTATTAAGTTGTTTTTAATTAAAAGTTCTTTTTTTCTACCTTGACAGCAGTATCATTGGACACAATCTTTTTTTCAAATAAATCAGATTCTGTATTACACCAATGTTTATGTTTTGCTAAGTTTGTAAGATTTCCTTATAGGGACTTCTTCAGTTAAACCTAGATATTTAAAGCTAATGAACATACTGTAAATTCTTTAAAGGGTCATTATAGTTGTATTTTCCATATAAAATAACTCTATTTAGCTTTTAATAAAGGCTCCAAAAATGCATAGTTTTGTGTTTTCAGAAAGACAAATTAAGCTTTTATATTGAATCAACTAGTACAGTATTAAAATGTTTTTTTTACTTTAATGTCCATAGTTAGGACAGTGACATAATGACAACATTTCATAAAAGTTTATACATGCTTTATACTTTCTGTTAATCCAGTGGTTGTTTTTGTTTTTTAAAGGTTGCTCTTAGTAACGTTGCAGAAGAGAAATACACTGAGCTTCCCCTTATTGCTGGTTGTTATAAAAAGGGTACAGCAGGTACCTGGTGTGAGTTGCACTGAAAGCATGCGTAACATACCATTTCTAGATATTCTGTGTGAGAATGCAAAACCACAAAAACTGACTTTAAAATTCGATCCTAAAACAGAAGAAAAGACAATACAGGACAGTAGCTTTGTAGGTGGACCAAGGCCAACAATGACAAAATTGAAGGTAAGCTATTTGCTATTGTTTTGCTCAACATGAGCTCTGAGTAAGGGCTATGCTGAACATACTTTGTGCAGGGTCAAAACTACAGAGGAAGCAGACCCTGCAGTTGCAGGTAGGTGAAAGAGTAGAGGGCCCAGTAAGGCCCTAATTAATGAGCAAATTCAATATATATTGGTAGAATATGTCAATTTGCAAACATCTAGATACACCACTTACTTTGTGTTTATTGTTTTAATTAAGAATTATCTGTTTTGTTATTTCTTGAACTAAACACAAAAAACTAAACCATTTTCCATTGTCGATTCGTAATAGCAAAACATTAATTATTACGCATTTTTAAACTCGAAGAATAGGCAGCATACATTTTAACACCATACCGCCCCTTTAAGGACAGATTTGAGATCAGCTCTTATTTTCCTAGGTGTTAATGGCATTCTAGTGGTATAGCTTATAGAACCCTAATTTTAGGTGTCTGGTAAGAGACTCTGACCAAACATTGGACCATATGGGAGGGGCCTATGAACACTGAATATCTGTGTTTTAGAGACTGAGTTATTAACCAGTCCTTGTAAATCACCAGCAATGCCAATTACCCTCATTTCAGCATAACTGTAGATGGATCAACACATTGTTTTTTTAGATTTCTCCATCAGTTATCATGAATTTTTCTAGAAGTGTACGGTTTATATTGTTACAAAGATATCACTTTGCTTGTACATTTCTGCCTCAGGAGTGGGGTAGATAGCCTCGGAACTGCAAATATTATATACCAAATTTTACAGTATTTTAGAAAGTAACATTACTTACTAGAAATGACAACCTTTAAGACAGAGCTGCCGTCCCAGTATGGAATCTTGAGTGAGATAAACTACCTGGCAGCATAATGGAATCTTAAGTCAAGGCAAATGTGGGGGACGATCACAAATGCATTTGTTTTAATAAACACAATCTCTTGTGTACTGACAAATTAATCTGGCTGTAAGAGCTGAGTGCACATCTACATTTGTTGTCTACATCAACCTCTCAAAGGTTAAAAGGTAATGGTGCCTGTGTTTTGGCTCACTAGGTAATTCTGCTCTATCCATCCAAACTTTATATTGATGTGTTAAGCAACGTTATTATGATTTTACCCTCAGTGAGGTCATTTTTCATGATTTTCTATTTCAATCAATTTTTTTAAAGAATACTTCTCTAGCTATCAACCAGCTGTTAATAAAAGCACTGTGATCATTCCATGCTCTTTTCTGACGTCATTTATGCATAAAGGAGAAGGAAACCTAGTCGGCGCAAAAACCCTCCCCCCCTCCCGTTTGTTGCCCACCCTCCCTCCTCCCCCCTGGCCTACCCGTCCCGCTGGGCAAATGCCCCTAACTTGTTACTTACCCTTCTGCGCAGGTCCAGTCTACGGAGTTCACCGTCGCCATCTTCCAAGCGATCTTCTTCCTGCTTTGACCGGCGCATGTGCAGTAGGAGCATTTCGCCGGTACGATCTACTGCGCATGTGCCAAAATTCACGAAAAACTTTGTGACTTTTGGCGCATGCGCAGTAGAGCCATACCAGCGAAATGCTCCTACTGCGCATGCACCAAAACGCCGTTCAAAGCAGGAAGAAGATCGCGTGGAAGAAGATGTCGTCTGTGAACTCCGTGGACTGGACCTGCGCAGAAGGGTAAGTAACAAGTTAGGGGCATTTGCCCAGCGGGACGGGTTCCCCTTATATCAATTATAGTTTTTTTTGTAACTTATATTTTATTTTTCATCAAAGAAAAAATAAAGCATTAACATGTTTGATACAGTCATTACATATGGATCTTAAGGAGCAATATGAGGTCTCAGTTACATATTAATGCCCAGTGCTTATGCTCATAATCCATGTTATACATGTTATAACATGTTGGGACCAGTAGGGGAGGGGGTCCTAGTTCGCTGAATGTAATTTTTATTACTAAACTGTTTGTGATCAAAGTTCAGAGCTGGGTTGAGTTCGAAAGTAGTCCCATGGAGACCAGATCTTGAGATATAAGGGGACTTTATTTTGCATTCTTGCCAAATTGTATTCATATTGTTTGATACCATTAACCCTTTGTTTCACTTCTTGCAGGGAGGGGATAGAGGAGGTCTTCCACTTGGCCGCAATTGAGATGCGGGCAGCTGAAAGTATCTGGTTGGCCAGTTTTTGCATGTGCTTGTGAAGTTGTATGGTTTCCCCAGGAGTATGTGTAGAATGCATTTATCTACAGTTTGATGGGTCACCTGATTTAGCAGGTTTATGATTTTGTCCCAGAATGTTAGTATTTGGGGACAGAACCAGAATATGTGGGGTAAGTCCCCTTTATGCCCGCATTCTCTCCAGCAATTAGAGGGAGGTTCCGGGAATAACCTATGGAGCTTAACTGGCATGTGATACCAAAACATTAAATATTAATCCTGTTTTCTGACACAGGTGATCCCTCATTTGGTGTTATCCCAGATAGCCTCCCATTCCTTGACTTCGATCCTTCTCCCTATACAGTCATATATCAATTATAGTTTTGGCAGCATATATTGTGTGCAGAGTTAAGCTGCAGCATGTATACACTGTTTCAACCATAATCAACCTTTGTTACCTACCAACTTTGCCTACCTAGAAAGTAAGGACTGCTTCAATTACATTGTTACCTTCAATACAGAAATAACAAGATTGATTTACATATATCCAGTTTATTAATCATTGTTGGCATTTAGCCTCTGCCATATTGCAAATGAATGTTCTCAGTGGGTTTGGTTAACAGAGACTTCTTCAAAGTGCCCTTATATAATTTAAAGGCAAAATACACACCTTCATGACATAAGTACATTCAATTATCTTTTCCTGTATGAGAAGAAATGGACTGCTTCACACTTGGATGGCCAAGAAATGGCTGCCCTTCATTGTGCGGCCTCCCACATCAAAGCCTGGCTGCTGTTACTGTTTACCTTGTGTAAATTATAACAAACAAGAGAAAGTTGTGCTCACCACTCATTTTTAAAACATTAAGTGGAGGTGCAATGAGACCACAAAATTCATACAGACAAATACAAGAAGTCCTCTGCACTCAACCCATTATCAATATATTTAAGGCATTGAGACATATGAGCTACCTTAAGCTACCAAAAATGCCTTACCCTTTAAACAAAACAGAGATTGTTTGTCCACATATTGCAATATATTTAAGATGGCCAACTACATCAAAGTCATCCTTGGTATGGCCAGTCCTACACTCAATTTTTGTGTAAGCATTTAACTAGCCCCTGCATTATTCATACCCCAGACTCACACTGTAAAATGCTGTATTGTTCACATCTGTAATCCCACCTGTAAAACCACAATTTTTTCACACCTCATACTGAATTGTTTATTGTGTTGTTCATCTGTTCATCCCTCTCTACTCTTGCTGCCCAATATTGCGTGTGTGCTCCATGCTCTGCCTCCCTACTTGCAAAGTCAAAGTAAACTTTATTGTCATCTCAGCAGTATACAAATACAAAGTGAGACGAGACGATGTGGCTCCAGCTAGTACATATCACAAAAAGGCACTTAGAATACGCAATAAATATGTAAACATTTGAAATGTGCAATATATTGGTAGAAATTGGATATATACATGTGTAAATCTTTAGAATTGTGCAAATAAATTAACAGTTCACAAAGTTAAGTTCACAGTTCAGGTGTGTCTGGAATGTAGGCAGCAAGTTGAGGAGTCTGATAGCTTGTGGAAAAAAGCTTTCGCGCAGCCTGGTTGTTCCGGCTTTAATGCTACGAAAGGGGTAGCGTGATCAGTCCATGTGAGGGGTGTGTGGAGTCCAGTGCAATGTAGGAGGCCTTTCTTGCACAGCGCTTGTGTAAGATGTCCTACAGTGATGGAAGAGCCGGTCCAATGATGTAGTTTGTTGTAGGCTTTTTCTGGTCAGCAGTATTGGCACTACTGTACCAGATGGAGATGCAGCTCATCAGGAGACTCTGTATGGTGCCCCTGTAGAACACTGTGAAGGTGGCAGAAGGCTGGCCCGTTTTAATCATCTTAGGAAGTGAAGACGCTTCTGAGCCTTTTTGGTGATGGAGGCGGTGTTGGTGGTCCAGGTGAGGTCATCAGAGATGTGGACTCCCAGGAATTTGGTGTTCTTTACTGTCTCTACCGTGGAGCCGTTAATGTTGAGTGGTGTGTGAGCAGGGCAAGTTCTCCTGAAGTTGGTGATCATCTGTTTTGTTTTATCCACATTCAGTGACATGTTGTTCTCACTGCACCAGACCGCCAGCTGCTGAACCTCATCTCTGTACGCCAACTCATCATTGTGGCTGATGAGCCCCACCAAAGTAGTGTCATTGGCGAACTTGATCATGTGGTTTGAACTGTATCTAGTTATGCAGTCATGTGTCAGCAATATGTACAACAACGTGCTAAGAACACATGCTTGAGTAGCTCCTGTGCTCAATCTGATGGTGCTGGAAATGTTGTCGCTGATACAAACAGACTGAGGCCTCTCTGACAGAAAGTCCAAGATCCACTTGCACAAAGAGGTGCTCAATCCCAGCTTGATTAGTTTCCCACTCAGCTAGGGCGGCAAGATGTTAGGGGCGGCAAGCAGGGCCCCCTAACATTCTCTATAACCCACAGTAATTGTAAAACAGTTACGGACCGCTGGTCAATCCCAATTCCAAAACAGTCCGAACCACCCACCCCCGGCCCCCACATTGCTGTGCCTGTGCGCCTGTCCTGTGTGTCAGTGGGGATCTCTTCCGGCTCAGTATGCACGCACGCTGTGCATGGTGACGTCACCCCATCACGTGATTGCGCAATCGTCTCTCGGCGCAGGCGTAGCACCACTCTCAGACGGAATAGGATAGGAGGAGTAGGGAGGGGGAGCTGCGACTCTTACTGAGCGTGTGATGTCACGTGAGCCGTGCCTGTGGCGTGTGCACAGTGCAAGTTGAGCGCAACAGGCGCCAGCACACAGAACAGGAGCCCCCCAAACTAATGTGATAAAATAGGATTTTTATTACATTTTTTTAATGAATGGTAGCTATAGGCATGGAATATGGCTGAACATGGCAAAGCTCATAAACATGCTCAATTAAAAACTGGACCTATACTATTACCTAAAGATTTTGTACATAATACAAAAATCACGTCAAATTGATCATTTTTATTTTTGAAGTTGCTGGTCCTTTAAATCTTACACTTACAAAAACACAAATCTAAAAAAAAATACAAAAAAAAAATACAAATCTCTAGTTTCAGACTTTTTTCTGCATATGTTACCTAACAAAGACAAGTGAGTGAGTTAAAAGCTTCCTTTTAAAAGAGGGGGTGGTGACATACTTATGGTCTTTGCAAAAAGGAAAGTATTAATCTAATTAAAAGCTGTATGTTCACAGGTTACTGACTGGGTTACTGAGTGATTATTGGGGTAGGCTGTACCCTAATGAACCCTGCTTGGCAGATGGATTTCCTTTCTGTTGGCACAAAGGTTTCTTCTTAA
This sequence comes from Xenopus laevis, assembly GCF_017654675.1. NCBI lineage: Eukaryota > Metazoa > Chordata > Amphibia > Anura > Pipidae > Xenopus > Xenopus laevis. Next base: position 61,108,817 of record NC_054372.1, on the reverse strand, counting down.
GCTCAGACATTTAATCATTGCTGTGGGAAGAAAATATAAGAAAAATAGCATGGCGATGAGGAAAAGCATGATTACTTAAAGTGTTGTGTTCTTTAAGGTTTTGGACCAAATGTAAATGCTAAGATAATCTTGCACATCACTCCGCACAAGTAGCTGAATTATCTTTTGTCAGTGTGACACTTATACTGACAAAAGGAATGAATGAATGTTGAGTGAGTTGGTTAGCAAAAGGCATATAATTAGTTTTACCAATCAGGCAAATCTATACCAGCATGAGGATCCAGAGACAAGTATAAAAACAGAATTCCAGTCTTTTATTGATTTATTGAAAACGAACAAAAGTACATTTGAAGGTATTTTCATTTTTTTCTTTTTTGTGCAAATAATTCTTCCAGATGCCAAATAGCAAGTTTTTCCCACTGTTTATATTTCAGGTATTTTTCCCTTGTACTGTGAACAGACTCCCTAATGGTATCACTCAATCACACCACTTCTAATTTTATATTTTTTATTGCATTTAACATTAATCATTGTTCTTGTCGCTAAAGGCAAATCTTCATTTTCTCTAATCTTATCTGGTATGTACTTTATTTTTAATATTTTCTTTTCCTTAAAGGGGTTGTTCGCCTTCCAAATACTTTTCCAGTTCAGTTGTTTTCAGAAATTAAGACTTATATGAATTACTTTCCATTTTTTTACAATTTTTTCAAAGTTTAAAAATAAATGTCCCTGTCTCTGGTGTTTCAGTCTGGCAGCTCAGTAAATTGGTGCCGATTCTAAACTGTTACAATTTTGCAACAATTTTAGCAGATTTTCTAGCGGCATCTGTGGAGTATTAACAACTATTGTATGAATTCTAACAGCTGCTTTTAAAGGGAAACTCCGGCTTCAAAACCAAAATTTGATAAAGAGGCCCACATAACATACCTAATATACCCATCAACGTTATTGGTTTCTTCAAAAAGTATGAATAAATGCCACTTTCTATGCTGAAATCCAGCTGTTTAACATTTCTTCTCTTTCTGCATCGTTTGAAATCCTGGCAGGGAAGGAGGGACTAAACACTGATGTTAAAAATTGTAACAACTCCTCCACAGCTTACAGACAGCATGCAGGAACTACATAACCCACAATGCATTGCACTATGATGGTCTGTTCCTTATTGAAATCATGTGTGCAGGGAATTGTGGGGTTGGAGGATGCAGGCTAAGGACAGATACAAAGTAACAGTAGTCAGCCAGCTCAGCAAAGTAGTCAGAAAGAGAGCAGGGGGCTAGGCTTAGGGAACTGTTCCAAACCATTACAAATCATGAAAAGTCTACATATTTTTTAATTGATGGATATTTCAAAGTTGCTTGAAATTGTGTTTACTTTTAAAAAAGCTTAAGTTATGTTTTTGTGGAGTTCCCCTTTAATGAAACTCAGGGATTCTGCTCAGAAGGGACAAAGATAAATGTATCAACTAAATGTATAAATTTCGAATAGTTTACAGGGTCGATGACTCCCCCCCCCCCCGAGTAGCTTTTGAAGGTGAAAAATGGAACTTTAGACTTCAATATTAGAAAAACAGTCACACACAGAAAATAGAAAGCAATTGGAAAAAGTCTTTATTTCTGGTGAACTATCTGAAACCAACAGAACTGAAAAAGTTGAAAATATTATTATTAAGGATATTTGCAATTATTGTGTTGGGGACACTGGAACTACTGCCATCCCGTACGTGGCAGTAATTCCAGAGTTATGACTGCATGGTTATATTTGAGAGATAGAAATTATGCAATTCCCTCATTTTTAGGCACAGCTGCACACAATTTAGGAAGCTGTTTGCAGCTATGGTGGGAGCAAATATGCAAGCACCCTCAATTATGCTGGAGTTGTGGGGGAAACGCTGCATTGTGTGTAAAAATAGCACGACCACTTGCAACCAAAATTGCGGCTGTGTTTCTGATTTGAGTCTTATAATCATCAATCCACCAGGATCACTGTATTATATCTCAAAAAGGTCCCTTGACTTACCAAACGTGCCCACATGGTCAGACAGGAAGGTCAAAACCAGCCAAACTGCTAGACAAAATTCTGAAATATATGGCCAGCTTAAAGGTGGCCTGGCTGGTCTTCTACATTCCCTGAATAATTAGTCCAAATCTTGAACAGACATATAGAGTACTAAGGCCACGCACTGTATGACCACTTTTTTGTTTTTACGATTGTTCGTGCAAAGTGTCATACTAGAGGGCATGCCCAAAATGTTCTAACCTGAAGCATTCTGTATCTATAATATGGTGCTATCTGTAAACATCAAGGGATTTTAAGGGAATATTGTTATAAATAAAAAGACCAATATATTTGGTGGCTCAGGTAAAGTAACCAGAGCCTTCAGTAAGAGGAGCAGATGAACCAGATTATACCCTAAGAAGTAGAACCTCCCCAGACCAGGCTTGTCATATAAATGAAGGTTTATTGTACATAACACATAACGGCCAACCCTTAGGTTTTTTGTGCTCTACCTAGCATTTTCTCATAAGTCGAACATTATATTTGTGCTAAATTCTATATATACTTAGGTTAAATAGTCAGATGTTCACCTTTGTCCAATAATATATGGTAACAAAATCAGTAATAACTTTAGCTATGGTTGCTATGGGTTACATGATCTGGGACCACTCATTTCCTCCCACTTTCACATTTATTGATGGATTTGACACTGCCATGCCAAGACCAATATGACTTTTAAATCTGCTAAATCCTTTTTAACTTTGTAGAATAGTTTGGTTGTTAAGAGTTAATTGACTCTTTCCATCAGTTTGGATTTTTGTTCTATCAAAATGAATAATTATTATTACAAAGGAGATAAATTATCAGTATTTTGGGATTTCTATGAGATAATTGTCTGTAGGAATTCTTGAATTTTTTGTTACTAGTTGCAAAGCACTAGGTGGCAGTAGCATATGTTTGGACCATGGTAGCTTTGCACATAGTTTTGCAATTAGCTGAAAAGAAACCATAAGCCTCTCCATTAACTGTTTGCAAGATGTTCATCTCTATTGAAATAATTTTAGCTGGTTAGCAATGCAATGGAATTACAGATTGTTTGCTATCTGTTTCTGGCCAGATTTGTAGAAATAAAGCACACTGGCACACAAGGCCGTTGTTGCAGGTTAACCCATGCAAATATTTTTAATGTGGAAGTGCAACGCCTCGCGGCATGCCCCTTTGCTTGACAAAAAAAGGCTACCTTTTGATGTCTAAAACATGTTACACTAGTGATATGTTTTCCCCTGTGACTGCATTAATATGCATTTCTCCAAAAAAAGCTGAAAAGACGACCTTACATTAAATAGGGTTGCCACCTGTCCGGATTTGACCAGGACAGCCTGGTTTTCAGAAGGGCTGCCCGGGTCAAGAAAGTCTGGCTGGTTTTCCAAATAAGGAAAACCGTGCAGGATCTCCCGTGATTGACATGATGATCAGCCAGTCGCTGATCGCCACATCATAGCCTTGTCCACATGATGTCATGGCTCCTGCCTGGATTGTGAGCCGCACAAAGGCGGCAACCCTATATTGATATTTATAGTCATTTTTTCTATGTTTCAATTTTAGTGCACTCCATGACATAATTTTCTCTTGGCATTTTGTGTTAATCCCTCCATAAAACATTACTTCTATAAATGGGGATAAATTAGCTTTGTCCTTGACTTGGGCATGCATGCCAGAATATCATTCTCAAGCCAATCCATACAGTTGCTATTTTCCACTTGTACCCACAAGCTACAATTTTGAATAACAGAAAGTCTAAGTGGGATGTTTGCAGTTAGTGGCATGGCATGCATGGAGTAGTACATGGCCTCATATACAAGCTCATATATGGTTCCACTGAGCTGCTGACCTCAAGTTGTACGGCCATTATATAGTGGAAATATGAAAGCTTGTCTTTTAAGTTTGAGAATATTTACAGCATGGCATTTACAGTTAAAGGAAAATGTTTACATTCTGTCCATCAGAGGTTGATATTTCTTGAGCTGCCTCTACAATGTTTGTTACTGCAGGGGGAAAATTATTTGTGCTGAGAGGGTTGATGAACTTTCCTATGACATCCTTGTTTGATTAATGATATGTTAAATAGGAACATTCCTAGACAATCTTTACATGTCAGTTAGTGTCTTTTGTATGTTTGACAGGACTTGGAATTTTTTTTACTCATAATTATGACAGGTTTGTTTTCCCAAAAAACAGAACAGACCTGCAACTTTTAGTGAACAATCTTATACCAATTTTATTTTTGGATACGCACACGCTCTAGCTCCTTAACTATATTTTCTATATTAGGACAGTGCCACATATATATAGTTAATGGATGATACCCTTAATTTATTCACTTTTCCATCCTTAATTTAGAACCGAGGTCTGATTTGATCAGTAGAACTTAAACCCCTCTTCTATCAAGTACAACAAATGGTCTTCCAGAGTCAATTCTCTTTATACTTCAAAAAACAACAGCCACCGGAGTTAAAACGAATGAATTATCAACCATAAAATACCACTAATCTATAATCAACCTACAATCAATTAATTCAATTAAAGTGCCTGTGCTATTGAGTCAATTCATTACATTTCTTCTTAGATTTCAATTAGTTAGTGCCTTTGAGTAACTTTATATACAAATTAATTGATAGCTATATAAAGTGCTGATATGAATAGTTAATTGATCAGTGGTATATTTTAAAGTGCAGTGCCAATAAATAAATTGATAGATTCTCCCAAGGGTAGTAATTTTATAAAAGTGCTTGAGCATTTGGATTACAACTGATCCAACGACTTCTAAATAATTATAAGTTAATAAAGCGCAGTGCTAATAAATTATGAGTAAGATTAAATCTCCCAATTGATTGTAGTTGTGATTAGTAAAATTAATTAATGACCATATATAAATAGATTAATTGGTTTAATTAAGCCTTGTTTTTTTCATCTAAAAGTATAGCACATATTTCCTCCAATTGAATGTTTTAACTTAACACAATTGCAGGTATCCATCTACTATCAATTGGGTATGGCTCCCTTATCTGGAATCCCATTATCCAGAGATCTCCAAATTATGGGAAGGCCATCTACTATAAAGTCAGTTTTAAGCAAGTAATTCTGTTTTATAAAATTATTTCATTTTTCTCTATAATACTTAAAGAGTACCTGAGAGTAACTAAGCTGCTTGGACCCATATTGGTGGCAAAACAACCCTATTGGCTTTATTTGATGTTTATATGATTTTCAGCAGACTTAAGGTATGGTGATCCAAATTACCAAAAAAAAAAACCTTATCCAGAAAACCCCAGCTCCCAAGCATTTTGGATAATAGATCCTATACCTCTAGTTGATTTTGTTTTAAAATTCTATATTTTAGCCATCTATAAAGTAAAACATAAATGTGCTTGTTCCACAATAAATGTATTCTAATAATAAATCACACTGAATGGTTCAATAGTATTTAATGTATCTCTCCATTTTGCCTCACATCTAGGTAACATATTTTTTCTCTCTCCTCCTGTCTGGTGCTTTCCCACTGGAATATGTTGTAATCATACAATGACACAGATCGTTTATTCTAGGCATGGCATGACTTGGAATTTGCAAGTGAGTTATTTTATAAAGATTCCTAGACTGTGGTTAACTAGGAAAAAGAAGAGTCCCTAAATTTCTCGACATCAAATTAAGTGGATTAAGCTGAAAACAGAGATGTTATAAAGACAAAACAAATGAGGTGCTCAAAGATAAGGGAATAGATATTCTCTGTCTGTTGTGATTGATATAGTAACTGTTGTGACAAGTGAAGGGTAACTGAGGCATTTGTCTAAAATGCAGATCCACCTTCACTCCATCACATAACTCATTACCTACGGCTCAGGTTTACATGTGCATTTCTTGCAGCATATTTGTAAAGTTGTCCCAGCTCACAAATGTTCGCCACAATGCTATATACAGGTATAGGATCCCTTATCCGGAAACCCGATATCCAGAAAGTTCCGAATTACGGAATGGCTCCCATAGACTCCATTTTATCCAAATAATCCAAATTTTTAAAAATGATTTCCCTTTTCTCTGTAATAAAACAGTAGCTTGTCCCAACTAAGATATGATTAATCCTTATTGGAAGCAAAACCAGCCTATTGGGTTTATTTAATGTTTAAATGAATTTCTAGTAGACTTAAGGCATGAAGACCCAAATTAGGGAAAGATCCGTTATCCGGAAAACCCCAGGTCCCGAGCATTCTGGATAACAGGTCCCATACCTGTTTATCTATTATTTAATAACACTAATCCCCATATGTAATGAAAGGCACTAAGTTGGCCAGGAGAAGTAACCAATAACAACCAATAAGATGTTTGCTTTTAAACAGGTGACCAGTAAATGCTACCTGCTGATTGGTTGCTATGGGTTACTGCTCCTGGCAAAACTTGGGGGCACATTTACTAAATTCGAGTGAAGGATTAGAATAAAAAAAACGTAATTAACTCTCGATATTCGACCCATAGTAAATGTGCCCCTTAGTGTCTTTTTATTACATATCCCCAAAAATTTTCAAATTTAACAAAAATGTAAATATCTTTTATTAAATCCGTGACTGCAAAACATACAGTATTATACATTCACACAATAGAATACAGTTAGAAACCCTGTAGTTAAATTATACATGTTGTTGTAGAAAGGTTTGGTAATGATAATATGTATATATGTATCTATAATAATATGTATGTATGTGTGTGTATATGTGTGGTGTATGTGTGTGTGTGTGTATACTGTATATATATATATATATATATATATATATATATATATATATATATATATATATATATATATATATATAGCGGAAAATGGGCATATATCTATGATTTATTTACTTTACACCCAAACATCCTTCAGTCATGGCCAGGATATTGTGTTTATTGTCTAACTGCACTTACAAGGCTTAAGTACATTAGTGCTGTTTAATAACATGATTTTTCTCTGCCGCCTATATGCCTTAGTAGATTGGTTCAAGCTTATCAGCCTTATCAGCCATAAACTGTAGATCCCTTAAGTGGCAAAAAGAGAATAGAAGCTTAAGTCTGTCATGATTGGATTGTAGACTGTCTCTAGTAATTTTCATTGTTCTGTGCTTACGAAAAGATATTAGCAGCCGTAGGCTATCTGTGCATATATATTTGGGTTTATGTCTGTGTTTATTTAACTCAAGATACACCTGCAGTCAGATGTATGCAAAGGTGTAGAGGAAGATGACTTGTATGGCAGGAGCCACTGACGTTATTATCAGACGGAGTAGATTATCATGGTCCATTACTTGACAGGTAAAAACAAAGGCCGTAACTGTAAATCTGTCATTCCATCGCCTTAGGAATTTCTAGGTAGGGAGGGACGGCATGGTAGAGTAAATTCTCTGACTGCTTTGTGATTTCATGCATTTTTTACACTAATATTTATCAATCAACAGGGATTTTGAGGAAGACTTGTTTTTTCCCCCCACTAGCACACTTTTACTAGCTGATTTGGAATTGCATTTTGTTTTCCTAGCTAAGCCCTTTCTTACAGAAGGAAGCAAGACATTTTGAAATTTCCCTACATGGGCTTTCCTTATTGTTATATTCCTATAAGGACAATGTACCAAGATTTAGAAAAATGAAGGAGAAATTGTGACTTCTTTAGTTTGGAACAAGATCTATAACCTTCTCCTCCTGACAACAAAATTATTCAGTGGCTACTACAGCAAATAAACATAATAACTCCTGGGATGAAAGCATAATTTTGGGGCACCAGTCCTTAAGAAAGGATATATATAGTCAGGCCCGGATTTGTGGTGATAAAGATAGTCAGGCCCCGATTTGTGGCTATGCCACAAAGGCCAAGGACTGCAAGATTTTAGGGGCAGCATGCCACCCAGCCACAACCTGCAGAGTGCCAGGGATGTGCACTTCTGCAATCCCCAGTGCTCCAACAATGCATGTGCACGTGAACGGAAAGAGGGGGCTCTAGGATCCAGCGGCCTAGGGGGCGACTCAGCCCGGAATCCAGACCTGTAGCTAGTATAGAGATGTGCGACTAAACTGGTAAAAGAGATGGAAGATTTAAACAATGAGGGTATACTATCAAGGTTGAGGCTGTTTTCTCTGGAAAAAAAATGCTTATGAGGGGACATGATTCTTCTTTACAAGTACATTAGAGGACATTATAGGCAGATATCGGGGGATCTTTTTTTCCCATAAAAGCAATTAACACAACAGAAGCCACTCCTAATTTGAAGCAACGTAGGTGGTTCTTCACAGTGAGGACAGTGAAGACAGTGAGGTTGTGGAATTCACTGCCGGTTAATGTGGTGATGGCTGATTCTATTACCACCATTGAGAGGGGCTTGGATAATTTGTTGAACAAGCATAATATTCATTATCATTTTTAAATCTACAATAAGTATAGATATTTGTATATGTAGT